>NW_028258188.1:659130-1318260 GCF_053883595.1 Heterocephalus glaber | reverse complement strand
ATTCTGTAAAATCTGTGGTAATGTCTCCTAGATCTTGATATTGTAATTTTAAAAATGTATAATTGATATTGTGTCACAGGAAGAAAAAGGTCTAAAGGAGCAGGGGAAGTTGGAGGGGTAGGGGAAAGGAAAAAAAGGGAAAAGAAAAAGTATGAGAAAAGGAAAAAAAATGGAAACAAAAAGTCTTTGCAAATAGGGAAGGGTGGAGGGTGAAGGGAGGGCAAGGGAAGGGGAAAAAAATAAGAACCAAGATACTCATGTAATGGTACAAGATCCCAAAGATGTATGTAACTGTATTTTATACCTAAAATGTACCAATAAACTTAATGGGAAGAAAAAAGAAATGAAAGATCAGATAAACATCAATACAATTATAATAGAGGACCTCAATACCCCACTATCACAAATATAGTTATCAACTAAAGAAAAAAATCAACAAAAAATGTCAGAGTTGAACCAAACATTTGAACAAATGGACTTAATAGATATTATAGTGTTCCACCCAATGACAACAGAACACACATTCTTTTTGGCAGCAATGGCACTTTCTCCAAGATAAACCACTTACTAGCTAATAAAGCTTGCCTCAGTAAATGCAAAAGACTTGAAATTTCACATGCATAGTATCAGATCACAGTCCAATGAAACTAGAAATCAATAGCATAAGAAACCACAGAAACTATGCAAACATGTGGAAATTAAATAACACACTCTTAAATAACCAAGGGATCCCAGAGGAAATTAAGGAAGAAATAAGTCAGTTTCTAGAATTAAATGATAGTGCAAGATAAATATGATTATTATATATCACATATATATACTAATTTAAAAACACAGATTTATTTTCACAATTGAATTAATTATTTCAAAGTTTTAAGGAGCACATAATTCTTTGCTATTTAAAATATTTCACAGCAAAAAGAAGGAAGGAAACTGTCTCAGTTTTTAAAAATTATTTTTTTCTGTTTTTAGATAATACATAGATAAAATACTATATGTAAAAATTCAACAATATAATGACTAAACAAATGTATCATAGACACATATTCAGCCACAAGAAAGAAGGAAATTTTGGCATGTGCTTCTGAAGAAGTTAAGGATGTGGCACCTCAAAATATGCTGAATTGAATGAAATGTTGGTTATTTTAAATTGAGGAACCAAGGAACTGTAATTGCAGAAAGGACCAACAGACCTGTCTTCTTCTACAAGGCAGCAAGCCATAATGATTCTTTTGGGAGGAGTATTCAGAGTCTGGTAATTAAGGCTGTAATGAACCTTAATAATACAATTTTTGGAGTAACTTTTATCTTCCATTAGCTCTTGCCCCCCCCCCATATTTTTCTTAGTGACATCCCTCAATTTACCCTAGTCCAGAGATCTATTTGTCATTCTTTCACTCATTTAGTGTTCTGTGTGTAAAACGTATAAACGCACCTTGCTTTGGTCATTTCTTTGCATTTCACTCTCTTGTGAAGATCTTATGTACATGTAAACTTAATAAAACATGTATGCACCACTCTTGTTAATCAGACTTGTATTAATTTGGTTCTCAGATCCAGCTAGAGTCCACATGAGTATTAATGCAGTTTGAGGGTGTATCTCTCCCTTCCCCACATTATAAAAGAGAAAAACCTTGAGAACTTTGAGCTAAATAAAATAAGGCAGACACAAAAAGACAAGACTCCCAGAGTAGTCAGTTTCACAGAGACAGAAAGTGGAATGTTGCTCGCCAGGAGCTAGGTGAAAGGACAACGGGGAGTTAGCATTTGTCTTTTTTGTTTGTTTGTTTTGTTTTGGTACTGGGGATCGAACTCAGGACCTTACGATTTTGAGGCAAGCGGCAGAATCGCTGAGCTAAATCCCTGGCCCCAAGGGGAGTTAGCATTTAATGGATACACAAGCTGGGCACAGTGTGCACCTGCAGTCTCAGCTACAGTGAGGTGGGTCACTCGATCCCAGGAGTCCAAGACCACTCTGGACAACACAATGAGGTTCTATCTCAAAATAACAATAACAACAAAATAGGTACAGAGTTTCAGTTTGAGAAGATGAGAAAATTCTGGAGGTTGGATGGTAGTGATGATTACAAAACAATGTTAATGGACAATGTCATTTAACTGTACACTTGAAAATAGTTAAAATGCAGGCTGGGATTTAGCTGAGTGGTGCTGCCACCTGCCTCGCAAGTGCAAGGTCCCCAGTTCAACGATCCATGGTACCAAAAAGTAAAATAGGTAAATAAAAATAAAATAAAATAAAATAGTTAAAATGTAGAAAGAATGGCCACATCACCATATATTCTGAAACTTCTAGGAAGCAAAGGCAAACAGGGAGGCCTGGCAGCTTCTCCATTTGTACCCGCTCCCCCTCTACCCCCCCCGCCCCCCGCCCCCTGCACCGGGCCTTGCTTGGAGACTTCTCTTACAAGAGCGACTTCTCTTATAAGACAGGAGTCTTCTTGATGCTGATTTTGTTTGTTTGTTTGTTTTTGTTCTGGGGATCAAACTCGGGTCCTTCGGGGCAGGTGGAGGAAGATGCTGAGGTTTTGAAATTTTAATTTTATTGGTACGATCTGGATTTAGATAATGATCATATTCATTATAGGGAACTTGTACATGCACATGATTTGACTCCTTTTTCCCCCATTCCCTCCCCTCCCTTCAATCCCTCTTCCTCTCCTCATTTACAAAAGCCCCGTTTCCATTTTTTCCTTTTCTCATGTTACCTTTTTCCTTCTTTCCTTTCTCCTCCCTCCTCTCTAGTTCCCCTTCCTTTTGAACAATTTTTCCTTATTTCACATTGTCTGTTATACATTTTGGTCCTTATTTACGTTGTTAGTTTCTTACACCAGAGAGATAATGTGATATTTACACATGTATGTCTAATTTATTTCACTTAAGAGTATAGCTTCAAGGTGGTGTTGCTGATTTTTAAAAGTACTTAGCATGTGGAACCTCTCCAATAGACACTAACAACAAGGACTCTCAGTGAGAATGGAAGTTTTCTTCAAGAGACGGCTTTCCATATCAAACCATATAAAAAGGAAAAAAAGCAACACATTAAAAAGTCCAATCAAAAGTAAAAACAATAGTAAAAACGGTAAATTTTATGTCGTGTATATTTCACCACAATACAAAAATTAAACAGTATAGAACTATATTGTGTATTTATTTTATTTTATTTTATTAATTATTTATTTTTTTCCGGTACCAGGGATCGAACTCAGGACTTTGCGATTGCAAGGTAGGCGTGGCGCCATGGAGCTAAATCCCCGGCCCTATTTATTTTATTATTTGAGACAGGGTCTCACTATGTATTCCTGGCTGGCCTTGAACTCACTATGTAGTGCAGGCTGGCCTCAAATTGGCAGCAACCATCCTGCCTCAGTCTCCCAAATGCTGGGATTGCAGGTGTGGGCCATCATGCCTGGCTAGACCTATATTGTTTAAAAGTGAAAGCTGGGGCTGGAGATGTAGCTCAGTGGTGGAGCACTTGCCTAGCATGTTCAAGGGCCTGGGTTTGATCCCGAGCAGGAGAAATGAAAGAAACAAAGAACTACCCATTTCTACACCCTGGGGAAAATTTCCTTCCCACCCTTTCTCGACTGCAACCTGATTCTCCTCCTCAAAAGCAACCACTTATTTTAAATATATACTCTAGTCCTGCACGTGCAAAAACTGTGTATTTACACGTATAAAAAGAAATGATAGTGGTTTATGCACTTTAAATTTGAAAGCTGTTGCCAAAGTGCCCTCCTAAGCGACAGTACCTATTTATAGGCCATCAGCAATATTTTAGAGTGCCTGTTTCTGCAGTCCCCCATCAATACATATTATCACTCGTTACCAATGGGACTGATAAAAAATGGCATCTCATTTAACTTGTATTCATTTAACCTGTGATATTAAAACAATTTTTACTTAAGATGGGAGACTGCTCTTGCCTCCCTCTCCAGCCTCTTTCACACAACTCTCTCACCTTTCCCCTTCAGCTGGACTGAACAGGAAGACAGCCTGTTCTTTCAGTCCTTCCTGCCTCTGCTTTGGCTGTGTTCTCAGAAAGCCTCCTTGACACCACAAGCCAGAGGAGGTGTCTTTTCTCTGTGCTTCCTTCCATCACCTATTGGTCATGTTTTCTGTCTGTTTTCCTGTCTGCTATTTCCACTAGATGATGAGCAGTAAGACTGGATCTTTTATCTCTCTAAGCTATGGTTTATCACTCTTGTCTTCAGTAAATAGTGAAGGAATGGATGAATGGAAAGGTTCAGACAGTTTCAGATTGAGGTCAATGAAATGCATGCAGCAATGAATGATTGAAAGATTTACCCTCTTATAAAAATGTAAATTATGTGAAAGTTAGCACTTTGAATCAGTGGTGAAATGGTGCTGGGCTTATTCAATAAATAGTGCTGGGCTAATTGGCTATCATAGTTGGGGGATATCAACTTATGTACTTGCACCCAAGTAATTTCCAGGTGTATATGTTAAATGTAGCTAAGTATAAAGAGAAAGAATTTAAAAATCTGAAATAAACTACACACGAATACTGATTTGATCGCAAGATGGGAAAGCAAGTTGTTTCTGATCCTACCATCAAGTCAGAAACCATAAAGAGAAAGACTGATAGATTCCATTATAATTTTAAACTTCAACAAGCAAAAAGACAAAAACAAAATGGAAACAAATGGGAAAAACTTCTTTTTTGTTGTTTTAACTTTTTGAGACAAGGTCTCGCTATTAGTTCAGGCTAGCCTTAAACTCATTATGTAGCCCACACTGGCCTTGAACTCTGGCTGACCCTCCTGCTCAGCCTCCTGTGTGCTGGGATTACACGTGTGTGCCACCATGCCTGGCATGGGAAAAACTATTTTTTAAAATATTCAAATAACAAGTGTCCAGATTCATTAATACAGAAGGACTTATTTAAAACCCCCTAGAAAAAGACAAATATCTATGAAAATTAGGGAAAATTTAGGAACAGGAAATAAATTTTAAAATATTGGTTCCGGCATGAATCAGACATGCCAGTAAACACACAGAAGAATATTCAGTCTCACTAGTAATCACTGAAGGGTCAAATAGTACAACAGTTTTACCTAAAAAAAAATTAGCAAAGATGATCATTTTCATTGTTAGCAACTATGTGGAAAGGTAAGTCTCCCTTACCCTGGAAGTATAAATTGGTGCAATCTTTCTGGAGGCCAATTTTCCAGCATTATTAAAAACCTATTGTTTTGACCTAGATCATTTCTTGAAATCTAATCAAATGAAAATCATCAAAAAATATAGACAAAGATTCACTACAAGGGTATTAACAGTGGTGTATATGATAGTGAGAAATTGAAAGCAATCTAAATGTTCAACGATAGCATTAGACAAATAAATTATGGAACATTCATAGGCTAGAATGCAGTCATAAAGAGCTCAAAACATTATGATCCCAGCACTCAGGAGGCTGAGTCAGGAGGATCGCTGTGAGTTCAAGGCCAGCCTGGACTACATAGTAAGACTCAAAAAACAAAAAAGAAAGAAATTAGATCCCTAAAATAAAAAAAAAACAATAAAAAATGGACAACTAAAGTAAACACACTTCTCAGAGGAAGAAGTACAAATGGTCAATGAATGCATGAAAAAATGTTCAACTTCTCTGGCCATTAGAGAGATGCAAATTAAAACAAGATTCCATTTTACTGAGATTCCATTTTACTCCAGAAAGAATGGCTATTAACAAAGACTCAAAAACCAGTAAATGCTGGTGAGGTTGTGGGGCGAAAGGAACCCTTCTACTGCATGTTGTTGGTGGGAATGTAAACTAGTATCACCACTATGGAAATCAGTATGGAGAGGCCTCAAGAAACTAAAACTAGAAGTTCCATTTGACCCAGTTATGCCTCCTTTGGGTATCTTCCTGAAAGAGTTAAAGACATCATAGTATAGGGACACATGCATGGTCATGTTTATAGCAGCATGGCCCATAATAGCTAAATCTTGGCAGCAGACTATATGTCTCTCAACAGATGAATGGATAAAGAAAGTGTGACATTCATATACAATGGAGTACTACTCTGCCATCAAGAATAATAAACTTGAGTCATTTCTGGGAAAATGGATGTACCTTGGGACCGTAATAGTAAGTGAAATAAGTCAGACGCACAAGCTTAAGTATCACATGGCTTCTCTTACATGAAAAAACCCAAAATATAAAAAAAGAGCAAAATAAAAGATAGATAATAGCAAATATGGAGACAGATCTTTTACCAAAGAAAAGGAGATCAAGGATGGAGGAAGAGGGGAGGACAGGAAGGGGATGAAAAAAGAATTAAGATGTGTTATGTACATGTGCCAACTTCCCAGGGGGGAATATAATCATTACATACTCCAAACATGTACTAATAAAAGATAAAAATTGAAAAACATCATATTGAAGACTGCTTAAAGGTATAGGGAAATTTTTATAATGTATTGTTTTTAAAAATATTTTTCTGGTACTGGGACTCAAACTCAGGAACTTGGGCTTGCCAGGCAGCGCAGCACCACTGAGCTACATCCCCGGCTATAATGTATTGTTAATTTTTTTAAAAAAACAATTTTAATCGAATGGTACCAATTTTGCTCCTTAAAACTGAGTCTAGTGTGTGTTCGTGTACAAAAAGCCTAGAAAGAAGATACTCTGGCCTGAGAATTCAGGCTACCCTGTCCGCAGGACAGTACTTTGGGTGACCTCCTATAGACGCCCTGATGGGAACCGCTGGGACAGATAGCCCTAGGAGAGGTTCTGCTTTGCACCTCAACAGCAAAAAGTCAAGCGGCCCCCAAAGTTGCCATAGACAAAATCAGGGAGTGGCTGCTGATAATGTCACGGGACTGCTGATAATGTCATGTTCTTGGGTTCCCAGATAGAAACAAATCATGGCTAACACTATTGAACATTTATTTATCGGGTGCTTCATGTGAATTTTCATTTAACGCTTCTAACTTCCTCAAGAGATATATCTAAGACAGGCATTGATTATTCTATGGCTATCAGTGAGGAAACTGAGGCCCAGAAAGATGAAGTGAGTTATCCAAAGTCACAAAGCTAGGCTCCAGAGCCCACATCTGCAGACAGCAGGCACTTTATTTTTTGTTGTCATCTCAAGAAAGGAGAAGTATGTTAATGAGTAAAAGGAAAACAGTAAGTAAATACATGAAAGTTACTTCTGGAATTTGGATCTCTTTGAAAATAGTGTCCCATGGCTTTCATACATGAAACTGCCCAAAACAGCTGCTGTCCTCAACGACTGTGAGTCACTGTTAGAGAATGGAACAGACTGAAAATCCCTGGTGTCCCTCCAGATCCCACAGTGAAGGTCTGCTCTTGATTTGTGCCCTGGATATGACCAGGATGTGGCCTGAGTTAATGCTTCCATCTCCCTTCCGCCAGAGGCAGATCTAGTGGGGGTAGCAAGGAACAGGCCCAATAAGATCATGAGGGTTCCCAAGATAGGAACAGTTATTTCTCTGACATTCAGGGACAAGCCTGTGAAATGGGGCTCTACCATCTTGATGATATGGACAACAGAATTCCTTGGGTAGCCCCAGCACTACATAACTTAGCAAGGTCCATATTGACCCTCTTAAACAACCTATTGGTCTCTTCCCCCGTTAGGGTCCCTGCTGGGCCTATGCCTCCTTTCCAGCTTGAGCACACTTCTCTTACAACAGTGCCCCATCTCAAGCCACCCCCATAGCTCATGTGTTTGATACACCCTCAGAAACCCTTACCAAGTAAATGCCTCCTCTTCCAGCCAGGTGCTATTCTCTAGCCCTTCTCCCTTCAAAATCCAGGAATTCCTTTTACATCCTAAGCCAACCTGTACCCTATACCAGTGATGGCAAATCTTTTAGAGCTTTCAATGATACAAACAGCTCGTTGTGGTACGCGTACCATAAGTTAGCCACCACTGCATATCAACTAACCCCCCTTCTGCCTACTTTTCTCCCCACACCTCTATTAGGAGCCCTTAACCTGCCCATGCCTGCTTTCTCTGCCAAGCTCCCTCATTTAGCCAGGCCCTCTTCATTCATCTATGCCTTCCTCCCAAGTGAGGTCCCCTTCCCCAGCCAGGTCTCCTTCCCTTGCTAGGCAGGCTTTGCCTATACCCACTTATGCCACCCTCAGGCCACATTGCCCAGCCGGTACCTCCTTCTACAATCACCCTACCCAGGCCCCTACCCTAGTGTGTTACCTCTCCCTGGCCTGTGGCCCCTGACAGGTAGGCCCTCTTTGGCAGCCCGCTAATCTTCCTCAGGCCGAACTTGTGTCTAAACCTGTGCTGCCTCACTCACATAGGAAGTTTGGCCAGCCAGGGCCCCTTCTCTGACCAGGACTCCTTCATCCTCATATCCCTGTCTCCAGGCAAGCTCCTTGACTCCACTTGATTCCCCTTGGCCAGCCAGGACCCTCTCCTCACCCAGACTCCATCCCTATCCTGTGCCCTGTCCTCAGTGAGGCCCCTTTCCTCAATCATGTGCTTTCACTCAGCCAGGATCTCTGTCTGGATCCTATCTGATCCCTTCCCTAATAGCCCCTCTGCACCTGCTAGGCCTCCTCGCCTGGCCAGGTTTACTAACCCATCTCCAGCCAATGTTGTTCTCAGTATTCAGATCTCTCCCACCATCAGGTTTTGTCAGGAGCAAGTCTACATAATTTGGGGGAAAAATCATTTCACAACTGAAATTATGATTAGGCCTGGTTCTCCTGCCTACAGCCCAGCTATGGCATGTGGAGACATAACTCCGTTTTGGCCTCCAGTCACAGCGAAAACCTCAGTGGTCCGGTGATGCTATGATGCTCCAGGGCAAGATTACACCAGCTGAAGACATCCTAGGAGGAACAAAAACTTCATCTGCATAGTTCTTCATTGTTCTAGGATTTTTGCCGCTGCCGCCACTGCCCTTTGAGTCACCTTTTACATTTGTTACTCTCCCAATGTACTGAACTCTCTGCCCTGAGTCATCTGTTACATTTGTTTCTCCCGATGTACTGAATAAAAGTGTGGCAGGTTCAAGGGCTTTCGTCTTTGCCGACCAGAGCAACATTGATCAGGCCCAAAGCTCAGCTTCTTCTCTAAGTCTTATTTTTTCTATCTTTCCTGTATAATACGTTAATTTGCCTTGTGCTGTCGGGGCTCGCAGGAGACTAGGACTTAATGCAGAGGTTCTAGTAACGTCCCCTTTCCCTGTTCCCTACAAGGTTTTCCTTTTTATCTATGACTCTCTCCTTGGCCCCTTTCCTTGCCAGAGTCTTCCCCTGGCCAGCAATCTTTTCCTGTGAGGGTCTTCTCATACTCCAGGGTCCTCCCTGCCAGGCTCCCTTCCTCAGCTTGTGCTCCTTTTACAAGACAGGCACATGCCCATATCCAGGCCCCTTCCCTAGCCTCACACTTGTCACAGCCCATATCCTCCTCTCCTGCTTATGTTTGCTTTTCTGCCAGACCTCCTTGGCTGCGTGGTGCCCTTCTTTAGCCGGGATTCCATCTGATAGCCTATGGCCCTTCCCTCAGACAGATGATGTCTCCCCCTTTAATAGACAGGAGCACCTTTCTTGTCCTTCGGCTCCTGACTCAACCAAGTCTCCTTCCCTTGACCAACCAGTTCCTCTTTTTCTAACCTCTAACACACACATTTACACAGGGAGCAATCTGAGTGATCTGGCAGGATTTTCATACTTGTATTTTGGGAACACCCAAAAGAAAACAGGGTGGAACTCTTTTTTCTCCTGCAACACAGCCCTGGATTGGTGAGGTTTTGGAAGTGGGGGGTTCCTTTTCAAACACAGTAATGACAGTGCCTTCAAATGAAACCATTACATATTTTCAATTATTGAAACATAATGCAGGTCAGCCTCCAGAGAAAGTTGCACCCTAAATCATTCCCTGGGGAACACTTCACCCCCAGGCCACTACCAAAACTGCAGGTGCATTTCTCCTCCCCAAAGCCTGATCTGTTCTCCTCTATACTTGCTTCCCGACGACCAGGTGTCCTTTGCTGAAGAAGATCCTGGTATATAAACTGTATATGAATGAAGTCGCAAATACACAAAAACAGAGAAGCAGGTATTTTTAAACAGCTTTTATTTTTTAAGCAAATTGCATACTTTTTAATAAAGTTTGTGAATAAAGATTTTTAATAAAGTTTTTGAACTGATATACTTTATTTTTTAATGTTTGGAATATACAAAGAATTTTTAATGAATTTAACCTCACCAAAATACAGGATCTAAAGATGAAAAATTATTGCAAATCATTTCAGTTTTAATATTCTTTAGGGTTATTTAATATACTGACAGATCTCAAACATCAGCAAAACTATATTGTTCACATTTTTTTTTTTCTTGGTCTTTTTCAAACAGGGCCTTATTATGTAGTTCAGGCTGGCTTTGAACTCACTATGAAGCTCAGGCTGGCCATAAACTTGCGGCTATTCTCCTGCCTCAGCCTCCCGAGGGCTGTGATTATAGGCATGTGCCACCATGCCCGGCTAAATTTGTGGCTCACAGTTTTTGTGTTTGTTTGTTTCATTGGTTTTTCGAGACAGGGTCTCCTTATACAGTTCAGACTGGCCTTGAGCTCACTGTAGTCCAGGATGGCCAAAAATTCATGGCAATCCTTCTGCCTTAGTCTCCCAAGTGCTGGGATTACAGGCGTGTGCCACCATGCCCAGCTGTTTCATTTTTGCCTCCCAGAAGTTGTTGATATAGTCAAAGAGATCAACTACCTTAATGTTTCTTAAAATTGTCTTAAATTTTTTAGTAATTAAAGAAGTCACTAAGTCCAGATCTCTCAGATTTCATACTAGTTGATATGACAAGGTAGATCAACTTGAATAAGGTCATAGCATTTGATATCTTGAAGAATAAAGAAAATTGGCCATTCATCCCGCTGCTCCCAGCCCAGAGGAAGGGGCTTCCGGGCCGCCGTCCGTCCCAATGCTCCCGGCCCAGAGGTAGGGGCTTCTGAGCCGCTGTCCCACTGCTCCTGGTCCAGAAGAAGGGGCTTCTGGGCCACCAACCAGCCCGCCACTAGCAGCCCAGAGGAAAGGGCTTTTGCGCCACTGTCCGTCCCGCCACTCCCGGACCAGAGGAAGGGGCTTCCGGGCCACCATCCCTCCCGCTGCTCCCAGCCCCTGTCCCACCTCTCCCAGCTCAGAGGAGGTGAGCCACACTGGGGCCAACAGCAACCCCGCCCCGCCCCCCCCCCCCCGCTCCCCCAGTCGATATGAGAAGACACGTAAATAAGTCTCAAAACCAGACTTCCAGATCACCTACAGCAACCCCAAAGGGAAATGAGATGGAACACTCTGATACTCAACCACCTGGACCCACTGAATTGGCAACAAAAGGGGATCTGGAAGAAATGAAATCAGAAATAATTTCTCAGATAACAGGAGAGATTGTGCTCCTAGTGCAAGTCATGATTAATAAACCTAGAGAGGAGCTGAGGAACATGATGGAATCCCAACATAGGAAACAAATGGAATCCATAAAACAGAAGCAAATAAATTTCCAGGAGATGAAAACCTCCATTGAAAGTCTACACAGCAGAATGAGCCAGTGTGAGGACAGAATTTCGGATATAGAAGATAAGATTGCAATTAGTGACCAGGAAAAGAAAAATTGCTTCAAAATTATAAGGAAACAAGAGAAATCAATCCAGCAGCTGCTAGACAATGCAAAGAAGAATAACATAAGACTGGTTGGAGTCAAAGAAGAAACAAGAGAGAGTGCAGATGACATAAAAAATCTCTTCACAGAAGTAATGGCAGAAAGCTTCCCAAGGAGGGGAAAAGAATTTGACATACAGATAAGTGAGGCATATAGGACTCCAAATAGCCTTGATCAAAAAAAATCTGCACATAGGCATATACTTGTTAAGATTCCAGAAACTCAACAGAAGAACAAAGTTCTACAAGCAGTTAGAGAAAAGAAACAAATCACATACAAAGGAAAGCCCATCAGAATCACAGCAGACTTCTCAACACAAACCATCAAAGGCAAGAAGAGCTTGGAGTGACATATTCCAAGCCCTAAAAGAAAACAGCCTCCAACCCAGATTGATGTACCCTGCAAAACTATCTTTCAAAATGGATGGAGAAATAAGATACTTTCATGACAAAGAGCACCTTAGGAACTTCGTGAATACCAAACCAGCACTCCAAAGACTTTTACACAATATCCTAGGAACAGACATTGAGGATCACAATCCCAGGAAGCAAAGCAGAATGAACCCATCTGGCATAACAAGAAATTAAATGTAAAGGGGGAGAACACAACAAAGAGAAGAAGTCATGGCAATGATAAGTCAATAGGTTTCAGTTATAACCATCAACGTTAATGGTCTCAATTCACCAATCAAAAGAAATAGACTGGCAGAATGGGTCAAGAAGCAAAATCCAACAATATGCTGCATACAAGAAACACACTTCATTCAAAAGGAAATTCCTAGACTGAAAGCTAAAGGGTGGAAAACAATCCTCCATGCGACGGGAACCCCAAAAAAGCAGGAGTAGCTATCCTCTTTGTAGATCAAATAGATTTCAAACTGACACTGATTAAGAGGGACAAAGAAGGACACTACATCCTTGTAAAGGGAACAATCCAAGAGGAAGAGATGACAATCATAAATATCTATGCACCAAACACTAGTGCACCCAACTATATAAAACAAATACTAACGGACATGAAAAGTCATATATGCACTAATACAATTGTAGTGGGGGACCTCAACACCCCACTGTCACAAATAGATAGATCAACTAGACAAAAAATAAGTAATGAAATACTAGAACTCAATCAACCTCTCGAACAAATGAACTTAACAGATGTTTAGAGAGTGTTCCACCCCACAAAATCAGAATACACATTCTTTTCAGCTGCACACCAGTCATTCTCCAAAATAGACCACATACTCACTCATAGAAGGTGTTTAAGTAAGTGCAAAGGAATTGAAGTTATGCCCTGTATATTATCAGACCATAGTGCCATGAAATTGGAGATCCATAGCAAAAGAAACTGGAAAAATTTCATAAGCACGTGGAAACTGAACAACACACTTCCGAATAACCAATGGGTCACAGAGGAAATTAAAGAAGAAATCAGACAGTTCCTTCAATTAAATGACAATGACAATACAACGTATTGGAATCTATGGGACACAAGGAAAGCAGTCTTACGAGGGAAATTCACAGCAGTGAATACGCATATTAGGAAAACAGAACGAGCCCAATTAAACAAGCTGACGCTGAACCTCAAGCTTCTAGAAAAAGAAGAGCAGGACAACCCCAGAGCTCATACAAGGGAGGAAATTATAAAGATCAGAGGAGAAATCAATGCAATGGAGACTAAGAGAATGATACAAAAAAATCAATGAAGCCAAGAGTTGGTTCTTCAAAAGAATCAACAAAATTGACAAACCCTTGGCCAACCTTATCAGAAAAAGAAAAGAAAAGGCCCAAATCCATGCAATTAGGAATGAAAAGGGTGAAATTACAACAGATCCAGCAGAAACACAGAGGATCATCAATACCTACTTCCAGAACCTATATGCCAATAAGATGGAAAACACAGAAGAAATGGACAGATCCCTAGATACATATGAATTACCAAAGTTGAACGAAGAAGACCTAAAAATTCTAAACAACCCAGTATCAACCAATGAAGTTGAAAACGAAATTAAAAGCTTATCAACTAAGAAAAGCCCGGGCCCTGATGGCTTCACTGCTGAATTCTACAAGACATTTAGAGAGGAACTACTGCCACTACTGTTTAAACTCTTCAATGAAATTGAAAGGGAAGCAGTACTACAAAATTCATTCCTGGAAGCAAGCATCACCTTGATCCCCAAAGCCGAGAAAGACCCAACCGAAAAGGAGAACTATAGGCCAATCTCACTAATGAACATAGATGCAAAAATCCTTAATACGATTCTGGCAAATAGAACGCAGAAGATCATCAAGATGATCACACACCCTGATCAAGTGGGATTCATCCCAGGGATGCAGGGTTGGTTCAACATACGCAAATCAATCAATGTAATACACTATATCAATAGAGCCAAGGACAAAAACCATAGGATTATCTCCATAGATGCAGAAAAAGCATTTGAGAAAATCCAACATGCATGTATGATAAAAACCCGACAAAAAATTGGAATAGATGTTCTCTACCTCAAACTGATAAAAGCCATTTATGAAAAACCTACAGCCAATATCATACTAAATGGTCAAAAACTGAAATCCTTCACACTCAAATCAGGAACAAGACAAGGATGTCCGCTATCACCACTCTTGTTCAATATAGTTCTGGAAACATTAGCCACGGCAATTAGGCAAGAGAAAGAAATAAAAGGAATAAAGATAGGAAATGAAGAAGTCAAATTGCCATTATTTGCAGATGACATGATACTCTATATAGAAGACCCCAAGAACTCCACCAAAAGTCTTCTAGACTTAATAACCAAATTCAGTCAAGTAGCTGGTTACAAGGTCAACACACAAAAATCAATAGCTTTCCTCTACACCAATGACAGACTCACTAAGGGAGAAATAGGGCAAATAATTCCTTTCACAATAGCATCCAAAAAACTGAAAGACCTAGGAATCAACCTGACAAAAGAAATGAAAGACCTCTTCTCTGAAAACTATGGCACTCTGAAAAGAGAGATTGAAGACGATATCAGAAAATGGACAGACATCCCCTGCTCCTGGGTAGGAAGGATTAATATAGTGAAAATGGCCATACTTCCAAAACTGCTATATAGATTTAATGCAATTCCAATTGAGATCCCAGCAGCATACTTCACGGACCTTGAGAAAACAATCCAAAAATTCATTTGGAACAGGAAGTGACCCAGGATAGCAAAAGCAATTGTAGGTAACAGAGACATGGCATGGGGTATCACAATCCCCAACCTGCAACTCTACTACAAAGCTACTGTGATAAAAGCAGCATGGTACTGGCAAAGAAACAGACTTGAGGACCAGTGGAACAGATTAGAAGATGCAGAAACAACGCCAGACACACTCAGCCATCTCATCTTCGATAAAGGAGCCAAACACCCTCACTGGAGGAAAAATAGCCTCTTTAATAAATGGTGCTGGAAAAGTTGGGCTTCAACTTGCCAAAGATTAAAACTAGACCTATATCTCTCGCCATGCACTAAACTAAAATAGAAATGGATTAAAGATCTAAATATTAAAATAGAAACTCTGAACCAGTTGGAACAGAGGTTAGGTAGAACCCTTGAAGACATCGGTGTAGGAAAAGATTATATGAACAAAACCTCAGTTGCCCGTGAACTAGCACAAACAATCAACAAGTGGGATCTCTTCTTATTAAAAAGCTTCGGCACAGCAAGAGAAACCACCAGCAGTGTGAAGAGACAACCCACAACGTGGGAAAAAATCTTCACCTGCTCTTCCTCAGACAAAGGTCTACTATCTCGAATCCATGAAGAACTTAAAAAGAGCAGGCCTCCCAAATTTAAAGACCCAATCCAAAAATGGGCATCTGAAATGAAGAGACATTTCTCAGACAAAGAAGCAGAAATAGCAAATAAATACATGAAAAAATGTTCAACGTCACTGGTCATTTGAGAGATGCAAATGAAAACAACGCTGAGATTCCACCTCACTCTGGAAAGAATGGCTGCTATCATGAAATCAACCAATAACAAATGCTGGCGGAGCTGTGGGGAAAGAGGAAGCCTGCTCCACTGCTGGTGGGAGTGTAAACCACTGTGGAAATCAGTATGAAGATACCTCAAAGAACTAGGACTGGAAGTCCCATTTGACCGTGCTATTCCACTGCTGGGGATCTTCCCCAAAGAATTAAAAGAATCATACCACAGTGATATATGTGTGCCCATGTTCATAGCAGCACAGTTTGTAATAGCTAAAACTTGGAAACAGCCCAAATGCCCATCAACTGGAGACTGGATAAAGAAAACGTGGTTTTTTTTATAAAATGGAGTCCTACTCAGCCATAAAAAATGAGAAATTAGAGACATTTATAGCTAAATGGATGCACATTGAGGCGATACTCTTAAGTGAAATAAATAGGACACACATGTATAAATACCAAACAGTTTCTCTGGTGTGAGAAACTGAAAGTGTTAATAAGGACTAAAATGTATAATAGGTCATGTGAAATAGGAAGAAAAGGGGCAAAGGGGAAGGAAGTGGGAGGGCTAGGGGAAAGGAAAGAAGGGAATGGAATTAATATGAGAAAAAGGAAAAATAGGAACAAAACCTTTGTAAATAGGGAGGAATGGAGGGGTTGAAGGCAGGGCTGGGCAAGGGTGAAAAATAAGAACCAAGAGAGATTATGTAAAGGTGCAAATTCCCAATGATGAATGTCATGTATACCTAACATGTACTGATGATTAGAATGAATAACCAATAATGCAAAATAGGAAGAAAAGGTCCAAAGGGGTAAGGGTAGTGGGAGGAGCAGGGGAAAGGAAAGAAGGGAAAGGAAAAATGATGAGAAATGGAAAAAATGGAAATAAAGTCTTTGTAAATAGGGAAGGGTGGAGGGGGTGAAGGGAGGGCTAGGAATGGGGAAAAAATAAGAACCAAGATGCATCATGTAAAGGTACAAGTTCCCAATGAGAAATGTAATTGTGTTGCATACCTAAAAATAAAAGAATTTAAGGAAAAAAATATCCAGAGTTTTACCCCTTTCAGTAAGTTAAATTATTTATCAGTTTGTCTCTTTTTGCTTCACATCAGTTGTAGAGACAATGAAATGGAACAACTACCTAAATAAAGTCGTATCTCCTCTTCCTTTAATAATCTTCAGATCTTTGACATCTTACAGTAAACTTTATCTAGCTTTTCAGGTTATCTAAATTTGCTTTTTATATTTAACACTTACATTTACCTTTTAAGTTGAGCAAATGCTATTTTGAGCTCAGCAAACACCTGTGCAAATTAATTTGCAATCACAGAAGTTTGAATGAAGAAAACAAAGCCAAGTTACTAACAGAACTCTTGTTCATAAATAAAAAAGCAAACCCAAGAAGAGTCTATAACATTTTTTTTCAAAAACTAACAAAAGGCATTCACAAAGCATATCAATCACATAAACTCCATTTTCATCTAAGTACTCCAACAGATTCATGGGAAAATCTGAAGATGCCTAGTATTTATCTCAAGTTATGGGATTAAAGCAAACATTTCCATTTGTAGCCCAAAGTTATTTGAAATGTTACCAATTCTGAATCAGGGGTAGAGGCAAAGCCTCGTAGAGACAAGAAGAGGTTAAACTGTGTCAAAGGGACATCCCTCAGGTAGTAAAAGCAGACATTTCCCCCATTTTAGTTTCCTGTCCCCTATTATTTCAAAGAAGCTCCTGAAGAACGAGAGGGAAAGAAAGGAGGCGCGGTAGGAACACTGTGGTGGAGGGTAAATTTTAATTAAAGCAAAGAACAAAGAAAACCAGAAAATCAAAGGAGAAGAAACTCGAGCTTACTGAGGAGATGTGGAGACAGCCGCAGAGTGACTGCCATGACTACCGTGAGGCCCATGGAAAGGCCTAGAAGAGGCGTGGGGCTGCTCCGCTCGCTGCGCCAGCCGCAAGCGGCTTCACGGAATTGTAGTGCTCCCCGAGGCTGCAGGCATAGTGCAGGTAGACAAGGGTGAGTGGCTTCTTGTGGTACTCTTCCCCAATGACCCAGGTGGGTGAATTGGCCTGGATCACTTCGATGGGGGTCTGCAGGACGTGCGACAGGGCCCTCAGCTCGAGCTGGCCTCCCCATGATGGGCGGTGAACGATGTTGTCGCAGTAGGTCATGAAGTCGTCGCGGGTACAGGTGTCATCTGTTTCGGGGTTGCTGAAGAAGGGCAGAAAGTCGTCGACGTGCTTCCGCATGTAGTCGGTGGTGCGGCGGCGCAGGCCCTCCACCGTCATGGAGAATACCAGCTGGTCTTGGATGGCACGGTACATACAGTGGCTGTCGGCAGGGATATCCTTCATCTCCAGATACTTGGCTCCCAAGATGGTTGCGAGCTTCTCTTCCTCCTCTTGCCGGAAGCTGGCCAGATGCTCCATCTCAGCCAAAAGGATCCTCTCCTGCCACTCTCTCACCATGGCCTCTCTTTTTTCTCGCCTTTTCTGTGCCCTAGAGATGTGGGGGTGCTGGTTCTCGAGATTCATCTTCGCCAGATTTTCGGTGGCAGAATCCAGGTTGCTGTTGCCAGGGAACTTCTCTTGGAACTTCTCTAACTCCTGCTGGTGCCTCTACTCCATCTTGGCCCGGAGGCAGGCCGTGTCGAGGAGCAACTGCTTTCTTTTCTTCTTGTCACTCTTGGGGACGGAGCTCTTCAGGCTCTGGATGTGGGCCTCTAGTTCTTTCTTCTCGCGGTGGTGGCGACGCAGCATTCGCTGATGTTCACTCTGGAGGTCTTCCATGACATTAACCGGAGGCAAGAACCAGAGTTTGGTGCCGGCTCACAACGGTTTAAATCACCCAACAGGCCACAGATCCTCAGCCTGTCCTAGTTCTAGTGCTTTGATGACCTCACGGGCTACCTTCTATCACCCCAGTCACAGCCCTCTCTACTATTGGCCACTGTCTCTCCAGGGCTACACCCACTCAGATATGTCTGGCACTATGATTGGCTGTTGGAAGACCCTAAATATGTCCTTCTTAAACCCCGTAGCAACCACTGCTTCCAGTTTTAACGGAATGCAAATACCGTTGGGAAGATCCTGCCTTCTACAGCTTGTGCCATGATTGGGCATGTAGAATTTTTCAGTGATTTCTACTACCCACTTCATTTCCAGCAAGTTTGTTATGTGTATCAAAGTTTCATTCCTCTTTTTGGGGGAAATACGATGGATTTATTGTAGTTTGCTTAACAGTTCACCAGTTGAAGGACAGCTGGTTTGTTTTCAGTTTTGAAATACCATGCAAAAACTTGCTATAAACATCTGCCTACAGGAGTTTGTGTGAGTCTTCATTTCTCTGGGGGAAAATGTCCAGGAGTGCAATTGCTGGGTCATATTTAAAGTATATGTTTTTTTTGGGTTTTTTTTAAGAAAATCTTTTACAGAATGTCTGTACCATTGTATATTCCTACTAGCAGAGTGTGAGTCATCTAGTTTCTCCGAACCTTCACCATCACTGGTTGTCACAGTTTTTTGTTAGCCATTCTAATAAGTGTATAGCCATATTTTATTGTAGTTTCAGTTTGTATTTCCCTTGTGGCTAATGATGTTTATCTTTTCATGTGTTCATTTGTCATCAGTAACATACAGTCTTCTGTAAAGTGTTTAAGTCATTTGCATATTTTCTGATCAGACAATTCTTACTGTTAGTTTTTAGCATTCTTTTACATTCTAGATATGAGTTTTTTTGTTGGATTATGTGCTTTGTAAGTATTGTCTCCCAGTCCATAGCTTTTTTATTTTTTATCGTCTTCTTAGCAGGGTCTTTCTCAGATCAAAAATTTTTCATTTTGATGAGGTTAAATTTATCAAATTGTCCTTATATAGATCATATTGAGACAGGAGAGAAAGGCCTGATGCTCCTCAAAGGCTACTTTTATCTCACAGCTGCTCCAAACACTCCATAGCCTGGCATCAGCTGCATCGGGCCTCCATGGTTGCTTCAAGAAATATTTCCTTTGTCTGTGGCAGACTTTAGTCACAGACCTGTCATAGGTACCTTACCCTGCAGCCCCTCTAGATGACTCACCCCTTTGCAGTCCTCCTCAGTCAGGTCTACTAGAAACCCTCTCCCTTACCCATGACCACTCTATATAAGCAAGCTCTTCTAGTTCTGCACTAGTTCTAATAAAGTCTCTTCAAGTAGCATATCTTGGCCTTCATGATTTCTGTCTGAAGTGGCTGGTGACTGAGCTGCTGACACTGAAGATGGCTGGCAGCCAGATAGCAAAGGAGAGCAACAAAGAACATCTGGGAACTGCCATCTCTAGTGCTGGAAGAGCCCCTGAATCCTACCAGTAGCTGCTTGCTCCAAGCAGCAAGAAGGGCTGTTAACATTAAAGGAGCTGATACCTGCTGGTATTCAAAGCTCAGGGCCATTGACACTAAAAGAGCTATGGTTTGCCAATTTGTGATTTCTGTATGAATTGAGCAAGAACTCTCAGTTTTTTGGTAACATCCTGGAAGCATGTGTGAAGACCCTCCCCTTTAGAGGGTCCTGGAGAAGAGGGCAAGCAATGGTGATGGATGTTAGTGGGCTCAAGAATCATCTTATGTCTGATTTCCATCTTACATGTACGAAGAGTTCACACCAGTGACAATATTTTTAGTGTCAAGTCTAAGAACTCTTGGTCTAATACTAGATTTCAAAAATGTTGTCCCTTTTACAGCTAAAAGATTTATAGCTTTAGGTTTTAAAGTTAAATCTGTGATTTACTTTTAAATTTTAATTTATTTATTAGTACATGTTTGTGATATATAACAACTACTTTCATTGTGAGTATTTGGTACCTGTACATGACACGTCTTAATACTTTTTTTATGTCCTCTTCTTTTCTCCCCTTCCCCACCCCTTCATCTCCTGGTCCTTGTCCCAGTTGCAGTAGATCTATCTCCTTGTTTCCTTTAATCTATCTTTTATTTTGCTCTTTATTTATACTGTACTTTGGATTACTCATATAAGAGAAACTATTTGGTATTTAAACATGTGTGTCTGATTTATTTTACTTAATATTATTTTTAAGGTGCATTCATTCTTCTACAAAAGGTTCAAATGTATCCTTCTTTATAGCAGAATAGTATCCAATTCTGTATAAATATTGTATTTTCTTTATCCATTTGTCTGTTGATGGACATACAGGTTGCTTCCAAGATTTGGCTATTATGAATTCAGCTGCTAAAAATATTGGTATGCATGTATTGCTATAATGTGATGTCTTTAACTCATTCAGAACGATACCTAGAAGGAGAATAGCTCGATCAAATGGAATTTCTATTTTTAGTTTTCGATGAATCTCCATACTGATTTTCATACTGGTTGTACTAGTTTACGTTCCCCCCTCCCAACGATACAAGAGGGTTCCTTTGTCACTACAACCTTGCCAGCATTTATTATTTGATTTCTTGATGATTGCCATTCTTCCTGGTATAAGGTAAAATCTCAGTGTTGTTTTAATTTGCATTTTTCTAATGGACAGTGATGTTGAACATTTTTCATGTATTTATGGGTCATTTATATTTCTTCTTCTGAGAAGTGTGATCTATTGTAACATTATTTTTGTGTAAGGTTTGAGACTTAAGGTTCATTTTTTTTTGCCTAGGGATGTCCAATTATTTGGAATTGTGCTAAAGCTCTACATAAATTTGAGGAAAACTGATATCTTTACTATACTGAGTCTTCCAATCCATGAGCTCCTGTTTATGTATTGGTGTTTATTCAGCTCTTCACTGATTTCTTTCATTAATACTTCACTATATAGAGCCCACCCTGGGTATGGATGACACCACCCAAAGGGTGGGTAGCCTAGAAGGGATAAAAAGGAAAGGCAGGCTGCTGCTGCTGCCTCGCTTGTTGCTTGTTACTTGTTGCTTGCTGCTTTCTGCCTGCCTGCTCTGCAATGCCCCTTTGCCATCCCACCATGTCTTGGAGCCTGACAACTATGAACTGACACCTCTACAAACTGTGAGCTACAATAAACTATTCCTTCTTTAATTAATTAATTAATTTATTTATTTATTTATTTTGGTACTGGGGATCGAACTCAGGACCTTGTGCTTGCAAGACAGGAAGTGGAATCACTGAGCTAAATCTCTGGCCCAAACCATTCCTCCTTTAACTTTGAGTGTTGGGTGTTGTGTCTCAGCAATGATAAAAGTAACTAAAACAGCATCTGGGATGTTTCCAATATTTATCTATTACAAATTGTGCTGCTATAAATATGGGTGCGCACATATCGCTGTGGTGTGATGCTTTTAACTCTTTCAGGAAGAAAGAGTTCACCAAGAAGGGGAATAGCTGGGCCAAGTGGAACCCCTAGTTTTATTTATTTATTTATTTATCTTGAGGAATCTCCATGCTGGTTGTACCAATTTACACTCCTACAAATACAATTTGCACTCCTACAAATACAAATGTTGTTTTAAAAAATTGGTTTTTTGGTACCAGGGATGGAAATCAGGACCTTGCACTTGTGAGGCAGGTGCAGCACCCCTGAGCTAAATCTCCCCCCCCCAACACACACACTTTTTGCCAGACCATGCTGTTTTGATCATGGTAGTCATGTAGTATAATTTCAAGTCTGGGATTGTGATGTTGCCTGCCTTGCCTTCGTTGCCCAGAATTGCTTCTGCTATTCTAGGTCTCTTCTGGTTCCAAATGAATTTTAGGATTGTTTTCTCTAGTTCTGTGAGTTACACTATTGGTATTTTGATTAGAATTGCATTAAGTCTGTATAACAGTTTTGGAAGTATGGCCATTTTCAGTATATTGGTTCTGCCTATCCAAGAACAGGGGATATCTTTCCATTTTCTGATGTCCTCTTGGATCTCCTTTTTCAGAGTGCCATGCAAAGTTCTTTTACTTCCTTCATTAGATTGATTCCCAAGTACTTCATTTTTTTCGATGTTATTGTGAAAGGAGTGGAAGGCTATTTATTTTTGAGTGTTGACATTGAATCCTGCTATGCTGCCAAACTTGGTTATTAATTCTAGGAGTCTTTTGGGGTCTTCTTTTTTTGGGAGGGGTGTCTTCTATGTAGAGCATCATGTCATCTGCAAACAATGACAGTTTAACTTCCTCCTTTCATATTCTTATTCCTTTCATTTCCTCTTGTATAACTGCTTTGGCTAATGTTTCCAGAACTATATTGAATAGGAGTGGTGATAGAGGGCATCCTTTTCTTGTTCCTGATTTTAGAATGGAAAGTTTCATTTTTTGTCCATTTAGTGTGATTTTGGCTGTTGGTTTGTCATAGATGGCTTTTATCAGATTGAGATAAAGACCTACTCCAATTTTCCATAGGGTTTTTTTTTTTTTAGATGACGAATGGCTGATGGACTTTTTCAAATGCCTTTTCTGTACCTATTGAAATGATCATGTGGCTTTGCCCTTTGTTATGCTAATGTGGTTTCCTATATTGATTTTTCCTGCATCCCTGGGAGGAATCCTACTTGGTATGTGTATAACGTTCTTGATGATTTGCTGTATTCTGTTTGCCATTATCTTATTGAAGATTTTTGCATCTGTGTTCATTAAGGAGATTGGCCTGTAGTTCTCTTTTTCGGTTGGATCCTTCTCTGGTTTTGGTATCAGGGCAATGCTTGCTTCCAGGAATAACTTTGGGAATATTGCTTCCCTTTCAGTTTCATTAAAGAGTTTGAGTGGTAGTGGCATTAGATCTTCTCTAAAGTTCTTGTAGAATTCAGCAGTAAATCCATGAGGACCTGGGCTTTTCTTTGTTGGAAGTTTTTAAATTACTTCTATTTCACTGACTGATATTGGGTTATTTAGACTTTTTATATCTTCATGATTCATCTTTGGTAATTCACGTGTATACAGGAATCTGCCCATTTCTTCTGAATTTTCCATCTTACTAGAGTAGAGTTTATCATAGTAGGTATTGTTGGTCTTCTAGATTTCTGCAGGACCTGTTGTGATTTCAATGTTTTCATTCTTTTAAAAAAATTTTTACATCATTTTTTATTTTGGGGGTTCATTCTAGATGTACATAATGATAACATTTATCATAGGGAATTTGTACCTGTACATGATATATCTTGCTTCTTCTTTTAGTCCCATTCCCCTCCACTTCTTTTGGCCCCTCTTCCCCTCCTTATTTACAAAGGCTTTGTTTCCATTTTTTTCCTTCTATTCTCTCTTTCTTTATCTTTTCTTTCCTTTCTCTCTCGCCGCCCCCCGCCTTGTTCCCCCTCTCATTTGAGCATTTTCTCCCATTATTAATAGCATGGATTTCGGTCTTTTCTTTACTGTTTTTGATAAGGTTGGCTGTTTGTCTATTTTATTTAATCTTTCTAAGAACCAACTCTTTGGTTCATTGATACTTTGTATTGCTTTTTTAGTCTCAATTGTATTAATTTCTGCTCTGATCTTTATCGCTTTCTCCCTTTTAAGGGCTTTGGGTTTAGCTTGCTTTTCTTTTTCTAGAACCTTGAGGTTCAACATAGGTCATTTATTTGCACTTGCTCTGTTTTACTGATGTAGAAATTCACCGCTATAAATTTCCCTCTTAGGACTGCTTTGATTGCATCCTATAAGTTCCAGCATGTTGTATTGGCATTATTGTTTAATTGTAGACACTGTGTAATTTATCCTTTAATTTCTTCTGTGACCTATTCATCGTTCAGGAGGATGTTATTTAATTTCCTTGTGTTTATGCAGTTTTTGTAGTTTCTTTTGCCATTTATTTCCAATTTCATTGTGGTATGATCTGATAATATACAATTTCAATTCCTTTGCATTTGCATAAGCATGTTCTATGAGCTAGTATGTGGTCTATTTTGAAGAAAGTCCCATGTGTGAAGAATGTGTATTCTGTTGTGTGGTGGAACATTCCGTAGATATCTACTAAGCCATTTATTCAAAGGTTTGATTCAGCTCTGATATTTCTTTGTTGATTTGCTGTGTAGTTGATCTGTCTATTTGTGACAATGGGGTATTGAGGTCCCCTATTAAAATTGTATTAGTGCTTATCTGATTTTTCATGCCCATTAATGTTTGTTTAATATAGTTGAGTGTGCTAGTATTTGGTACATATATTGTTATTTCTTCCTCTTGAATTGTTCCCTTAACAAGTATGTACTGACCTTCTTTGTCTCTTCTGATCAGTCTTGGTTTGAAATCCACTTTGTTTGGAAATAGAATAACTACCTCTGCTTTTTCTTGGGTCCCTGTTGCATGGAGCATTGTTTTCTATCCTTTGGTCTTCAGTCTAAGAATTTCTTTTTGAGTTAAACGTGTTTCTTGTATACGACATATTGTTGGATCTTGTTTCTTTTCTTTTATTTTTTATTAAATTCTTTTAATGGTACATTGTAGGTATACAACACAATTACATTTCTCCTTGGGAATTGTACCTTTACATAATGCATCTGAGTTCTTATTTTTTCCCCATTCCTAGCCCTCCCTTCATGCCCTCCACCCTTCCCTATCTACAAAGACTTTATTTCCATTTTTTCCATTTCTCATCATTTTTTCTTTCCCTTCTTTCCTTTCCCCTGCTCCTCCCACTACCCCTACCCCTTTGGACCTTTTCTTCCTATTTTACATTTTTGATTATTCATTCTAATCATTGGTACATTTTAGGTATACAATATAATGACATTCATCATTGGAAATTTGCACCTTTACATAGTCTCTCTTGGTTCTTGTTTTTCACCCTTGCCCAGCCCTCCCTTCAACCCCTCCAGTCCTCCCTATTTACAAAGATTTTGTTCCTATTTTTCCATTTTCTCATATTAATCCCATTCCCTTCTATCCTTTCCTCTAGCCCTCCCACTTCCTTCCCCTTTGGCCCTTTTCTTCCTATTTCACATGACCTATTGTACATTTAGTCCTTATTTACACTTTCAGTTTCTCACACCAGAGAAACTGTTCGGTATTTATTCATGCGTGTCCTATTTATTTCACTTAAGTCAATGTGCATCCACTTAGCTATAAATGTCTCTAATTTCTCATTTTTTACGGCTGAGTAGTACTCCATTTTATAAAAAAAAACCCCACATTTTCTTTATCCAGTCTCCGGTTGATGGGCATTTGGGCTGTTTCCAAGTTTTAGCTATCACAAACTGTGCTGCTATGAACATGGGCGCACATATATCACTGTGGTATGATTCTTTTAATTCTTTGGGGAAGATCCCCAGCAGTGAAATAGCAGAGTCAAAAGGGACTTCCAGTCCTAGTTCTTTGAGGTATCTCCATACTGATTTCCACAGTGCTTGCACCAGTCTACACTCCCACCAGCAGTGGAGCAGGGTTCCTCTTTCCCCACAGCCCCACCAGCATTTGTTATTGGTGGATTTCATGATAGCAGCCATTCTTTCTGGAGTGAAGTGGAATCTCAGTGTTGTTTTCATTTGCATCTCTCCAATGACCAGTAATGTTGAACACTTTTTCATGTATTTATTTGCTATTTCTGCTTCTTTGTCTGAGAAATGTCTGTTCATTTCAGATGCCCATTTTTGGATTGGGTCTTTAAATTTGGGAGGTCTGATCTTTTTAAGTTCTTTAGAGATTTGAGATAGTAGACCTTTGTCAGAGGAAAAGCAGGTGAAGATTTTTTCCCACATTGTGAATTGTCTCTTCACACTGCTGGTGGTTTCTCTTGCTGTGCAGAAGCCTTTCAATAAGAAGAGATCCCACTTGTTGATTGATTGTGCTAGTTCACGGGCAACTGAGGTTTTGTTCATATAATCTTTTCCTACACCGAGGTCTTCAAGGGTTCTACCTAACCTCTGTTCCAACTGGTTCAGAGTTTCTATTTTAATATTTAGATCTTTAATCCATTTCTATTTTCGTTTAGTGCATGGTGAGAGATATAGGTCTAGTTTTAATCTTTGCCAAGGTGAAGCCCAATTTTTCCAGCACCATTTATGAAAGAGGCTATCTTTACTCCAGTGAGGGTGTTTGGCTCCTTTGTCGAAGAGGAGATGGCTGAGTGTGTCTGGCGTTGTTTCTGCATCTTCTAATCTGTTCCACTGGTCCTCAAGTCTGTTTCTTTGCCAGTACCATGCTGTTTTTATCACAGCAGCTTTGTAGTAGAGTTGCAAGTTGGGGATTGTGATACCCCCTGCCATGTCTCTGTTACCTACAATTGCTTTTGCTATTCTGGGTCTCTTCTTGTTCCAAATGAATGTTTGGATTGTTTTCTCAAGGTCTATGAAGTATGCTGCTGGGAACTCAATTGGAATTGCATTAAATCTATATAGCAGTTTTGGAAGTATGGCCATTTTCACTATATTAATCCTTCCTACCCAGGAGCAGGGGATGTCTGTCCATTTTCTGATATCATCTTCAATCTCTCTTTTCAGAGTGCCATAGTTTTCAGAGAAGAGGTCTTTGATTTCTTTTGTCAGGTTGATTCCTAGGTCTTTCAGTTTTTTGGATGCTATTGTAAAAGGAATTATTTGCCCTATTTCTCTCTCAGTGAGTCTGTCATTAGTGTAGAGGAAAGCTATTGATTTTTGTGTGTTGACCTTGTAACCAGCTACTTGACTGAATTTGGTTATTAAGTCTAGAAGACTTTTGGTGGAGTTCTTGGGGTCTTCTATATAGAGTATCATGTCCTCTGCAAATAATGACAATTTGACTTCTTCATTTCCTATCTTTATTCCTTTTATTTCTTGCTCTTGCCTAATTGCCGTGGCTAATGTTTCCAGAACTATATTGAACAAGAGTGGTGATAGCAGACATCCTTGTCTTGTTCCTGATTTGAGTGTGAAGGATTTCAGTTTTTGACCATTTAGTATGATATTGGCTGTTGGTTTGCCATAGATGGCTTCTATCAGTTTGAGGTAGAGACCATCTATTCCAATTTTTTGTCGGGTTTTTATCATACATGCATGTTCGATTTTCTCAAATGCTTTCTCTGCATCTATGGAGTTAATCATACGGTTTTTGTCCTTGGCTCTATTGACATAGTGTATTACATTGATTGATTTGCTTATGTTGAACCATCCCTGCCTCCCTGGGATGAATCCCACTTGATCAGGGTGTATGATCTTCTTGATGATCTTCTGCATTCTGTTTGCCATTATCTTATTAAGGATTTTTGCATCTATGTTCATTAGTGAGATTGGCCTATAGTTCTCTTTTTCAGTTGGGTCTTTCTCGGCTTTGGGGATCAAGGCGATGCTTGCTTCCAGGAATGAGTTTGGGAGTATTGCTTCCCTTTCAATTTCATTGAAGAGTTTAAACAGTAGTGGCAGCAGTTCCTCTCTAAATGTCTTGTAGAATTCAGCAGTGAAGCCATCAGGGCCCAGGCTTTTCTTAGTTGATAAGTTTTTAATTACACTTTCAATTTCATTGGTTGATATTGGGTTGTTCAGAATTTTTAGGTCTTCTTCATTCAACTTTGGTAATTCATATGTATCTAGGAATCTGTCCATTTCTTCTGTGTTGTCCATCTTCTTGGCATATAGGTTCTGGAAGCAGGTATTGATGATCCTCTGTGTTTCTGCTGGATCTGTTGTAATTTCACCCTTTTCATTCCTAATTGCATGGATTTGGGCCTTTTCTTTCCTTTTTCTGACAAGGTTGGCTAAAGGTTTGTCAATTTTGTTGATTCTTTCGAAGAACCAACTCTTGGCTTCATTGATTTTTTGTATCATTCTCTTAGTCTCCATTGCATTGATTTCTGCTCTGATCTTTATAATTTCCTCCCTTGTATGAGCTTTGGGGTTGTCCTGCTCTTCTTTTTCTAGAAGCTTGAGGTTCAGCGTCAGCTTGTTTAATTGGGCTCATTCTGTTTTCCTAATGTGCATATTCACTGCTATGAATTTCCCTTGTAAGACTGCTTTCCTTGTGTCCCATAGATTCCAATACATTGTATTGTCATTGTCATTTAATTGAAGGAACTGTCTGATTTCTTCTTTAATTTCCTCTGTGACCCATTGGTTATTCAGAAGTGTGTTGTTCAGTTTCCACGTGCTTATGAAATTTTTCCAGTTTCTTTTGCTATGGATCTCCAATTTCATGGCACTATGGTCTGATAATATACAGGGGATAACTTCAATTCCTTTGCACTTACTTAAACACCTTCTATGAGTGAGTATGTGGTCTATTTTGGAGAATGACTGGTGTGCAGCTGAAAAGAATGTGTATTCTGATTTTGTGGGGTGGAACACTCTCTAAACATCTGTTAAGTTCATTTGTTCGAGAGGTTGATTGAGTTCTAGTATTTCATTACTTATTTTTTGTCTAGTTGATCTATCTGTTTGTGACAGTGGGGTGTTGAGGTCCCCCACTACAATTGTATTAGTGCATATATGACTTTTCATGTCCGTTAGTATTTGTTTTATATAGTTGGGCGCACTAGCGTTTGATGCATAGATATTTATGATTGTCATCTCTTCCTCTTGGATTCTTCCCTTTACAAGGATGTAGTGTCCTTCTTCATCTCTCTTAATCAGTGTTGGTTTGAAATCTACTTGATCTACCAAGAGGATAGCTACTCCTGCTTCTTTTCAGGATCCTGTTGCATGGAGTATTGTTTTCCACCCTTTCACTTTCAGTCTATGAGTTTCCTTTTGAATGAAGTGTGTTTCTTGTATGCAGCATATTGTTGGATTTTGCTTCTTGACCCATTCTGCCAGTCTATTTCTTTTGATTGGTGAATTGAGACCATTAACGTTGATGGTTATAACTGAAACATATTGACTTGTCATTGCCATGACTTTTTCTTTTTGTTGGGTTCTCCCCCTTTACATTTAATTTCTTGTCATGCCAGATGGGTTCATTCTGCTTTGCTTCCTGGGATTGTGATCCTCAATGTCTGTTCCTAGGATATTGTGTAAAAGTCTTTGGAGTGCTGGTTTGGTATTCACAAAGTTCCTAAGGTGCTCTTTGTCACGAAAGTATCTTATTTCTCCATCCATTTTGAAAGATAGTTTTGCAGGGTACATCAATTTGGGTTGGAGGCTGTTTTCTTTTAGGGCTTGGACTATGTCACTCCAAGCTCTTCTTGCCTGTGATGGTTTGTGTTGAGAAGTCTGCTGTGATTCTGATGGGCTTTCCTTTGTATGTGATTTGTTTCTTTTCTCTGACTGCTTGGAGAACTTTGTTCTTCTGTTGTGTTTCTGGAATCTTAACAATTATTTGCCTATGTGTAGATTTTTTTTGATCAAGGCTATTTGGAGTCCTATATGCCTCACTTATCTGTATGTCAAGCTCTTTTCCCCTGCTTGGGAATTTTTCTGCCATTATTTCTGTGAAGAGATTTTTTATGTCATCTGCACTCTCTCCTGTTTCTTCATTGAGCCCAATCAGTCTTATGTTATTCTTCTTTGCATCGTCTAGCAGCTGCTGGATTGATTTCTCATGTTCCCTTATAATTTTGAAGCAATTTTTCTTTTCCTGGTCACTAATTGCAATCTTATCTTCTATATCTGAAATTCTGTCCTCACATTGGCTCCTTCTGCTGTGTAGACTTTCAATGGAGGTTTCCATCTCCTGGAAATCTATTTGCTTCTGTTTTATGGATTCCATTTGTTTCTTATGTTGGTATTCCATCAAGTTCCTAGCTCCTCTCTAGATTTATTAATCATGTCTTGCACCAGGGGCACAATTTCTCCTGGTATCTGAGAAATTATTTCTGATTTCATTTTTTTTCAGATCCCCTTTTGTTGCCAGTTCAGTGGGTCCAAGTGTTTGAGTATCAGAGTGTTGTTCCATCTCATTTCCCTTTGGGGTTGCTGTAGGTGACCTGGAAGTCTGGTTTTGATACTTATTTATGTGTTTTCTCATTTCGACTGGGGCAGGGGGCTGTTAGCGCCTGCACGGATTACCTCCTCTGAGCTGGGGGAGGTGGGACAGGGGCCGGGAGCAGCGGTAGGGATGGTGACTCAAAAGCCTTTTCTCATGGGCTGGGAGCAGCGGGAGGGATGGTGACCGGGAAGCCCCTTCCTCTGGACCAGGAGCAGTGGGACGGTGGCTCAGAAGCCCCTATCTCTGGGCTGGGAGCAGCGGGACTCAGTACCTTGGTCTGGTGGTCTGGTGTCCTCTGCGTCTTTGTAGTGTGGAACCAGGTGGCTGCCTGTCTGCAGCGGGGTGACTCGGCATCTTCTGCACGACCCAGGACCTGAGTAGGGCGCGCACAGACCTGCCTGTCTCGGATCTTGTTTCTTCATCCATTCTATCAATCTGTTTCTTTTGATTGGTGAATTGAGGCCATTTACATTGATGGTTATAACTGATATATATTGACCTATCCTTGTCATAGTATTTTCCTATTGTTGGTTCCCTTTCTTTCCCTTCTGTTTAATTGCTTGCTTTGCCTGGTGGATTTATTTTATTGAGATTCTTGGAATTGTTTTCTTTTTCTAGAATGTTCTTCAGAAATTTTTTTCAGTGTTGGTTTGGTGGCCGTAAATTTCTTCAGGTGTTCTTTATCATGGAAATATTTTATTTCTCTATCAACTTTGAAAGACCATTTTGCAGGGTATATTAATCTGGGTTGGGGGTTATTTTCTTTTTGGGGTTGAAATACTTCACTCCAAGCTTTCCTTGGCTTAAGGGTTTGTGTTGAGAAGTCTGCTGTGAATCTGATGTGTTTTCCTTTATAGGTGATTTGTTTCTTTTCCTTAACAACTTTTAGTATTATATTCTTGTGTTAAATTTCTGGAATCTTGACTATGATATGCCTTGGTGCAGTTTTTTTCTGATCATGGCTAATTGGACTTTTATATGCCTTACTAATCTGTACATCAAATTCTTTTTCCATACTTGTGAAGTTTTCTGCTATTGCTTTAATGAACAGGGTTTTTTTGTTTTTGTTTTTGTTTTTTGTACCAGGGATCGAACTTGGGTCCTTGCGCTTGCGCAGCAAGTGGCGAAACCACTGAGCTAAATCCCCAGCCCTGAATAGGGTTTTTAAAATGTTTTTTGTATTATTTTCTGAGTTTTCATTGATTCCAATTAATCTTATGTTATTCTTTTTTGTATCGTATAGCAGCTGATGGATTTATTTTTTATGCTCCCTTGCTATGCTTAAGAAGTCTTTCACTTGATGATTGCTAACCACAAACCTGTCTTCTAGGTCTGATATTCTATCTTCACATTGGTCTATTCTGCTATGTATACTTCCAATAGAATTTTTAATCTCCTGAATATCTATCTGAATCTGTTTTATGCAATTCAGTTCTTTTCTAAATTGGACATTCATGGTTTCAATCACTTTCTTAAGCTCCTCTATTTTTAAAAATCAGTGTCTACTGTAGATTCACTAACCATGTCTTTTATTATGTTCATCATCCCTTTATTTATCTGTGTAATTACTTTTCATTTTTTTCTAGAGATTCAGTCATCTGCTTTGTTACGTTTGCTGCTACCATTTCAGAAATTTCAGCTTGATGGGTTTTGATTTCTTCCACCTCAATGCCCCCTGGATTTGTTTTTGGCATGCTGGAGGTCTGGAGATGCATCTTGCATCTGTATTTTCTCATTTTCTATTTTAAAAATTTGTTTTCTGCACTGGTGCTTGTAAATTTTTTATGATAGGTAGCTTTATTACTAGTAGTGAGACCTCTTTAGGAAATGACTACTTTTCAGATATGCCTTCTAGGTTTAGCTGGCTTTTGGCTTTTGAGTCTGTCCCAAGATCCTGCCTCTTCAATTTATTAGGGATGAGAGGTTGCTACCTGTTTGGCCTAGCACCCAGTTCTTTGGTAGTGGACTATGGTATTATTTATGACCCCCAGACAATCATGGTATTGGCATACAAGGAAGAACAACTGATTACAACAAATATGTCATGTTGGCTAAAGTAGTACAATCAGTAAGAACAATAGCATTAAGCACAGTCTAGAAAATGACAAACTGTCATAACTGTTAATTTCCCACCTTTAATGATATCCACAAGATTTTATAGTTATATAATAAAGTCTAAAAAAAAAATTAAAACTTGTATACCATAAATACCCCTCACTAGAGTGATTTTACTCTCGGGGAGAAAATTTCAAAAGGATAAGAGGAAAAATAGAGAAATAACAGAGAGAAAGAGATTAGAAGCAAGCCTGAAGGACAAAGGAAGATCTCCCAAGTTTGGGACACTCGTGAAGAAGAGAAGGAGGGAAAGAAAGCAGGAAATTACAAAAATAAGAACAAAACAAAACTAAAAACAATATTCACATTCATGAAAAACAAACAATCAAGAAAAAACCAAAAGCAAAGAAAAAAAAAAGATTTCTCTGTGATTTCAATCCTGTGGTTAGCTTCTAGGGTCTGCAATTTTGTGGTAGTGTTCAGTTCAGGGTGTGTCTCTGCTGTCATTGGTTGACAGAGCCCAGATCCATGCTAGATGATCCCAGCAAATCTGCAGTAGGATTACAGCATGGTGCCAATTCTGGTGCTTCCAATTCTACAGAAGTTCAAGCTGATCCTGACCCCAGTTGTGGAGTTGGAGCCTGAGTTGTTCAGCATACAACAGTCTAGGTGTCTCTTGCCAGCCTAACCTCAGATCCCTGACCCCGGACATCTCCTGTGGTTGTCCCTCACCCAGTCGCTAGGAGCCTTGAGATGAAGCCAACCCACAGCTGCTCTGAGTCCTGGGTCCACTTGGTTCCTCCCTAAACTGGCATGTGGCCAAGCTTCCTCTCCAGGAGACATGGTAGTTGCTTGTTCTGGAGTCACTCACCAGCTGTTGTAGCTCACATCATCCACTTCTCTGTTCTACTGGTGTTTTTCTCCTTGGAGGCCTCTGGAGTCACCCATCTTCACTGTCTCTGTAGATTCAAGCCTCTTCTCTCACACCATGAGCTGGGATCCAGGGAGAAAATGCAGTTTGCCACTTCCTCTTTCTGTATTGAGGTCTGACTCTTTACTTGCTGTGGGCTCCAATTTTCCCTTCAGATAATTCCTGGGTCCCAGGGATCCATCTCCCTCCTTCTTTTCTTCCCCACATTGTTATATTCTGAATCTGGAATCTGAATCTGGATTCCAAACCTTGGAGAGGTTGATTTGTTGTTATTTACCACTCTGGCATCTTCCCAGAAGTCAACTCACTTACTTCTCAGAAGTTTTCTTTTTCTTTTTTGGGAGGTAGGTGCCTTGGAGTTTTCTGCACAGACAGTCATGTCATCTGTGAGGAGTGACAGTTTTATTTCATCCTTTCCAATCAGTATATCTTTTATTCCCTTTTCTTGCCTTATTATACTAGTTACAACTTCCAGCACTATGGTGGAAAAGAGTGGTGAGAGAGGACATCTGTACTTCCCTTCCTTTCTCCTCCCCCATCTTCTCTCTCTCTCTCTCTTTCTTTCTTTCTTTCTTCCTTCCTTCCTTCCTTCCTTCCTTCCTTCCTTCCTTTCTCCCTTTCAATACTGACTTTGAACCCAGGGCCTTCACACTATGCTGCATCCTCAGTCCTTTTTTGATATAAGGTCTTACCAAATTGCTAAGTTGCCCCAGCTTTAACAGGGTGAGGCCATTCACCTCTAAAATTTCTAGTTTTCTTAGAGTTTTATGTATGGATGGGCATTGGACTTTACCAAATATTTTTCTGCGTCTATTGGTATGTTCTTGTGACTTTTCTTTAGCCTATTAATATGATCGATTACACTGATTGATTATCAAGCATCGAACCAGTCTTTCCTTCCCAGATTCAACCCTGTGTGGTCATAGTTAAAAATTCACCTTATATGTTACTTAATTCTCTTTTCTAATATTTTGTTATGGATTTTTACATGTACATTCATGAAGGGTATTGATCTGTAGTTTTCTTTTTTGGTACTTTTTAGTTTTGGAATCAGGATGACACTAGCTTCATAAAATGAAATTGAAAGTGTTGTCTCACCTATTTTTTATGAAGAGATTAAATAAAATCAGTATTAATTCTTCCTTAACTGTTCGGTATGATTTTCCAGTCAATTCATCTGAGCCAAAAGATTGCTTTCATAGATTTTTTATGTTACAAAATCATTTCCTGTAACACAGCCAATCAAATTATTTCACTTTGCATGAGTTTTTGGGTCTATTTATTCTCATTAGTCAAATATAAATGCATAGAGTTTGCAGTATTCTGTTATTATTGTTTGATGTTTGAAAGATCTGTGGTGATATTCCTTGCTTTTTTTTTTTTGGTTTTCTGAGACAAGGTCTCATTCTGTAGCCCAGCGTGGGCGCAAACTCATGGTGCTACTCCTGCCTCAGCCTCCCAAGTGCTGGGATTACAGATGTGTGCCACCATCATGCTTGGCATTTCCTTGTTTTACTTTTAATATTGGTATTTTTGTCTTCTCTCTTTAATTCTTTGTTCTTTGTTAGTCTCATCAAAGATTTTGTCAATTTTATTTCACTTTTCAAAGAACAAACTTGTTGTTTCATTGATTTTCCCTATTGCTTTTCTGTTTTCAATTTCATTTCTTTATTATTTCCCTCTTTCTACTTATTTTTGGTTAGTTTGCTCTTTTTTTTGCATTTTGAGGTGGGAGCTTAGATAAGACTTTTCCTCTTTTATATCATATGTATGTAGTCTTATGAATTTCCTTATCAGTACTGCTTTAACTATATCTCACAAGTTTTGATATGCTATATTATAAATTCTTTTCCAGTTCAATGTCTCTTTTGCATTTCCCTGAGACTCTTTGGTCTATGGATTATTTAAAAATGAGTTATTAGCTTCCAAGCGTTTGAAGGTTTTCTTCTTTTTGTTACTGGTTTCTACTATGATTCCTTATGGTTAGAGAACACACTTTTGGGGGGGGGGTACTGGGGATCGAACTCAGGACCTTACACTTGTGAGGCAGGTGGTGGAACCACTGACTAAAACCCCGGTCCAAGAACACACTTCTATATGATCTCAATTCATTTTAATTTGTTGGGGTTTGTTCATTACCTACAGCATGGTTTATCTTGACATATGTTTCATGAGTGCTTGAAAAGAATTTGTATTCTGTCATTGTTAGTGAAGTGCTCTATTGAAGTGTTATTGTTGGTGAAATGTTATTTATAGCATATTGCTTGATGGTGCTGTGGACATTTATATCTTTCTTGTTTTCTGCCCAATTCTAATATGTATTGTTGATGTAGGAATGCTGAAGATTCCCACAGTAATTGTAGCCTTTTTTATTTCTCCTTTCAGTTCTTCAGGGTTTTTTTTATATATATATATATTAATTGGTACATTTTAGGTATACATTTCCATTTGTCATTGGGTGTCTGTACCTGAACATGATGTATCTTAGTTCTTATTTTTTCCCCCATTACCTATGTGCCCTTCACCCCCACCACCCTTCCCTATTTACATAGACTTTGTTTCCATTTTTTTCTTTTGCATAATTTTTCCTTTCCCTTCTTCCCTTTCCCTTTCCCCTCCCGCCACCCCTACACCTTTGGAGCTTTTACTATTTCAAATTATCAATTATTCATTTTAATCATTTTCATCCTTATTTACACTTTCAGTTTCTCACACTAGAGAAACTATTTGGTATTTACACATGTGTGTCCTACTTATTTCACTTAAGAGTATGGCCTCAATATGCATCCATTTAGCTATAAATGACTCTAGTTTCTCATTCTTTATGGCTGAGTAGTACTCCATTTTATTAAAAAAGCCACATCTTTTTTATCCAGTTTCCAGTTGATGGGCACTTGGGCTGTTTCCAAACTTTAGCTATTACAAACTGTGCCGCTATAAACATAGGTGCACATATGTCACTGTGGTACGATTCTTTTAATTCTTTGGGGAAGATACCCAGTAGGGGGATAGCTGGGTCAAATGGGACCTCTAGTCCTAGTTCTATGAGGGATCTCCATTCGGATTTCCACAGTGGTTGCACCAGTCCACACTCCCACCAACAAAGGAGAAGGGTTCCTTTCTCTCCATACCCCAAGCAGCATTTGTTATTGGTTGATTTCTTGATAGCAGCCATTCTTTGTGGGGTGAGGTGGAATCTCAGTGTTGTTTTCATCTGCATCTCTTGAATGACCAGTGATGTTGAACAATTTTTCATATATTTATTTGCTGTTTTTACTTCTTTGTCTGAGAAATGTCTGTTCATTCAGATGCCCATTTTTGAATTGGGTCTTTGAATTTGGGGGGGTCTGATGTTTTTCAGTTCTTTATATATTCTAGATAGTAGACCTTTGTCTGAGGTACAGCTGCTAAAAATTTCTTCTCATATTGTAGGTTGTCTCTTAGCTCTGTTGGTAGTTTCTCTTGCCATGCAGAAGTTTTTTAATATGATGAGATCCCAGTTGTTGATTATTTGTGTTAGCTCCCTTGCTATTGAAGATTTGTTCATAAAGTCTTTTCCTATGCCAGTGTCATTGAGAGTTCTGCCTAACTTATTTTCCAGCAAGTTTAGAGTTTCTGTCTTGATATTTAGCTCTTTAATCCACTTCTATCTTAGTTTAGTGCAAGGTGACAGGTATGGGTCTAGTTTTAATCTTTGGCAGGTTGAAATCCAGTTTTTCCAACACCATTTATTGAACAGGCTATCTTTTCTCCAATGAGGGTGGTTGGCTCCTTTATCAAAGATGAGGTGGCTGAGCATGTCTGGAGTTGTTTCTGCATCTTCTAATCTATTCCACTGATCTTTGGGTCTGTTTCTTTGCCAGTACCATGCTGTTTTTATCACAGTAGCTTTGTAGTATAGTTTCAAGTTGGGGATTGTGATACCCCCAACCTTGTCTTTATTGCCTAGACTTGCTTTTGCTATTCTAGGTCTCTACTTGTTCCAAAAGAATTTTTGGATTGTTGTCTCAAGGTCCATGAAGTATGCTGCTGAAATTTCAATTGGAATTGCATTGAATCTATATAGAAGTTTTGTATGTGTGGCCATTTTCACTATATTGATTCTTCCTACCCAGGAGCAAGCGATGTCTTTCCATTTTCTTATATCCTCTTTGATCTCCTTTTTCAGAGTGCTGTACTTTTCAGTGTAGAGGTCTTTTGCTTCCTTTGTTAGGTTGATTCCTAGATATTTCACTTTCTGTATGCTATTGTAAAAGGAATGTTACACTAATTTCTCTCTCAGTGAGTCTGCTACTTGTGTATAAGAAGGCTATTGTATTTTGAGTGTTGACCTTATATCCAGCTACTCTACTGAATCTGTCTGTTAAGTCTAGAAGTCTTTTGGCTGAGTTTTTTGGGTCTTCTATGTAAAGTATCATATCATCAGCAAATAATGACAGTTTCACTTCTTCCTTTCCTATCTTTATTCCTTTTATTTCTTTCTCTTTTCTAATTGCTGTGGCTAGTGTTTCCAGAACTATATTGAACAGGAGTGGTGATAGTGGGCATCCTTGTCTTGTTCCTGATTTTAGCGTCAAAGTTTTCAGTTTTTGACCATTTAGTAAGATGTTGGCTGTTGATTTTTCATAGATAGCCTTAATCAGGTTGAGAGAAAGACCTTCTATTCCAAATTTCAGTAGAGTTTTTATCATGAATGGGTGTTGGATTTTGTCGAATGCCTTTTCTGCATCTATTGAGATGATCATATGGTTTTTGTCCTTGACTCTGTTAATATAGTGTATTACATTTATTGATTTATGAGTGTTGAACCATCCTTGCATTCCTGGGATAAATCTAACTTGGTCAGGGTGTATGATCTTCTTGATGATCCTCTGTGTTCTGTTTGCCAGTATCTTGTTGAGGATTTTTGCATCTATGTTCATTAGGGAGATTGGTCTGTAGTTCTCTTTTTGGGCTGGGTCTTTCCCTGGTTTGGGAATCAAAGTAACACTTGTTTCCAGGAATGAATTTGGAAGCCTTGCTGCCCTGTCAATTTCCTTAATGAGTTTAAAGAGTAATGGTGATACTTCTTTAAATCTTGTAGAGTTCAGCAGTGAAGCCATCAGGACCTGGGCTTTTCTTTGTTGATAAATTTTTTATTATATGTTCAATTTCACTCATTGTTATTGGGGTGTTTAGAATTTCTGTATCTTCTTCATTTAAGTTTGGCAATTCATATGTATCTAGGAATATGTCCATTTCTTCTGTGTTTTCCATTTTATTAGAGTACAGGTTCTCAAAGTAAGTACTGATGATCCTCTGGATTTCTGCTGGGTCTGTTGTGACTTCCCCTTTTTTGTTCTTAATTGCATGGATTTGAGCCTTTTCTTTCCTTTTTTTGATAAGGTTGGCTGAAGGTTTATCAATTTTATTTATTCTTTCAAAAAACCAACTCTTTGATTCATTAATTTTATGTATTGTTCTCTTAGTGTCCATTGCATTGATTTCTGCTCTGATCCTTATAATTTCCTCTCTTGTATGAGTTTTGGGCTTGTTGTGTTCTTCTTCTTTTTCTAGGAGCTTGAGGTTCTGCATTAGGTTATTTATCTGACTCCTCTCTGTTTTCCTAATATGGACATTCACTGCTATGAATTTCCCACATAGAACTGCTTTCCTTGTGTCCCAGAGATTCCTGTATGTTGTACTGGCATTATCATTTACTTGTACAAACTGTCTAATTTCTTCTTTAATTTCCTCTGTGACCCATTGGTTGTTCAGGAGGGTGTTATTCAATTTCCATGTGTTTGTGGGTGTTTTGTGGTTTCTTATGTTATTGATCTCCAATTTTATTGCACTATGGTCTTATAATATACAAGGGATAACTTCAATTCTTTTACATTTACTTAGATTTGCCCTATGAGCTAGCATGTGATCTATTTTGTAGAAAGGCCTGTGTGTAGCTGAAAAGAATGTGTATTCTGATTTTGTGGGGTGGAACACTCTGTAAACATCTATTACATCCATTTGTTCAATAGCTTGGTTCAGTTCTAGAATTTCATTGTTAATTTATTTTTTAGATGATCTATTTGTGATAGAGGGGTGTTGAGGTCCCCCACTACAATTATGTTATTGTTTATTTGGTTTTTATAGTTGGGGGCATTCGTATTTGGTGCATAAATATTTAAGATTGTCATCTCTTCCTCTTGGATTGTTCCCTTCACAAGGATGTAGTGACCATCTTTGTTTCTCTTAATTAGTTTTGGTTTGAAATCTACTTTGTCTGCAAATAAGATTGCTACGCCTGCTTTTTTCTGGGTTCCTGTCATGTGAAGAACTGACAATTTGTGGTAGTTATTAATCTATCACCTTTAACTGTGTGAATTAGATAAAAATGAAGGACCAAGTCAACATATGTTTATAGTGACTAACCTCTTCAATACAGCAACTTTACCCTTCAGGATGTGGAGTTTGAAGGAGTTGGGGAGGGAGGGATAGGTAGGTAGAAGGTAGGGGAAGGTTAGCAGTGAGGCCTGAGAACACAGGTGAGAGAAGGAAAGAGAAGAAAAGAAAAATAAAGAAATACGAATTAGGGCCAGAACAGAAACACAAAGGGAGATGAAGAACAATGTGGGACAGCAAGGAAATGAGGGAGAGAGAAAGAAAAGAGAAAAGAAAGAAAAAAAATTAAAAATAAGAGGAAAAAAATAGTGGTAATTTTGAAAATAACAAATAAAAGATAAAAGTGAAGGAACTCCTTCAGGGTATGTCTCTGCTATCACAATATACAACGTGGACAGCAGTGTGCAGTTATAAGTCAATGAGTCTCAGTAAGCCAGTCACAAACCCATGAGATTTAGGCAGATTTCTGGCTGCAAGTCCCAAGTTGAGCTCCCTGTCCTCCTGCAGGGTTGAACTGTGCAAGGTTCTACTGCAGGTTCCAGCTGTCTTTCCCCTGAAGATATTCCAGGTTCCGATGGGAGGTGATGATCCCTCCAACTTACAAAGTACAGTCATCTGCTGTGCCTTTATTGCAGAGATTCTCTTCACTTTTCCTGTGGGCTTCAGTTTTCATCAGGGAGCCTGGGAGAGGCCCTCTCTCTGTTGTTGACTTCTGCAGCTCAGGACAATGGCCTTTATGTCCCACTGCACCTCTGTAGAGTGGAACCAGGTAGCTGCACAGCCAAGAGGCCAGAGGCAGTGTGAGGGGGTTCTGTTGTTGCAGGTGCCCATGCAGCTCCACAGGAGGCTGGTGGGCATGCCTGGGGGATCCTCACCAGCTCCTGGTCACAAGTGGGCGTGGCCAGCTCCTGGTCACAAGTGAGTGTGGCCTGCCAGACAGAGCTGCCAGATGGTCTTAAAAGTAGGCCCCAGGATTGAGAAAAGACAGGACCCAATGGTACTCTTCTAGACAAACTGCTATTTGGTAGGAACATCACAGCTATTGCAGAGAGGTTGTGTTGAACTGTGAAAAAGTTTGCTTTGAGAATCAATCCAATTAAGTTAGAATTCCAGTTCGCCTACTTTCTAGCACTGAGAACTTGAGCAAGTTACTTCACTGCTGTATACCTCAGTTTTGCCATCTGCAAAAACAAAGACTTACTTACCTGCATTGGTCAGTTTTCTCCTCCCTGAGTCAAAATACCTGACACCCTCAACCGAAAGGAGAGATTTATTTGGCTTACAGTTTCAAAGGGTTCAGTCTGCCATCAGCTGGCTCCAAAGCAGAAATGGAATGGTAGAAGGGCTTGGCAAAGGAAGCTTCTCAACCTATGGAAGTGGGGAAGCAAAGAGAGAGAGAGTGCAAAGGGCTCTGACAAGAATATACCCTTCCAGGTCAAGCTCCCAGTGACCCACCTCCTCCAACTGGGCCCAACCTCCTAACAGCAGATTCAACTGTGCTTCCATGATCCAATCACCTTCTGAAAGTCCTGCTTCTGAGCACATGAGACTTTGAGGGGACATTTTAGATCTAAATCACAATAGTATCTACCTTTTAAGTATATTATAAGGATTTAATGAGGTATTTGTGAAAGCACTTGTTACAGAGCATGTGCTTTACAAATGTTCCTTCCCTTCTTTTGAATATGTTTACTAAGGAAAGTTGAGAGACAGAAAGGCCAGCCTTATCCCTTAGACAGATGCCAAATTGGAGGCTTCTAGATTTCATGGCCAAAAACAATCATAAGATCAGAGGATTAGATAAAGTTTCCTCTGCCCAGCTGCCAGTGTGACATAGTACTTTCTGTCAAATTCATAGCTAGTCTTCTTGGTCCATGAGCAGATTTAGGGGATCATACATCTATGCCAGGCTCTCAATATCCTGGTCTTATGACCAAAAGAAGGCTCAACAAGCTGGCTGAGGAAAAGTTTTTCTATATGAAGCTGATTAGTCCATAAAGTATTTTGAACTTTGCTCCTCCTGCCTTGAGCCTTCACAAATCTCGTTCTTCGGTCCTTCCTTATTTCCCACACTTCACTTGGATAACTTCTCCTCCTACAGGCTTCCACTTTAAATATTATTTCTGCAAAGAAAGTTCCAGAATATTAAATTAGTCTAGATACGTATACTTTGCCTCAGCACTTTGCACACCTACAAGTGATGAAACAAGTACACATTTCTAGTGACTCTTTCTCCTCTAGACTGGAAGCTCCCGAGGAAGAGACACTGCCTATTTTAGTTCATCTCTACAACCTGACCTCTTAACATAGTGCCAAGCACATAGATTGTATTCAAAATATTTGTTGACTAAGTAGATGACCTTGGCAATCCCTTTCATCCCTATAATTCAAGAGTCAAGAGTCACACGGGCAAACTGTCCCTCCATATCCTCAGTGGAAAGGTCACCATTAATCATGTAGAATCCAGTCTGGGAAAACTTTGGGACACTCTGAAATGTGATGTCTCCCTTCCTCCCTAGCCCATTTTCTTTCCTTTTAAGTACCATCCCTTTTGAGGTAGTGACAGAATCATGAGCAGCCATTTGGCGTCCACAATGGTAAATTGAAAGAATTAGCCAACAACTCTAATAGCTATGTTGGGTTCTGACAAAGGAGAGCAAGCCAGTAAGAATAGAGCACCATCCTTGTGTGGGCTTCAGAAAAAGGTCCTAAGTCCTAAGTGACAAAGACATAGTCTCTAACTTCTCCAGTCTGGCATATATAGTCAGAGGATAGCAGATATGTAGGAGAGGACTAGACTGAGGATTCAAGATAACTCCAGCTCTGACTGCCACAAGAAATGTGGTTTCTAAAGTTGAGAGGTCAAATGCTTCTCTCCTGCTGAGTGCCAAACAAAAGTTCTAGCATGAACAGGAACCATCTACCAGAGGCTGAGACTAAAACTGCTCTTCTATGCATTGGCTTAAAGATCAAATTCCATTCTGGTCAAATTTCCTTATTGCATGCATGCTCTTCTAATAAATGCACAGCCAAATGCAATTACATTTTAAGCACAGCACTCACTTGAAATATAGCATGAATTTCTAAACAAATTTTAATCACATTACAGAGAGGGCAGACATGCTTAGCAATCTGAAATTCCACTAAGGTGAGAGAAGTCTTTCCTTATTGTTTAGAAGAGTACCCAATTCATTGGCTCTGCCCTGCCAATCCCCTGTTCACTCTCTGCTTTCATGTATGCACTTATTCTTGCACGTTAAGTAGATGTGTTTGTCAGTTATGCATTTCTCCCCTGGTTACCTGTTCACTTGGTTAAACACTTGCCTTCTATGTCTGAGCAGCCTCTTGGTGGTTTCATTCTGGCACCTCTCTGTGAGCACAGGCTTGGCCTTGGATTCCTTCCATGGAGGGGTTTGTCCCAGCCTTACCTCTGCTCAGATAGTAAAGGCTCTTTGAGAATGAAAGCTCAGGGAATCATAAGCCAAACCAAATGAGTGCTGGAATAAAGATGTGACAGTGAGTCCGGGCTCCATCAGAATTTAGGCATAATTCTTTTCCCATCTGAACAGTGGATCTAAGTGACTCAGTGTCACCCTAGTCTGGAAAACTGGCACAGCCTTCACAGGCCATCATCACCAGAGATATATATTCCTGTCATAGGTGGCTAGGGCTCCCTGTAATACCCAGACTGTTGGGAGCAATGCTACATAATTCTAGGGAAAAATCATTTGAGTAGGCCTAGTTCTCCTGCCTACAGCCCAGCTAGGACATTCCAGACATAATTGCATCTTGGCCTCTGGTCACAACTGAGACCTCAGTGATCCCCGGATGCTGTAATCTCCAGGACAAGACCACACCTGTGGGAGACGCCAGGGAGGAACCAAATCTTCATGTGCATAATTCTTCATTGTTCTTAGATTTCCACTGCCCCCCAGCCTTTTGTTACACCTTGTTTATCCCAATGTGAAGTACTGAACTCTATATTTCACTTGTTACATTTGTTTCCCCATGTACTGAATAAAAGGTGCTGCAAGCTAGGGGGGTTTTGTCTTTGCTGCCTAGAGCAGCACTGATCAGACCCAAAGCTCAGCTGCTTCTCAGTCTCATTTGTCTACCTTTCCTGTAATTCGCCATGTGCTGCCGTGGCTCACAGGAGACTAGGACTTACTGCAGAGGTTCTGGTAACGTCCCCTTCCCCTGTTCCCTACACCAGACCACTATCCAAGACCTTAGGATAGCACACCCAGGAGGCATCTGATAAGAGGGAAACCAGTTAGTTCTAGGGACTGCGACTGACTGGCCTCTGGAGTTCTTCTCAGTGGAATATCTATGTCATTGAACTCCACTTTGCCCCAAAAGGCTCAGGACAATCACTTAGGCAGAAAATCAGTCTGGGCTCCACAGACAGTCTGAATGGCATGCTCACTTCCTCTGCTGGCTCTATTTTGTCTATAGCTGTTTCTCTCTCCACTTTCCCTTCTCTCTCCTCCTCTCTGACTCTTGGGATCTCTGACTATATTTTTTGTCTCAAATTTCTTTCTTCCCCCCTTTCTTTTGTACTGGGGATTGAACTCAGGACCTTACGCTTGCAAGGCAGGTGCAGCACCACTGAGCTAAATCCCCGGCCCTCTTTCTCACCTCTTGTTGTCTCTTTTCTCTCCCTTTCTCCTCCTTCCTTCTCTCTTGAATCTCCATACCTCTCTCTATCTCTGTCTCCTTTCTCACTTTCTCATCTCTTTCTCTCTCTGTCTGTCTTTCCTCTCACTCTCGCTCATCACTGCTCACTCTTCATTCCCAGATATAGAAACACCTATTTTTTCTCTTTAGCCTCAGTCAGAATATGAGCCCAAGCCTACTTAACTCTTCTTCTAGGGTACGTTGAGGTCCAGGCCTCCAGCCCCTAGAGCTTGATTCATTAGAATATTCATGAACTGAATAATAACTTACTAGGGCTTCTAGCATCAGCTGGCAGAGTAGGAGATGGTGGACTAAATGGAGTAGACAAATGACCTTTAAAGTCCACCCATGATGCAGGATTCTGAGATTTTACAATTGTAACATACTTGAACCTGAAATGACCAGGCATTATTCAGTTCCGGACCTGATACATTAAGAGGAATAAACTAGAATATATCCAAAGGACAGTGAGTAGCATAGAGCAGGAACTGGAGACCATGTCACTGTCTCAAAACCAACATGAATTAAATGCCTACTGTGTGCCAGGCAGTGAAGTAAGCACAGGGAATGCAGCTTAATAAGGCACACCCTTTTGAATTTAAAGAGCTGTTGAGTGATCAAATACAGAAATATGAGTTTTATAATAATATTCATTGAGAACTTAGAATATGTCACACATTGTTCTAGACATTTTGCATATGTTGTCTGGTTTAATCTCCTATTTCACAGATGAGAAAATTGGTTGCCTTTGGTGACATTTTAGTACCATAAGGATTGATTGCAAGAGTTAGGGCTATCTACCCTCAAGAAGAGAACATTCAAATGAACATGAGTCTCTTCTCTTCAGATTCTGTCAGAGTCTATTGGATGATTTATATATAGAATCCACTCCCAGTTTGATCCCTAGAAGGCAGAGATAGAATCAAAGATTGGAAGCAAATTTGGACTTAATACAAACAAAAAAAAAACCTGTCTTAGAAATCAGAGTTGTCCATGACTACACAGGGTGCCTGGAAAGGGAGGAGGATGTCTAAGCAGAGACTGAATGACCACTTGGGAAAGGAGGAGAGAACAATGTTCCTAAAGGTCTCTTGTAGGTCTCAGGGCCTGTGCATCTCCATTTTGGGGGTGCCTACTGGCTTGGAGACCTATACATGACCCCTTTAAAGCCCTCTTGGTATTATTCATACTTCAGCTTCCAGAGATAAACATGCCCACCTCTGATACACAGGAAGCACCTGTGGCCTGATCATGTTCATCCTTCTTCATAGGTTTTCTAATTCTCCTGCTCTCCCTCCAAGGGGTTTTAGACCATATCTTGCAGAAAAATTCCACCAACAGCACCCCTTCCCCCACCCAGTTTCCTGCTCAGGCCAATCTTGTTGTGGAGCAAGGTGCTCAGAAGCCAGTTATGACTCTTGTCTAATACTTGAAGCTGGTACACACCATCCCACTCCTCAGCTGCAAGTCACTACAGGGCACTGGGACTCAAGCAGTGCTGCCATAGTTTAGGGAGGCTGAAGGCAAATATGCAGTGAAGAAAATTCCTGGCCAAGGTGATTTCCTACTGTAGCAGCAAACCAGAAAAGTCCCCTGCCTCAATATCCAGAATGCAGTGGTTGCTCGTGTTGATTGTTATGTTCCAAGAACTTAATGTACAAGAGAGTCCAAAAAGGTGCCCCATGCCAAGCAAATCATGTGATTGAGAATTTCGGGCTCTCCAAGAAGCTGAGTATGACCATCTAGTAAATAGTCTTGTCACTGTCAAAGCAATTGGTTGAGAGGTCCAGGACTCAAAGGTGACACACGAACTAGAGTAGTCTGTGGTTAGCTAGATAATTATGGTCTAAGAGGTTGGATGCCAGAACAAGAAAGCAAAGTGATCAAAGCTGAGAAAAACCCTAGGAGGCTACAACCTCCAGCTGGTTCCCTCAAAAGTCTACATGTTGAATCCATGTTCTGGCCTCACCTGCACCATTTCCCCTAGGACTTTTAGAAGGTCATGAGAAAGACTGAGTTGTTCCACACTCCACTGGAGCCCACTAGAAAAGACTGGAAGCTAGGACCTCAATAGGAGACAATTTTTCCTGGCCGTTAGGGTCAGAGAGAAAGAAGAATGTCCTTAAGCTAGAGAAAGAGTGTGTGACAGACAGTAAGGAGGAAGAACTAAACCTGACTTCTTTGATCTCTCTTGCCTTCAGCCTTCTAGTCAACTAGGCGGCACCATCTTCATACTCCCTGGCCTGTTTCTGCTGTCTAGTCTGGTTTGTTCCCACTCCTTCTCCTTATTTTTCTTTAATTGAATCGTATTCTATACCAGACACTGTAATGTTGTACAAGTTATCTCATTGAATATGCACACCTACCCCGTGAGTTTGGTACCATGATTATCCCCATTTTACAGCTGAAAAAAACAAGGCTTGAAGAGTTAGGTCAGTTGCCCAACATCACTCAGGACACAAGGTTAATAAGTGAAATGATGGAGCTCTAAAGCTAGGCTCATTCAACAAATTTAACAGTGGGTGCTAAAGTGCTTAGTCTTTTTCCCAGCAAAGGGCCCTGTGACTCTGGAAGAGGCTTGCTGAAGCTGAGTAGGAGTGGAGATGAAATCGCTGTAGGATGACCGTGTGTCCTGATATCTTACAAAATCCAGATGGTTACCTTGGGGCAGCACAATGGCTAGTATCTGCGGCTTCTTTCATCTGAGACAGAGACCAGAGTGGTGCCAGAAAGAAGTTATTGAATTCCTAAGGAGAAAAAGATACAAAGCTTCAGGTACTGATGTTGTCTACTTTAGGAGTTCACACAAAATCCTCCGGCCACCCCTAGGCAGAGGAGTTCAAAAAGTCCTAGATAAGACTGAGAGACTAGGGGAAATGGGGGAGGGAGGGAGGGGTTGTGGCAGCCAGTCAGGCTCCAGCTGCCACCTGGTGGTTAGCCTATGAGAGGCAAGCAGATGGGTCTAGGTCATAAACAAAATGAACTGGGCCCTGGCGCACAGCATTTTTTTCATTTACTCTTTCAACCATCTGTCTACCTATTAATTTATTGATTTCTTTATTCATTTAACAAAAGTTTATTGTACCAGACACAGCCTATACACTCGGAATATAGCAATGAACAAAACAAATTCCTCTTCTCATTGACCTCACACTGTGATGGTGGGAGACAGAAAAATAAATAGAGGCCTGGAGGTGTAGCTCAGTGGTAAAACATGTGCTCAGCATGTGCAAGGCACTGGGTCCAATCTTCCACACCAGAAAGATAAAACAAATAAGTGGATGACATTGTGTGTTGGATGGTGATGAAAGGGGGTGGGGGGAACAGAGGCTTTTACATTTTAAATAAAGTCATATTTAGAAGGTAGAATTTGAGAAAAGACTTGAAGGCCATAAGGGAGGCAGCCATGAAGATGTCTGTGGGAAGCTTGTTCCAGGATAGGAAAGTAGCCAGGGAAACACCTGAAGGTAGGAGCATGTGTAATGTGACCAAGCAGCAGTCAGGAAGTCAGTGAGGCTGAACAAGGAGCATGTACAAGAATAATAGGAGAGAAGAAACAGAGAAGTAGGCAGGGATTAGATCATGTTGAACTCTGGAGGCCTATTTTATATACTGAATGAGCAAGATGTGAAACATGGAGGATAACTTGCCCAGGATCACCCAATCTAGCAAGTGGCACTAGATATTTTGTCTCAGAATCTTTTCTCATGTGGTACTTATAGGGATAGAAAACATAGATGAATAAAATAAAAATGAGAACACAGAAGTAAACCTAGGCAGATTTACCCAACTGATTTTTGACAAAAGTACAAAAACAATTCAATAGAGGAAGCTATATAGTCTTTTCAATAAACAGTGCTATGGTAATTGTACCATCATAGACAAAAAAATAAACTTAGGCCTTAACCTCATACTTTGTATAAAAATGAGTTCAGCATGTACCATGAGCTTAAAGGTAAAATATATAACTTTCAAAAAAAATAGATAAACTGGAAACAACCTAGATATCCTTAATCAGTTGACTTGGCAGACAAATGATTACACATTTGTACCATGGAATATTACTCAGCAATAAAAGGGGACAAAGTGTGAATATCATCACCAAATTGGGTGAGTCATCAGGGAATTATGTTGTGTGAAAAAGCCACTCTCAGAATGTCACAAACTATACATCACATCCTTTAAATAAATTATACAGATAGAAAACAACAAATTTTGGTTGCCAGGGTAAGAGGTGAAGGGAAGAAGGTTGACAAATGTGGTTATAAAAGGACAACATGAGGAGTCTTTGTGATGTTTGGACAGTTCTATATCTTGCCTAGGGTTGGAAGTACATGAATCTATAAATGTAATAAAATTACACAGAACACACACATGCATTAACACACAAATGAGTGCATATGAAACCAGTAAAATCTGTATGAACTCTGTGGATTGTATCAATGTCAGTTGACTGGTCTTGCTGTTGTACTATAGAGATACAAGATGCCAATGTTGGCAGGAGGGTAAATGGTGCATAGGACTTCTCTGAAACTTCCTATGAAATATTTCAAAACAGCAATGTGAAACAAAAACAACTTAGAAGAAATTGTGAGAGATTCTAAACAAAAAACTTAGAAAATTAGAGACTCCCACCATGTCAGTTAAAACAAACAAAAAAACAGGGTTGGGAGTGTAGCTCAGTGGTAGAGCTATTATCTAGCATTTGAAGAACAGTAGGTTCCATCTCCAGCACCAAAAAAAGGACATAAAACAAACAAAAATCAACAGATTCACTAGCATTCATACCCAAAAAATCAGTTCCTCGATCAAAGCCACTTATGATCTGATCTTAATGAAGGGATATTCAAGATGTTACTTAGTTCATCACTCTTATTTTATAGATGGGGAAAATGAGTCACAGAGAGACAATATATTGTGTATCCAAGTTCACAGAGCAAAGGAAAACGGTGGAAATAAAATGCACTTGGTTCCCAGTTCCTATGAGGGTGATAAGGGGCTCAGGGTGGGGAGTGGGGGGAAACAAGGCCAGATGTCTCTATCTCATTAGACCTCTCTTCCTTAAACCCTATGTTATGAATTCGAGTATGTAAGGTACTTAGCCCTTAGCCCAGTGCCTGGTACATAATCAGTACTTTGTAAGTTGCCATAGTTTCCTTCCCTCCTTTGTTGAGAGAGGGACCTCTATGTACTCACACTTGGGAGGAACAGAAAATAAAAAGTGTAGCCACTGCAGGCAGCCACCTCATCTTCTAGCCCTCTCTGAGTTCTAGACTTCTACAGAGATTGAAGCTAGTGATGTCCTGGGGATAAGGTTGAGAGTGTAACCATGGAGATGACTAGGGTAAAGGAGTTGCTGTGGTGACAGTCTGAGGAGTAGGGGTGTGACTTGGAACAAAGGTTGGGGAGCATGGAGTTATTTCAATGGCAATGGGAAGAGGGCTCTCTCAGCCTCACTCGAGGGTTGGGGCAGGGAAATTGAAGAAATGAGGCCACTTATCTCCATGGTCACAGATGGGGAAGTGGTGGGGTCACCCAGGGATGAACTGGCACTGAAGCTTTCTATCTCTGATGCTGGAGGGCTGCTGGAAGTTCTCTTAAATTTTTAAATGTCCCTATTTAAAAAATTTTAAATGTCCCTCTATGTACCACATAAAGTCATCTTGTTACCGTGTAGTTCCTTTAGAAATGGCTCACCAAACAAAAGCATTCCAGGTCCTTCTTGTCTCAAACAAAGAATTGGATGAGACAAGCCAAAAAAGGTGCCAAAAGTTTATTTTAAATGAGGGGTGAAAGGGTAAGGGAAGAACTAGCTCTGCACAGCAAACTTAGGACAAACAGAAAGAGGAGCAGATAACAAGAACAAAAGTACACCCTGCAGTGGGCTATCCTGAGAAGTCAGGACAGCGAGCTCTTCATGATGTCTCTTTTATGCCGTCCATATCTCGTGGGAGCTCATGAGAAGTTCTACATACCAGGTCCTGAGAGTTTTCTGGCTCTGCCCTGGGATAGCATAATTGACAGGTCCTGCTTATTTCCTCAGCCAGCTTTGCCATGCTCTATCTCCTATATCAATGTCTCATGTCACCAGTATGCGCCCACAAATTGGGGAAAAACTGAGGGAGCTTTTCTCCAAGTGTGGAGAAGCTACTATAAATTCTTACTACAGATTCTTTTAGAACTGTTGTGGACAGCAATTGAGATGTTTATCTAAGCTCTTTGGAAGCAATTGCTCTACAAATAGGTGTTCAGTAGTCCCTACTTGCCTTTCATGATCTATGAGGGAAGGGATTTTTTTCTGCCCCATTTATTCCAGGCCTAGAACAATGTCTGGCACATAGCAGATATTTGATAAATGTATGTTGAATGAATTAATTCAACTACTTCTTTCTGCTTCTAATTGTAAATTCCAAAAATTTTGAAATGCTCAATTTTCTGCATATGTTGTAAACACTCAAGGCTCAGTTTAGGCATCATCTCCTGTGAGAGGCTTTCATGAACCCACTAGCCCATCATATGCTCTCAGTATCACTATAACAGCATTTGTCACACGACATTGAAATCACTTGTTTGTCTCTCTTAGTCACCTAGTAGTTCAAGGGCCTCAGGAGAAAAGACTATGCATATTTCTACCCTAGAAGCTTACCACAGTGCCTGGCGCACAAAAGGTCCTCAGTAAATATTTAATTGCCCCCTTGTTGCTTACAGCACAGCAGCCTGCTCATTCAATTTTCTTTCTACTTTCTACATATCTAGTACATGTTCATTTTCTCTTTTGTCCTTCACTAGGTCTATAATGTCCCCCACTTCTGCAGTAGCGTATAATGGTTAAGAGCATGGACTTTAGAATCAGATGTGGGTCCTCCAAACAGGGTTGAGTTCAAATCCTAGCTGAAGGTAACACTATAGGGCCAGCCACTTTGACCTTTCTAAGCCAGTTTCCTCATCTGTAAAACAGGAGTATAAAAGCACCTTTATCACATGGCACTTGTGAGGATTGAGAAAATGCATAAGAGTTATTTAGAATAGTCACCTAGTTGAAAGTGAACACTAAAAGGTTAGGTATTATTATTATTATGCAAAGTCAGTCATTCAACACTGACTCCTACCTAACAGGTGTCAAGTACTGAGCTGGGGGAAGCAAAGATGAAGGCCTTCTCCCTGTCCCCAAGAAGCTCTAATTTTAGTGAAAGACAGGTGGGGATAAAGTAATGGTATAGTACCATTATAGGGAAATGAAGAAAGTGCCATCAAATGTAAGAGTAGGGAGCAGCACCTGCAGGAGAAAGATCAATAAATGCTTCCCAGAGGAAGTAATTATTGAGCTAAGTTATTTGTAATGAAGAGAAATTTGCTAAGCAGACAAGGAAGAGGACATTCCAGGCAGATGGCACTCATATAAATGCTTGAAGGCCTAAAAAAACATGATAAATTTGGAGAACTAGTAGAGTTCTCTAAAAATGCAGCTTAAAATCCATGAAGGAACAAGAAAAGAATGTCTGCAGGCAGATCAAAAAGGATCTTGTAAATTGAGTCAGGGAATGTGACCTTTAACAGAATGCCTTTTAGGGCCAAAGTTACTCCCTTAATTCTTCTGATACTTTTTTCCTTTCTTGTGGTATTAGGGATTGAACACAAGGCCTTAACACTGAGATACATCCCTTGGCCTTTTTATGTTTTTTTGGTGGGGCATGGTTGAGACAGGATAAATCATTAAGCTGCCATGGTAGGACTCAAACTTGTGATTCTCCTACCTCAAACTCCTCAGTAGCTGAGATTACAGGCATGTACCACTGAATTTAGCTCTTCTAATACTTTTAAAATACATTAATACTTACTAAATTATTATTTGATTGTTTACTTGTCTCTTTCATTGAACTCTGGGCCCCTTAAGGGCTCAAAACCTATGTGGTGTTCTTCAATTTTCCTGTGCCTAGTTTTCAGGTAGAAGACACCAAATGTAGAAAGATAGAAGGAAGAGACTTCTCTAAGGTAACACAGCTACTCAGTAGCAGAGATAGTATCCAAATCCAAGTGTATAGGGTATTTTTGAGTGCTGTTTTACATTCTTCAGACTTGGATGAGGTGTAGGAATTGAAATATTTCATTTAATGCAGTCTTGGCTCTATTGCAATTTTTCCTTTCATGAACATCTTGTCACTATTCAGGGAGATTCAAATCTCAATGATACTTCATGAAGAGACTTTGGGCACTAAGAAGTAGGTAATATATAAATTTTGGTAAGTTGTAGTGTGCTCTTGATATTACATGAGCACAATTTGATTTCATCTACAGTGGTACCTTGGTACTCATTGTTAATGGTTCTGGAAGGCTCCACAAATACCAAAACAGACGAGCAGGAAACAAATTGTTTTGGCTGGAAAGGGTAGCAAGTCACAAGGCCATCAACATTGACAAGTTTTAGCTTGCACATCAAATGACAAGTTCTGGGACAAAAGTTTTTCATCGAAATGCACCAGGTACCAAATTCGATGGATTTCAAGGCAGTCAAGTGCCAAGGTATGACTGTAGTGCTATTGTTAGCGTTACACGTACAAATATTGTAATATTCCCCACTTAAGACAATACAATAATGGACCCTCTAAGACAGGCCAAAGAAAATCTAAACTGCCAATCCAAGATGACAAATCTGTCTTAAGATCAAATATAATGAATGGATACTCATCATTACTATCAGATAGTCACATCGGGAAATACTTGAAAGGTCATCTCTCATTTCTATAATCATCCATAGGTTAAATACTTTCTGTTTTTATCTGATACTCTAGTATCTCTCTATTCCAATTAAATCTAAATACTATTGCCCAGTTAATCTTAGCTGTGTGATCTTGAGCAAGTCGCCCAATTTCTCAGGGCCTTAGTTTTCTTATCTGCAAAGTTACTGGACTATGACCAGTTAGGATCAAAACCCTCCGAAGTACCTAGGGTGTCACTGAGCAGGTTGAGGAAAAGATGGACAACGGACTGAGTTGGCAGGCTACTGTGTATTCTTTTTAAACACATCAGTCATTTTGGAAATTATAGGCCTCTCTAAAATTTAGTTTAGTTTGGAAAAAGAGTTAATGTACTACCAAAAGTTTAAGTACCGTAATACTTCCATAATTTCTAAAGACCCTTCTATTTCCTCTAAACTAGGATTTTGAAAAATGTCTCATACACAAAAGAAATTTAATGTGATAAAGTGTTTATTCACAGAAATACAACTCATTTCTATTCCTTTTTTATCACATCTTTTTACAGTATTCTTGGTGTCCTTTCAAAGTAAGATGAAATGTAATGTTTAAATGACAATTCCAATATGTCATAGAGACTGTAAAAGTAATTAGCAACTCTCACAAAGACTATTTTGAAAGGCATAAAAAATGATTTACGAAGTTCAGAACTAAATTCAAATTCTACATATTTTTCCATTTAGATAACAGCAAAAACATGTCTTAATCCAAACAAATGCAAATAAGTTATCATTCATGTCACAATCACTGTTTTCAAGTCTCCTCCATAAATACTGTCTTTCCATTCATGGCCAAAGCTAACCTTTAAAGTTCAGTTTACCAGAGCCCGCTGCAGACAGGCAGGTCTGTGCACGCCCTACCGAGGTCCTGAGTCACGCAGAAGGCGTCGAATCACCCAGCTGCAGACAGGCAGGTCTGCTCACACCCTACCGAGGTCCTGAGTCACGCGGAAGACGCCGAATCAGCCCGCTGCAGACAGGCAGGTCTGTGCACGCCCTACCGAAGTCCTGCGTCACGCGGAAGACACCGAACCACCGCACTGCAGACAGGCAGCCACCTGATTCCACATTACCAAGGCACAGAGGACACCAGATCAACAGACCAAGGTACTGAGTCCCGCCGATCCCGGCCCAGAGGTAGGGGCTTCTGAGGCGTCGTCCCACTGCTCCTGGTCCAGAGGAAGGGGCTTCCCAGTCACCATCCCTCCAGCTGCTCCCAGCCCAGAGGAAAGGGCTTTTGGGCCACCTTCTGTCCCACTGCTCCTGGCCCGGAGGAAGGGGCTTCCAGGCCACCATCCCTCCCACTGCTCGCGGCCCAGAGGGAGGGGCTTCTGAGCCACCATCCCACGACTCCTGGTCCAGAGGAAGGGGTTTCCCGGCCACCATCCCTCCGGCTGCTCCCAGCCCACAAGAAAGGGCTTTTGGGTCACCATCCCTACCGCAGCTCCCGGCCCCTGGCCCACCTCACCCAGCTCAGAGGAGGTAATCCGTGCAGGCGCTAACAGTCCCCCGCCCCAGTCGAAATGAGAAAACACATAAATAAGTATCAAAACCAGACTTCCAGATCACCTACAGCAACCCCAAAGGGAAATGAGATGGAACCCTCTGATACTCAACCACCTGGACCCACTGAACTGGCAACAAAAGGGGATCTGGAAAAAATGAAATCAGAAATAATTTCTCAGATAACAGGAGAAATTGTGCCCTTAGTGCAAGACATGATTAATAAATCTAGAGAGGAGCTGAGGAACGTGATGGAATCCCAACATAAGAAACAAATGGAATCCATAAAACAGATGCAAATAGATTTCCAGGAGATGAAAAACTCCATTGAAAGTCTACACAGCAGAATGAGCCAGTGTGAGGACAGAATTTCAGATATAGAAGATAAGATTGCAATTAGTGACCAGGAAAAGAAAAATTACTTCAAAATTGTAAGGGAACATGAGAAATCAATCCAGCAGCTGCTAGATGATGCAAAAAAGAATAACATAAGACTGATTGGGCTCAATGAAGAAACAGGAGAGAGTGCAGATGACATAAAAAATCTCTTCACAGAAATAATGGCAGAAAAATTCCCAAGCAGGGGAAAAGAGCTTGATATACAGATAAGTGAGGCATATAGGACTCCAAATAGCCTTGATCAAAAAAAATCTACACATAGGCATATAATTGTTAAGATTCCAAAAACACAACAGAAGAACAAAGTTCTCCAAGCAGTCAGAGAAAAGAAACAAATCACATACAAAGGAAAGCCCATCAGAATCACAGCAGACTTCTCAACACAAACCATCACAGGCAAGAAGAGCTTGGAGTGACATAGTCCAAGCCCTAAAAGAAAACAGCCTCCAACCCAGATTGATGTACCCTGCAAAACTATCTTTCAAAATGGATGGAGAAATAAGATACTTTCATGACAAAGAGCACCTTAGGAACTTTGTGAATACCAAACCAGCACTCCAAAGACTTTTACACAATATCCTAGGAACAGACATTGAGGATCACAATCCCAGGAAGCAAAGCAGAATGAACCCATCTGGCATGACAAGAAATTAAATGTAAAGGGGGAGAACCCAACAAAAAGAAAAAGTCATGGCAATGACAAGTCAATATGTTTCAGTTATAACCATCAATGTTAATGGTCTCAATTCACCAATCAAAAGAAATAGACTGGCAGAATGGGTCAAGAAGCAAAATCCAACAATATGCTGCATACAAGAAACACACTTCATTCAAAAGGAAACTCATAGACTGAAAGTTAAAAGGTGGAAAACAATACTCCATGCAACAGGATGTAGCAGGAGTAGCTATCCTCTTGGCAGATCAAGTAGATTTCAAACCAACACTAATTAAGAGAGATGAAGAAGGACACTACATCCTTCTAAAGGGAAGAATCCAAGAGGAAGAGATGACAATCATAAATATCTATGCACCAAACACTAGTGCACCCAACTATATAAAACAAATACTAACGGACATGAAAAGCCATATATGCACTAATACAATTGTAGTGGGGGACCTCAACACCCCACTGTCACAAACAGATAGATCAACTAGACTAAAAATAAGTAATGAAATACTAGAACTCAATCGAACTCTTGAACAAATGAACTTAACAGATGTTTACAGAGTCTTCCACCCCACAAAATCAGAATACACATTCTTTTCAGCTGCACACCAGTCATTCTCCAAAATAGACCACATACTCACTCATAGAAGGTGTTTAAGTAAGTGCAAAGGAATTGAAGTTATCCCCTGTATATTATCAGACCATAGTGCCATGAAATTGGAGATCCATAGCAAAAGAAACTCAAAACATTTCATAAACACGTGGAAATTGAACAACACACTTCTGAATAACCAATGGGTCACAGAGAAAATTAAAGAAGAAATCAGACAGTTCCTTCAATTAAATGACAATGACAATACAACATATCGGAATCTATGGGACACAATGAAAGCAGTCTTATGAGGGAAATTCATAGCAGTGAATACACATATTAGGAAAACAGAATGAGCCCAATTAAACAACCTGATGCTGAACCTCAAGCTTCTAGAAAAAGAAGAGCAGGACAACCCCAAAGCTCATACAAGGGAGGAAATTATAAAGATCAGAGGAGAAATCAATGCAATGGAGACTAAGAGAATGATACAAAAAATCAATGAAGTCAAGAGTTGGTTCTTTGAAAGAATCAACAAAATTGATAAACCTTTAGTCAACCTTGTCAGAAAAAGGAAAAAAAAAGGCCCAAATCATGCAATTAGGAATGAAAAGGGTGAAACTACAACAGACCCAGCAGAAATCCAGAGGATCATCAATACCTACTTCCAGAACCTCTACTCCAATAAGATGGACAACACAGAAGAAATGGACAGATTCCTAGATACATATGAATTACCAAAGTTGAATGAAGAAGACCTAAAAATTCTGAACAACCCAATATCAACCAATGAAATTGAAAATGTAATTAAAAACTTATCAACTAAGAAAAGCCCGGGCCCTGATGGCTTCACTGCTGAATTCTACAAGACATTTAGAGAGGAAGTGCTGCCACTACTGTTTAAACTCTTCAACAAATTGAAATGGAAGCAATACTCCCAAATTCATTCCTGGAAGCAAGCATCACCTTGATCCCCAAATCAGAGAAAGACCCAACTGAAAAAGAGAACTATAGGCCAGTCTCACTAATGAACATAGATGCAAAAATCCTTAATAAGATAATGGCAAACAGAATGCAGAAGATCATACACCCTGATCAAGTGGGATTCATCCCAGGAAGGCAGGGATGGTTCAATATAGGCAAATCAATTAATGTAATACACTATATCAATAGAGCCAAGGACAAAAATCATATGATTATCTCCATAGATGCAGAAAAAGCATTTGACAAAATCCAACATGCATTTATCATAAAAACCCTACAAAAAATTGGAATAGATGGTCTCTACCTCAAACTGATAAAAGCCATCTATGAAAAACCTACAGCCAATATCATACTAAATGGTCAAAAACTGAAATCCTTCACACTCAAATCAGGAACAAGACAAGGATGTCTGCTATCACCACTCTTGTTCAATATAGTTCTGGAAACATTAGCCACGGCAATTAGGCAAGAGAAAGAAATAAAAGGAATAAAGATAGGAAATGAAGAAGTCAAATTGCCATTATTTGCAGATGACATGATACTCTATATAGAAGACCCCAAGAACTCCACCAAAAGTCTTCTAGACTTAATAACCAAATTCAGTCAAGTAGCTGGTTACAAGGTCAACACACAAAAATCAATAGCTTTCCTCTACACCAATGACAGACTCACTAAGGGAGAAATAGGGCAAATAATTCCTTTCACAATAGCATCCAAAAAACTGAAAGACCTAGGAATCAACCTGACAAAAGAAATGAAAGACCTCTTCTCTGAAAACTATGGCACTCTGAAAAGAGAGATTGAAGACGATATCAGAAAATGGACAGACATCCCCTGCTCCTGGGTAGGAAGGATTAATATAATGAAAATGGCCATACTTCCAAAACTGCTATATAGATTTAATGCAATTCCAATTGAGTTCCCAGCAGCATACTTCATAGACCTTGAGAAAACAATCCAAAAATTCATTTGGAACAAGAAGAGACCCAGAATACCAAAAGCAATTCTAGGTAACAGAGACATGGCAGGGGGTATCACAATCCCCAACCTGCAACTCTACTACAAAGCTACTGTGATAAAAACAGCATGGTACTGGCAAAGAAACAGACTTGAGGACCAGTGGAACATATTAGAAGATGCAGAAACAACGCCAGACACACTCAGCCATCTCATCTTCGACAAAGGAGCCAAACACCCTCACTGGAGGAAAGATAGCCTCTTTAATAAATGGTGCTAGAAAAATTGGGTTTCAACTTGCCAAAGATTAAAACTAGACCTGTATCTCTCACCATACACTAAACTAAAATCAAAATGGATTAAAGATCTAAATATTAAAATAGAAACTCTGAACCAGTTGGAACAGAGGTTAGGTAGAACCCTTGAAGACATCGGTGTAGGAAAAGATTTTATGAACAAAACCTCAGTTGCTCATGAACTAGCACAAACAATCAACAAATGGGATCTCTTCTTATTAAAAAGCTTCTGCACAGCAAGAGAAACCACCAGCAGTGTGAAGAGACAACCCACAATGTGGGAAAAAATCTTCACCTGCTCTTCCTCAGACAGAGGTCTACTATCTCAAATCTATAAAGAATTTAAAAAGATCAGACCTCCCAAATTTAAAGACCCAATCCAAAAATGGGCATCTGAAATGAACAGACATTTCTCAGACAAAGAAGTAGAAATAGCAAATAAATACATGAAAAAATGTTCAGCATCACTGGTCATTCGAGAGATGCAAATGAAAACAACACTGAGATTCCACTTCACTCCGGAAAGAATGGCTGCTATCATGAAATCCACCAATAACAAATGCTGGCAGGGCTGTGGGGAAAGAGGAACCTTGCTCCACTGCTGGTGGGAGTGTAGACTGGTGCAAGCACTGTGGAAATCAGTATGGAGATACCTCAAAGAACTAGGACTGGAAGTCCCATTTGACCCTGCTCTTCCACTGCTGGGGATCTTCCCCAAAGAATTAAAAGAATCATACCACAGTGATATATGTGCACCCTTGTTCATAGCAGCACAGTTTGTAATAGCTAAAACTTGGAAACAGCCCAAATGCCCATCAACTGGAGACTGGATAAAGAAAATGTGGTTTTTTTATAAAATGGAATACTACTCAGCCATAAAAAATGAGAAATTAGAGACATTTATAGCTAAGTGAATGCACATTGAGGCAATACTCTTAAGTGAAATAAATAGGACACGCATGAATAAATACCGAATAGTTTCTCTGGTGTGAGAAACTGAAAGTGTAAATAAGGACTAAATGTATAATAGGTCATGTGAAATAGGAAGAAAAGGGCCAAAGGGGAAGGAAGTGGGAGGGCTAGAGGAAAGGATAGAAGGGAATGGGATTAATATGAGAAAATGGAAAAATAGGAACAAATTTTTGTAAATAGGGAGGGCTGGAGGGGTTGAAGGGAGGGCTGGGCAAGGGTGAAAAACAAGAACCAAGAGAGACTATGTAAAGGTGCAAATTTCCAATGATGAATGTCATTATATTGTATACCTAAAATGTACCAATGATTAGAATGAATAATCGATAATGCAAAATAGGAAGAAAAGGTCCAAAGGGGTAGGGGTAGTGGGAGGCACAGGGGAAAGGAAAGAAGGGAAAGGAAAAAAATGATGAGAAATGGAAAAAATGGAAATAAAGTCTTTGTAAATATGGAAAGGTGGAGGGCATGAAGGGAGGGCTAGGAATTGGGAAAAAATAAGAACCAAGATGCATTATAGTACAATTCCCAATGAGAAATGTAACTGTGTTGTATACCTACAATGTACCAATAAAAGAATTTAATACAAAAATAAAAGTTCAGTTTACCAGAGTGACTACAGAAACCCTACCAGAAAACCAAATAGTTAATAACCCAGAGCCTCATTTCCTCCTCAGATCGCAAAGCAGGGTTTGCAAAGAGACATTTATTAGAATCACCTGGGAAGCCTTTTCTACCTCCACATAGGCCTCAGTGTCCTCTCCCTCTTGCAAAGCACTGTTCTAGCTTGGGGCTTCACTCTGTCCCACATGAAAGGTTTTCTCCATTTTTTTAACTCCTACCTCATTGAAGATTAACGGGGTAAAAAAAATTGAACTCAGAAGACATTAACTTTGTCACAAACATGTTGGGCAAGTCACTTAACCTTTCCTCTGATTTTTGAGGTTCCTTCTTCCAGCTTTGAAATTCTATGACTGGGTGTCATGTCTTTTTTTTGTTTGTTTGGGTGTTTTTGGTACCGGGGATCGAACTCAGGACCTCATGCTTGCCAGGCAGGTGCGGTGCTGTTGAGCTAAATCCCCAGGCCCTCTGCGTGTTATGTCTGAGAAGCCTTTTGAACTGCTAGCATGGAATGACTTGTCTTTTTGGATTTCCAATAGCCTATGCAATACTGTCCTATATTGGTCTCTATTTACTTTTACTCTTTTTTTTTTTTTTCGGTACCGGGAATTGAACTCAGGACCCTGCTCTTGTCAGGCAGGCGCGGCGCCACTGAGCTAAATCCCCGGTTCCTCTATTTACTTTTATATAAAAATATTTTCCCTTCCCACATATTTAGTTTAAAATACAGTTTAAAAGTTTATTTTGGGGGACAGGTAGTGCACCTTCTACCTAAATCTCAAGTCAACTCAGGGAGTGTCTGAAGGTAATCAGTTAAGTATTTATATTGATTTGCTGAAAGCAATGATGTCCTTTCTTTCAAAGTCCTAGAATTGTATTTTACATCAGTACTGTCTAGTAGAAATATGTGAGCCACAATGTAACTTTAAATTTTCTTGTAGGTCTGTTTAAAAAAATGAAGAAACAAATGAAACTAATTTCAAGAATATTTAACCCAACATATTAAAATATTAGCATCTCAACATGTAGTCAATGTAAAAAGCATTGAGAGTTTACATTCTTTTTTTTTTTTTTGGTAATCTCTTCAAAATCTGATGCGTAGTTTACACGTACATCGCATCTCAGTTTAAAATAGCCACATTTGAGTGCTTGGTAGCCCCCTATTAAACAGCCCAGTTCTGCAGTATTGGGCCGCTTTCCAAACGGATTGCTGAACTTATTTTTCTATTCATAAATAATGTCTAGCCAGAGAGGTGCAAAGATGAATCAGATTCGTTCTGGTAAATGATATATTTGTAAATCGCTAGGTATTATACAGTGTGGTGGGTGCTGTGATGGAGTTGCACAGAAGAAACCCCGAAGGTAGCTGAGGGGCGCAGGGGCGCGCAGGGGCGCGCGGGGGCGGGGGGAGTCAAAGAAGGTTGCACAGAGGAAGTAACATTTGACCTGGGAACTAGGTGGTCTGACGGAGACCTGCTGTGGGAAAATAGCAGTCGCAGGTTACCCCTTTATCTGGGCTAAGGAGTGGCTCCATAGGGTGCCAACTCGAGGGCGTAGGGCTGTGTGCGGAGAGGAGGTGACGTGAAGCGCAACAGGTTAGCGGAGGACTGGTTGGGAGGAACCCGGAGCTCCATCTGGTGGGTGACAGAAACTGGAAGGGGGCGCCACTTGCACTTCGCAGTGGTGGGACCAGAACTCCGAACTGTGAGAGCGGCGCGGCAGCTGGAGCGCCTGGCTGTCGGGATTCCTCAATTTAGGGAGCGACTCGCGAGGTAAGACGCACTCCTGACCTGCCCCTAGAGCGCACCTGTTCCCGCACTCGCCCTCACACGCTTCCTGGCGCTCGGAATTCAGCGTCGCCACCCCTCAGTCTGAGACCCCACTAAATTTCTCAGCCCAGTGTCGGCCACGAAAATCAGATCATAAAACAGCGCCTAGGATTTTGCTTGTGTGTTTGTTTTTAACAGATGCTTATGGCTTATAACAGGTTTCCTGGTAAAATGAGTCTATGGAAACGGTTGCCAGGGCCGGCAAATTGCTGCTCCCAGGAGTCCGTCGACGCGTTGGTAAAAATTTAGGGACTGGCCAATGCAGCGCCACTTCCGGTGTCGTTGTTGTTTTCGCGATTCACTTTAGCAAGGTTGTCTTTGACCCCGGAAGTGAATTCTTTTGGGTTCCTCCCTCCCCAAGATGGCAGCGTTTGAAGATGGGTTACAACTGCCTAGACTTCCCGAGCTGTTCGAAACCAGCAAACAGCTTCTGGAGGAAGTAGAAGTAGCGAATGAACCCATCGGCTCCAGGATAATCCAGGATAAAGTGTTCAAGGGACTGGACCTACTTGAGAAGGCTGCTGAAATGTTATCGCAGCTCGATTTGTTCAGGTATGGGGGAAAGGGTAATAATGGCTGAGAGCGAAGGTAATACTGGTTGTCAGGGATGGAGCCATTGTGTTTGGGTGGAGAAGATGTTTAAGATTAAGAGCCTTTTTTACCTACTTCTCACTGCGATCATGTTTACGTTGTTTATATTGTCAACCTCTCATCTGAGATGGTTGATGTCCCACAACTCTGCTCTCTAGTGTCGGCTGATTGCATAGGCATTGGGTGTGAACACAGCCACTTTGAAACTGGCTGCTGTTGCCATCGTATCACTCCCTCCCAGCCCTCCTCTTTCCCAGGAAGCAAGGGCCACAGTTTAAATGCTAAACCAGGCTTCAAGGCCTCCTTTTTGCTCTTTCCAGCCGAAATGAAGATTTAGAAGAAATTGCTTCCATCGACCTGAAGTACCTGATGGTGCCAGCGTTTCAAGGAGCCCTCACCATGAAACAAGTCGACCCCAGCAAGCGTCTAGATCATTTGCAGCAGGCTCGAGAACATTTTATAAACTACTTAACTCAGTGCCATTATTATCATGTGGCAGAGTTTCAGCTGCCCAAAACCAAGAACAACACAGCTGAAAATAACACTGCTAGTTCCTCGGTGGCCTGTGCTAACCTCATTGCAATTGCATCTCAAAGACAGGCTAAAATAGAGAGGTGGGTCAATAGCTGCAATTCGAGAGGTACACAGTGGCAATGCAATTGGGGGGGGGGGTGCATGTGTTTTTGTGTGTGTGTAAGACAAAATGGTGTATGTCTTGATTCTTATTGAGCATAAGCCCTGGGGAGAGTAAACTTTCCTGAGTTTTTTTAAAAGCCTCTGCCTTTGTTGAGGCGATTATATCTGACTTCTGCTAGCTTATGGTTGCGAATGGCAACAAAGTAGTTTAGCAAAGTGCCTCGCAATCTTTTCCACATCCCAGCATAATGATATACATATGAGGTAAATATCTCTGGAGGGCACATATCTCAGCGGTATTGTGCATTTGTGTTCTGTTTATTGAGTCCTTCTGTTCTAACAGGCATACTGAATCACATGTGTAATATCCTAAACTGATTGATCATAGTCCTGGCACCACTTTATCATGTGACCTTGAAAAGTTGCTTATCATAATCATTTTTTAAAATCTTCAGTGGGTGCTCAGTGTCTGGGGACTATGCTAGCCACTGAGGATACAAACTGTATAGGCATTTGTATGAGTATGAGTGGTCTTTGCCTTGGAGGTGTTTATACTCTGGTGAGGAAAATGAGTATAGAAACAGAATATCACTATAAAATGATGTGATAAAGAGATGCACAATGTACTGTGAGAGCACAAAGGGAGGGCACATAGCCAAAGGAGCAAGGGAGAAGAGAAGGCTCCCTGGGAAAGGTGATTCCTGTCCTTTGTTAAGGATAAATAGTATCATCCAGAGGAAAAGAGGAAGGCATTAGCCAGCAGAAATAATGGCATTAGAAAGCTGCTGGGGCATTAACCACTTTCCAGTCCAATTATTTAAATACAGATTGACCAAAAATTGTGTATTTTTCATTAATTTTTATAAGATACCATGAAGTATAAAAATGACAATTTTATTAAATTTATTCAATACAAAAATCAACTGGTTGAAATGACACCTGCCCAAGTGATGCTCAGGGTAAACTGTCAAGTGGTTAAGGAAACTGCTGGAGTGGGGATATGTGAGAGGGGAACAGCACTCAAACAGTTAAGTAATGCTGAAACACAAAGATTGTGAAAGGCAGAGGGGAGGAATGATGCCTAAGAATGTTGTAGGATCAAGACCAAGGTGCACTTGGAATGTGAGAAGGGCTTGTTGCTAAGAGCTTGGGAAGCTGTTTGAATCCCAGCTCCATCATTTAATTACTCTATGATTTAGGGCAAGTTACTGACCTTCCCCAGCTGTAAAATTGACGTAATAAAAGCTCTTTCCTCAGTATCTTATGAGGACTAAAAGAGAAATACAAATAAAGCATTTAGCACAGTATCTGATAGAGTAACCGCTCAAAATCAGCTGTGATTACATATTTGTGGCTAAGAGTGGATTGCAGAGCCAGAGACCTGGGTTTGAATCCCAGCTTATATTTATAAGCCATTGAATTTTGGATAATTTATTTAGCCTATCTGAGCCTCAGATGTCCTCCTATGTGAAATCTCAATAATAATGATGCATATTTCATAGGGTTAAGCATAAATGAAATAAACACATAAAATAACATAGTATCTAATACATACTTTTTTTTTTTGTACCAGGGATGGAACTCAGGACCTTGTGTTTACGATGCAGGTGACAGCACCACTGAGCTAAATAACAGGCTGTAGTACATAGTATTTTATAAATGTTAACTTCTTTTTAGGTTGGTCACTCTAAAGGGCTTGAGTTGGTAACTGGGATCCACTAAAAAATTTTATTTCTTTTACAAAAGTGACATGGTCATACTTGCATTTTAAATATCACACTCTAGACCCAGTTAAATCACAGAGGTGATGACAGCTTACTAGGGCAGTGACAGAGGGATAGAATGAATATATTTATTTAGGAGGGTTTAATCTGCAAAAAACCTGATGGACTGATTGTGGGAGGTGGAGTAGAAGGAAACAGCAAAGAAGATGTCCATGTTTCTGATTTAGGTGGATGGCTGTAGAATTTACTGAGATGGAGAGTAGAGTAGGAAGAGTGGATCAGGGAATGGGGAGAATATAAATTCAGTATTAGGACATGTTGAGTTTAAGATACCTGGAAGACATCCAAGTAGAGGTATCTGATAGCATGAAGCTCAGAGATGAAGTTTGGTCTAGAGAGCTAAAAATTGGTTGATTTATTCAACAAATATTTATTGAGATCTGATGTGCTGGGAACTGTTCTAGATATTAGAGAACCAGACCAAATCAATCCCATCAAGGAGCTTTTATTCTAGTGGAGACAGACAATAAGCTAGTAAGTAGTAAGGTAAGTTCAAGAGGTAAGGGCTATGAAGAATAATAAAGTATGGTTACAGGATAGTGATTGACAGTGAGTGATTTTGGGGAATATAGGATAGACTGATACAAAGTAGAATTCAGTATCCTATCCCCGTAAGACATTGAGAGTAGCCCATTGACATATAAACAGTGAATTTTGTACCCAAATAATTATTCAAAAAAGATTATAAATACCATAGAGATACAGTGTTGTGGAGAAAGAAAAGAGAGTGTTCACATCTGACTGGAGAAATGAGGAAAAGATTTCAGAATGTAGCTACATGCAAGCTGAGTCTTAAAGGATGGTTAAAAATAGAAGTTATAGATTTTCCTGAATGTAAGTATGTAAAACAAGAATATTTTAAAAATCAAAAATAAGCCTTAATTCTAGCACTCACAGATGTTATTGTTACCTTTCTGGTATATTTGAGTATATAGTTATTTTAGCTAATAAATTTGGAATAATTCTGTAAATACAGATTTTTATCTTGTTTTTTTAACCTAATATATTGTATTTCCCCATGTCTCTTTCTTTTTTTTTTTTTGAGAGAGAGAGAGGGTCTCGCTATGTAGTTTAGGCTGGCCTTGAACTTGCTATGTAGCCCAGGCTGGCCTCAAACTCATGGCAATCCTCCTGCCTCAGCCTCCTGAGCGCTGGGACTACAGGCATGTGCCACCACACCCCCATGTCTTTTGAAACTATAATTTTTTTTTTTTTTGGTACCGGGGATTGAACTCGGGTCCTTGCGCTTGCAAGGCAGGCGGCGAAACCACTGAGCTAAATCCCCGGCCCTGAAACCATAATATTTAATGGTCATGTAATATTCCATTCTATACTTGTATTATAATTATTTAATCTGTTGGCAAATATTTAGACTGTCTTTTTGCTATCCTGAGTAATACTATGACAAATTTTTTTGGTATGGGATTGAACCCAAGTCCTTAACTTCTGTCACTATTCCCTTGGGTAGATTTCTAGAAGGATCAGTGACTGGATGAAAGGGTTTGACTGTTTTAAGGCTCTTAGTAATAGTAACAATGTTGCTTTCTACAATAACAGTTTCACAGTATGTGCTGCTGCATTAGTCCTGGATGTTTATTTAGAAACTTAGAAAATGCATTTAGGCAAACAGAAAAAGGTATACTATTATTTTGGTTTCTTTGGCTTGATCATTGAACATTTTTAAAGTATCTGACAGATGAGATGTAACACTACCTTTGTGCTATTGGTTCCCATATTCATATACTGCCCAGACCCCTTGTAACCATCAGATCCATACTTCTAATACCCTTGGATGTTTCGCAGAAATCTCAGACTTAATATGCCATACAATTAAATCATTTACTTTTTTTTTCTTGGTGCTGGAAATTGAACCCAGGGCCTCACACATGCTAGGTCAGTGCTCTACCACTGAGCTAAATGCCCAACTCAAACTCTGCCTTTTTATCCCAAGTGTGCCCCCATGCCCAGGTCTTTACTATCTCAGTAAGTTCACCACGGTTTGCCCAGATTTGTAAGCAAGAAACCTAAGTGTTAGCTTCAACTCCCTTTTTTCAGATTTCTTCATCCAATCCATTAGTCAGTTCTGTCTACGCAAGCTATCTTCTATCCTTCTATTGCTGTCTCCACTAGCATATCTCATTCTAGGCCATCAGAATCTCTCAAGATAGCCAAACTACTGACTGCAGTGCCCTCCATGACCTGTTGCCTGTCTCTCTGATCTCATTGTGTGTCATTTTCCCCTTACTCATTAGATCTAGCCACAGTGGTTGTCTTTCACTTCTTTAGACAGATGCAGCTCTTTTCTTGTATAGAATCTTTGTACATGTTCTTTTTGCATGGAATACTGTTTATACAGCAAATTCTTTATGTTTTAGGTCTCAGTTTAAATGTCACTCTTTGGAGAGGCCTTTCCAGACTAGTCTCCTTAAAGAGTTAACATCTTTGATTCTCTGTCTTTGCCCCATGTTTGTATCTTTTATGGCACTTTGCTTATGTGCAGTTCTTTCTGGGTTTTGTCTCTCCCCTACTAGAATGTGTACTTCATGAAGGCAGAAGTCATTTCCCTCTTCTTCAGTGTGGTATGCCTAGCACAGGGCCTGGCCTGTAGGAGGTGCTCAAACATTATTTACTGTTGACAAACAGGAGAAATAACATGAGCAAAATCCCAAAGGCAGATAGATAGCAATATGTACAGGGAATAGATAATAGTCTAGTTTGGCAAAAACTAAGAATAATATAGGTAGAGATCTGCATTGGAAGGTAATGTGTATAGAATATTGAAAAGGAAGAGAGGCAGAAAGACAACAGTACTGCCAACTAGGATCAAGTGATAAAAATGAACTTACAGCTATCAGACTACATTTGCAAGAAGTGTTTAGAAAAATTATTGGGAGCTGCAGATGTAGCTCATGGGTACAGTGTTTACCTAGCATGCACAAGGCCTGGGTTTGATCTCTAGCACCACAAAAGAAAATAATACCCAAATTATTCACATCCTTATTTTCTCTATGTCCCCCCATCCATGACTTTAGATACAGAGACTATCATAAATGAAACACCTAAATGGTATGTCTGTTCTCTCTCAAACCTTTTTCTTCATATATATTCTCTTAATTCCCATGTTTGAAGAGTGACTGTGAGTTTGGTTGATTAACAACACCTCCATTCTTTTGACAGAAATAAAGTGGAAGCTGGGTAAGTAATGAGTCTAGTTTGGGATTTACTGAATTTTAGTCCTAAAATGACAACTGGCTAGCCATTTCCATAGACAGATAGAAATATGCAACTAAAATCAAAAAGACTGTTTTACAATTGATGCAAAAAAATTTAGGAGCCCATCGCTTTGATGAATATGGATGAGTTTGCCAAGGTAAACCATGTAAAAGAAAAAAGCTAAGGAATAAACCTTGGGCCAAGCTAAAGGAAAAAGAAAAAGAAAAGAGCAGAGATAAGAGACTCACCAAAGTACAAATTAGCAGGGGGTAAAGAACAGATATTGAGCTCTCTGAAGCCTCTCCGTATGTATCTTACCTCCATATTGTAGCATTTAATTCATGTTACTCACAGTAGAGCTGTCAGTCACTAGACTTGGAACTTCTCAAGGTCAGAGACCTTGACTAATTGATTGTATCTTAGTATCCTAATTGTATCCCTTGGTGCCCAGTCCAGTAATTGAATCATGGTAAGAACTTGGAGGTGTTTTGGGAGGGATGGATAAAATGGTAATCTGAAAGATGAAAGCAATATGGTATAACAGAAAAAGATTCTTTGGAATCACAGGCATGAGGTGACCAATTTCACTTACTAGATGAGGCATCACCTAGCCTCAATTTCCACATGCCAATGTTTGTATCTCTGCTTACAAAACATTTTCATATCCATTTTTCCATTTGATTCTTTTAACCCCATGAAGTAGACCCTCATTTTAAAGATATAGAAATGGACTGACAGTTGACTTGAGCAAAATTACATAGCTAGTTGGATTTAAACTCAGGTATTTCCCGGTTCTCATACTGTTGCCTCTAAAACATAGAAAAGGAGGGTCCTTATTTGAAATGGTAAAAAATAAAAAAGGTGGATTGAAGAAAGGTGTTTCTAAGATGGAAAGGCACCAGTTGAGAGAAAAGTTGTAACTGCTAATGACAGGGAGGTGAGAATGGGGCCTGGAAGGATGTGAGTGGGAGACTAGATGATAGGAAAAGTGGAGTAACACAGACAGTTCCTTTAAAGACAAAAGTAAGGGAGGGTGAACAGGGCACTGTGGCACACACCTGCAGTTCCATCTGTTTGGGAGGTTGTGGCAGTATGGATTATCCATAAAAGATAAACAAAAAGCCAAAATTTGATCATAGGGGTTTGTAGTTAACCCATTTGACACAAAGTTTAAATTCCTTAGCTCATCAGCTTATAAACAGAACAAAGGAATGGTGAAAGTTGCCTAGAGTCAGAAGGATCACAGGGATAAGAGATTCTAGGGTGATAAGAGAGGTGTTTCTTTGTAATATCCTACCACAGGAAATCTAGGACAGTGACAAAAGTGTAGGACAGTGGTTGTTGGCCCATGCTTCGAAGAAGGCCTAAGATTCCTTCTTGGTTAGTGTTGGTAGCTTTCCTCTGATTTCACCAAAGCAGAATTTATCTTACTAGCTTTCAATATGAGCTCTCATTTGAAGAAAGGCTTCTTTTACCAAGATAAAAAAGGTTTTTTAAACATGCTAAAAGAACACGTACTGAGGAGCCAGAAGTCTAAAAGATAAAAAAGAGCCAAGTCATAGAAGCAAGGAAGTGGAAAAGAAGGAAAGGAGCAGCAGAGCATATAAGCCATACACACAAGGAGGATGGAAAAAGAACCTTACTCAAAGGACCTCTTGATAACCCAGAATTTACACTGGGTTGTATACATTCCTATTGTTTGTCTTGTGACTTAAGTCTTTCTGGAAAGGGTAGTGGTAGCAGTAGAACTGATTAAACATCTGGAAATAATATCCTCAATAGCATTCATGAGCTAGGAATTGACCTTTGTAGTGTTTCACTCAGAAGACTACCATGATGATGGTATAACAGTTGTTTGTAACAGAAAATGCCCACTCGTTGAGTAAAAGCAGAAGAGCCTAAAAAAACTTTTTATAATAAAGTGTTCCTGGAGCACTAGTTCTTGGCTTTTCATGGATCATGGACCCTTCTGATAATTTCATAAGACCTCCCCAGAAAAAAAGAAAATATACATGTAGCATCTGTATAAAATTTCAGGAACTTCAAACACCGCCCCCCATTCATTCCGTGGACTTCAGGCTAAGACCCTCTGATTTGGGTGAACATCTGCAGAGGAATTTCTGGTTCTGGACTTCTGGAATGGGGTTCCAGGCAAACAGTTCAAGAAAAGAGCAAAGATAAGAGACTCACCAAAGTACAAATAAGTTCCAGGCAAACAGTTCAAGATACTTCCCTTGGAAATCTTGGTGTTTTTTCCTTGACATCACTGTCTCAAGCCTTACATCCAATAAGTCAGTAAACTTGACCTGTTTTATATTTTAAACCTACATTTCACTGCTTCCAACACTACCTTCCTATTTCAAGTCACTATCTCTCACCTCATTTGTGGCATTATCCTCTTAATTACTTTTCTGGCTTATACCTTTTTGTCTCAGCCCCTACTCCACACAACTGGCTTTATTATTTTCTTAATCTTAATGTTCTATGCATGTTACGTATTCTACTTAAGAACCTCCATTGGCTTTGCCATGTCACTCAGAATACCCCATGGTATTTGGTATTTGGGTATCATAGCCTACAAAGTTCTGCATGTTATGGTCCTGGCTACCTTTCTGACCTCATTTCCTGTTAGTCTTCTTCACTTCATTCCACCCTCACTGGCCTTATTTCCCAAATATGCCAGGCCAGGTACTCTTCCCTCCCAAGGGCCTTCGTATTTTTCTCTCTTAGTACCTTCTTCCACATATTGGTATAGCTTACATCTGTGTTTTCTTGGAGCCTTTACTCAGATATTACCACTTAAGAGAGGTCTTTCCTGACCACCTTGAATATAATAGCACTCCTACTTTCACACTATCCCTCTATCCACTTGACCATGCTTTTTACTGCTTCATAGTACTTGTCACCACCTGACTCATCTGTTTCTTTTATCTTCTCCCTCTAGAATGAAAGCTTCATGAAAGCAAGGATGTTCTTTTATAAACTTGTTTCTGGTGCTAACAATACTTGTCACACAATAGGTACTCGAGGTATTTGTCAGATGAATGAGAGACGACTGACAGAATGATGCATACTGAAAAGGACAGCCAAGGTGGTTATTGAGTCTTTAGATAAAGAGTCAGAAGAACTGGGAATGTTTTGCCTAGAAGAAAAGAAATGACCATTTTTTAGGCTGTTTCACAAGAATTCCTGCATCAATGGCAGATGAGCCTTAAGATATTGTAATTCTTTGAAGGTATAACTCAAATAGAACCCTTATGGGGAAGCACAGTGATACTAAGCATTCAGCTAAGTAAAGGTTGGTAGAATCAAATGGCTAAGATACTCTTATCCCTTACGATGATTGCAGGACTCATTGAGATCAGGTCACATCTATATTTTTCTGGCTTCAGAATGTTAAATCTCAGTCCTTTCTTGACTTTGTAGTCTGGTAAACTGGTAACAAACTCGGTTATAAAATCAGTATTCCTGCCAATGTGGAAATCTGCATACTGGACATTTGCAAAGGTAAAATATTACTGTGGCTTTCTTTTGAAAGAATTTCTCTTTTGTTTTTAAGTTCATGGGTAATGCTTTTCTGTGGAACAGATACAGGCAGAAGAAAGAAGTGGAGCATAGATTGTCTGCACTGAAATCTGCAGTGGAAAGTGGTCAAGCAGATGATGAGCAAGTTCGTGAATTTTACCTCCTTCACCTTCAGAGGTGGATTGGAATCAGTTTAGAAGAGATTGAGAGCATTGACCAGGAAATAAAGATCCTGAGGGAAAGAGTCTCTTTAAGAGAGGTAAGCCTGGTCACTGCCCATACAAGAAAAGCTGCCATCAGAGATTTGAATATTCTTTGGGAAAGTAATACAAAATCTTTATACGTTTTCATAAAATCATTGTTCTTATTAGCATGAGTGGAGAAAGGCTGATGGTTTACTGAGGTTGCTTTCTCTTTAGCTTAAAGTAGCATTTCCCAGTGCTGTCTAACCTGTAACACACTTCTAGTTATTTTTAATTTTGTGGTATAGCATGGGAGACAGACTTTCCTGAAATAAAAAGTAGTTTTGGCCATGGGAAGTTGTAGCTATTGAAGGAAGGCATAAGGAGGGAGAAAGGCCTTGAAAATTTGCTTAACTGTAGTAGGAAAAGGGGGAAAACAGAATTGGAGAAGAGAGAGACAAAAGAGGATGAAACAAAAGGCCAGGGAATGCATTTAGGTTAAGGAAAAAATTACACCACAACCTTATACAATAATGCGCTTATACCTTTAAATCTCCCAATTATGCAAGGTCCTGAGTTCAATTCCCGCTACCAAAAAAAAAGAAAGAAAGAAAGAAAGTAGCGTTGCCAGGGATTTAGCTCAGTGGTTCTGCCGCCTGCCTCGCAAGCACAAAGACCCAAGTTTGATCCCTGGTACCAAAAAAAAAGTCACTACTTACTTCAGGGCCAGGGATGTAGCTCAGTGGTTCCACTGCCTGCCTTGCAAGCGCAAGGTCCCAAGTTTGATCCCCGGTACCAAAAAAAAAATAGTCAAAAGCTTTGGGGCCGAGGATTTAGCTCAGTGGTTCCACCACCTGCCTGCCAAGCGCAAGGTCCCAAGTTTGATCCCCGGTACCAAAAAAAAAAAATCTCCCAGTTAGGAAGCTAGCACTACTGCAGTGACATCTCTATGCACAGAATGCCAGAATGCTGGTAGAGAAAACCTGGTATAACACAGCTTTGGCTATATTTGAAAATAACCTTCTTTTGGAGCTGCTGCTTAAAAAAAAATAGGCTCTGCTTCTACTTGCTGTTTGGTATAGGATACAGTGTGAATTGAGTTGAATTTATTGGCTGGTCACAAGCATTTATTTAAGTCCTCAGAGGAGACTTTTCCTAATCTAATTTGTACTGTTTAGCCTCTGGAGCTCTTGTCTCAGGATAAGTCAACCTAATTCTTTGAGCTAAAGGATAAAAAAATGAAATTAATTTTTTTTTTTTTGGTACCGGGGATCAAACTCAGGTCCTTGCGCTTGCAAGGCAGGCGGCGGAACCGCTGAGCTAAATCCCCGGCCCTGAAATTAATATTCTAATGCCATGTAAGACACCTTATCTACATGACTGGTTTTCAAGCATTTAGAGGCTGAGCTCTTCTGTGTCCTGCCCTGTCCCCTTCATTGGTGATTTTTTTAAAAATTGCTTTCATGTGGTAATGGAATTGTTTATGGAAATGTTGGAGTTGGAACCAAGTGAGTACCTTTTCTTCAGCCATGTTTTGTTTCAATCTGCCCCTAGTATGCCAAGGTTCCATGAAACTTTTTTGTATACCTTTATACAAAAACTGCTAACCTATCCTTCCCCCTTTTGTATAGGAGCATCCATTTTTAAGATACCTAAGAGTTCTTGACAATTAATAGCATAATTATATTTGAAGGGGTTGTGCAAAAGTCTTAGTAATTCAGCTTTTCCATTGAAAGCCAGGCTGAGGAAAAGGGCATCAAATTCAGCTCAAGGCATTTAGATGGATCATAGGAGGAGACTTTAGAATCTCTCTTTGGGGGGGGCAGGTATTTTAAAACCAAGTAATTTTTTCCTTTTGGTAAAAAAAACATCCATGGGAAAACTTTTCCTTTCTCTTTGTAGCAAGCTCCCTCAGGAGGGTTATATTGTAAAGAGCAATAAATAGAAAGCAGATGAATTTTGAGCTTTTGTATCACTAGAATACTTTTTGTTTTGTTTTTTGTTTTTTGTTTTTGGTACCGGGGATCAAACTTGGGACCTTGTGCTTGTGTGGCAGGTGCCGGAACCACTGAGCTAAATCCCCAGCCCTATAATACTTTTTTAAAATAAAGAACAGAGGGGCCGGGGATTTAGCTCAGTGGTTTCGCCACCTGCCTTGCAAGCTCAAGGACCCGAGTTCGATCTCTGGTACCCCCCACAAAAAATAAATAAAATAAAATGAAGAACAGAAACTTATTACTTACAATTTCTAGAGGCTGGGAAGTCCAAGGTCAAGGGGCCCACATCTGATACAGACCTTCTTGCTGCAACATATCATGGGGGAAGAAAAGAGGGCAAGAGAGCACACATGTGTGCATACATGCATACATGAGAGGGGTGGGGGGACCCAACCCATCCTTTCATCAAGACCCCACTCCCATGATAACTAACCCATTTAGCACCAGAATACTTAAGAGCAAGAGCCTGCATTGTAGTGTGGGTAAAATGGCAAATGTACCTCTAATTTTTTTCCCAGGCATCAACTTCTCACTCATCTCTTCAGGACAGACCTCCAATGAAGCCCTTCATACTCACTCGGAACAAGGCCCAAGCCAAGTAGGTAGTATTAGAAAGTGGTTTGCCTTTGTAGCTCATGTTTTTGTGGTTTTATGTCAGTGCATGGTAATACACAGAATGGGCACTATGGAAAATTTATGGCTTCACCTGTGGAGGCTGTTCTGTCATCAAAGTGATATTAACTGTCCTAGCTGGGTATAGTGGCGCACACCTATGATCCCAGCACTTAGGAGGCTGAAGCAGAATTGCCGTGTGTTCAAGGTCAGCGTGGGTTACATGGTGAGTCAAGGCCAGCTTGAACTACATAGTGAGACCCTGTCTCAACAACAACAACAAAAATCAAAGTGGTATTTAACTGTCCTGATATTTTATCCAAGTATGTCTTTCTCAGACATTTGTATAAGGAAGCTAATAAAAAAAGAAGATAAAGAATCTAATAATACACTTAAAAACTTTTTCCATTATTGCCATTCTTGATGCCTTTAGCTGCAGTTCTCAAAAGGACATCTTGTCTGTGATTTAATTTTGAGTTCTTGATGCTATTCCTTAAGGTGGCAAGAGATTCTCTCCTGTACCTTTTAGAGCCATTGACTATAAATTTCCATTCCACAGTGTCATCACTGCTCTGTAGGGCATTAGTTTCTAGAATTACTTATTGGGAGACGATGTGGACTATTTATTTTCTCATGAAGGCTCTTGACTTTAATGCTCCTTTCTGGGCTCTTTTTATACATCTTCAGAGGAGTTTGTATAACTCCTCAGAAGATTGCAGAATAGGGAAGCAAGGCTGAAACAGACACAGGCCTTGTCATTTAAAGTGAAGAGACTTTTTAATGCTGCTATTTGTTTAGTTTTCTGAAGGTAATGTGAATTTTACAGAGTATTTGGAGCTGGTTATCCAAGTCTGGCAACTATGACAGTGAGTGACTGGTATGAGCAACATCGGAAATATGGAGCATTACCAGACCAGGGAATAGCCAAGACAACATCAGGTATGAAGGAGTGGGAAGAAAATACTTGTGCTATTGGCTCCTTACTCCGTCAAAATTAAACTCTGATCAACTATTGTCACTCTTTAGGAACAGAGGTAGTCTGGGCAAAGATTCTGAGTAATAGAAAGACTCTAGGCCAAAAAAGAAGAAGCGGGGGGAGAAAGAAAAAAAAACGTATGGTGGCACATACCTAAAATATGAGCTATTTGTTAGGTTAAGATAGAAGGGTTCCAAGTTCTAGGCCAGCCTGGGAAACTTAGCAAGGCTCTGTCTCAAAACAAAATTTAAAAGGGCTTGGGATGTAGCTCAATGGTAGAGTCCCCCTACATTTGAATCCCAGTACCCCCCCAAAAAGGGGATTTTTTGGTTTTTTTTATCAGCATAGGTTTGGTATCTCTCCAAATATCATGACATAAAAACAGACAGATAGCAAAACAAAAAACCCATGAACAGTAGTTCCACTTCTGGTAATGGTGGAGTAGGTTGTACTAGCCCAACCCCTCATGCAGATAACAATTACAAACTGAACAAAATATATTTTTACAAAAAGAAAACTACCTAAAGACACTAGGGGTGACTGAAAGCAGGATAAAGCGGAAGGAAGTTAGCACTTGGAAGGAGGCAATGGTACTTGAAATTCCTCGAGAGCAGGGACTTTGACTTCTTATATTCTTCGTGTCCAACTTGGTAATGGGATCATAGTAGGTACTCAGAAGTGGAAGGGATAGAAGCAGAGGGTGGCCATCAGAAAGCTGAAAGTAATATAGCAGGGCAGAAAAATCATGGACAGAACTGGGGTGACCAATTCAATTCCTGCCCCTTAACAAATGGCACATCACTCAGCCCTCTGAACCTCAGTTTTCTTTTCTCTTTTGACCCTCTTAAAAGCAGACATTCTCATTCCCATTTTAAAGTGAGAACCTGGTCTCTGAAAACTGATTTACCATACCGTAGTAAGTGATTGGGCTAAGATATAAATTCACATCTTCAAAAGCCAGGTGCTAATACTACTTCCACTTTAGTATAGAAAAGAGTGGCCATTTGAAAGTTTTTTGTTTTGTTTTTTGCTTTTTATCTGTGGGCAGACTGCAGTTTCTGTGATGCAGACTAGCTGAAATGTAGATAGAAACTTGTGGTCATATTGTTTGGGGAATGAGAGACCTGAGTTCGAGGTAACCATAGCAACTGAAAAGTAAAGGATGATATCATAGAGAGAACTACAGAGGAAGAACCCTACTTCTATATATAGACCCTGTGAAAATCTCTGGCTGACTCCTAAACTCTGTTTACAGAATGGTCTCTCGAAGCCCCTTAGCTAGGACTGAAATAACTCAGTGGAGAACTCAACTGTTTCCCTGTGCAAGGGAGATAGAACTTGGCATTTTGGTTCTAGACAGGTTAATTCCCTTCTAGAATGAAAAATTAGTACTCTAGAGGAGTGACACAATGCAGATGCTCTTCAACTTAAGACAGGTTCACATGCTGATGAACCCATTATAAACTGAAAATGTCGTAAGTTGAAAATGCATTTAATGCACCTATCAATCATCATAGCTTAGCAACACAGCATTCTGGAGTACAGACTGTTTACCCTCATGATCATGTGACTGACTGGTTGCCATGGTTTGCTCGTGCTCCCCAATATCAACAGAATCATACTTGATATTGCTAACCTGGGAAAGGATCAAAATTGAAAATTTAGAATAGATTCCACTGAATGTATATCACTTGTACCGTTGTACATTCAAAAAATAGTAAGTTCAGCCATCATAAGTCAGGGACTACCTGTGTATTATTCATAATATCTAGAATTCAATCTTAAGCTACTAGATATGGGAAAAATAGCCAGAAAATGTGACTCATATTTAAGAGGAAAGGAGATCAATGACTACCAACCCCAAGATAATTCAGGTGTTGGAATTAGCAGACAAGGACTTTAAAAAGCTATCATTTCATGTCCTTAAGATCAGAGAGGAAAAATGCTTGCAATGAAAATATAAGAAATCTCAGGAAAAAAACTGTACCTCCCAAAATTTCTGGAACTAGAAGATAAAAATCATCTACCTAAGATTCTATATTAATAAGTTAGGAGAAAAGAGAACAAAGTAAGCCCAAAGTAAATAAAGGAAACAAGAAAGTAGGGAAGTCTAGAAGTGGTGATGGTGGTTGTAATCCATAGAAATTGAACATGTGTAGACCTTTATGACTTGACTATTTCACTCAGTATATATCTAAGCAGAGTGAGACCATAATTGTTCACAGCGGGCTGGGGATTTAGCTCAGTGGTTCCAGCGCCTGCCTTGTAAATGCAGGGTCCCAAGTTCAATCCCCAGTACCAAAAAAAATAATAATAATAATAATAATTGTTCACAGGATCATTATTTGCAGGAGCCCACAGTGGACACTACTCAAATGCCCATAAATACTGAAATGGATAAGTAAATTTTCGTATATTTACACAATGGACTACTATGTAGCAGTAAGGTTAAACTGTAGTTCTTCAGCTATAAGTGACAAATATAGTTGAATCTTGCAAGCCTAATTATGACTAAAAAACGAGATTGTATTCCATTCATATAAAGTTTAAAAACTTTATGTGACTTACATGATTCCATTCATATAGAGTTCAAAATCAGGGTGAAACTTCCATGTGCCACTCAGTGGAATTGGACCTGAGGGGGCTTCTGGGAAGTAAATAATGTTTTGTATCTTAATCTGAGTACTGATGAGTGGATGTGTTCAATATGTGTGAAAATTCATTAAATAGACTTGTATTGATGTACTTTTCTACATGAAATACTTCAAAAATGCTTAAAAAGTAAAATCTCATAGTAATAATTACAATGAAAATAGGTCTCAGTGTATCCCCATGAGCCACAAAATAAAAACAACTAAGTGCAAATCACCCTTAGCCACAGTATGAACAGGTTGCTGGTATCTATAGGGAACTGTGAAAGACCTGACAAACAAAATTCCAAAATACTATATTCACTAAAAAGTATGGCCATCCAATTTAAGAATAGCACTTGAAGCTCAAAAGAGTTTTGTCTTCCAGTAAAAACTAAATGAGTGAATATAGGGACGAATGGTCAGAAAGTCTGAAAGGGACAGAGCAGTCTAATCCTTAATAAATTTGTGAAATTAATCCAGCTCTCCTTCCAGGACAGGGTAGCATACTACAGAGAAATTTCTGAGAATAGAATTGAAATTAAGCAGGTCAGAAATACTACAGAAGAAGAAAAGAGAAGGTCCATGTAAAAGTAGGAGTGGAATTTTAATCAAACAAATCACCCTGTTTCTTTAACCTATGTAAAAACAGCAGAAATGAGGCTACTATGAAGTTAGAAAAACCTCCCTGAGCTATATGCTTCTAAAAGTTCAGAAAAATGAACAAATTGCAGTGATGATTGCACAACTCTGAATATGCCAAAACCTACTGAACCCACTTTTATTGTATGAATTTTATGGTATGTGAAATATATCTCAAAGTTGTTGTTTGGGGGTTTGTTTTTTTGTTGTTGTTGGTTTTTGTTTTTTTTTTTGGTACCAGGGATCAAACTCAGGACCTTGCGGGACGAGGGCGGAACCACTGAGCTAAATCCCCGGCCCTTGGTTTTGGTTTTGATTTTGGTTCCAGGGATCAAACTCAGGACCTTGTGCTTGCGAGGCAGGCACGGTGTCACCGAGCTAAATCCCCAGCCCATAAAGTTGTTTTTTAAAATGAACAGAATTATCAAGGTTAAATCCCACACATTTAATATTTTAAATTATTTTAAGGGGAAAAAAGATAATTGAAAACACTCCAGAAAGATGTGCTCAAAAAACCAGAACAAATCTTGATCTGTCTGAATCTATCTGAACATAATATTTTAGAATGTGGGAAAAGGTATCCTGAAAACATCATAGAACATGGAAGGACCACATAAAGTACGATTAGAAAAACTTTAGATATGTGGAAACAACTTCTGAAAGGAGTCATTTCAGAAAGGAAGGCTGAAGTAGAAGGACAAAAGAATGAGTAAACACAGAAAATGCCCTACTGGGCCGGGGATTTAGCTCAGTGGTTCCGCTGCCTGCCTCGAAAGCGCAGGACCCGAGTTCGATCCCCAGTACCAAAAAAAAAAAAACTCAGAAAATGCTCCACTAAGGTGAAAGTGGAAATTTTAAAAAACTAAGGAAATAAATAAGATTTGAGATAAAGTGACAAGTATTCAAGACATCAAAGAAGGTTTGGCATATGAATAATGATACCAAATTTAGATTCTACTTCAGTGAGATCACATGATACTAGTCTCTCTGTGCCAGGCTTATTTCAGTTACTATAATCTCCAGTTCAGTCTATGGTGTCACATGTGATGGGATCTCATCCTTTTTATTGCTGAATAGTATTCCATTGTGTATATGTACTACATTTTCTTTCCATTCCACAATTGATGGGCACTTAGGTTGACTGCATTTTTTGGCTATTGTCAAGAGTTCTATAGTAAACATGGGAAATGTCTCTTCAACAGACTGATTACATTTTCTTTGGATATAGGCCCAGTTCTGGAATGGCTGGGTTATACAGTAATTCTGTTTTTAGTTTTTTGAGGAACCTCCCCACTGTTTTCCTCAGTAGCTATACTAATTCACATTCCCACCAACAATGTACAAGGGTTCACTTTTGCCAGCACTTGTTATCTTTTGTCTTTTTTGGTAAGTTATCCTAACTGAAGTGATACCTCATTGTGATTGTGATTTGCATTTCCCTGATGATAAGTGATACTTGGCATTTTTTGTATACTTGTTGGCCATTTATATGACTTCTTTTGAGAAAATCTGTTTAGAGCTATTGCCCATTTTAAATTGGATTGTTTGGGTTTTTTGCTATTGAGTTCTTAAGAGTTCCTTATATATTCTGGATATCACCTCCATATCAAGTGTATAGTTTACTAATATTTTCTCATTCTGCAGATTGTCTCTTCATTCTGTTATTTCCTTTGCTCTGCAGAAGCTTTTTAGTTTAATGTCATGCCATTTGTCTATTTTTGCTTTTGTTTCCTGTGCTCCTTGGCTATTATCCAAAAAGTTCTTGCACATTCCAATCTCTTGAAATGTATCCTATGTTTTCTTCTAGTAATTTCATAGTTTCAGGCCTCATATTTAACTCTTTAATCTATTTTGAATATATTTTTCTGACTGGTGAAAGATAGAACTCTAGTTTCATTCCTGTGCATATTCATATCCAAGTGCCTGTTCTTTTTTTCTTTTTTTGGTACTGGCAATCGAACTCAGGACCTTGTGCTTGTGAGGCAGGCAGTGGCACCACTGAGCTAAATCCCCAGCCCCCCAAGTGCATGTTCTTAGCACCTTTTTTGAAGATCAGTTGGCTGTAGCTTCATGAGTTTATTTTCAGGCTCTCTCTTTCATTCCTTTGGTTTGTGCATCTGTTTTTATGCCAATACCATGCTCTTTTGATTTCTGTTTGTAGTATATTTTGAAGTCAGGTAATATGTTTCCTCCTGATTGGTTCTTTTTGTCTTCAAGGTTGCTTTGGCCTTTTTAGTTTTTTGGGGGTTTTTTAATGGCTCCATACACATTTTAGGATTTTTTTCTACTTCTATAAAGAATGTCATTGATATTTTCAGAGGGAGTCCAAATCTCATTTTCTAATACTATCCATCAACAAAGGAATCAGGGCTCCTTAGAGAAGTGGCTGATTCTAGGGCTAGAATAGGAAATATACAAGATGAACCTGAAGCATTTTGTATTAGAAAATAAGAGCTCAAAAAAGTTGAGGTGCTAAAGGGACACAAGAACTGAAATGAGTGTAATCATCCCAAACTGGAATAATTTGAGCATTTTGGGAATACAATAAATACCCATGAATCCATAGTGATAGAAACAAATGATTGAATAAATTAATGAATGAGGGAAAGGAAACAGATCTCCCCTATAATCAGACTAAACCTGGGATAAACCATGATTTATGTAGATGCTCCTGCTTCAAGGAGGTGGAACACAACTCCTCACTACTTAAGTTAGGCTATGTTTTGGGACTTGATTCCAGGGACAGTGTAGCAAGGGAAGACAGATGAGTAACTTTACATTTGGGAACCCTGAAAACACTGCCTTGGTCAGATGATCAAGGTTGTCATCAGTAATAAGGCTGACAGCATAATGTGTACCCTTGATGTGATGTGATAAGAGCACTTCACCCCTGTAGTCTTCTCCTTCAGTACCCATACCCCTAGTCTAATTATGAGCAAAACAGACAACCTCAAATTGAGAACATCCTACAAAATACCTGATTAACACTCCTCAGAACTCCCCAGGTCATCCAGAACAAACAAGTATAGTCTGAGAAATAGTCACAGCCTACAAGAGACTAAGGAGACAGATAACTAAATATAATATGGTATTCTGGATAGGATCCTGAAACTCAAAAGGGACATTAAGTAGAAACTAAAGTAATGTAAAATATGGATTTTATTTGTCAACATTGTTTCAGTTTTGGATCATTAGTTGTGACACATAAGCCATAGTAATATGTTAACCATAGGGCAAACTTGGTGAACTATCATCTCAATTTTTCTGGAAATTTAAAAATTCTAATGTTAAAAAGTTTTTAAAGTATTTTGTAAAAGCATTGCAGTTGATTGAAACCTATCAAATATGTTTAAACCCATGAGTTTATAATTATATTTTAAAACAGAAACAAATTGCTGTAATAGGGAACCTATTTACTTTCTTGAAAAGTGGTAAATTATAGGAAAGAATAAACTATTCATCTTTCCTACTGGCTAAGATGAGGGGAATAGATGAGGGGAAGCCCCTCTTTATAAAAGTATTCCAGTTAAAAAATAAATAAATAAAGTTAAGAATACTACTTTTTTGAAGCCCCCAGTAAATTAATGGTTCTAGGGATTGACCATAAGTAACTGCTCACATCACTATGTTAATCAGCTTCCATTGGTAGGACAAAGCACCTGAAATAATCAACTTAAAGGGAAGAAAATTTTAGTGGGTTCATGGCTTCAGAGGTTTCAGTTAGTGGTTGGCTGGCTCCATTTCTTGAATGGGGAGCATATAGCAGAGCAAAGCTACTCACCTCATGATGGCTGGGAAGCAAAGAGAGAAGGGGCCTGGGGTCCCACTATCCGCTTTAAGCACATCCCCAAGACCTGAAGACTTCCCACCAGCCCCACATCCTAGTTTCCACCATTTTCCAGTAACATCATAGCAACCAAGCCCTTTAGCACAAGCGCCTTTAGGAGACATTCAAGATCCAAACCCTGTCACAAGTGAGACAAATGTGTTTCCTGATAAAAGAATGCAGTACCACTTACCATTGTGCCAAAGACATCCAACCTGAGTCAAATGAAGGCTCACCATCCAGTTGCCAACCTTCAAGAGACAGAAGAACATATTAGACTGTATCATGAGTGTGCTATCAGCAAAATCCAGGTTTGGGAAACTACAGATCAAATGGTCCCAGCTTCTTCAATAGATAACTTGTAAGGAAAGAAAAGAGTGGAGGGGGAACCTGGTGGTTAAAAAAGATTTCAGAATATTTTAAAATAGGCAAGACTAACCTCAAAAACACTGTGCTAAATGAAATCAGATACAAATGACAACATTTTGTTTATATTAAATGTCCAAAACAGGCAGATCTATAAAACCAGAAAGTACGTTAGCAATTCCCTGGGCTGGAGGGAGGGAAGGAATGGAAATTAACTGTAAATGGACACAAGGGATCTTTCGGGGATGGTAGAATTTTTTAATTGGATTGTGGTGATGGTTGTACAACTCTAAAATCACTGAGTAAAAAATGAACATAGTACAAATGGGCAACTATCTGGGGATGCACACTTGGGTGGTAAAGCTATAATAAACTCTTGGAAGTTATTACTGTGCAAAGCTATATAGTTGTTACTTTTGCAGGGGGAGATAGGGCTTGTGAATTACATTATGCACATGGAGAGACTTTGGAGAAGGCCACAGAAGATCTATTTATTGACTCAAGTTGAGACTGTAAAACCTTATAAAAACTTATTTCTTTAATATATTTGAGTGGTTTCCAGTATTTTTTATTTTACAATAAAGGGGTTAAAAGAAGAAAAGAACACCAGACTCTTAAGTTGTTAGATCAGATCCTCACGTATTTCATTCTTTGTTATAGTTGTAGAATATTTCTCATTGTCAAGTTCAGGGTAGTCAGGAAAATGCTGCTTCACTTCACAAAGGAAAAACGATGCAAAAGAGAGATGTAGCAGTTTGTTCATTGCTTTTTCGTGTACACTGCCTAATAAGTGCCATTGGGACCTCAGACCTGCTCTTAGCACATACAAAACATAGGCATTCTTTTCTGGTAGGTCCAGCTGCCCTGTGGTTTTCAATTTTAGACACACAGCAAAAATTGTATAACTAGGCTAGGTGTGGCGGTGCACACCTATAATCCCAGTAGTCTGGGAGGCTGAGGTAGGAAGATTACAAGTTTGAGCCCAGCCTGGGTAACTTAGCAACTTAGCATGATCTTGTCCCAAAATTTAAAAAGGGCCAGAGGTATAGATCAGTGTGAAGGCTTAGGGTTCAATCCACAGCGTGTGTGTACACACATGTACACATATAACTGTAATAAAATGGGTAGAAAAGGAAAAATTGCCTGTAATCCCACTCCCCTGATAATTCACAAGTCATAAAATCATAAATATTTTTCCTTTAGTGGATTGTTGAGGATTTTATTTTTATTGATAGTGATGACTTCAGAGGCAGGGGTTGTTGGCCATTTTAGCCAAAATTCTTTCTCAAAATGGAATTCATTCTGTGTTTTTGGCTTCTTGTGAAAACCACCAGAGCATCTTACTATTATTATTATTTAGTATGTAATATATGAAGCAATAGAAGTGCTCTTCCCCACTTCTGCTGGGCTTAGGGCAAGCAGCTAGCCATATTCCTCTTACCATCTGAGGTTGTGTTCAGAGTGGACATTGCTTGTTAGCATTCTTTTAATATCCCGTTTCTCACTTTCCCGCTTTAGTTGATTTTAAAAGAGTGGCTCAGCAACAGGAAGATGAAGAAAAGGAGAAAGAAGAAGATGAGAAGGAACTCCACAGAGCACGGGAGTGGGATGACTGGAAGGACACTCATCCGAGGGGCTATGGCAACCGACAGAACATGGGGTAATCTTCCCACAATGACAGGATTCTAAGGTATAAACCTTTCCTGCCAAGGAAACTGCCACCTTGCCCTCCCTGGCTTCTGCTTCAGCTATGTACAACAAAGGTAGAGATGCTGACTCTTGCTTTGCGTTCAATAAAGCGTGAAACAATTAAGTGTGTATTTGTACCCTAGATAATAACCAGTAATCTTGTCTTCGCATTACTAATTCTCCTCATGGTGTATTCTGATTTCCTAAGTGGACAGAAAAGTACCCTGAGAAATGGCTCTGTATAATCAATGGTGTATGAATTCTCTTTAAAATGAAATAATAAAACCTCTTCTATTCCATGAGTCTGTGCAGAAATGTGGATACCAGCTGCTTTCTTGTAAGGAATGTGGTGTGGGATGGGTCTCTGGGCTTATGGTGCAATCCCAGTCTCCTGCCTTTGTCCTGGGCAGGGAATTGCCTAGCATCAGAGCTGCTCAAATGTTCTCCTTCCTCCTGGGCACATGGTGTGAGCTGCAAGCAACACCCCAATCTGTGAAATCACAAAAGCCAGGACTTTCCCAGCCACACAGCACTGTTCCAGGAATTAGAGCTGTAGGTAAATGGACCATAATGGACTAAAGGCTATTTTCTAATCCTACTGATCTAGCCCTCTTTGCCTTGCCCAGGAGAGACAAGTGCGCCAATGAAGGTGCTATCAGAAACACCTGTGTGGAGCGACCAGGGTCTCCCCCTTCTAGAAACACTGGCCTTGACATCCAGGTGAAGAAGCTCAGGCTTCAGCCTAGCTCTTAAAGTGGCCGCATTAGACCCTGTTGGCCCTCCTTGCCTGTGTCATGTGACATCTGACGCAGAACCAGTGTTCTGGTAAATGCCATGTTTTCCTGGCTGTTTAGGTGCCTATATGTGGGTGTGGAGGAGGGGGAAAGCACAGATGACACTGAAAGCTATCAACTTTCTGGAGTAGAAAGAAGACACTGTCCTCAGCTCTTGGGTGATATCCTGTAAAAGGAGCCATGTGCTGAAATAAATGATCTGCACAGGAAACATCCTTTTGTTCTGTGGCTTTGGTACACTTAGGTTTTCTTTTAAGAGAAAGATGACTCAGCCCTAACTTCTGGAGTCTGGCTGAGGAGAAGGGTTTGAAAAGACTATTCCCTCTTGGGGGCAGAAGGGGCTGCCACGTGATGAGAAGGTTCTGTTTCGTGGGCAACGACAGGACTACTGGTAATATATTTGTACACTGCTTAATAAAGGACTCTTCACTCTCACACATAAGCACCCCCAACTGGTTGAGCACAAATTAAATTCCCTACAGATGAAGCAAATGATGTTTTCAGCTCTCTAATTGTTGCCAAGCTGCCTCTAGCTGTGGCCTGTTTCCTGCCTTTGAAATTCTACGCTGAGTTCATTTCCCAAACCTGGCCTGGTTGGGGTCTCTTGGTCTGGGTCCATTTAAGATTGGGCCTTTCAGAAGCTCCAGCTCAGTTAAGCCCCCATACCTGTTCTGATATCCAAGAGGCAAATCAGACACGGTGGATTTGAATCCTGGCCTTAAAAAGTTCAAGCTGTGTGACACTGGGCAATAAAATCAGAACTGCTTGCTCAGTGTGGGCAGATGACCTGTCTCCTGGAACTGTGAGAATTCAATGAATAATAACAGGCATCTCTTAAGCAACTAAAGAATAAATGCCTTCTGTTGGTATCAGCTCAATGGCTGTCATCTGTCCACGAAGAAGGGACAGGAAGGGCCGGGGATTTAGCTCAGTGGTTCTGCCTCCTGTCTCGCAAGCTCAAGGACCTGATTTCGATCTCCGGTACCAAAAAAAAAAGGGGGGGGGCAGGAAATGGACAAATGTTGAGCTTCTAGTATGCACCAGGCACCATCCCAACTGTTAACACAGTGACTGTGCAAAAAGATAGCACTGTCCCCATTTTACAGAAGAGAAAACGACCGGAGAAGCTGAGTAGGTTCCTCAAGTTCACACTAGTAAAACACCATGCTTCTGTCATTTGCCATGTGCTTCTCAATTGCTTCTGCTTAGTTAGCTGCTTCCAAGTGGAAGCAACTTTAAAAATCCAAACTCCACCTACCACTTTATACACCAGTGGAGCTCTGTGGATTCCCTCTTAGCTGACTCGCCAAACAAAAGGTTATGCCAGCTGGCCCTGCCCCCTGGGCTAGGGGATTCAAAGCCAGGCAGAGGCCATAAGCAGGCCCATCTTTCTCCATCCTCCCAGCTTTTTAATGCCAAGAGACCTGCCAAGAGGCATTCAGCCTGCCGAGAGACCAAAACAGCATCACTTTCAAGGGTCCCAGAGTGAGCTCCGTTTGCTGGTCTCTCAGAAGCCAGGACTCTTCAAAGCTTTCAAATGATAACAATACTGCTTCATCGTTTGCAAAATACTTTCAACACTGCTGATTATGCATACTTACATATATGATGCATTTATGCGCTTATACAGATGGTACTGATTTCATTCTCGCAACCTGTCAGGAAAGATATTTTCCAGAGGAGGAAACTGGCCCTGAGAGATGAAGAGCCTGTAGACATAGCAGTTTAGCCAAAGTGTCTGCCCTCTCACAGGGTGGCAAATTATATTTGGAAAGTGAATGTGAGGCACTGTTTCTTTTAACATCATTACACCCTGATTTGTCCTTTCCACTCTTGCTCCTCTCAACATCCTTTGAGGAAGACATGTTAGGAGGCTGAATGAGCTGATTTTAAATAGAAAAAAAATGGAGTGAGAGTCCTGAGTTAATCTTAGTTCTCTAGGATCTGCCACTCCCAAGCTGGGCAGCCCCTCCCTTCAAAAGTTTTCACTTCTGCCATTTAAAACGACTTGAAAGGGGGGAAATTTTTGAAATTAAAGCTACCTCTCTGTATCACCTGAATGCCACAAATCCAGAAAGTTCTCTTCCATTTCCTCTGGGCCTCAAGTTGGCTCATCAGCCCAGCAGACACATTGTTACCCATCTCCATTGACCATCTTACAGCAATACCATGTTGTTACCATGATCTCCTTGCAAAATAGCTCTCTCCAACACCTGCACATTATTTCCTCATACATTCCTTTTAATCCACTTAGTCAAGATGCAACTCAAACCAGCACAGTCCACTCATGTTCCAAAACATGGAGATGTGGGCACCAGTCCCGGCTGTGTCACTACCTTATCCCTTCTAGATACAGCCAACATGTGCCTGCTTACCTCACAGGCCAGAGTGAGAAGCAAACTAAATCAAATACGTGAAAGCACTTTGAACAGTTGTAAAACACTACAGGAAAGAGAGGTGTGAGAGTAGTCAGAGACAGACGTGGTTGCCATACTTATAATCCCAGCTATTTGGGAAGGCTGAGGCAGGAGGACTGCAACCTTTAGCCCACCCTGAGCTATTTAGTGAGACCATATCACAGTTTCTTTAAAAATTCATTTTAAAAAACTTTTAAGAAAAGAGCTAGAGTTGTACCTCAGTGTGAAGGCTCTGGCTAGGTTCAGTCCCCTGTACCACCAGGGGAAAAACAAAACAATAGTCAGTGGTTGGTAAAATAGGGGAACAGAGGGAGGGATTCCTTTTTTTTTTGTAATTCAGTGCTTGACAACTTTTAAAGCTTTTTATATGAAATTTTTCAAATATTTGCAAAATAGTATGTGAGAAATATAATGAACCTGTTTACCTATTAGCTTCAACAATTATCAACCCCTCAGTAATCTTAATTCCTACATACCTCCTTTATGTTATTAAGGAATTGTTAGTTTTTTTGGTATATAATGGTATTGCAATTTTTTAAAAAAGAAGGGTCTCTGTTGTCCAGGCTGGTGAGAAAACCCGTGGGTTTTAGCAATCCTCCAGTCTCAGCCTCTCAATAGCTGGGACTACAGGCATGCACCACTGTGCCAGGCTTGTGATTATATTTTTAAAGGGGGAGTTTTGATCTTTTGGAGATACCTTCTGAAACATTTGTAGATGAAAGGAGATGATCCCTAGAATCATAACTTCACTGTAATCCCTTCTCCTCCAATGCTTTCTCAATCCATCTTCTAAATACCACCACCAGCCAGGAAGTTTGTGGCATGATTTTCTTTGTGTGTTGAAACAACCAGCAAAAGAGAATTATGCCCAGTGGAATCTGAGAACTGGGTTACATGTCTATCTGCTAGGCCACAAATGTCTCTAGGAAGCACAAAGCACAGGGGACAAATGAAGGTGGAGTCAAGATACTCTGGTGGTACAGTACTCTGACAAGTATATGTGAAAGGATAATGAACAGCCAGACTCTTTTCCCAACTAATAACAAATCCCTCAAAAAGAACAGAACTAAGCAATGTCATAGGCTAGCATAGTCCAGTATGGTAACAGAAATAGTACTAATAGCTACTGTGCATTAATCACTACTATATACTAAGAAGAGCTTTACATTCACTATTCCTAATCCTTACAACTGCTCAGGGGAGATATTATCATAGCCTGAATTTGTAGATGAGGAAATTGAGGCTCAAAGAAGTAATGTCCCAAAGATCACTCAGCTCTGAGAGGGCTTGGATCCCAGGTCAGCCTAACTATGAAAACTGCAGTGTCTCTAGGAAGCACAAAGCACAGGGGACAAAAGAGATAGGATCAAGGCACTGGTGGCACAGTGCTCTGGGGATAATCTGTCCCCTTTCTCTGTCCAAGTTTTGAGCAACAATTCCACCAGCTTTGTCTGTGAGGCCCTTCAGAACGTCTGAGACATGCTCACTAGGGGGAAGATCCCCTATTCAGAAACCCACCTTTCCCAAGGCCCTCACCCTCAACCTGCAGGGGAACATTCCTGCCCCCAATGCCAAATCCGCCTGCTCTCCCATTCAGCCCTAGCTGACCTTTGTCCAAACAAATCTTTTAATTTCCGCATTCCAGCCTCTCACTCAGAGTTTCATGCGTGGTTCCCAAACCAACGTCCCTCTGGGGGTTGGGTATTTAGCTCAGTGGTTTTGCCGCCTGCTGCTCAAGCGCAAGGACCCAAGTTCAACCCCTGGTACCAAAAACAAACAAACAAACAAACAAAAACAAAAAACAAAGTCCCTCTGGGCTTACTAGGCCTTCCAGAGCAACTAAAACCAGACCTGGGCCATGAGGACAGGGGCTGAGAAGAGAGGTTCCCACCTTACCTCTGAGGTCCTTTAACACTCAGAGAAACAGATACAGCCTCTATTACCCTAGTGCCCTTAGACCTGGCTGGGAGGCTTTGAGAGATTTGTAGAATGACTTCTTTGCCACTTTTATGTAATCTCCCTCCCCCTTTCCTTGTCTATCTTCTTGGGTGAGTTCCACCCCACCTCCAGCTTTCCTGATCACATATATGCTGATGGCTATCATTGGCCCCGACCTTTCCCCTGAACTCCTAGACCTATATCCTATTATTTGCTACTCTGCTTCTCTTGATAAACCATTAGAACTGGAATTCAACAGCCTTCAAATGAACTCATCTCTTTCCCCAGCCTTCTCCCACTATCAGAGCTTCTTAAGTCCCTATCACCTCTTTAGTGCTCTTCCTGAGAAGCTCGGTATTGTTTCTGGCTTCTTCCTTCCAACAAAGCAAGCAGTCAAATGTTTGGTGAATGAATTACTGAATGAATGAGTCCCATCATGAATCAAATTTCTTAATCAGGCAGATTCACAATAATCCAGCCTTTTTCTTTTCATATTCAAACAACTTTACACAAAGAAAACTAAGAATCCCTTTACATTAAAGCAGCAGTCATTTCTCTAGCAGACTGATAGATCATTTTTCTGAAGAAATAACTTTTTCACCAAGTGTATTCAGTGTGGAGGACTGCTTTATATTACATTTTTAAAGCTTACCCTATAATATTATAGCCTGTCTTCCAGTAATTTTAATGACTTCAAATTAGTCTGTCATGTTATATAATCACTTACTTAACCAGCCCCAGATTTTGAACATTTGAATTGTTTCCAAGTTTTTACTGCTTGTTCCTTTGTTAATTTAACAAAGTAAATGACCTTATTTGCTTGTGCTGAATAAAACATCCCTGCAGGGGGAGAAATGTTGGGATGTTACAGGCCAGGAGTGGGAAGGAGACTTTCCACTGAATACTCTTGAATTCTGAATTGTGTGAATATACTGGCTATTCAAAATACAGCTGGATACAAAATCAACCCACAAAAGCCTATAGCATTTGTACACCAATAATGAACCCACCAAGAAAGAAATTAGGAAAACAATACCCTTTATAATAGCATCAAGAAAAATTAAATATTGCCGGGGATTTAGCTCAGTGGTTTCGCCGCCTGCTGTGCAAGTGCAAGGACCCGAGTTCGATCCCCGGTACCAAAAAAAAAAAAAATTAAATATTTAGGAATTAATATAACAAAGGAAGTGAAAGACTTCTACAAGGAAAACTGTAGAACTCTGAAAAAGGATATCAAAGAGGACATCAGAAAATGGAAAGATAGCCTATTCCTGGATACTGAACCAATATTGTCACAAAGGCCACACTACCAAAACTGATATATACATTTAATGCCATCCCAATCAAAATACCAACAGCATTCTCCAGATCTAGAAAAAGCAAACTTAAAATTTATGTGGAACCAGAAGAGACCCAAAATAGCAAACACCCTACTGGGCAACAAGAGCAAAGCAGAAAGCATCACAATCCCAGATTTCAAATTATACTACAGAGCTACAGTGACAAAAACAGGATGGTACTGGCACAAAAAACAGACATGTGGCTGGACGTGGTGACACATTCCTGTAATCCCAGCACTTGAGAGGCTGAGGCAGAAGGGTTGCCATGAGTTCAAGGCCAACCTGGATTACATAGTGAGACCCTGTCTCAAAAATTAAATAAATAACCCCCCCTCCAAAAAAACCAGACATGTGCTTCAGTGGAACAGAATAGCGTATGAGGAAACAATCCCAGGCACATTCGGCCATCTGATCTTTGACAAAGGGGCCAGAAACATACATTGGAGGAAAGATGGACTCTTTAACAAATGGTACTGAGAAAATTGACTCTATACATGCAGAAGATTGACTCTAGATACATATTTCTCACCATGAATTTAAAAAGAATAAAAAAAGGATCAAAGACTCAGATAACTTAAACACTTAAACTAATGGAAGATAAAATAGGTAAAACTCATGAGACACAGGCACAAGTAAGGACTTTCTGAACAGAACCTTAAATGCACAAGAAATAACATCAAGAGTCAACAAATGGAATCATATCAAATTTTAAAATTTCTTCACAGAAAAGGAAACAACCAATAGACTGAAGAGACCACCTACAGAATGGGAAAAAGTTTTTCCAGCTAGTACTCAGAGGACTAATATCTAGAATACATAAAGAACTCAAAAGAATCAGATCCCCCAAAATAAAACAGCCAATAAAAATTAAGCAAATGAAATGAACAGACACTTCTCAGATGAAGTACAAATAGCCAACAAATACAGAAAAAGATATTCAATATCTCTGGCTATTAGAGAAATTAAAACTAAAACAATACTGGATTCCACCTGGCTCCAGAAAGAACTATCATCAAGAAATCAAACAATAAATAATACTGGAGGCTTCAGGAAAAGGGAACACTTCCACTTTGTTGGTGGGAATGTAAACTAGTACAACCACTATGGAAATCAATATAGAGATTTCTCAAAAAAACTAAAACTAAAAAATCTATTCAACCCAGATATTCCCCTTCTAGATATCTTCCAAAAGAGTTAAAGACATCATATTACAATGACACATGCATTCCTATGTTTATAGCAGCACAACTCATAGTAGATAAATCTTGGAAGTGGCCTATATGTCCATCAACAGAAGAATGGATAAACAAAATGTAGTATTTATACACAATGGAGTACTACTTTGCCATACAGAAGGACAAATTTGAATCATTTATAGAAAAATAGATGTACCTTGAGACAATAATGTTAAATGAAATAAATTAAACACACAAGCTTAAATATCTCATGGTTTCTGTCAATGAGAAACCCAGAATATAAATAATTTAAAGAGAAAAGTAAAAAATAATAGGAAACAGGGAGATAGATCTTTTACAAATGGAAAGGGGGCCAAGAAATAGAGGGAAGGGGAAATAAAAAGAATTAAGATATACCAACTTTCCATGATGAATGTAATCATTAAATACTGCAAATGTACTATTAAAATTTTTTTAATTAAAAAATATTCTGAAACCATATTGTTCATCAGGCATTGGACTAGAAACAGGCTGTTGAGATGGGTCTACACTCGTAATGTAACACCTTGATCTATGTTCTCCAAAAGTATGTACAATATACTTTTGGGACCTAAAGAGAGTGGAGTCTCAGGGAATGGCATTGCTGTGAAACTTGAAGGATGAATAGGAGTCAGTAGGGCTGATAAGACACTGTCATAGACAATGGATCAGAAGAGGAAAAGGGTACTTCCTGATTCAATAATGAGACTATATGGGTATGGTGTGAAACTGAGGAGAAATGAGACTTTTTCGGTACTGAGGATCGAACCCAGGGCCTTTGCACTAAGCTATATCCCCAGCCCTTTTTAATTGTATTTTGAATCAGGATCTTGCTAAATTGCTAAGTAATCCAGATTGGGCTCAAACTTGCAGTCCTCCTACCTCAGCCTCCCCAGTGCTGGGATTACAGGCGTGTACCACCACACCTGGTGAAATGACACTTTTTTTTTTTTTTAGTACTGGGGATTGAATTCGGGTCCTTGCGCTTGCGAGGCAGGCGGTGGAACCACTGAGCTAAATCCCCAGCCCTAAAATGACACTTTTTAGAGCAGAAATCAGTGTAAAGGGGCTCCAGATTCAGGGCTGGGGTTTGCATTTGATCCCCAATGAGGTGGGAGCTTTAGAGGGCTTGAAACAGGTTACAGAGACTATGAGAGCAGTTTGTTTTTTGTTTGTTTTGTTTTTGTTTTTTGAGACAGGGTCTCGTTATGCACTGAATTCACTAAATAGTCCAGGCTGGCCTCAAACTCTCGGCAATCCTCTTGCCTCAGTCTCCTGAGTGCTGGGATCACAGGTGTGGACCACCATGCCCAGCATGACAGCAGTTTTTGACAGCAATCCCTCTAACACCATTAAGGAGATCAAAGGAAGAGAGACCAGCTGGCAGCAACCTACTAGAGTCAGGAGACATTGACAGGGGCATGAAGTACGACCAACTGTCCCACTTGGCACAAGGCCATCTGGTTTTAACCCAGGAAGACCCTTGTCCAGGCAGCTCGTCAATTGCAGGCAAATGGTGATGGTTGGTCATTCCAGCCTGAGCCTTGCAAGGTACTGGATCGCGCTGTTACCCAGGGCCTTGCCTGCCTTGAGAAGTGATCTGATGCAATGCTTCCAGGGGATCTTGGAAGCACTGTCTTCCCTACCCTGTGCCCTCAGAGGGCCCTTCTCCACTAGCACTCCTGGACCCCCTCTTGCTATGTTCTAGACCCACCAACTTCCAGATGCATGCAGAAATTTAAGAAAACATCCCCACTTAATACTTTCCAATCTTCCGTTCTACTTCCTTCCCAAATCTAAGGCTCCCCACAAAGTAGACTATTCCCTGTGCCACAGCAAACCTCCAGACTTTTGTGTGTGTTGGGTCTCCACAGGAAATAGGTTCCCCACTTCTCAGCCAATGAGGGCTCACTGCTAATATCACTCTTCACAGCTGAATACCAGTACCATGGAACAACTCCTGGGTGACAGACACTGCATTTGGGGCTTTTCAGATATTACCACTACTCCTTACAGCAAATAAATATGATTAGTCATTTTTACCAGATGAGGAAATCAAGGGTCACACAGGGCAAATGTTTCATTCAAGGCACACAGCTATTAGCCTTCCTTTCTGTATCCTTTGTAATTTGCTTGTAGTCCCCATCCTTGTATGGAAGATAAATGCACTTCCTTCGTTCTTTTCCCACTCCTTTGACTCAGCACACACGAAATTGGAAGCCTAGTATAATACCAGACTCCTAGTCCCTAGGGCCGAAAATAGAAATGTGCTGAGTGAAGGGATTATATATGTACTTTCTATAGTATCTAGCCTGGTGCCTGACATTAAAGAGGTTCTCCGTTACTATTTTTAATTGAGCTGAAATTGCAATACCTAACAAAAAAGGGTGTGATAGAGGAAGAGGATCCAAAGAAAACAGATTATGGCAGAACCTAAGCTATTCAAAGCTTTCTGAAAATGAGTCATTCTGAAGGCTGAGGGTAAACCTTTGAATTCAGAAAGAAGAATCGTACAGCAGCTTCTCAGAGCTTCCTAGCTTCCTCCACCCTTTCTGAGCTCCCCTGCCCCTTCAATAATCTCTTCTTTCCATTTTCTTTCTGTCTTTGTTTTTCAGTTGCTCCTTTGAAGTCTCTTAGGAGTCCCAGGTCCTTATGCCAGCTCCCAATTTCTTGTGGTGGGGACTCACTGTCATGTTTGGGGGGGCTGCCCTTCCAATCCCTTTCCACCTCACCATTTTCTCCTCGCCAAAGCATCTTTTCCACACAGCCTTCCCTCACTGCCCGAGCCTGGTGCACCTTCTTTCTTCTGTGCACCCCACTCACCCCATGCAGGTGGCTGTTTTTCCAGTTGCTTCCCACACTGGACTGTGAGTTTCTTGAGGCAGGAAATCATGTTACCCTGAATCATTTGCAAATTAAATTGGCAGCCCTTTTGTACTTCTTGGCCACCTTTCCTTCATTTCTGCTTACTTGAGGTAGTCAACTTTTGTTGGTTGCTTGCTTGGTTGAATTGCAATTGGGAAATCATGAGTGCTGGAAGTTTTGGGTTTCACTGTTGGCCTACTTCTCTCCTTCCTGCTTTTCTGCTATGTTCCCTGGTGTTTATGTCACACTTCTCCATTTGGCTCAAAAATACTCCAGCTTGGTGGCATGTGTTTGGGGGGAAAGGGTAGTCAATCAGGATTTTCACTGAACCTTGCCAGCGCACTTTGAGGGTCCAGCAGTCCTGACTTCTCTTATTGATATAGCATTTACTTAAGTGACAACTCTGCACTAGGCCCTCAGCCAGATGTTAGGAGACGAGGATGGAAAACAGTCTGGCCCTGTTGTGCCTCTTGCTCTGTGTGTGACCTTTAGCCCTCTTCAGATATCCTCCATTTACTCATCTGAAAATGGAGGGGAGGGGAGACCTGATCTGTTAGGGCCTTGGGGCTCTTGACATTGCAGTTCTTGTCTGTTCTGGTTACCCCAGGCCCCTCCACATCTCCTTTCCCCCAGAAAAGCTAGGCTTTCCTCTCTTATCTCTCACCATCCTATCCTGCAAATTCTGAATAGACATGTTCTTACACATCTTCCCCTCCATGTAAATTAACAGCTCCAAGAAGCACTTCAAGAAGCCCAGCTAGCCCAGGGGGAATAAAAGAAAGAAGAGGAAGAAAGGGCTGGCATGTCAGGTGGTCATCTAGGGCATGTTGGGGAACGAAAATATATGCTGACATACCCAAAACATTCCCTAAACTCAGTTCCAAAGAGTCACATTAATCAGTTGCATCAGGGAGGCCAAACCAAAGTGAGAGATGGGGAGAAGATAGAGTTCTGTTTGTTTCCATAGAAAAGTCAAAGGAATCAATGTTTCCTTGCACTTGTAGGATACCATTTTTTTTGTATCCTGGCAACCCTTTCAGTTACATTCAACAAATTTATTTTGTTTGAGACAGGGTCTTGCTCTGTAGTCTGGGATGGCCTTGAACTTGCTATGTAGCCCAGGTTTGGCTTGAATTTGGGATCCTCCTACCTCAGCCTCCTGAGTGCTAAGATTACAGATGTGCACCACCAAACCTGGTAACATTTTTTTTTGAGCACCTTCCGTATTCAAGGCCTTATGCTGGAAATATTGGCCTTTCCTTATAGGACACACTGCAAATTCAAGTGTACATTTTTGTGATATTTTGGTTTTAATATCTGTCTCCTCCACTAGACTGTAAACTCAATAAAGACAGTGTCATGTTTGTCTTCTTCCTCATCAAATACTTAGCATATAACAACAGTGCCTGGCAAACTGGAGTCACTCAATAGGTAGTGACAAAAAAAAAATATCCAGAGATCTGGGACCTGGGGACAGTCTTAAATTTTGCAAAGGCTGGTGTAGTGTGTGGAAGAAAGCCTCTTCATCTGAAACACAGTTGTTCAATAGCCAGGAATTGAACTAAATGAATAATAATATCAGTAAATACTTATATAGAGCCTATTGCATACCAAGCCTTGTGCACTTTACATTTATTCACTCATTGAATTCTCAGGACAAGCCTACGAACACTGTACAGTCTTGTCAACCCCACTTTACAAATGGAAAAACCGAGGCATAGAAGTTCACCAACTTGTAAGTTGCACAGTAGAGATTTGAACTCCAGCTGTCTGACTACAGTCCATGATCCTAACCACTACACTAAACTGCCTTCCAACAATGAATGCTCAGCATTGGAGAGATGAAGCAGTTTCAAAAGGGGATTTTCACAAGAAGAGATCAGTGGTGAAGCTAAGACCAGAACCCACGTCTGCTCTCTACAGTGCTTCTCTCACTCTGTCATACGTATCTGGTGCTCTTACAGAGCCCCTGAGAATGGAGGCACAAAGAGGCGTCTGAGAAGTCTAGATATTTGTGCAGAAAAACAACCTTAGTGGGCTAGTAAGCTCTCAGGAGAAGACAGGAGTCAGAGCAGCCACTAAAGTGGAAATAAATGTGACCATACATTCCCTTTCTGAGGTAGGGACAGGGGGTGGGCTGCTTCTCAGAGATCTTAGTTGAGGCCTAAGTGATTCCCTTTTCCTACACTGATTCATCCCTACAACTAGAGCCACACAAGGCCATTTCTCCCTCATTGCAATTAGGTACACGTGGAGAAAGGATACATACTGGGGAGATGAGATAGGCTGCTCTGCAACATGATGGATGTGTAGGAGTCAGGGCGGAGCAGTGAGTAGGGAGGACTGGAGGAAAGGTTTGGCTAAGCCTGACAAAATCCCAGCAGCTAACCAGACCCAGTGATGAGATTATATAAAACATTTGTAACCAACCCAGCTTAAGAGGTTCAGAGCTCCTGGTTGGGCTTCTTGCCATAGCAGAATAGCACCATGGCCACAGTACTTTCCCGACTTGATTTTCAAGAAGGCCTCCAAACACTCTGTGTTATGCAGTGGATTCCAGTCTATATATTTTTAGGTGAGTAAACCCCAAGGGCTGGAGAGCACATGGGAATAGGCCAAGAAAGAGCCCAGGTATCCCTAGATGAGAAAGGCTCCACAGTGATTATCTACTTGAGCCTCCCACCCCCAACAGGAAGGACTGGGGTGGGGCCGGGGGCACAAAGACCAAAAGTGAGGCTGTGGTTGTTCTGGTTTAAAGATTACCCCAGCCTTCTCAGGAGCTGTTCCCTATGAACTGGCTGAAAAGACTTATATTGGGGGATAGGACAGACAGAGGTGGTGGTGGCTTACAGGATTGGTGTTCCTAGGCATAAGGTCATTTTCTAGTGTCAGATTATGGTGAGAGAATTCTGGGAAATTTGAGGGCTATCTGGGTGACACATTAGAATTTGGAGAAAGGGCTATTTGTTTGGTGCACTCAGGGAAGAGCAGTCATTGGTTCTGGGCAAATGGGCTGACTGACAACTCCACACTATTCCCAGCCAGAATCCAGGGCTTTGTTGGTGGCCAATTATAGGGACAAGCTTGAAAAGTGGATAAGGAGAACTAATGTCATTCTGAAGGATAGGACAGGTAGGGGACTGCTGGTTCCAACCCACGGGAGGCTGTAAGACAACCTTAGGGCAAATGCTCTTAACCAAGAATTTAGGATTAATTGGGGGGCTGAATTTGGATGGAAAGAAATATCTCTTTACTTTCACTAATCTCTAGTGAAAATGTAGCATGTCCTTCAATGATGAATGTAAGCAATAAACCCCAGAAGTGTTAGCAGTACCTGCAACTTTGTCAGTAGCAGACATGAAAAGATTTTCATTTCATATTAGAGTTGTTACAAGCATCTTGAAATTTCATTTATGCCCACAACTACTTCAAAATTCCAGTAGTTATTGGAACCATCATTATATCTGGTTGTTTAATACATAAATCAAGAAGCACATTTGTTACTGGGACATATTGTGATTTTAATATAATGGATTTCCACTGTATGTTTGTGTATTTTATTTTGTGCATTTATAAAAATATTATTCTGAGAAGGGCTCCATAGGCTTCATTAGATTTCCAGAAGTATCCATGGCTCCCCAAAATGTAGAGTTACTAAGCTTTATTAAAGTGAATCATGCTGAGCTCATCAATGGCTTGACTTTAGCTGTACTGGGTACATGGAGGTGATTTTATTTTTGGTAAACTTGCTTGTTTATATCTTTCATAGTTGCTTTTTGTTCTCCTTTGCATCTTACCATAATTTCCTCAGAAGGACTCATTTAGTAAGTTTCGGCTGTCAGCTAGAAAATCAAAGGGCTCAGGAATGTCCCAAGAGATTTGATATTGTGTTGGCAGCCACATTTCAACCCTGGGTCCCCCAGAGAGTGGGAAAAGAGGGTCAGAGTGCAGGGAAAAGTGGTCAAGAGAGGAAGTGCTGTGGGCTGGGGATGCAGCTCAGCGTAGAGTGCTTGTCTAACATGTGCTAGCTAGGCACTGGGTTCGATCCCCACCCCCCGTACCCGTCCTCCCCCCCAAAAAGAAAAGGAAAGATAAAGGAAAAAAGGGAAAAAGAAAAGAAAGAGAGGAAGAGCTGTGACTCTTTTTTGGTGTGGAACCTCTCCTACTGAAGAAGGCCTTGGCATAACACTTGAACACAAAAGCTCACATTATTCTGGCTCCCTGGTTCCCTGAGGCAATTTTCCTCATTAAAATTGATCTTATTTTTCTGCCAGAAAAGAGAGCTGGGAATTTAGCTCAGTGGTTCTGCTCCCTACCTTGCAAGCACAAGGACCTGAGTTCGATCCCTGGTACCAAAAAAAAAAAAAAGCATGCAGAAAAGAACTCTTTGTCAAGTAGTGTTTTATCTATTCCTTTTTCCCCTCCTCCTCCTCCTCCTCTTTTTTTTTTTTTTGTTGGTACCGCGGATTGAATTCGGATCCTTACACTTGCGCAGCAGGCCGCAAAACCACTGAGCTAAATCCCCAGTCCCCTTTTTCCCTTTCGAAGAACACTGTCTCTAAGCAGGGAAAGGGCAGAAGGTATGTAAGAGGCCCAGAAGGCGAGTGTTTGCTCCTGCTAATGCAATAGCTCCTACTAATGCCTTCTTCCCATTAAATCTCATCAGCTTCCAGTCACCCTGGAAGAGCTGGAGGAGTGTTAGGGACACATAATGGCACCACCATGTCACCAATTGAAAACACAAGTATACAGTTCAGTGGCAATGAGAAATTCACACTGTTATACAACCGTCACCACTGTTCATCTATGGATTTATCCTTATGGTCAGAACTTTTTTCCTTTTTAAGGTTAAATAATATTACCTTGTTTGTATACTCTAAATATTGTTGTCATTCACCTATTGATGGGTCCTTCCACCTCTTGGCTACCATGAATAATGCTGCTACAAACATGGGTATATATGTAAGACCGAGGGCCTTACCAAACGCTCCGAGGAGCTGAAGTGGAGCACACCCGGGGATCCCAGCGGTGCCTCCAGAATGTAAGACCAAAGGCCTTACCAAACGCTCCAAGGAGCTGGAGTGGAGCACACCCGGGAAGGAGCACACCGGCCATGTTGGGAAACAGACCTTTATTAGTCTGGCCAGACGGCACTCCCGAAGCAAAATAGCTCAGAGAGGCACCTGGCTCAGAGTCCGAGGTTGTTTTATAGGGGGTTAAGGGGGGGGGGGGTTAACATGTGGATTCACAGAAAAAAAAAAGAACAAAGGTTAGTGGCTCATTGTCACATGCTGATGTTCAGCAGACATCCTGACTGACAGTTACGACCACCCTGTTTACAGATTGTCCTATAGATACTGGGCCCCGGGACATTTGGATTTAGGGCAAACAGATGGCTGAGTAACCTCGCCCTATTACTGATTGTCCATTGTCCCGAGGCAAACACACTCCAACCATCAAATTTACAACAGAATCTAGGGGAGTAATTAACTTTTGAATCACACAGTCCCACATATAAAAATGTCCAGACCCTAATTTCATTTTTTAGATATAAACCCAGAAGTGGAATTGTTCAATCATATAGTGATTCTGTTTTTTAATTTTTTGAGGATCTGCCAACCAGTTTTCCACTGCGGCTACATTATTTCACATTTCCAACAACAGTGCACAAAGTTTCCAATTTCTCTACGTTCTCACCAACACTCATTTTCTGTTTGTTTTTGTTGTTGTTATTGTTCTAATCATCCTAATGGATGTGAAATGATAGCTCACTGTGGTGTGTGTGTGTGTGTGTTTTCCGGTACTGGGAATTGAACTAAGGGCCTTACTACTGAGATGCATCCCCAGCCCTTTTTTATTTTTATTTTTAATACAGGATCTTGATAAGTTACTAAGTTGCCCAGGCCAGGCTGGAACTCCTCCTACCTCAGTCTCCTAGAGTGCTGGGATTACAGGCTTTCACCACCAGGCCCGCCATCATTGTGGTTTTGATTTGCATTTCCCTAATGATTACTGATCTTGAACATCTTTTCATGTGTTTGTTGACCATTTGTCTTGACTTCTTTCAGATTCCATTTATCTTTTTCTACTCATTTAGATGTTAAACACCCTGATTTTGTTTCTTTAGTGATTATTCTAGAATTTAAAAGAATCCTGGGCCTTGGAAATTACCAAGGTAGCTACATCATCTAACAGGATGTGATGTCTACAGCAATGTAGAATGTATTGAAATCTGTTCTCCAGTAGTTTGGGGGCAAATATTAATTATAAGGCCTTGAGATGCCTTTGCTGAGACTACAATAAATAGTTAATTAAGGCCCTTTACTATCGAGTAACAGAGATGAATCATTTATTCAACCATTGTACATATTTTATGTGTCAGTACTGAACAAATACACAAATCACTACAATGTAAGATTGTGACAAGTGAAAGAAAGAGCCACAATAGAGAGATATTAGGGTGTTAGACAAAAGTTGAGGGGGACAGGGTAGGCAGGAGAGGGAAATTGTGGTATGATAAACAGAATAGGAGTTTTGGGGTACATTGAGATTGAATAATAATTAGCTGTGTGACTTTGGACAAGTACTTGAATCTCTCTAAGCTTTAGTAGCCCCATCCTCTCAGCCTGATCCACAGGAAATGCTCTACACAGAAAAGCCAGTCTCCCTTCCTTCCTTTCTTCCCTCCTTCCTTCCTTGCTTCTTCCCTCTCTCCCTCTCTCTCTTCTTCTTTCTCTTTCTCACCTTCTCTCATTCATATTTTCTCTCTTGCTCAGAGGCCCCGCCACTGCTTTTCCTCTTCCTGAATGATGTTCAACATTGTGACTGATTGCTGAGCATTATTGGGGGTGATGGGGAGGAAACAGGCAAAATAGGGAAAAGTGGGAGGAAAAAAGGCAGAGGGACAAGAAGGAGGAAGGGAGTGAGAAGAGATGAATGAGAACATGGGTTGGAGGAGATGTGGAATACAAATATCCATGGTCCTTATACTTAGGGAGTAGCTTGACAGCCTTTCTCAGAGCCTGTTTCCATTCAGGAGAATACTCTCCATCTAGCTCTTGGCTCATATCACCATCTCCCTGAACTCTTACACTATCCTCTTTTGTGTTCCTCTAGCCTCTAGTCTACACACTCTCCAATCTATTCTATTGTCTGCTCCTTAAAGATTCTTTCAAAAACATCTTAGATTGCACCCCTTTCCTGCTCAAAAATAAGCAGTGGTTTCCCGTCGCTTTTTTGATGATGTACAGATGTGTTAACCTGAGCATTCAAGGTCATTCTGCCCTCTCCGGCTCTGACCATTTCCCACTTTATCCTCCTAATCTTCCCCTATATTATACTTCTATTTCAGGCAATCTAATCACAGAATAAACTGGAAATAAACCTTCCTAGTCTTTCACCTGTGCTGTGATGATTCCCTCCACTGGAAATATGCCATAGCAGCCCTTTCTGGGCTCTTCATAGGTAGCTGCTCTGTTATGACTCAAGTCATATCTTCTCTCCAACATATTTTATTTTTTAATGCACAGTACCAACATTTATTAATCTTCACAACACTCCTGTGAGGTAGGTCACTGGGTAGAGTAGAGAACTGAGGCAGAAGTTGAGAAAACCTGCCCAACCCTGCTTGAGGCCACAGGGCAGCTGGTGAGGGACAGGACCTGAGTGCAGACACTGGGGCTGTCGGTTCCATGTTCAGCCACTTGTAGACATCTCATGGGCATATTTTACCAATGAAGGTTACTTGAAGGATGAAACATACTGACCTCTCAGGCAACAACAGAAAAATCAACAGCTCAAACAGCATTAAGGGGGATGTCAAAGAGACAGACATTAATCAGCACATGTGTGAAGCAAGAGAACATGCTGAGAAAGGCTGGAATCATTAGGATGGGTGGGAAGACACAGGCCAGGCAATCTTCGGAACAGTTAGGGAAAATGTAAACTAGAAACTTATTCGGGGATGACCAACTCAAATGCTTATGGTTTCCAAATAGAAGAAAAGTTAGAAAAAGATAATAGAAAAGCCTAACCACTCAATCTAACTTTAAACTGGGAATGACAATAATGTTCACTTACATTAGAAGGGCCAATAATATTTGTAATAGAACTGGCAATTTGTCAGCAGTATCCTACTGTTGTACCAGCTTTTATCCCAAATATTCTACCTTTTCCCCCATAGACAAGAGGTCTTCCTTGAGGCACACTTCCTTCTCTCTCTAGACCAATCAATACACTGGCATGAGAACTGCCAAGAGGCCTAACCGCACATGTCTCATGGTTAGTTGGCTGAGCTAGGGACAGAATCCAGGAAACTGTAAGAGACTATACACTGCTCCACTATTTTAGAAATAGTCGTCACCTTCCTCTGCCCAATTCCACCTTCTACAGTGAGCACAGAAGAGCAGTCTGTGTTTTCCCAAAGGTATTTGTGAAATTGGTTCAATATGCCATTTAAAAAGAAATAAGAAAAAAGAAAAACCAAGACCTGTACTGTAAAACATAACATCGGAGTAGATTTATATAGTTATTCCAAATTTTAGAGTGATACAATGACCTCAGAGTTTAAAACTGTCACTGTTATCCCTGATTATTTTACAATAATTGGCTTAGTCTACAAGTTCAAGGAAAACACACTAATGTATTTGCTTTACTCCAGAAATCATAAAGATTACATAAAGTCTGGCTCAAAACTTTTGTGTTGATTAATTAAAAGTAAGTCTGATTAAGATGCTTTACAAGGATATATGAATGAACTTAGAGTATACAATACTTTTTTAAAATAAAACATTTGAAAAATTTCAAGGAAAGCCATCTTTACCTTGTTTGAACAATGTATTTTGAAAAGGTTAAACTTGAGAAATTATTTAAAGGTAAATAAGATGAACAGCCATAAGAAGTACTATTTATAAAATAAATGGAGTTATAGAGGCTACTTTTAAAAAAGACTGAACATAAAGCTTCTTAGTAAGATAGGTGCACAATGATGGATGCTGTCCAGGGAACACAGAGCAGCACCACACACAGATTGGCACTGCCACTTGTCAAACAACAGAAAACTCATTTTGTTTAAAATTGGGCAATGAACTCTGTGTGAACAGTGAATTTTACTTTAGCACTCTCACCAAGAGCATCAGAAATGTTTGCCTGCAGAGCAGCATCACTTGAAGATCTACATTTATTGCTTTAAATCCAGTCTTCCTCTGAGATGAAGGCAGGGCTGTCGTTCAGGTCCAGGCCTTCCTGCTGGGCCAGCAAGTGAGAGGATGGGAGGAGGATAAAGGGAGACATCAGGACCTTAGTTCTGGGCCGGTGTGGTCCTCACATGTCTGCCTCTCACCTGCTGCTTCCACCCTGTCCCTGCAGCTCGGCACCACTGAGAACACCCCTCTGTAACATTTTTTAGACAGCCCAAGACTGTGCCACCTCTGCAAGTCTAGAGTACTTTGTAAGAATAGGCTAGGAACTGGCCTCTATATCTTTTGTCCCTCTTAACCAATAGCTAACCATGAGAATAGGGGTCATTTCTTATCATTATATTTCTCAGGAGACCAAGCTGGACACTACATTATGGTCCTGCTAGATTTCTTCTTCTCAGTAAAGACCTTTAAGTCAATCTCTTGTTCTTTTCTCCTTCTCTGATATATTCTTTTGTGCATATTGTGTGTGATCCTTTCCTCTCTCTGGTTTGGGATACTACAAAAAATAGAACATAGTCTTGGATGTCAGATAGACTAGTTCTGCCACCTACTTGCTACAAGACCTTTTGCAAATAAGTCTCTATTATTTTTATGTGACCTTGAGAAAGTGAGTCTTCCATGGCCTAAGGGACAAGAGCATAACGTTTGCCTCTCAAGACTGTTCTGAAGATCAGTGAGATGAGAAAATCTTCAAGAGATGATAATTTCCTTCCTTTCTATGATAAAAATAGACATTTCTGGAAGCCCAAACACCTCCCCTGTCTTAGTTTATTTTCTTTTGCTATAACAGAATACCACAAACTAGGTAATTTATAAACAGTAGAAGTTTATTTAGCTTACGACTCTGGAGGCTAGGAAGCCCAATGTGAAAGTGCCAGTGTGTGGGGTGGGCCTTCTGATGCATCGTCCCATGGCAGAAAGTGGAAGTGAGGGAGAGAGAGAGTGCCTACAACAGAGAGCCAAACTCATCGTTATCAGGAACCCACTCTGTGATAACAGCATGAAACTATTTGCCCCACCTCCCAAAGCTGTTGCATTGGAAATTAAGTGTCTAACACCTGACATTTGGATACATTCAAACCATAGCACCTTGCCACTGGATCTTCAGAGGCATGACAATCATTTTTGTGAGAGGTACCTAGACTTTGATTTCACTGCCTCTTCAGGAAAAATAATGATAACGAAGGTCCTAGAAATTTAAGCAAAGAAATACTTTGCTGTACTCCTAGCATTCCTACAAGCCCCGTTAAGACATCCTTCACTACTCCCTTTCTGTCATCCCTACATACAACCAATTACATTGGGCTGAAAATTCAAAGTCCATGGCATCTTTCAAATGGGAAATAATGAGAAACCTACTTCAGGTTCCTATTGCCTCTCACCAGAATCACTGAAACTCTTTGCTGATCTCCCTGCCTATAGTGTCTTCTGTTTCCACCGTTAATCCTAAATTGTCTTCCTGAAACACAAATCCGATCATGCCACTTCTCTGCGTAATAAACTATATGGACTTCTCATTCCTTTTAGCATCAGGTCTAATCTTCCCAGCTTTCTTTCCTGCTTCATCTCTGCTTTATGGTGTCCCATGCTCCTTGTGGTTTTAGAGGTTTTGGTATTGCTCAAAGGCTTTGGACTCCACCATCCCCAGGCTTTTGTTCAAGCTCTTGCTTGTGCAAGGAAGGCCTTTCCTCCACCAGTCTATTGGCCAAAATCTTATCCTTCTCCTGAAATTCAGCTTTAAATATTACCTTCTACATGAAGTCTAGAGTTTCTAGAAGTCAGGTACTTTATTTTCTGCATGTATAATACAAACTAATACAAAAAAGTGCTTAAAATAGCTCTTGGCACATACAAAGTCTCGAATGCTACCTACTTTTATTCCAAAGCTTGGAGTAGAGGTACATGACTTCTTTGAACCTCAGTTTCTTCATCTTTAAAATGGCAATAATAACATTTTCTACCTATCAAGGCTGCCCGGGGATTAAATGAGATAATACACATTAAGTGCTGAACAGTGCTGTTTCATAATAAATGCTAAATACATGAAGGATCATGTTCGCATTATTTTCATTGTTTCCATATTTACTCCATTCATCCTCTTCTTTCCAGTCCCCAACACTCTCCCCTACTTTTAGCACAGAGATTTCATACGAGATAGGTTAATGTTTGTTGAATTATCAAATTTACTTTTACTCCTACATGTTCTTATATTTATAGTTCATTTAGTTCCAATAAGTAATCACAAAGCCACAGAAATTCCTCTTTGACAAGCCAGGCATGTTTTTGGATTTACTAAAGCATTGAGCCATGGGCTGGGGATCTAGCTCAGTAGTTTCGCCGCCTGGCTCGCAAGCAGAAGGACCCGAGTTCGATCCCCGGTACCAAAAAAAAAAAAAAAAAAAAAAAAAGAAAGTAAAGTAAAGCATTGAGCCAACTGACTAGAGTTGGCAGACATCACCAACACTCAGACTTAGGTCATGTCTTGAAATGTAATGTTTCCACCCATAAGAGTGAAGTACTGAGCCAGGCTGAGGCAGGAAGATCACAAGATCAAGCCCAGCTTGGGCTACATAGTGAGTTGGAAGCCAGCCTAATCTACAGAGTGAGACTCTGTGTCTCAAAAAATATATATATTTTCAGTTTATACTGGAAATAACTGGTTATGTTTAGCCTTACACATACAAGGACAGCCGGTAACCTCAGAAGGCTTTTCTTTGTTTGGAATAAGGGCTCTGGTCTTCCTGTTAACTTTCACCTACAGCTGGGAACATTTTGAAATTGAACTCCTCCCTATAGTGCAATGCAAACCAACAGATATTCATCATTAGCCATCTCCTTGAGCTTGGCACTGTGGTAACAGCTGTTTTCAAAACATTTGCTGTCTAATAGGGAGTGGGCTAGGCATGTGAAATACCAATAACACAAGCAAACAAAACAAAACAAAACAGAGACAGAAGCGTGAATAATATGCTGAGAGTATGCAGAGGAGGAAACTCTTAATTCTGCCCAGACTATTAGCGCAGATATCATTAAGAAAATGTCATTTCAGCTGACCCCTGAAGGCTGAGAGAATTTTGATAAATCGAAAGTTGGGGAGAGAATAGTTAAAATAAGGGAACAATGTGAAAATAAGGGAACTGAAAATAGAAATTTAAAAAAATTTTAAATACCCCCCAATGAAATATTTATGAATAAATCTAGCAAAACATTTATACTGATAAATGCCTAAAAAAGATTTTAACCTAATTTTATGTCTCAAGGAACTAGAAAAAAAATGAACTAAGTTCAAAGTTAGCATAAAGAGGACTGGGGATTTAGCTTAGTGGTGCCGCCACCTGCCTCACAAGCGCAAGGTCCCGAGTTCGATCCCTAGTACCAAAAACAACAACAACAAAAAAGTTAGCATAAAGAAGGAAACAATAATTAGAAACAGAAATAAATGAAATAGAGACTGCAAAAACAGCAGAAAAGATCAATAAAAGCAAGAGTTGACATGTTGAAAAGAGAAACTGACAAACTTTTAGCTAGATTAACCAAGAAAGAAAGACTATCAAATAAAATAACAAAGTAAAAAAAATCACTACTGATACCACAGAAATACAGAGACTCACAAGGGACTACTATGAATAGTCAAATGCCAACAAACTGGATAACCTAGAAGAAATGGATTCATACAACCTACCAAGAATGAATCATCAAGAAATGGAAAATCTGAATGGACCAATAATGAATAAAGTTATTGAAACAGCAACAAAAATTCTCCAACAAATTAACGCCTAGAACCAAATGGCTTCATAATTAAATTTTACAAAACATTTAAAGAAGAATACTAACATTGCTTAAATTCTTCCAAGAAACTAAAGGGGAAGGAACACTTTCAAACTCATTTTTACAAGGCCAGCATTATCCTACTACCAAAGTCAAAAAAGGAAATTATGGGCCCATAAACCTGATGAACATAGAAACGAAATTCTTCAATAAAATGCTGGTGAACTAAATCCAACAGCATATCAAAAAATTTATTCACTTTGATCAAGAGGGATTTGTCTCTGGGAAGTAAGGATGGTTCACCATATGCAAATTAATAAATGTGATACACAACCTTAATACAGTGCAGGGTAAAAATCATATGGCTATCTCAATAGAAGTATAAACAGGATTTTCGCAGTACTGGGGATTGAACTCACAGCCTCTGGACTGACCTACACCTCCAACTGTTTTAATTTATTTATTGATTTTTATCTTGAGATATGGTTTTTCTAAGTCATTAAGTTGCCGAGGCTGGGTTTGAATTTGTGATCCTCCTGCCTCAACCTCCCAAGTAGCTAGGATTACAGGCATGCACCACCAGGCCTGGTGCAAAAACAAACATTTGACAAAATTCGACATCCATTCATGAAAAAAATTCTCACCAAATTAGGTATAGAAGAAATACATTTATTTCAGTATAGTAAAGACCATATACGAAAAACCCATAGCTAACATCATACTCAATGGTGAAAACCTAAAGCTTTTCCTCTAATTGGGAACAAGACAACAGCCCCCATTCTCACTGTTTCTATTCAGTATAGTACTGGAAGTCCTAGAAAGAGCAATCAGACAAGAAAAAGAAACAAAAAACTTCTAAATTGGAAGAAACAAGTTAACTTTTCCCTGTCAGCAGATAACATGATTATATACGTAGAAAACCCTAAATTCTCCACCAAAACTTTTTGGACTAATAGAAAAATTCAGTAAAGTGGCAAGATTCAAAGATCAATAGGAAAATCAGCTGCAATTCTATACACTAACAAGGAACCACTCCCCTCCCCAAAAGCAAACAGTACTACTTACAATAGCATCAAAAAGCCTGATACACTTAAGAATAAATTTAACCTAGGAGATAAAAGATCTGTACATCAAAAACTATAAGATGATAAAACAGCTGAAGATGGCACAACTAATTTTAGTATATGTGCTGCCGAAGTGAGCACAACACAACTAAATGGAAAGAAACTCAGTATTCATGGGCTAGAAGAATTAATATTATTAAACTGTCCATGCTACTCAAAATGATTTATAGATTCAATGCCTTTCAAAATTTCAATGATGGCCGGAGATTTATCTCAGTGGTTCTGCTGCCTGCCTCGCAAGTGCAAGGTCGGTCCCAAGTTCAATCCCCGGTACAAAAAAAAAAAAAAATGAACAAAATTTCAATGATATATTTAATAAAAACAGAAAAAAATCAATGCTAAAATTTATATACTACAAAAGGCCCTGAATATCTAAAGCAATCTTTAGAAAGAACAAACTGGATACACCACACTTTCTAACTGTATTACAAAGCTGTAGTAACCAAAACAGCATGGTACTGGAATAAAAGCAGATGCATAGACCAGTGGAATAGAATAGAGAGCCCAGAAATAATTCCACATATATATCAACTAATCTTTGACAAGGACACCAAGAATACACAATGGAGAAATGCTGGCCTCTTTACTAAATGGTGTCAAAGTGGACAAACACATGAAAAGTAATAAAATTGAACCCTTATATTATACCATATAAAAATGAACCCACAATGAATTAAAGGCTTAATTATAAGGCCTGAAACCATTAAATTTTAAAAAAACTATGAAGTAAATGTGATGTTGACCTTGGCAGTGACTTTGGGGGTGTGTGTGACAACAAAAGCAAAAATAAACAAATGGGAGTACATGAAACTAAAAGGCTTGTGCTTACCAAAGGAAACACTCAAAAAATGATAATGCAGCCTACAAAATAGAAGAAATTATTTGGAAACCATAAATCTAATAAGGAGTTAATCTCCAAAATATATAAGAACTTGTATAACTCAATAACAAAACAAAAACAAATAACCTAACTTTACAAATGGGCAAAAGACCTGAATAGATATTTTTCCAAAGAATATGTACCAAGAGCCAATAGATTTATGAAAAGACTTCCAATGTTAATAGTCATAAGGGAAATGCAAATCAAAATCATGGTGAGATGTCACCTTATAACTGTTAGGATGGCTATTATCAAAAAGATAAGAGAAAACAAGTGTTGGCTAGAATGTAGAAAAAGGAAACCCTTATATACCATTTATGGGAATGTAAAATGATACAGCCATTATGGAAAACATATGGAGGTTCCAAAGGTAATGAAATCAGTACCTTGAGGAGATATCTGCACCTTCATCTTCATTGTAGCATTATTCACATAGCAAGATATGAAGCCAACCAAAGTGTCTATTGACAGATGAAGAAAATATGATCCCCCCCGACACACATGTTATTCAGCCATTATAAAGTAGGAAATTCTCTCATTTGCAACAACATGGATGAAACTGGAGAATATTATGCTAAGTGAAATAAGCCAGACACAAAAAGACAAATACCACATGATGTCACTTATATTTGGAATCTAAAATAGTCAAATTTAGATGGGTATGGTGGTTTGTGCCTGTAGTCCTAGGTCCACAAGAGGCTGCAGCAAGAGGATTTCTTGAGCCCAGGAGTTTGTGTACAGCCTGGACAACATAGCATGATACTGTCTCTTTAAAAAAAAAAAAAACTTATAGAAGCAGAAAATAAAATGGTAGCTGTCAGGGGCTGGGGCAAGGGGGAAAATGGGAAGATGTTGGTCAAAGGGTACAAAGTTTCAGCTATAAAATGAATGAGTTCTGGAGATTTAGTGTACAGTGTGATGACTATAGTAAAGAATACTACATTGTTTACTTATAATTTGCCAAGAGAGTAGATCTCAGGTGTCTTCTCCCCTTCTAACACACAATGTATGTATGGTGGTGATGTGTTGATTAATTTGATTGTAGTAATCATTACACAATACATATATATATCAATTTATCATGTATACCTTGAATATATTCAATTTCATTTGTCAAGTATGCTTCTAGAAAAATGTTAACTTGAAATGAACCATAGATTTACATGTGAAACAGAAAACTAAAGCCTTTAGAAGAGAACAGGAGAAAAACTCAATGATCTGATGTTAAGCAGAGTCAGATTTGACATCTAAGGTGCAATTTGTAAAAGGAAAACTATGATAAATTATACTTCACCAAAATTAAAAGCTTTTGTGCCAAGAAAGAACCTATTAATAGAAAGAAGAGATAGACAGAGACTAGGAAAAAATGCTTGCAAATCAGATGTCAGATGAAGGACTTGTTTCCAAACTGTATAAAGGACTTCCAAAAGTCAATAGTCCTCCCAGAGGAGGACTAGCAAGCGGGAAGGGACAGTAAGGATGGGACCAGTATTGGAACTTGGCCTTGTATGGGCTCTTAGCCCTTTCCTGCTTACCTTGGAAAAGCATTGAGCAAGAATCCTAGCTATATAAGGCTTTGTAAGATCTGGGAAAGGCAAGAAGGTCTTCAAGGCTACACCATATCACATAATTGCGTTTATCTCACAGATGACCATCTTGTGCTGAACCTACAGGACGAAAGTTTCACCTAGGGAAGTAACAGTCTTTTCCATGCTAAGAAATGAGCCTGTTAACCAAGAACTCTACCGCAGAGAGAAAATGGCTATGTTTCTCCTCTGATTTTTGAGGAGCCAGTGAGGGGTCTAGCACACCCCACCACAGCTCCAGTATCATGTGATGGTCTCCTATGCATCTGTCATCTTGAGCCTTCTTGGATTAAACATGTTTGTAATGGGGCCATAATTCTTATGTGTCCCTGCCAGTGTTACATGCATGACTGTCCCACCAGGCAGCTTTTTGTTAATTTTATTAGTAAAAAGACTGATAAAAGTGATTAGATCGGTTTGTACCACCAATACCAATAAGCTCCCCGATGGGACAGTCATACGTGAACCACCAGTGGTTCAAGCCAGTGGAAACATGTTAATGAATACTGAAGACCAACCTCTTTCAGATGAATGACTTTCCTTCTCCCTGTGTTTGCCAGGGTGTTGGGACAGTGTGTGATTTCTCAGTGTTGTTCCCTCCCTCCCTCCAGGTGAGAGAAGATAATCACCATCCCAAGAATTCTCAATAAATTAAGCTAAACAAACAAAAACAGCACAACTAGAAAGATTTTTTTGAGACAGGGTCTTGCTATGTAGTTCTAGCTGGTCTTGAACTCACTATGTAGCGCAGGCTGGCCTCAATCTCGGTGATCTTCCTGCCTCAGCCTCCCGAGTGCTGGGATTACAGGCGTGTACCACCATGCCCTGTTTGAGCATAAGATTTTTTTTTTTTGGTACCAGGGATTGAACTCAGGACCTTGCTCTTGCAAGGCAGGCGCAGTGCTGCTGAGCTAAATCCCAGCCCTGAGCACAAGATTTGAAAAGACATTTCATTAAAGTGGATACACAGAAGGTAGATAACCATATGAAAGACTGTTAAGCATCATTAGCTACTAGAGAAATGCAAATAAGAATGATAATGAGATACCACTGCACCACATCTATTGCGAAGACCTGGCCATCCTCAATACAAACTAAATTAGGAGCCTACCATATGAACTTCTTCCTTGAAATCCCCTCCATGGTGCCTCACTTGAACATGAACAAGAAATGTGGAAATCATCTCCTGATATCAGGTCAGAACCTCTAAGGGAGTGTTACACACACATACACACAAATGCTTATTCTCCATCATCCTTTCCTCAGACACCTCTGCTTTGTGCCACACATGGGACTCCTCGGTCTGTGCTCTTTAGCTTTCCCACTTTTGGCTTCTGTTTCTTCCATCTCTTTATATCCCACATTTGTCACGGCGCATTCCACTGATGAGATTCTTATAGGCTGGATCTGGAAGGCTTGTCCTCAAACGACACAAGGTTTCCTGCAGGGCCACACCTGCAGTTCCAATAAATTCCACAAGAGGGATAATGTTTCTCCAGGTAAGGGCTCCTCAACTGCCTTAGGACTGATAGTTAAATGAAGAAGATTTCTTTTTATTTTTTTGGTACTGGGGGATTGAACTCGGGTCCTTGCGCTGGCGCAGGAGGCGGAAAAACCACTGAGCTAAATCCCCGGCCCTGAAGAAGATAGATATAAGGTACACAATCCACCTCTGCTTTAAAAATAACATCACATCTAAATAACATTATACACACTGACTAAACATTAATCACTAAAATTTCTCCATTATTGAAAAAATAAAACATTTTAAAATTTATTTTTCATCCATTCTAGACATTTCTTGAACACCCACTATGTGCCAGGCACTGTTGTAAATACTAAGAATTCCAACAAAACTTACTTGAAGCAAGATAGGAAAGAAATGATATACTTAGACTGCCTTTATTTTTATTTTTTTTTATTTATTTATTTTTGGTACCGGTGATTGAACTCAGGACCTTGCACTTGTGAGGCAGGCAGCAGAACCACTGAGCTAAATCCCCAGCCCCTAGACTGTCTTTAATGAGTGAAGATTCCTATTTAACTTTATCTGAATTTTCTTCTGAAACTTAACTGGCAAATTTACTTTCATCTTTTACAAAGGTCAGAAGTAGCAGGGCTTTTATCCGTGGCAAACTTCCCATAGAAATCCTCCCTATTTCCAGGCCAATTAGCATGCTTACGAAAACCATCTCCTGCAGCTCTGGTAAGGGGAATTCAGCCCTTCACTAAGGTTTCTTCTAATGCACTCCATAAGATGACTTTTAAAGCAATGCCCTCATTGTCTTTTTCTTTCTATATTTCAAGCACAAGAGACCAACCTGCTGGTAGGTAACCCTTGAGTTTTGCTCCCTTCTCTGAAATGTTCATCTACCATGATATGGCATCTATTCAAAGAAGTCATTTCCTAAGCTAGGTCCTTTTTAATTCATGATATGTGTACTTAGCCCCTCTTTCTCATGAATGCAGATTTAAAAGTGGAAGATAGCTCAGTGGTAGAGCACTTGCCTAACATGCAAAAGGCTCTTGGCTCAATTCCCAGCACCACAAAAAAGTAAATAGATAAAAATAGAATTCAATTCCTATTTTTATAAGATGTATTGTGTTTGCATTTCACAGCATGCTGTATCTCTTTGCTAACAGAGATAAAGTTTTCCCCTTCTGAACTTTTGCAACATTTTGAAAGGGACAAAATAGAACATAGTAAAGCAGTTTCTAATCTGTGTTTTCTTCTCAGTTTCAAATACTTTGTACACTGTAGGCAAGGCCTCTGGGGAATACGCAGATTTAGCAGTTCAACAAAGGAAGAAGGGTCAAGTTTTTAGAAAAAATTTCTCGAGGTCCTAAAATGGGGATAATCAGCTACCATTCCAATGTACTCTTCTTTCCATTTGTTGGGCAGTGCTCTTTTGACCTCAGCCGAGGGCCTCCTCAGAGAACTTCGTGGTTCTGTGCTTTTCTCCATTAAGATCTCAGCTATCAAGGGGACCCAGATGCAAGGGCTCAAGGGTCAGCCAGGATCAGAGCAGAGTAAGGCAAAGTGCAAAAGAGGAGAGAAGAATCCCACATCCACCTTGCTTGCTCCTTTGTGTGGAAGTACAGTTCAGGGTGATGAGAGGCATGCTGAAACTTGAAAGGAACTGAAGAGCATGAACCCATTATGTCTCCTCAGGAGCGATTCCCATTATCCTCATACCCTACTCCCTGGTGTTCACGGAGTTCTGGGCCTTGGCTGTGCTTGCCTTAGCCTGGCTTGCCTATGATTGGAACACCCACAATCGAGGTAAGAGGTGGGGAACGAATGGCACTCCTATCTATGCCAAAGCTGGAACCACAAGGAGAAGGAGGTAGATGAAGAGAAGGGGAAAAGCAAAGCTGGAAGGGGAAAGGGACAGAGGGCTCTGTCAGGCTGCCCAGGAAGAATTAAGAGGTTAATGTTTCTGAGCAGGGTACCCCAGACTCAGTATGTTTCCCCATTGCCTTTCTGGTTGGCTCCAGAGGAACAGGGGCCTCCTGTGCCTTGGAAGCTGGATTCAGGGACAGTACTTCTAGCTCTGATGAGCAAGAAGGAGGCCCTTTTTGTGGCCTGAGAACTGCAGACAGAACTCTCTACCTCTGGTAGAGGAGAGGTGATGGCAATCCCCCTCCTGCTCTTCCCTTCCCTTCTCTACTCACAGGTGGCAGGCGTACAGCTTGGGTACGAAACTGGACCCTCTGGAAGTATTTCCGTAATTACTTCCCAATAAAGGTGACTATATTTCCTCTGGGTTCCCTTGGTTCTTATTGCCCTACCTCTCACTCCCTACTTAGTTTCATGTTTTCAAAGGCTTTAGTGGCCAGTAGTGAAGCTCAAGGCCCAGAAGTATAAGGTAGAGCAGAAACCCAAGATGGATGGGTAGATGGGGAGACATGGAGAGCAACCTTTCCGTCAGTGGCAAACCCAGGTCAGCCTCTCTGACCATCATAATTTCTGGCAAACCTATGAGCAGGAATATGGGGCTCCCAGAGGGAAACATAGGCTACCTGGTGAGATCTAAGACTACACAGCCTCTCTTCTTTCTGCTTAGCCAAACTCTGACTCAATCTCCCTCTAACAGCTGGTGAAGACTCATGACCTTTCTCCCAAACACAACTACATCATTGCCAGCCACCCCCATGGTGTTGTCTCTTATGGTGCCTTCATCAACTTTGCCACTGAGGCCACTGGATTTGCCCGGATTTTCCCATCTATCACTCCCTTTTTAGCCACCTTGGAAGGGATCTTCTGGATCCCACTTGTGCGAGACTACGTGATGTCAATGGGTAAGTATAAATCATTCTAATCTGTAACCTACCTCAAGGCTCTAGTCCCAATAAACTCTGCCAATCATTCACTGCTAGAAAAGGACTTCGTAAAAAATGAGTTCAGAACACATTGGGGCGATATTAAGGGGTAAGTGGCCAAGCATCAGATTCTGTCCAAGATCTGGTATGCAGAGTTCAGTTGGGCAGCAGGGAAAGTTAAAGGGATTCATAAGACTCTCCAGGATTCTTTTCCCAGAGGGAACCAGTAGGCTAAATTCAGGATCAAAGCCCAAATAGAGTGCAGAACATGAAAGCCAAGTACTAGACACAACTGCAGGGAAAATCAGGCTGGATTTGCCAGATTCTTTTCTGGGATGTTGGTTGGCTTCTTTTGGCCAGACATTTATATGGAAGCTCTTATCCTAGATTATTTTAGAGACATTTTAAAAGCGTTCATACCACCTAGTATAGTCTTCATCTTCTGGGAACTCCTTCACGCTTTCGTAACATGCCAGAGGATACTGGATAGGCATCCATCAGAATCCAGGACAACTTACCCATGACAGGCTTCAAGCCAGGGCACAGTGACAAATGTCCATCTCTCTGGACTACTATTTATCCTTCTGGACACCAGAAAACAACAAAAACCAAACATTAAAATATAAGATGCATTTATCTGAACGGGCTAGGTGGGACCATTAGAATCTCAGAGGATGCTTCAGTTCCTCTCTGAAGTTGGCATGGCCCTGGAGCGAGGACTTCTCTTAGTGACTGGAGCCTGGAGGAAAGTACTGTCACCCAGTAGAGAACAGAAGGTGAGCACAGGGCAAAGATAAGGTTCAGAAGTGATTCCATTGTTCATCTATATTTCAGTTTGAGGGCCGGGATTTAGCTCAGTGGTTTCCCCGCCTGCTGCGCAAGCGCAAGGACCCGAGTTCGATTCCCCGGTACCAAAAAAAAAAAAAAAAGAGTCAACTATATTTCAATTTGGCTTGGGTAGGCTCCAAGCCTGCCTGTTCTCCTAAATCCCTAGTCAGTGTCTTGCTATTGGCAGGTTTCTCTTAGGAAAAAACACACTGGTGGTGGCTATTCCTGGTCACCCCTGAAGGAGAGTACTCCGGAGGGCTACTAATGCAGTCAGCCTGAGCAGAGTGCAGGACAGCTATAGTTTGTGTGTAGAGACAGGAAGGGTGGGCTTAAGGACTGCTGATCTGGAAGGAAGTAGGATCTGGATGGAAGTAAACAGAGGAACTCAGTGTAGCTTCAACTATAGAAAGACAGATTCCAAGGCAAACAACTGGACCCATCTTAGGCCAGGACCTGTCCAGGATACCGGGAACAAAGACAGAATTGAGGGGCCATCAATAAGCAGGACACAGAACTATCTCCAGCAAGAAGAGCCCAGAGGAGCCCCTCACCCCATCACCAGGCACCAAGTTTGTTCTACTGTTTGACTCTTTGGTTTCACAGGCGTGTGCCCAGTGAGTAAGTTGGCCCTGGAGTACACGCTGACCCAGAAAGACTCAGGCAATGCTGTGGTCATCGTGGTGGGTGGAGCTACTGAAGCCCTCTTGTGCCACCCAGGATCCTCCACCATCTTGCTCAAGGAACGTAAAGGTTTTGTAAAGCTGGCATTGGAGACAGGGTAGGTCCCTGGATTCTGGAGCTTCCATGTCAAGGTGCCATGGACCCTTTGTTGCCCTCTGCAGAATGCTGCCCTCCGTGGGAAACCTGCTAGATGATGCACTCTTCACTAAGGTTACTTCCTTCTACCTTCTCACACTGGGTCTTTGGGGTGTTTGGTCCTGAAGACATACTTCGGTGGGCACTTTTCTTACTTGAAATTAGTGAAAGAATAGCAGAAGGGGACCTTTTGCTTTCTGCCTGTTACCCTGGTAAGCTGGGGGTCTGGCAACTGGAGTCTCACTCTATATCCACCTGTTCACTGAGAGGCCTGAGAAGTTCCCAAGGGCAAAGAAGGCACTGGCCTTGGAGATATGAGGATTGCAAAAGTGAATAAGATGTGCCCCAAAGAGCTTACGGTCTGATTTGAAAAGTACAACACATTCATTCAGCAATTATTAAGCACCTACTGGGTGTCAGGCATTGTGGTGGGAATTGAGGATATAAGAAGATAAGAGACTTTGTCTTTGCAAACTCATAGTCCAATGTGGAAAACAGACCCACACACATATCATTACAAAATACATCCCAGATCCAATCACTTACTACTTCAACTACCGTTACCTAGTTTAAACCACCTTCATCCCTCCCCTGGATTACTACAATATTTCTAACTGCTCTCCCTACTTCTGTCCCTACCTCCCTCACCTTTAAGAGTCTATTCCTATCTGCAATCAGAATAATTGTGTTAAACATAATTAAGAGTTTATGATTTACAAATCATGTCACTACTCAAAATGCTTCAGTAGCTCCCATGCCACTCAGACCAAAAGCCACAATCCTTGGGCCAGGGATTTAGCTCAGAGCTGATGCCACCTGCTTTCCAAGTGCAAGCTCCCGAGTTCAATCCCGGATACCAAAAAAAAAAAAGCCACAATCCTTACAAATGGCCTGAAAGACCCTGAATTATCTGGTTTACCTGGTTCTTAGCCACCTCCCTGACCTCATCATTCACTATTCTCCCCCTGGCCAACTACACTGGCCTCCTTACTTATCCCCAAACAGGCTACATATTCCTGCCTTAGGGTCCTGGTTCTAGCTGTTCCCTCTGCCTGGAACACTGTCCCTCCAAGTAACTACTAGGCTCTTTCAAGTCTTTGCTTAAACATCTCTTCTCAGTAAGCTCTGTCCTGCCCATCCTGCTCTATTGTTTTCCTGTTGTACTTGCCATCTTCTTACATATCATCTATTTTATTTACTTATTTATCTATTATTTTATTGTGTTCCCTGATGTATCTCCAGGGTCTAAAATAGTGCTGACACATAGAAAGAACTCAATAGAGATTTCTCAAATGAATGAAGTGCTATAAGGGAGATGTGTACAAATGGCTATGGGAGCAACAGTTTATGGAAAGACATTGGCCCAGAGTAGAGGTTTCATGGGTGAGTAACATCTGAACTATGAATTGAAATATAGTAGGAGTTTCCAGTCCCCAAAAGGAGAAAGACCTGAGGCATTCAATGAGGACCTACAGCATATGAGGCACCATGCCAGGGCCTAGGGATTCACAGATGAATGTGACACAGTTCTCACCCTTGATTGGCTTGCTGTCTCCTGGGGAAGGTAAGGAAATGACTGCAATATAGAGGTGAGGGAGCAGGATGACAGGAAACAAGCACTAGGTGAAGGGCACCTGGTCCACAGTGGGTGAACTGGAGGCGGTCAAGCAAAGTTTCTTCAAGGGGATGAAATGGGAACTGAGTACTGAAAGGCAAAATGAATTTGCCCTGTGAAGACTGAGGGAGCAGAATGTACAGACACAGGGATGAGAGATAACTCAGCACACTTAGCATGGCTAAGCAGATTGTGAGGAAGAAGTGGGGAGAGGGAAAGCTAGCCAGTGGGGTAGGGTGAGGGTAAAAGCACAAAGGCCATGCTGAGCAGCAGGTCCACAGTGAGGAGCACTGGGGGAGTTTTAAAGACAGGAATAACCCATCCACATAGGCATTTTAGGAAGATCACTGGGTGTTTCTTCCCATCGTGGCACAAGTGCAGCAGCTCCCCTCAGAGAGTTCAGGGGGGAGAAGAGAGTCTGGAAGGAACAGAACACAAAGCTGGAGATGGTTATCTTGGGTTCTCACCCAACAATCAAGAGGTTGGAGACGTTTCCCACCTTGGACAGAGTTTTGCAGGGGGAGGTTTCACTTCCTTGGAAACCTTACCCTCCTCCTCTCTCTGCAGGGCATACCTTGTTCCTTCCTATTCCTTTGGTGAGAATGAGATTTACAATCAGGAAGTCTTCCCTGAAGGCACGTGGATAAGGTTCTTCCAGAAAAACTTCCAGAAAACATTAAAAAAAATCCTGGGATTAAATTTCTGTACCTTCCATGGCCGAGGCCTCACTCAAGGATCCTGGGGCTTTCTGCCTTTCAATCGGCCCATTACCACAGTTGGTGAGCTGTTCCACTGTCCCTGAACTAACCCAGTTCTTAATCCCCCCCCACACTCTAAGTCATCTAACAAGCCCCCGGGGTCCTGGCTCCCACCCAGGGTGGGCAAAGGGAATTCCAGTGAATGTGGTTGAGAGCAGGGCAGGGAGAACAACTAAACAGATAATAGTTATAACCACTCACATGTGAGACACAGTTCAACAGCAGTCACAAGACCATTATTATTCACACACATTTCTTCAGCTCTCTCCTGCACTGGCTCTCATTATCTGAACCACAGGTGAGTTTAGGCAGCCAGAGAATGAGGGCCAGCCTAGAGCTGGAGCAGATGGAAAGACTGAAGAAAGAGGGAGGGTCCAGACACAAGTATGTGGCCCCAGTGAGGGGTGGATAATGTGTTAGGGTGGGAATTCTGATGCTTGTCTCCTCCTTTTCCATAGTTGGAGAACCTCTGCCAGTCCCCAAGATTGAGAGGCCCAACAAGGAGACAGTGGACAACTACCACTCACTATACATCAATGCCCTGCGCAAGCTGTTTGACCAACACAAAGATGAACATGGCCTCTCTGAGAACCAGGAGCTTACAATCATATAATGGGAGCCACATTCCTTATTACTGAACCCCCAAACCATGAGGGATCCAAGTAAAGCCACAGGGAAGGAAGAATTTGGGGATAGGTGTGGATCTCAAAGATGAGAGGGGATTTCACCCAAGGCAGAAAGTACTTAATGAGTCAAGGTTCTAGCAATGGCATCCCCTTCCAAGTGGCCAAGGCAGCTCTGGGGAAGGAACCACGCAAGCAGTGGGAACCAAGGAGGGCTGCCTAACAGAGGAGGTGGCTCTAACACCCCTGACAGTTTTAGGACCACAACCCAGTCTAAGAGTCTTGTGAGTCACTCTAGCTATCTAGTTGAAGTAATGAGAAGTCAACAAACACTGTGCTCTTCCTTCCCAAACCTTGGAAACATCTACTCTGTAGGTTTATGGTTAGAAGTTTAGTTAAGAATAAGGACAGTTTGTTGCCTCCCAGTACAATTTGGAGATTGCCACAGGTAAACTGAGGGCCTGAACTGTGGCCTCCTAACCCTAATAGATAGGATTCCTTCAGTTATGACTGAGTTCTACATTGGTCATACAGTCACACTGTTTCTTCGATAAAAATAAAGCTCTAGATATATACAACATTATAGGCCTATTTTCCAATTTCTCTATGGCTCAACACTGGGCATCTCTCAGGCCTAAAATTTTTCCTTCTGGCCATAACCATTTTCCTCTTCTTCACCCACTCTTTCTACTGTCCCTGGCAGAAAAGGTAAAGGAATGGAACCAAAGCTGCTGCACAGTATAGGAGATAGAAACAGTAACAGAAACTAACTGATATGGATACCCACAGAATAGCCCTCCTCTCCTGACCCCACATAGCCACCGTGGGTCAAAAGGAAGGGAGCCAATGGCCATGCACTAGGTATACATTTACTTGATGTCAAATATCTACTGTGTCCCAGAGACCATGTCATCACTTTCACAACCGTTGTCATATAATGCTAACACCAACCCTGTTGACTAAGATTGCCACCATCACAACACAGCTCTTTGGAAGGTGTACCCTGCACCCCACTGCCCTCTGCTAGAAGGAAAGGGATCAAACTCAGGACCTTGTGCTTGCGAGGCAGGTGGTGGAACCACTGAGCTAAACCCCTGGCCCAACAATTTTTAATTTAGGTAAAACTGAGGATTCAGATCAGTTGATAGGTTCCACTGCTCCCAGCCCAGAAGAAGGGGATTCCAGGCTGCCGTTCCACCACTCCCAGTGCAGAGGACATGAGCCGTGCAGGCACCGACAGAACCCCCGCCCCAGGTGGAAATGAGAAGACACGTAAAAAAGTCTCAAAACCAGACTTCCAGATCACCTACAGCAACCCCAAAGGGAAACAAGATGGAACACTCTTATACTCAACCACCTGGACTCCTTAAACTAGCAACAAAAGAGGATCTGGAAAAAATGAAATCAGAAATAATTTCTCAGATAACAACACAGACTGTGCCCATAGTGCAAGACATGATTAATAAATCTAGAGAGGACACAGATAAAAAAATAGAAGAGCTGAGGGACATGATGGAATCCCAACATAGGAAACAAATGGAATCCATAAAAGATACAAACAGATTTCCAGGAGATTAAAAACTCCATTGAAAGTCTACACAGCAGAATGAGCCTATGTGAGGACAGAATTTTAGATATAGAAGATAAGATTGCAATTAGTGACCAGGAAAAGGAAAATGGCTTCAAAATTGTAAGGGACCACAAGAAATCAAGCCAGCAGCTGCTAGATGATGCAAAGAAGAATAACATAAGACTGATTGGAGTCAACGAAGAAAGAGGAGAGAGTGCAGATGACATAAAAAAACTGTTCACAGAAGTGATGGCAGAAAACTTCCCAAGGAGGGGAAAAGAGCTTGACATACAGATAAGTGAGGCATATAGGACTCCAAATAGACTTGATCAAAAAAAATCTACACATAGGCATATAATTGTTAAGATTCCAGAAACCCAACAGAAGAACAAAGTTCTACAAGCAGTTAAAGAAACAAATCACATACAAAGGAAAGCCCATCAGAATCACAGCAGACTTCTCAATGCAAACCCTCAAGGCAAGAAAAGCTTGGAGTGATGTATGCCAAACCCCAAAGGAAAACAGCCTTCAACCCAGATTGATGTACCCTGCAAAACTATCTTTCAAAATTGATGGAGAAATAAGACACTTTTATGAGAAAGAGCACTGTAGGAACATCATGAATAACAAACTAGCACTCAAAAAAATTTTAGATAATATCCTAGGAACAGACAATGAGGATCACAACCCCAGGAAGCACAGCAGAATGAATCCATTGGGTGAGACAAGAAACTAGATGTAAAGGGAGAGAATACAACAAAAAGAAAAAGTCATGACAATGATAAGTCAATACGTATCAGTTATAACCATCAATGTTAATGGTCTCAATTCACCAATCAAAAGAAAGACTGGCAGAATGGGTCAAGAAGCAAAATCAAACAAGATGCTGCATAAAACAAACACACTTAATTCAAAAAAACTCATAGACTGAAAGTTAAAGGGTGGAAAACAATACTCCATGGGATAGGAACCAGAAAAAAAGCAGGAGTAGCTATCCTCTTTGCAGATCAAATAAATTTCAAACCAACACTGATTAAGAGAGACAAAGAAGGACACTACGTCCTTGTAAAGGGAACAATCCAAGAGGAAGTGATGACAATCATAAATATCTATGCACCAAACACTAGTGTGCCCAACTGTATAAAATAAATACTAAAGGACATGAAAGATCAAATCAGCAGTAATACAATAGTAGTGGGGGACCTCAATACCCCACTATCACAAATAGATAGATCAACTGGACAAAAAGTAAGTAATGAAATATTAGAACTCAGTCGAACTCTTGAACAAATGAACTTAACAGATGTTTACAGAGTCTTCCACCCCACAAAATCAGAATACACATTCTTCTCAGCTGCACATGGATCATTCTCCAAAATAGACCACATACTCACACATAGAACTTGTTTAAGTAAGTGCAAAGGAATTGAAGTTATCCCCTGTATATTATCAGACCATAGTGCCATGAAATTGGAGATCCATAGCAAAAGAAACTCAAAAAATTTCATAAACACGTGGAAATTGAACAACACACTTCTGAATAAGCAATGGGTCACAGAGGAAATTAAAGAAGAAATCAGGCAGTTCCTTCAATTAAATGACAATGACAATAAAACATATCAGAATCTATGGGATACAATGAAAGCGGCCTTATGAGGGAAATTCATAGCAGTGAATACACATATTAGGAAAACAGAGTAAGCCCAATTAAACAACATGATGCTGAACCTCAAACTTCTAGAAAAAGAAGAACAGGAAAAATCCAAAGCTCATACAAGGGAAGAAATTATAAAGATCAGAGCAGAAATCAATGCAATGGACACTAAGAGAATGATACAAAAAATTAATGAAGCCAAAAGTTGGTTCTTGGAAAGACTAAACAAAATTGACAAATCCTTAGCCAACCTTATCAGAAAAAGGAAAGAAAAGGCCCAAATCCATGCAATTAGGAATGAAAAGGGTGAAATTACAACAGACCCAGCAGAAATCCAGAGGATCATCAATACCTGCTTCCAGAACCTATATGCCAATACGATGGAAGACACAGAAGAAATGGACAGATTCCTAGATATGTATGAATTACCAAAGTTGAATGAAGAAGACCTAAAAATTCTAAACAACCCAATATCAACCAATGAAATTGAAAATATAATTAAAAATTTACCAACTAAGAAAAGCCCAGGTCCTGATGGCTTTACTTCTGAATTCTACAAGACATTTAGAGAGGAACTTCTACCACTACTGTTTAAACTCTTCAATGAAATTGAAAGTGAAGCAATACTCTGAAATTCATCCTGGAAGCAAACATCACCTTGATTCCCAAAGCAGAGAAAGACTCAACCGAAAAGGAAAACTATAGGCCAATCTCACTAATGAACATAGACACAAAAGTCCTTAATATGATACTGGCAAATAGAATGCCAACATCATCAAGAAGACCATACACCCTGTGCAAGTGGGATTCAACCCAGGGATGCAGGGATGGTTCAACATATGCAAATAAAAAATTGGAATATACTATATCAATAGAACCAAGGAAAAAAACCATATGATCATCTCAATAGATGCAGAAAAAGCATTTGACAAAATCCAACATGCATTCATGATAAAAACCCTACAAACACTTGGAATAGATGGACTCACGACTCTACTTCAATCTGATAAAAGCCATCTATGAAAAACCAACAGCCAATATTGTATTAAATGGTCAAAAACTGAAAACATTCACACTAAAATCAGAAATAAGACAAGGATGTCCACTATCACCACTCTTGTTCAATATAGTTTTGGAAACATTTGCCAAAGCAATTAGACAAGAGAAAGAAATGAAAAGAATAAAGATAGGAAATGAAGAAGTCAAATTGTCATTATTTGAAGATGATATGATACTCTATATAGAAGACCCCAAGAACTCCACCAGAGTCTTCTGGACTTAATAACCAAATTCAGTAGCGTATCTGGATACAAGGTCAACACACAAAAATCAATAGCTTTCCTCTACACAAATGACAGACTCACTGAGAGAGAAATAGGGCAAAGAATTCCTTTCACAATAGCATCCAAAAAACTGAAAGACCTAGGAATCAACCTAACGAAAGAAATCAAAGACCTCTTCTCTGAAAACTATGGCACTCTGAAAAGAGAGATTGAAGATGATATGAGAAAATGGACAGACATCCCCTGCTCCTGGGTTGGAAGGATCAATATAGTGAAAATGGCCATACTTCCAAAACTGCTGTAAAGATTCAATGCAATCCCAATTGAAATCCCAGCAGCATACTTCATAGACCTTGAGAAAACAATCCAAAAATTCATTTGGAGCAAGAAGAGACCCAGAATAGCAAAAGCAATTCTAGGTACCAGACACATGGCAGGGGGTATCACAATCCCCAACCTGCAACTATACTACAAAGCTACTGTGATAAAAACAGCATGGTACTGACAAAGAAACAGACCTGAGGACTAGTGAAACAGATTAGAAGATGCTGAAACAGATCCAGACACACTCAGCCACCTCATCTTTGACAAAGGAGACAAACACCCTCACTGGAGGAAAGATGGCCTCTTTAATAAATGGTGCTGGAAAAACTGGGTTTCAACTTACCAAAGATTAAAACTAGACCTATATCTCTTGCCATGCACTAAACTAAAATTGAAATGGATTAAGGATCAAATATTAAAATAGAAACGCTGAATCGCCTGGAACAGAGGTTAGGTAAAACTTTTAAAGTCATTGGTGTAGGAAAAGATTTTATGAACAAAATCTCAGTTGCCCCTGAACTAGCACAAACAATCAACAAGTGGGATCTCTTCTTATTAAAAAGCTTCTGCACAGCAAGAGAAACCACCGACAGTGTGAAGAGACAACCCACAATGTAGGAAAATATTTTCACCTGATATTCTGTAGACAAAGGTCTACTAGCTCGAATCTATAAAGAACTTAAAAAAAATCAGACCTCTCAAATTTAAAGACCCAATCTGAAAATCGGCATCTGAAATGAACAGACATTTCTCAGACAAAGAAGTAGAAATAGCAAATAAGCACATGAAAAATGTTTAACATCACTGGTCATTTGAAAGATGAAAATGAAAACAATGCTGAGATTCCACCTCACCCCAGAAAGAATGGCTACTATCATGAAATCAACCAATAACAAGTGTTGGCAGGGGTGTGGGGAGAAAGGAATCCTGCTCCACTGCTGGTGGGAGTGTAGACTGGTGCAAGCACTGTGGAAATCAGTATGGAGATACCTCAAAGAACTAGGACTGGAAGTCCCATTTGACCCTGCTAGTCCACTGCTGGAGTTCTTCCCCAAAGAATTAAAAGAATCATACCACAGTGATATATGTGCACCCATGTTCATAGCAGCACAATTTGTAATAGCTAAAACTTGGAAGCAGCCCAAATGCCCATCAACTGGAGACTGGATAAAGATAGTGTGTTTTTTTTTATAAAATGGAGTACTACTCAGCCATAAAAAATGAGAAATTAGAGACATTTATAGCTAAATGGATGCACATTGAGGCGATTCTCTTAAGTGAAATAAGCAGGACACACATGCAAATACCATATAGTTTCTATAGTGTGAGAAACTGAAAGTGTAAATAAGGACTCAAAGGTATAATAGATAATGTAAAATAGGAAGAAAATGGGCAAAGGGAAGGGGGAAGTGGGAGGGGAAGGGGAAAGGAAAGAAGGGAATGGAATTAATATAAAAATGGAAACAAAGTCTTTGTAAATAGGGAGGTTTGGAGGGGTTGAAGGAAGGGCAGGGAATGAGGAGAAATAAGAACCAAGAGAGACTATGTAAAGGTGCAAATTTCCAATGATGAATGTCATTATATTGTATACCTAAAATATACCAATAAAATAAAATTTAAGAAAAAAAAGATTGCCACCATTGCCATTTCACAGTACCTGAAGTTCTTGATGACATATAATTTTGGAAAAACTAGCATTCAAATCCAGGTCATACTAATTTTTCTCAGTGCACCATCACTTGTCCTATTCCTTATTTTCTGGTGACCTATCAGCTTATTTTCCTGAGGTTCTATGGCACCCCAACAAACTTAGTTCATAAGCATGGACAAAAATGGCATGGGTTCTTCTTAGAATGGTCCCAAGATAAGCCTCAGGGACAATAATTTTTTTTAAAAAAATACCTTGCAAGGCTGGGTATGTAGCTCAGTGATAGATTGCTTGCCTAGCATGTATGAGGGCCTGCCCTCATGCCTCAGTACCAAAAAAAAGTACAATTTTTATATCAATAGAATTGAATCAAAAGTAGAGAAATAAACTTGTACCCTTCTGGCAAATTGATTTTCACTGAGGGTGCCAAGATAAGTTGATGGAAATAAGAATAACCTTTATTCCAAGTGATACTTAGTCAACTAGATATCCACATGGAAAGGAATGAGGTAAAAATTAAGTCAAGATGGATCAAATACCTAAAGTTAAAGATAAATTATTAAACTCTTGGAGGAAAATATAGCTATAAAACTTTATGATCTTGGCTTAGGTGATGGTTTCACTTAAAAGCACAGTTACAAAAGAAAACATAGGTGAGTTGGTCTCCTTTAAGATTAAACACCTTCATGTTTCCAAGGACAGAATTAAGGAAGTGAAAAGATAATCAATGGACTGGGATAAGTTATTTGCAGATCATGTATCTGATAAGAATCTAGGAGCCAGAATATATAAATACCTGTTACAACTCAACAACTAAAAGTCAACACATTTTTTAAATAGGCAAAGATGCCAGGTGTGGTGATGTATGCCTGTAATTACAACATTCAGGAAGCTGAGGCAGGAGGATCACTGTGAGTTTGAGTCCAGCCTGGACTACATAGTGAGTTCAAGGCCAACCTGAACTGCATAGCAAGATACTTTCTCAAAAAAAGAGGAGGGGCAAATATTTGAATGGATATTTCTCCAAAGAAGATATGTAAAAGAAAAAAGTGCTCAAAAGTCATTAATCATTAGGGAAAATAAAAAACACCATAATACCATTTTATACCTACTAGGGTGGCTATAATTTAAAAATCAGACAATATAAGGTACTAGTTTAGAATGTGGAGAGATTGAACCATTCATGTATTGCTTAGCAAATGTAAAATGGTGCAGCCACTTTGGGAAACAGTATAACAGTTCCTCAAAAAATTAGCACAGCTGAGCATGCTACATCCCTAATCCTAGCATTCAGAATGCTGAGGCAGGAGAAGTACCACGAATTCGAGGCCAGCCTGAGTTACATAGCCTGAACTACAAAGCAAAACCTTGTCTCAAAAGAACCAAAAAAAAAAGTTAAGCATAGAGTTACCATGTGATCCAGAAATTTCATTCTCAGATTTTCATTCTTGAATAATTTGACACATATGGTCATACACAAACTTGTACACAGATGGACATGAGAGAATTATTCGTTTCATGTATGTGTGCCTTGTGGATAGATTCTGCTTATTTACTTATTTAAATATAATACATCTGGATGTTAATAAAATATAAAAAAGCTCTATTCTTACTTCTATGTAGAAAATTTCATGACAAAATAATGAGAGAATAACAATAGTTATTGCATTGTGTACCATAATCTTAAAAGAATGGACAAAATTTTACTCAGATTAAAAGTCACAGACAAAAAAAGACTCTCTCTTACAAAAATATACAGATAACAGCATGGAAGTTTCTTTCCAATGAGCTGAAAGAAACTAGAGTATAAATTAAACAAATTATTTTTAATTAATTAAGTTATTGGCACAATTTAGATACATGTAATGATCACATTCATCATAGGGAATTTGTACCTGTACATGATATATATTGATTCCTATTTTTTCCCATTCCTCTCCCTCCCTTCAACCCTTATTCCTCTCCTTATTTACAAAAGCTTTGTTACCATTTTATCTTTCTTTTCTTGTTTTTTTTGTTTTCCCCTTCCTTCCTTCCCCCCCCCTTCCCTAGTGCCCCTTTCCATTTAAGCATTTTCTTCCTATTTCACAATATCTATTATACATTTTGGTCCTTATTTACACTTTAAGTTTCTCACACCAGAGAAACAATGTGATATTTACACGTATGTGTCCAATTTATTTCACTTAAGACTCTGGTCTCAAGAATCATACCACAGTGATAGATGTGCACCCATGTTTATAGCAGCACAGTCCATAATAGCTAAAGCTTGGAATCAGCCCAAGTGCCCATCAACTGGAAACTGGATAAAGAAGATGCAGTGTTTCTATAAAATGGAGTACTACTCAGCCATAAAGAATGAGAAACTAGAGACATTTATAGCTAATGGATGCATAGTTAGGCCATACTCTTAAGTGAAATAAATAGGACACACATGTGTAAATACCGAATAGTTTCTCTAGTGTAAGAAACTGAAAGTGTAAACAAGAGAATTATACTTAATAACAAAAAAAGTGGAAACAACCCACAGGCCATTTATTACTTTGTGGATAAATAAAATGTAGTATATCTGGGGGCTGGGGATTTAGCTCAGTGGCACCATGCCTGCCTTGCAAGCACAAGGTCCTGAGTTTGATTCCCAGTACTGCAAAAAAAAATGTGGTATATCTATATATTGGAGTATTATTCAGCCATTACAAAGGAATGAAGCACAGATACATGCTACAATATGGATGAACCTTGAAAATATTATAGTAAATAAAAGAAACAAGAAACAATAAGCTGTACAGTACATTGTTTGATTTCAATATTGTTTGATTATACCTGTAATCTCTGGAGGATTGAAAGTTTGAGCCCAGCATAGGCAATTTAGTGAGACTCTATCTTAAAATAAAAAATAAAAATAGGGCTGGTGGTGTAACTTAGTGCAAATGTCCTGGGTTCACATGAATTCTATGAAATATATAAAATAGGCATGTCAAGAGGAAGAGTCCGAGGGAGAAGGAAAGTGAAAGGAAAGTGGCTGCTAATGAGTATGGAGTTTCTTTGTGGGATGATAAAAATGTTCTGGAATTAGGTAGTGGTTATGGTTACACAACTTTATCAATATGCTACAAAAACTATAAAATTATGCAGGTAAAATAGTAAATGTGAATTCTATGTCAATGAAAAAGTAAAGTGAATTAATGTTAGCCAGGCATGGTGGCACACACCTGTAATCTCTGCAAGGCTGAGGTAGGAGGATTGAAAGTTCAAGCCCAGCCTAGGCAATTTAATGAGACCCTATCTTGAAATAAAAAATGAAAATAGGGCTGGGGATGTAGCTCAATGCAAAGGCCCTGGGTTCAATCCTAGTACCCAAAATAAATAAAAAGACAAGAAAAAGAAAAAAGTTTTAAATTGGAGAAAGCATGAGCTGTATTAAATTTTTTAATTCATAACTATTAATTTTAAATTGCTTTTTTAAAAAGATGATTTAGAATAAGTTGCAAAAGTAGAGTCCCTTAAGTGCTTTATCCAGCTTCCACAATGGTGACATCTCATATAACCATAGTACATTGTCAAAACAAGAAATTGACACTGGTACAATATTGCTAATTAGACTACAGGCCTCATTTAATTTTCAGTTTTATGTGCACAATTGTGTGTACAACTTGGCTCTACTTACAGATTCATGTAACCCTCATGTCCATCATGAGGTAGAGCTGTTTTATCACCACAGAGAAGTGAACTCCTCATATCACTCCCATATAACCATGCACACTCCCACCTACATCCTCATCTCTTGACATCACTGATCTACTCTTCATCTCTACAGCTGCATCATTCAAAGGATATTACATAAATAGAATTATACAGTACATGATCTTTTGAGATTGGCTTTTTTCACTAAACATAATGCCTTTAAGAACTAAATTGTCCAGACACTTCCTAAAAGAAATACAAATGGCTAATAAGTATATGAAAAAATGTTCAGCATCTTTAGCTATCAGGGAAATGCGAATCAAAACTATACTGAGATTCCATCTCACCCCAGTCAGAATGGCTATCATCAAGAATATAAAAACAATAAATGCTGGTGAGGATGTGGAGGAAAAGAAATACTTCCACACTGTTAGGGATGTAGATTAATGCAGCCATTATGGAAATCAGTATTGCACTTCCTCAGAAAATTAAAACTAGAGCTACTATTTGATCTAGCCATACCTCTCCTCAGTATATTCCTGAAAGAATTAAGGCCAGAACACTATAGAGATACCAGAATATTCATGTTTATTACAGTGTGACTCACAACAGCTAAGCTATGGAAACAGCCTAGTTGCCCATCAACATATTAATGGATAATGAAAATGGGGTATATATACACCATAGAATATTATTCAGCCATAGAGAAGAATGAAATATCATTTGCAAGAAATGGATAAAACTGGAGATCATCATGTTAAGTTAAATAAACCAGACTCAGAAAGTCAAATATTGCATGGTTCCTCTCCTATGAGGAATCTAGGAGAGAGGAAGGGGGGGAGGAAACAAAAGTAGGAAAAAATTAGAGAACAGGAAAGAGATTGAGGGAAGGAGGGAAGGGATAATGGAGAAGAAATGATCAAAGTATTCACAGGCATGTATGAATACACCAAAGTGGAACCCACTAGTTTGTATAACTAATAGGCACTAATAAAAATTTCAATTAAATTATAGTAAAATGAAAAGAAAAAACTAGAGAAAACACAAATCTCTGTCCAAAAAAAGACCTAAGTTGTCATGTAAATCTGTCATGTATCAATGTATTATTCCTCCTTATTGGCTAAGTAGTGATGTTCCATGCTCAGTATGAACCAGTTTGTTAAAATCAAGGCATTGGCAAGTTTTCTTCCTTCAAGAAGCTCTAAGGGATAATCTATTCCCTTGTCTTTTCCTATTTCTAGTGGCTATTCATATTGCTCAGCTCATGGCTTTCTTCCAGCAAAGTGATCACTCCAGCTCTGTTTTTGTCATCACTTCCCCTCTCAGACCGTGACCTTCCTCTCTCCCTTTTAGATGACCATTTGTGGGTACATTTGGGCACATCTTCTAGACTCAGGATAATCTCCCCATCTCAAAATCCTTAATTTAATTACATCTGTAAAGTCCCACTAGGGAAGATAGTAATTCACAAATGTGGGGGATTAGAGCATGGCCATGTTTGGGAGGGCCATTTTTTCAGCCTACTACATGGATCTTACTTTTGGTGTCATGTCTATAAACTCATCACTAAGCCCTAGGTCTTCGAGATTTTTTCTCACTCTCTTTTTGTGGTACTGGGGATTGAATCCAAGGCCTTTGCTCTGAGCTACGTCCCAAGCTCTTTTTTATTTTGAGACAGGATCTCATTAAGTCACTAAATTTTCCAGGCTAGTCACAAATTTATGATCTTCTTGACTCAGTCTCCCAAAGTGCTGGTATAGGAGATGTGTGTCACCACGCCTTGGACTCCTATGTTTTACTCTCTTTAAAATTTTTCTAATGCTATGTTCTATTTTAATCTCATGCTCTATTTTGAATTCACTTTTGTATAAGGTGTGAGACATTAATAAAATTTTTATTATGTACAAAGTGTCATTCAGTGCAAATGGAACCACTATATTCACCTCAGATGATAGGGAAAAGTTTTAAAGTAAGGTTAGCAGATTAGCTATTAAAGCAGTTGTGAAAGCAAAATAGGTAGTGTATCCCTTTAAAAGCTTTAAAAAAAGTGAAGGTTATATAGCTCCTTTGATCTGTAGCTCCACTATAGATAACATCCTAGCTCTGAAGAACAAAGTGGGAATCCTTGAACAAACTTGTGATATATGTGCCTTAACTGTCATGTGTTTAGGACTGTAATCAGTGACAGAAACCACCTGTGTTTAACCATTAAACAGGAATCGGAACTTTATTTACTTAACAAAGACCACTAGGGATGAGATAATAACTGACAAAAGTATAAAAGGTGATGGACAAAGAATGCAGGGGGGGACTCTGACCAGGCCAGTTTCTGGTGTCCTGCCTTGCTATAGCAAGTAAAGGCTTTGTTTCTTTTTTTTTTAACCCAAATTCTGTGTCTCTGTGCACTTCTTTCTGCGATTCCAGAACATTTGGTTCCCTGACCAGGAATTGGGAAAGAAGTGCCCTTTTGGGCATTGGCCCGAATTCCACCGGAGGGAGCGGCTCTTTGCCTCCTTGAGGGGAATGGTGCGCCCCTGGGACTAATTTCCTAGGCTCCCCAACAGGACACAGAGACCCACTCACCAGTGGCAGATCGCCCGAACCTAAGACAGAAGACAACAGAAGGAGGGCTGCTGCTGTTGGTGTCTCATTTGTCTCTTTCCTTTGCTTGGTGAGAAACTCCGGAAAACCCCCTAGTTGTTAACTTTTGGTTTTGCTTTGGTTTCACTTTGTGAATTTGTATTCTGTAACTTTGGGCAAATACAGCACAGGGGCCTGATCACCTCTTGTGCTTTGCCATTTGGAAAGATAGCTCCTCCCATTCATTTTGGTTCAGTTTATGAACTTTGGGCAAACATAGTGCAGGGGCCTGATCACCTCTTGTACTTTGACATTTGGGGAGGTAGCTTCTTTCATTTGTTTTGGTTACAGTTAGGGGGTCACCGGGAGGGAATGTGATAACTTCTGAATAAATGTGTGAATGAAAGAGTTCTGGATAGAAAAGTGTGTGGAACAAGCTGCAGAACAAGACAAAGGGAGGAAGTGCTTGAGCTTAAAGAGTCCTCCCCGAGTTGCAGAATTTGTGTGAGGTCTGTCCCAAAATTTTGTGGTTGCGTTTAACAAAGACACAATGGTGAGCTTATGTGACAGCCCACCTTAGTCTGAACGGACCTTAAAGTGGCTGAGAGGTCCGCAGCCAGGCAGGTGAGTGAGTGATCCCCCACCTTTGTTTGTCTTGCATCTCCACACAAGGGTACCCATACATACACCAACACTCTGATCGGTGATCATGGGGACAGAAATATCTCATCCTACTGTTTTGAAATGCACGCTTAAGAATTTTAAGAAAGGTTTTACTCGAAATTATGATTTTAAGATGAAACCCCAAAAACTTAGAGCCTTTTGTGAGTTAGAATGGCCCACAATTTGCCCAGCTGGGCCAACTGAGAGATTCCTAGATGAGGGTCTCATCTGGTCCATCTGGCTAACAGTCACCACCCCTGGACAGGAACATCCAGATCAATTTCCCTATATTGATTCATGGCTCAACTTGTACCACAGAATGCCTCCTTGGCTTCATGTGTGCACCCTGGAAGCAAAAAAGAATATCCTGGTCCTCCATCAGAAAGAGGACAATGCTGGAAAGAAACCGGTCCTTTCAGATCTGGATCCAGAGAATTTAGACTTTCCCCTCCTTTTGTGTTGCTAAATTCACAGGTGCGGAGGAGGTGGGGATAAAAGCATGAGAACTGCTTGACTTTAGCACACCAGAGGGTGCATGCTGTGGTCAGACTCAGAGAGAATCAAATAGAGCTTGCACTCAAATTGGAAAAAAGAATCGAAAAGAGAAAATAAGTAATGGATTGAAAACAGCTAAGAAAGCTCTGAAAGGCATAAAACAAAGCCAGAGAAAGTAAGAAATTTTACAAGAGAAATCAAGTTACAAATTTTAGCTAATTGATAAATGTATCTGTGTTTCAGTTTGAATTGATGTTTAATTGGTGTGCCTAAAATATTTCTTGTACATTGCAAATTTTTCAATTGTAATTATAGGGTTAACTTGCTCTTTTCTGTACTTTTTAAAGTGTAAAAATCTGAGAACAGAAAAGGGACACTTCAAACTTTTAACAGCTAAGGACAAGTTTGTGACAAAAGGTCTATAGTAAGTGAAATAAAAAATATTAAAAAGCTGTAAGTAAAAAAGATGCAATTTTGATGTAAGAAATTTTGTATGTTTGTCATGTTAGAAAAATAAAAGAGATATACAAAGACCAGAAGGCTTAGGTATGTCAAAAGATGTACGAAAGTGATTTATCAAAAAATATGTATGCTTGTTTGTTGGTTTCAAGTTTGTTATGAAATGTTTAAATATGTTTACATTGGTTGCCATCAAAGGGTTAAATTCTAAGTATGTTACTAATATGTGTACATCAGTCAACTTCAAAGAGTTTAAGAGCCAACAGGTTACAATATAGTAACTTCTTTATAGTGAGTTAAAAAAAAAAACTGTTGGAAAAAGGCGCAAATATGTCAGACCAAGGTGTGATATTTGAGATTTGACTTTAAAAAGGATACAAAGAGGCTGGGTCCAAAGAAAAAAGTCATTTATTCTCTGCCAAGACCCCTCCAAAAATGCTTCAGTTATTTGATTCCATCTTTGCTATCCATTGTCCTAATTGGGAGGACTGTGAAAAACTTTGTAGAACTTTGTTAACTTCTAAAAAATACAGAGAGTTTTAGGAAAAATTAAAAAGTTAATGCCACTAGAATGCCGGGTGATACGCAGAATCCAGGTGCTTCATATGAACAGCAGTTTCCAGTAAATATGTGGCTCAATTGGAATCCCAATACCCCAGTAGGCCAGGAGAGCTTAAGAAATCATTGGACGGCCCTTCTGGCAGGGATACAAGTGAGATCCCTGGGAAATTTTACCAGTGGCTTTGCAAGGTCAACAGAATATACACACCATTAGACCCTGCTGTTCCAGATAACCATCAGTTAATCAATACAACCTTTGTAACTCAGTCAGCTCCACACATTAGAAGGAAGATTCAGAAGCAAGAGACTTGGGAAGGCATGAATATAATGCAACTGTTGCAATTAGCTAGGAAAGTATATATGAACAGAGAGTCAGTGAGAGAGAGACGGCGAGCAAGAATGAAAGATGAGTGAGATGGGAGGAAAACAATGGCCATGGGAGCCAAGGAAGAGAGAGAGAAAAAAAGATAGGGAATGAAACCAGAGGGAAAGCAGAAAAAAGGCTTTAGGTATAAAGACTTAGAGTTTGACCAGTGTGCATATTGTAAAGAGAAAGGACACTATAAGAATAAGTGCCCAAGGCTCAAGGAAAAGAAAAAGCAGGACTTGAAGGAAAGGAAGGACACTGGCACATTGTTGCCTGTGATGGAGGACAGTGACTGACACAGATCAGGCTCAATACAGCTAGGCCCCCACGAGCCCATGGTTGATGTAAAGATAAGGGGCCAAAATATGTCCTTTCTGGTGGACAATGGTGCAGAACATTCAGTAGTAACAGCTCCAGTTGCCCCTCTGAGTGGAGAGCGCATCCAAGTGATTGATACCACTGGAATTTCAGAAAAGTGCCAGTTCTGCTAAGAAAGGACATGTGAAATTGGAGGACCCAAGTGATGAAATAAAGACTGTTTACTTGGACCAGATTGCCACAGGGATTTAAAACTCACCCATGCTTTTTGGGGAAGCCCTAGCCAAGGACTTGCTTGCCTTCCTCATGGAACAATATAGCTGTGTCCTACTGCAGCACGTGGCTGACTTACTGTTACACAGCCCAACCCAAGAACGGTGCTGGGAAGGCACCAAAAAGTTGTTGCTGCACTTACAAGACAACTGGATATAAGGTACCATGGGAAAAAGCCCAGATTCGTGTATAGCATGTTAAATATTTAGGATTTCAAATAACACAGGGCATGCATTGCCTAGGAAATGAAAGGTTATTAGTGCCATTCCTAAGCCCCAAACAAAGAAGCAGCTGAGAGAGTTTCTTGGGGTGGCAGGCTTCTGTAAAATTTAGATTCCGGGTTTTACAGAAATCTCTAAACTCCTTTATGAAGCCCTAAAAGGACAAGAGGAGAATCACCTGCTTGGGCTGTAGAACAGGAGGAAGCTTTTAAGAAATTAAAATTGACTTTGGCAGCTGCCCCAGCCCTAGGCATACCAGATGTAAAGCGGCCTTTTACTCTATATGTGACTGAAAAAAACCATGTGGCCCTTGGAGTGTTGACACAAGAAGTAGGCCCATGGAATCAACCGGTGGCATATTTGTCTAAGAATTTAGATTCAGTAGCAAAAGGATGGCCTCATTATTTTGGGGCCTTAGCAACTTCAGTTCTGTTGATTCAAGAAATAGACAAGCTGACTTTAGGTCAGGAACTGACTGTGCAGGTGCCACACATGGTACTAGAACAGCTGAACACAAGGGAGCATCATTGGCTCTCAAATAATTGGGTTACTCAGTATCAAGCCCTTCTCTGTGAGAATCCCCGCTTGTGGTTTATTCCTGTAAAAACTTTAAATCCTGCTACCTTTTTGCCCATGGAGACAGGCCTTCCTGATCATGACTGCTTGAGTGTGACCAAAAAGCTCTTTTGCAGCCACCCTGATCTGCAAATGACACTCTTGTCCGATGCTGACCTCGTCCTGTTCACAGATGGAAGCAGCTTCATGGAAGATGGGATTCATCATGCTGGATATGCAGTAACCACAAAGGATGAGGTGGTCCTAGGTGGGGGCACTTCCTTTTGGCTGGTCGGCACAATGGGCTAGGTTCTGGGCACTCATATAGGGACTCTGATGGGCAAAAGGTAAAAAGGTAAATAATATATACAGACTTTCACTATGCATTTGCTCCATGGCATGATTCATTGAGAGTGAGGTCTTTTCACAGCAGAAGGGAAGCAAATCAAGAATAGACAGAAAATTGTACAGTTACTAGAGGCAATGTGGGAACCTAGCAAAGTCACAGTAATACATTGTTCAGGACATCAAAAAAACAAAAACTTAGTTACACACGGTAACAATAAAGCTGACGCTGAAAGCCAAGAAAGACAAAGTACTCAAAGCCCTGCTCTCACCACTCCAGAGGCTGGTGACTCAACACACGGCTGAAGAATGGGAGCACCGGGGAAGACAGCATGGACTCTTGTGCTATGCCAGATAGCTACTGCTCTGAGTTTCTTTGTTTTCAAACTGTGGATGTTTAAGCCTAGTGATAAAAAGTTTGATGAACAATATGTAACTTTTAAAATGGTAAAAATGAAAACTGGAGGGCTACCCTTTTACGATGGTCTTGGATGCCTGCCCAAAGGAACATTATGGGGGCCCTGGGGTAACTTCTGACTGTGGGGACTATTCTAATGAGAAATTATATTGCAAAGAGAAAACACAAGTCTGGATCAATGGCTCCCTTGTTGAATGAGCCATTGGTAATTGTAACAATTCTAAACAAGGTCAGTGTAATCCTATATCTATGTATATGCCAGCCCCATGGGATCCCATTTGGCTGTAAGAAGTAATATATTTAATGAGGACAAGAAATTAAAAAAAGATCTTGAGGAAATTTGAGATACACTTCAGGCTTTAGAAACCCAGTTAGATTCTTTAGCCAATGTTGTGCTACAGAATAGGCATGCTCTCGATTTCCTAACTGCCCAGAAAGGAGGGACTTGCTTATTCCTTGGTAAAAGTGTTGTTATTATGCTAATGAATCTGGTGTAGTACAAAAATCACTAGACAAACTGAAAGATCGGATCAAGGCTCTTGATGAAGAATTTGGTATAAGAGAGCCATCTTATGGGATTAATTTTATTTGGGCAGGATAAAAAAATTTGGATAGGACATCTTCTGAGTCCCCTTCTTGTTATAATATTAGTATCAATGTTTGGTCCTTGTGTTATTCAATGGATCTCAAGATTTATACAGCAGCGCATTGCTGCTGCTGAACACTGTCAAATGCTAGTATTAAGAAATACAGATAAGTTAGATAGAACATATTATGGATAGAAGATTTATCCCAAAGTAGACAAAGGGAGGAATGATAAGGAAAAGTTTTAAAGTAAGTTTAGTAGATTAGCTATTAAAGTAGTTGTGAAAGCAAACTAGGTAGTGTAGCCCTTTAAAAGCTTGCCTTAGCCCGTTGCTTTTGTTGTTTAAAGTGAAGGTTATATTGCTCCTTTGATCTGTAGCTCCACTATAGATAACATCCTAGCTCTGAAGAACAAAGTGGGAATCCTTGAACAAACTTGTGATATATGTGCCTTAACTGTCATGTGTTTAGGACTGTAATCAGTGACAGAAACCACCTGTGTTTAACCATTAAACAGGAATTGGAACTTTATTTACTTAACAAAGACCACTAGGGATGAGATAATAACTGACAAAAGTATAAAAGGTGATGGACAAAGAATGCAGGGGGGGACTCTGACCAGGCCAGTTTCTGGTGTCCTGCCTTGCTATAGCAAGTAAAGGCTTTGTTTCTTTTTTTTACCCAAATTCTGTGTCTCTGTGCATTTCTTTCTGCAATTCCAGAACACAGAGAAGGCCACAAAGATAGCTCATGTCAAGGGTTTTCACTGATGGTAGTACCTGACACAATACAAAAACAGCTCATATGCCAAAAAAGGAAACTAGAAAATAATGTCACCTATAAACAAAGATGCAAGCATATAAAATAAATGAAGAATAAATTGAATTTTCTTAATAGAATGCTCTACCACTGGAATGGTTTGAGCCCATGATTGCAAACATGGTTAAATATGAGGAAATCTATTTCAGTAATGCAGCAATGGGTCAAGAAAGAAAAATTGACTCAAATCATTTTAATATAATCTAAAACAACCATTAGATATAATTAAAGTTTCATCCATGATTAAACACACTTTAAAACCTAGAAATAAAAGATATTTCTGTAACACCAAAAATGGTATCTATCTCAAATCAATAGCCAACTTCATACAATAGAGGTGTCTATATGTACCTATATAGGTGTGTTTCCATTAAAATAGGCATTTCCATTAAAATCATATATAAAACAAGAATGTCCATTATAGGCACAATTATTTACTTTTTTCCAAATTCCTGACCAAAGCAAGAGAAATGGAAATGAAGGATAAACATAGCAACAAAAGAAACAATAAGAAGGTAAGAGAGCCAGGTGGGGTAGCTCATGCCTGTAACCCCAGCACTCAGGAGGCTGAGGAAGGGGGATTTCCCAGAGGTGGAGGCCAGCCCAGGCTACATGGTGAATTCAAGGCTAGCTTAAACTACGTATTGAAACCCCATCTCAAAAAAAGAGAAGGTAACAAAATTGTGTTTAGAGGGCCGGGGATTTAGCTCAGTGGTTTCACCACCTGCTGCGCAAGCACAAAGACCCAAGTTCAATCCCCGGTAACAAAAAAAAAATGTTCACACAAAAATCAATAGCTTTCCTCTACACCAATGACAGACTCACTGAGAGAGAAATAGGGCAAATAATTCCTTTCACAATAGCATCCAAAAAGCTGAAATACCTAGGAATCATTCTAACAAAAGAAATCAAAGACCTCTTCTCTGAAAACTATGGCACTCTGAAAAGAGAGATTGAAGATGATATCAGAAAATGGACAGACATCCCCTGCTCCTGGGTAGGAAAGATTCATATAGTGAAAATGGCCATACTTCCAAAACTGCTATATAGATTTAATGCAATTCCAATTGAGATCCCAGCAGCTACTTCATAGACATTGAGAAAACAATCCAAAAATTCATTTGGAACAAGAAGAGATCCAGAATAGCAAAAGCAATTCTAGGTAACAGAGACATGGCAGGGGCTATCACAATCCACAACCTGCAACTATACTACAAAGCTACTGTGATAAAAACAGCATGGTACTGGCAAAGAAACAAACTTGAGGACCAGTGGAACAGATTAGAAGATGCAGAAACAACGCCAGACACACTCAGCCATCTCATCTTCAATAAAGGAGCCAAACACCCTCACTGGAGGAAAGATAGCCTCTTTAATAAATGGTGCTGGAAAAATTAGGCTTCAACTTGCCAAAGATTAAAACTAGACCTGTATCTCTCACCATGCACTAAACTAAAATCAAAATGGATTAAAGATCTAAATATTAAAATAGAAACTCTGAACCAGTTGGAACAGAGGTTAGGTAGAACCCTTGAAGACATCAGTGTAGGAAAAAATTTTATGAACAAAACCTCAGTTGCCCGTGAACTAGCACAATCAATCAACAAGTGGGATCTCTTCTTATTAAAAGGCTTCTGCACAGCAAGAGAAACCACCAGCAGTGTGAAGAGACAATCCACAATGTGGGAAAAAATCTTCACCTGCTCTTCCTCAGACAAAGGCCTACTATCTCGAATCTATAAAGAACTTATAAAGATCAGACCTCCCAAATTTAAAGGCCCAATCCAAAAATGGGCATCTGAAATGAACAGACATTTCTCAGACAAAGAAGCAGAAATAGCAAATAAATACATGAAAAAATGTTCAACATCACTGGTCATTTGAGAGCTGCAAATGAAAACAATGCTGAGATTCCACTTCACTCCAGAAAGAATGGCTGCTATCATGAAGTCAACCAATAACAAATGCTGGTGGGGCTGTGGGGAAAGAGGAATCCTGCTCCACTGCTGGTGGGAGTGTAGACTGGTGCAAGCACTGTGGAAATCCATATGGAGATACCTCAAAGAACTAGGACTGGAAGTCCCATTTGACCCTGCTATTCCACTGCTGGGGCTGTTCCCCAAAGAATTAAAAGAATCATACCACAGTGATATATGTGCATCCATGTTCATAGCAGCACAGTTTGTAATAGCTCAAACTTGGAAACAGCCCAAATGCCCATCAACTGGAGACTGGATAAAGAAAATGTGGTTTTTTAATAAAATGGAGTACTACTCAGCCATAAAAAATGAGAAATTAGAGACATTTATAGCTAAGTGGATGCACATTGAGGTGATACTCTTAAGTGAAATAAATAGGACACACATGAATAAATACAGAATAGTTTCTTTGGTGTGAGAAACTGAAAGTGTAAATAAGGACTAAATGTATAATAGGTAATGTGAAATAGGAAGAAAAGGGGCAAAGTGGAAGGAAGTGGGAGGGCTAGGGGAAAGGATAGAAGGGAGTGGGATTAATATGAGAAAATGGAAAAATAGGAACAAAATCTTTGTAAATAGGGAGAAATGGAAGGGTTGAAGGGAGGACTGGGCAAGGGTGAAAAATAAGAACCAAGAGAGACTATGTAAAGGTGCAAATTTCTAATGATGAATGTCATTATATAGTATACCTAAAATGTATCAATGATTAGAATGAATAATCGATAATGTAAAATAGGAAGAAAAGGTCCAAAGGGGTAGGGGTAGTGGGAGGGGCAGGGGAAAGGAAAGAAGAGAAAGGAAAAATGATGAGAAATGGAAAGAATGGAAATAAAGTCTTTGTAAATAGGGAAGGGTGGAGGGCATGAAGGGAGGGCTAGGAATGGGGAGAAAATAAGAACCAAGATGCATTATGTAAAGGTACAATTCCCAATGAGAAATGTAATTGTGTTGTATACCTACAATGTACCAATAAAAGAATTTAATTTAAAAAAAATGTGTTTAGAGGTGACTCAGTTTATAACCAATAAAATTCTCACAGTAATGCTCAAACTCCTGTTTACATTGATACCACATAAACTGATTACAAGCTGAGTCCAGCTGAACTAGGAAGAGAATTGTAACAATAGTATAGCAGAGGGAAGAGGGGATCAAATTACATAAGGTCTTATAGGTCCGGGAAAGTGCTTTGGACACCATTCTGAATTCCGTGAGAAACCACTGAAAAGTTTTAAATGGGGAATTAATGAGGTCTGATCCCCTTTACAGTACTCTTAACTTGTTTTGGTCTGTTTTCTTCAAAACTGAACATGTTTGCTCTCTCCCCAATACATAAGAAATGTCAAATTGATTTTTTAAAATTAAGAAAAGCTATGGCTTAATATTGAAAAACAGTATTTTGACTTCTGACTGCATTGATGATGGATAAGCAAGCCAAGCAATAATTTTGGCAAAAACAAACACAAAACATTGTTTCTCCTGAGAGCACATAAAAATAGGCAGAGCGAGATATCAAAGGAAGACATTTCATGCACAACAAAGTATACATCTAGTTTAACAGCTACAAGAAGAAAATGGATTGCTATACCACTAGAGCTGAGGGAGAAGGTATCAGCAGGTCCCAACATCAAAGCACTGAAGAAGTTCCTGCCAAAGTTAACTGCACTCAGGGAAGAGGAAGGCTACTAGTTGCAAACAAAGGCCTAATATCAATGAAAGAAGACCAGGTTTTTTTGTAATCTAATGCTGTCACAAATCCACAGAGCAGAGACCTACAAATCAAAGCCTAGCTGGCTATAAAACAGGTCGCTGAATTATTATATTCTCGAAGGAGCTCAGCCATAAAGATTGGGGTTATTTTTGGTACCAGGGATCGAACTCGGTTCCTTGCACTTGCAAGGCAGGCGGCGAAACCACTGAGCTAAATCCCCAGCCCTGCCATAAAGATTTGATTGAAATAATTGAGCAAGGAATCACTGAGTTGCCAAAGAAATTACTCTGCTCCAAATATTTACCATGTGCCACTACACATCTCACTGGCAACAAAAACTTTCCAGAGAGGTGATTCTATTTTAAAATGTACTTGGGCTGGCCCTACAGCTTGCTTCACTAGCACCTATGGCTGCTCAGCTGTTCAGTGTCCTGTGACTCTTGTCAGTATCACTGCCAGGAGGGTAGAGATGCTTCAGTGCAAAGACTTCAAAGTGGGACAATATATTTATAAAGATTCATAAATAAGTTATGGAACACAAGCACCAAGTAACTACAAACTACACAGCTCCTCTTGCATGTTTTTGTTTTGTTTCCTTTTGGTTTTGCAGTACTGGGGATCGGACGTAAAGCCTTCTCACTGAGCTACACCCACAGCGTTTTTAATTTTTAAATTTTGAAACAAGTTCTCACTACATCACCTAGTTGTCCAGGCTATGCTTAATCTTACCATCCTACTACCTCAACCTCCCGAAGTGTTTGGATTGTAGATGTGCACTACCACTCCCATCTCTATGCATGTTTTCCAGGTGCCAATATAACTTGTAAGGATTTTAGTGGCAACACAACATACTCTACTGGAATAAGGTTATTTTTTCTCAAGCTCTTATCTTACTGAAATGTAAATGGTCATTTTTACAATTTGCATTGTCCTTTTTTCTTTCTTTTTTATAACTTATTCTTTTCATTAGTACATATTTGTTATATACATTGATCACATTCCTCACAGGGAATTTGTATTTGTACATAACACATCTCAATTCTTCTTATTTTCCCACTCCCCTCTGCTCCTTTGAACCCATCTTCCCCTCCCCATTTACAAACATTTTTGTTTCCATTTTTTCCCTTCCATTCTCTTTTTGTCCTTTTCCCTTCCTTCCCTTCCTCCTCCCTACTCCCTTGTTCCCCTTCCCATTTGAACATGTTCTTCCTGCTTCCCAATATCTGTCCTCCATTGTGCTCTTTATTTGCCCTTTGGGTTTCTCCCACAAGAGAAATAATGTGATATCTAAACTTGTATGTCTGATTTATTTCACTTAAGATTATGGTCTCAAAGTGTATCCATTTTTCTACAAATGATCCAAATTTATCCTTCTTTATGGCAGAGTGGTACTCTCTTGTATATAAATATCACATTTTCTTTATCCATTCTTCTTTTGATGGGCATAAGGACTATATCCAAGATTTAGTTGTTATAATGAAATGGCACTCAGAGGGCGGGCAGACCAAGGAAGAGAGCTGCACTCAGAGAATTGAATTTATTCTCTAGTTAGGGGCCCAGTGGAAGTCACCTTCCAGAGTCTGAGCCCTGTTTCTCCATTTGTTCTCATGTTTATCTGTTCTTTATCCAGGGTGGGGAAGCAAGCAGAATTTTACAGAAGCAGAACTTAGTAAAGGGTAGGGAGGTAAAAATTATTTTTATAGTTTATCTCTAAGACATAGGGAGGTGGGCAACTGTGTTTCAACAGTGCACCTTCCAGACACAGTGACCTTCGTGAGTTTAGCAGGAAGGGCAAGCCTTAGACTGTCAGCCTTGAGACTGTCAGTCTCTGCCAAGTTTTTAGACTGTCAGTCTCTGCTCTGTCTTTTGTTTTTTCCATTTCAATAACTTGTGCTGCTATAAACATGGGTATGCATATATCACTATAGTACAATTCTTTTAACTCTTTTGGAAAGATACCTGGAAGGAGAATAACTGGGTTAAATGGAATCTCTAATTCTACTTTCTTGAGGAATCCCCATACTGACTTCCACAGAGGTTTTACCAGGTTACACTCCCACCAGCAATGGAAAAGGATTCCTTTTTCCCAACAGCCTCACCAGTATTTGTTATTGGTTGATTGCTTGATGATAGCCACTCTTTCTAAAGTGAGATGGAATCTCAGTGTTGTTTTAATTTGCATTTCTCAAATGACCAGTGATGTTGAATATTTTTTCATATATTTACTTGTCATTTGTACTTCTTCTCCTGAGAAGTGTGTATCCATTTCAGATGTCCATTTTTTAATTGGGTCTTTAAATTTGGGAGTCTGATTTTTTTTTTTTGGTACTGGGGATCGAACTCCAGACCTTGTGCTTACAAAGTAGGCACCACAATCACTGAGCTAAACCCCTGTCCCTGGAGTCTGATATTTTTTAGTTCTTTATGTATTCTATATGTTAGTCCTTTGACTGAGAAGTAAATTTTTTTCTCATTTTGTGAGTTGTCTATTCATTCTTTTGGTGGTTTCTTTTGCTGTGCAGAAGCTTTTGAATTTAATGTGATCCCAGCTGATGATTCTTTGTAATATTTCTTGTGCTATTGGGGTTTTCTTCATTAAGTCTTTACCTATATCTATGTCTTCTAGAATTTTACCTATTGTATCTTCCAGCAGATTTTTTCTGTTTTAATATTTAGATATTTGATCCATTTCAGTTTTAGTTTAGTGCATGGTGAGAAATATAGGTCTAGGTACAAGTTTGGACATGTGGAAAGCCAGTTTTCCCAGCACCATTTATTGAAGAGGCTATCTTTCTTCTAATGAGGTGTTTGGCCCCTTTTTCAAAGATAAGGTAGCCAACTGTGCTATGAGTTTTTCTGCATCTTCCATTCTGTTCCACTGATTCTCAGGTCTGTTTTTCTGCCAGTGCCATGCTGTTTTTATCACAGTAGATTTGTAGTACAACTTCAAATAAGGGATGGTTATGCCCCTTGCCTTGCCCTTGTTGCTCAGACTTGCTTTTGCAATTCTAAGTCTTTTTTGGTTCCATCTGAATTTTAGGATTGTTTTCTCTAATTCTGTGAGATATGCTACTGGTATTTTGATTGAGATTGCATTAAATTTGTATAATAGTTTAGGAAGTAAGGCCATTTTACTATATTGGTTTTGCAAGAACAGGGAATATCTTTCCATTTTTTGATATTCTCTTCAATACACTTTTTCAGAGCACTGTAGTTTTCAATCTTTCACTTCCTTTGCTTGACTGATTTCTAAGTATTCCATTTTTCTTGATGTGGCTGTGAAAAGTGTGATTTTCCTAATTTCCTTCTCAGTGAGTTTGTTATTTGTGTATAGGAAGGCCATTGATTTTTGAGTATTGATTTTGTATCCTGCTATGCTGCCACATTTGATTGTTAAATCTAGGAGTCTTTTGCTGAAGTTTTGAGCATCTTCTATGTAAAATATCAAGTTGTCAGCAAATAATGATCATTTAATTTCTTCCTTTCCTATCCATATTCCTTTCATTTCTTCCTCTTGTCTAATTTTTCTGGCTAATGTTCCAGAAGTATATTAACAGGAGTGGTGATGGTGGGCATCCTTGTCTTGTTCCTGATTTTAGAGTGAAAGCTTTCAGTTTTTGTTGGTTTAGTATGATTTGGCTGATGGTCTGTCACAAAAGGCTTTTATTGGATTGAGATAAGGATGTTCTATTACAATTTTCTGTAGAGTTTTTATCATGAATGAGTGTTGGATTTTGTCAAATGCTTTTACTGCATCTATTGAGATGGTCATGTGATTTTTGTCCTTGGTTCTGTTAATGCGGTATATTACATTTACTGATTTGCATATGTTGAACCATCCCTGCATCCCAGGGATCCATCCTACTTGGTGATGGTGTATGCTTGATTATTTGTTGCATTTTGTTTGCCAGGATCTTATTGAGAATTTCTGAATCTATGTTCATTAAGGACATTGGCCTGTAGTTCTCCTTTTTGGTTGACTCCTGCTCTGGTTTTTGGTATGAAGGTAATGCTTGCTTCCAAAAAAGAGTTTGGGAGTATTGCTTCCCTTTCAATTTCATTAAAGAGTTTGAGGAGTAGCAGCATTAGATCTTCTCTAAAGTTCTTGTAGAATTCAGTGAATCTACCAGGACCTGGACTCGTCTTTGTTGGTAGTTTTAAAATTACTTCTTCAATTTCATTGACTGATATTGGGTTACTTAGATTTTTTTTTTTTTGCAGTACCAGTGATCAAACTCAAGACCTTGCACTTGCCAGGCAGGCGAAGTTCCACTGAGCCACATCCCCAGCCCAGAACTTTTATGTCTTCTTGATTCAACTTTGGTAATTTTTATGTATCTAGGAATCTGTCTATTTCTTCTGTGTTTTCCATTTTATGGGAGTACAGTTTCTCAAAGTAGGTATCGATGATCTTCTGGATTTCTGTAGGATCTGATTTTATCTTTTGCATTCCTAATTGCATGGATTTGGGTCTTTTCTTTTCTTTTCTTTTATAAGGTTGGCTAAGGGTTTCTCTATTTTATTTAATCTTTCAGAGAACTAATTCTTCCATTCACTGATTCTTTGTGTTGTTTTCTTAGTCTCAATTGCATTAATTTCTGCTCTCATCTTTATAATTTCCTTCCTGGTATGGCTTTTGAGTTTAGCTTGCTCTTCTTTTTCTAGAACCTTGAGGTTCAACATTAAGTTATTTATTTGAGCTTGCTCTGTTTTTCTGATGTGGAAATTCATCACTATAATTTCTCTTGTAGGACCGCTTTCATTGCCTCCCATACGTTCTGGTATGTCATATTGGCATTATTGTTTAGTTGTAGAAACTGCAATCTCTTCTTCAATTTCATCTGTGACCCATTAGTTATTAAGGAGGATGTTATTTAATTTCCCTATGTTTATGTAGTTTTTGTTGTTTCTTTTGCCATTTTCTTTCAATTTCATTGCACTATGATCTTATAATATGCATGGGATAACTTGAATTCCTTTGCATTTTCTTAAGCATATTCTATGGGCTATTATGTGGTCTATTTTGGAGAAAGTTCCATGTGCTGCTGAGAAGAATATGTGTTCTGATTTTGTAGGGTGGGATACTCTGTAGATATCTACTAAGTCCATTTGTTGAAAGGCTTGATTCAGCTCTGATATTTCTTTGTTGATTTTTTGTGTAGTTGATCTGTTTGTGACCGTGGGGTATTGAGGTCCCCCATTACAATTGTATTAGTGCTTATGTGGTTTTTCATATCCATTAGTGTTTGTTTTATATAGTTCAGTGTGCTGGCATTGGTGCAAACATTGTTATCACTTCCTCTTTGATTATTCCCTTAACAAGTCTATAGAGACTTTCTTTGTCCCTTCTGATCAGTCTTGGTTTGAAATCCACTTTGTCTGAAAATAGAATAGCTACCTCTGCTTTTTTCCCAGCTCCCTATTGCATGGAATATTGTTTTCCATCCTTTGACTTTCAGTCTATGACTTTCTCTTTGAGTTAAATTGCTTCTTGTATGCAGCATATTATTGGATCTTGTTTCTGATCCATTCCACCAATCTGTTTCTTTTGATTGGAGATTTCAGTCCATTCACATTGATGTTTATAGGTATGCATTGATTTATCCTTGTCATGTTATTATTTTCCTAATTGTTGGTTCCCTTTCTTTCCCTTCTGTTTAATTTCTTCCCTTTTTAGATCTCCCCCTAAAGCCTCATGCTTTCTCAGAGGTGGCTGAGTCTAGAGTGTGTGATAGACTCATGGTGGGGCTAGGCCCAAGGGCACTGGGATTAAGGGCATGAGTGCTACCTACCCTAAGTAGTCTGAATAAGATAAAAGGGGCAGAAAGATGCTGTTAAGGCTTCTTGTTGCCTTTGTGTGTTCTGTGGCCATGATCTGTAACCCCTCTGCCATGTGCCACTCTGCCTTGGAGCCAGCAGACTATAGACTGAAACCTCTACAAACTGTGAGCTAAATAAACCCTTCCTCTTTAACTTTGGGTGTCAGGTATTTTGTCTCAGCAATGAGAGAAAAGTAACTAACATACTTTGCCTGGTGGGTTCATCCTACTGGGATTCATGAAATTGTCTTCACTGCCTTGTTCTGGAATATCTTTCAGAAATTTTTGGAGTACTGGTTTGATAGTTGTGAATTTCTTCAAGTGTTCCTTATCATGGAAGGATCTTATTTCTCCAGCAGTTGTGAAAGATAATGTGGGGTTCATCAGTCTGGTTGGAGAATTGTTTTCTTTTAGGGCTTGAAATACTTCACGCCTTGACTTAAGGGTTTGTGTTGAGAAGTCTGCTGTGATTTGTTTCTTTTCTCTAATAGCTTTTAGTATTCTGTTTTTGTGTTGAATTTCTGGAATCTTGACTATTATATACTTTGGTGTAGTTTTTTTCTGATCATGGCTATTTGGAGTTCTATATGCCTTCCTGATCAGTACTTCAATTTCTTTTTTCATACTTGGAAAGTTTTCTGCCATTACTTCTGTTAACAGGTTTTTATGTCCTTTGTGCTATCTTCTGATTTTTCATTGATTCCAATTAATCTTATGTTATTCTTCTTTGCATCATCTAGCAGCTGTTGGATTGATTTTTCATTGTCCCTTGCTATGTTTAAAAAGTCTTTCATTTGATGATTGCTAACCACAAACTTGTCTTCTAGATATGATATTCTATCTTCACACTGGTTGATTCTGCTGGGTATAATTTTGATAGAATTTTTAATCTCCTGGATATCTGTTTTAATCTGTTTTATAGAGTCCAGTACTTTTCTATGTTGGGCATTCATGGTTTCCATCACTTTCCTAAGCTCCTGTATTTTTTTTGTCTGTATCTACTCTAGGCACACTAACCAAGTCCTTCATTATGGTCACCATCTCTTTAGTTATCTGTGTAATTATTTTTGATTTTTTTCTACAGCCTCATTTATCTGCTTTGTTACTTCTGCCATGACCATTTCAGAAAGTTCATCTGAGTGACTTTTGACTTCTCCCACCTCAATGCCCCCCTGGATTTTCCTCAGGCAAGCTGAAGGTCTGGTGTCGCACCTTGCTTCCATGTTTTCTCATTTTCTATTTTTTGTTTTCTGCATTGATGCTTATAAATTGCTTACAGTAGGTAGCTTTATTATTAGTATTGAGACCTCTTTAGGAAATGACTATCTTCCAGAGATGTCTTCTGAGTGTAGCTGGCTTTTGGATTTTGAGTCTTTCCCAAGATCCTGCCTCTACAATTTATTAGGGATAGAAGGTTGCTGCCTGTTTGTTCTAGCACCCAGTTCTTTGGTAGTAGATTGTGGTATTGTTTATGGCCCCTATACTATCTTGGTATTGGCATACAAGGAAGAACAACTGATCACAGCAACTATGTCACATTGGCTAAAATAGTACAATCAGTATTAACAATACCATCAAGCACAATCTAGAAAATGACAACTTGTGATAACTATGATAACTATGAATTTGCCAACTTTAACCCTAGGTACATGATTTAAAGTTACATAACAAAACCTAAAACAAATTAGAAATTATATACTGTAAATATCCACTCAATAGAGCATTTTTCTGGGGAGAAAATTTAAAAGGGATAAGAGGAAAAAATGGAAATAAAGTCTTTGTAAATAGGGAAGGGTGGAGGGGGTGAAGGGAGGGCTAGGAATGGGGAAAAAATAAGAACCAAGATGCATCATGTAAAGGTACAAGTTCCCAATGAGAAATGTAATTGTGTTGTATACCTAAAATGTACCAATAAAAGAATTTAAGGGAAAAAAAAGAGGAAGAAATAGAGAAATAGAAGAAGAGAAAGAGATTAGAAGCAAGGGTGACAGACAAAGGGAGATTACTCAAGCTTCAGGAAACTAGCGAAGAAGATAGAATGGAAAGGAAGAAAAAAAACAAAAACAAGAACCCAACAAAACAAAGGAAAACTAGAAACAGTGTTCACACTCATGAAAAAACAAAAAAGAAACAATCGAGAGAAAAAAAAAAAGCAAATGACCACAACCAAAACAATTTTTTTAAACCCAAAACAAAGAAAAAAAAAAGATTTCTCTGTGATTTTAAGCCTGTTATTTTCTTGGGTCTACAGTTTTGTGGTAGTGTCCAATTCAAGGCATAACTCTGCTGTCTCTGGTATACAAAGGAGACAGACCGAGCCCAGATCTGTGCTGGATGATCCTAACAAGCCTGCAGTTGTATTAGGGTGGGGTAGGAGTTCTGGTGCTTTCAACTCTGCAGAAGTTCAGGCTGATCCTGGCCACTGGTTGTGTGGTTGGGTCCTGAGTTGTTCAGCCTAGAACACTCTCTGTGTCTCTTGCTGGCCTGACCATGGCTCCTTGACCATGGACATCTCCCATGGTTGTTCCTCACCCAATCACTGTGGGATTTCAACACCTTGAACCCTGGCATGAAGCTGACCCACAGCTGTGCTGAGTTCTGGTTGGCCCCTCCGTAAAATGGCATTCAGCTAAGCACCCCCTCCAGGGGACACAGCATTTGCTTGAACTAGAGTCATTCACCAGCTATTGTAATGCACAGCATCCACTGCTTCATTCCACATGTTCATTTCTCCCTGGAGGCCTCTGGGGTCATCTGCCTTCACTGTGTGCTTTGAGTTCAATCTCTTCACTTTCTCTGTGGGCTCCAATTTTCCCATCAGATCCTTCCTGGGTCCTGGGGATCCACCTCCCTCTTTCTTTTCTTCCCTAAGTTATTATTTTTCAGTGTGTAGATTCTAAATCTTTGAGATGTTGATTTATTGCTGCTTACTGCTCCACTGTCTTTCTGGAAGTCCCATTGTCTTTTTCTTAAGCGGTTGAGAGAAGATTGATTTACCTGGATGTCCTGCTTTGGATTTGTTATTTTCCATTGTAGGGTTTTGTGGAATTGGGAGCCTAATTGATATTGATTTCATTCTTATTTCAAAGCAGATTATTGGGACTTCAGATCAAAGTACAGTGGTGCCTCAGTTCATGAACTTAATTGCAACCGGAATTGTGGAACAAATTCTCCATCCAAAATCATGGAAAGAATTAATTTATGAACTAAGGTACCACTGTAGCTACAGTATAGATTTTTTTCAATTTTTATTTTTTATTAGTACATGTTTGCAGTACAAAATGATTTGGCACATGTACATAACATACCTTAATTCTATTTTCATCCCCTTTTCTCCCCTCCCTCCAACTCTTGGTCCACTTCCCTTTCGGAAAAGATCTCTGTCTCCCTATTTCCTATTCTGTATCTTTTATTTTGCTCTTTATTTACATTTTAGTTTCTCAATGAGATATTTAAGCTTGGTATTAAAGTAGACATTAAAGTAGATATTCAAACATTAAAATAAGATAGTGAATAGTGCTGGAGCAAAAACTGATACACAAGTCAATGGATCAGAACACAGAGCCCAGAAACAGATATATTAATACACACTCACACACACACACACACACACACACACACACACACACTGAATACAGAAGAAGCCTCTCAAACAGGGAAGAGGTGAATTGTTTGCTAAATGATGCTACAGGGGAAACAAACTATTATTTGAGGGGGAAGAGCTATAATGTCATCTCATACTATATACCTAAATATATTCTAATTAGATCACACAATTTTATTGAAATTATCAAACCATAAAAATAATAGAAGAAAATACAAGGAGCCTCAGAAAATAGGCTCAACATTTAAAGTCCCTCAGCATGTGGTTCCCTTGTAGACTCTTCCCATAGGAGAAAAGGGAGGGGGCCTCTTCTGAGCCTAAAATGTTTTTTCTCTGGCCCTGATGTTTTCTAGGCCAAAGCAAGATCTGAACCCAATGACACAACACTATTATCTAAATACATGGCAAAATTAATGGTCAAGGTCTCTTAGGGTTTGTGGAGCTGAAAAGAATGAAATGGAGTCTCTACCCAGCCATCCCTCAGCTGACTTCCCTGAGGTGCCATAGGAGCACACTCACTTTTATTCTGTATCTGCATAGCAAGAAAGTATCAAGAGAGACAATGGAGATGTTGGAAGGGAAGTAGATGGGAGGAAGGTTCCTCGTTGGGAGGGCCCTTCAAACTCATTGCTGCCCCCAGGCCCAAGATTGTAACAGAAAACCCAGCCTTCCTGGGCCTCCACCACACAAACCACCACAGCCTCAAGGCATAGTGTCTGAGGAAGAATTAAAAATATTTTAGGGCTCCCAAGACCTAGTGGTGATTTTTCTCAATAACCAATTTCCTCCAGTAATTGGAAGAAAACAGAGCTCAGGAATAGCCTATAATAGGGAACTGATGAGTCAGAAAACAACAGTCAGGCTGATAGCTGGAGGAGGACTCCACTCCCTTTGCAAACCCAACTTCCTAGAAGCAAGCCAAGTAACACAGCCCAAAAGCATCTGTGCAAACAAATCTTCCCTGAAGACAAGCAGAGCCTTGGAGATGCTTCATCTTTATCCCCAAGATCTCTCACATCATATGACATATGTAGGTTTTGACAGCACATGGTATTTCTAGAGGATTAGCAGTTCAAATGTGTCATCCTTACATGTCACTCCATGCTTTCAAGCTATTGCTGCATTATTCATTCATTATTTTTGCAAATGCTTACAGAGCCCTTCTACGTAGCAGGCACTGGTCTAGATGCTGGGATCACAGCGCTGAATAAGGCAAAGACCCTGCTCTTCTGGAGTTGACATTTTAGTTAGAGGAGGCAGACAATCAAGCAAGCAACACCAGCAGGTAGCAATAACTGCCATTAATAAAAAGTAAGATAATAAGGGAGCAGTGGGCTAGGAGGTGTCCTATTTGAGCTGGAGTAATAAGGAAGGTCCTCCCTGGATATATGTTACTTGGACAGACATCTGAACAAAGTGAGGCAGGCAGTCATGCTAATGTCAGGAGAAGAACGGTCTAAGGAGAGGGACTAGAAAGAAAAAACCCTGAGGGAAATCTACTTGGTATTTTCAGGGAACAGCAAGATGGCCTGTTGACTCCAAAGAATGGAATGAACAGGAGAAAAATGGAAGAGAAGATGAGAGAGCCAGAAAGGGACTAGAATGAGCAGAACCTCATAGTCCAAGTGGATTGACTTTGGATATTTTTTCTAAATGGCAGAAGGAATTGTTGGAGGGTTTAAAGTTTCTTTATTATGAAAGTTTTAAACATACACCAAAGAAAAGATAGTGTAATGAACTTTATAAACTCATCACCTAGATTCAACAGTTATCAAGATATTACTGCTTGCTTCATCTATTTCATTTTTGTTCCCTTTCTTTTCTTTGATCGTTCGCTTTCTTCCTGTCTTTCTTTTTTCCTTTCTTCCTTTCTTTTTTCTTTCTTTTCTCCTCCATTTTACCACAGAAGTATTTTACAGTAAACTTCACCTTTATGTATTTTACATCTAAAAAGTATTGCCAAGAATTTTTATATTTCCATTTTCTTGCATAAAAATAAAACTATTGGCCAAGCATGTTGGTGCACATGTGTAATCCCAGCACTCAGGAGGCTGAGGCAGGAGGATTGCTATGAGTTCGAGGCCACCCTAAGCTACATGGTGAGTTTAAGGTTAGTCTGAACTATATAGTGAGACCCTCCCTCAAAAATAAATAAATAAACCTTCCTTCCATCCTCCCTCCCTCCCTCTTTTCTCTCTCTCTTCCTCCCTCCCACCCTTCCTTTCTTCCTTGCTTTCTTGCTTCCTCCTTCCCTTTTTTTTTATTCCCTCCTCCACTTCTTGTCATGCCAGATCCCTAATCTTGCCATTAGGCGGCACAGACTTCAAATTGTCTTAGAAAAGGGAAAAATTCGCCTCTGTAAGTAGAAACTTTAGGGTTGAGAGACTTGGCTCTCTCAGAGCTCTCTAGCTAAAGATGAAAAGGTGATAAGGTCCCACCCTATAAACTATTGTTGATGTTTGGAGACAGCGGGAGATTTGTTGCTTTTAGACATACAGAATTGCTCTGAATTATTCAAGGACTACAGTTCTTCTGCAACCCTCACTTCAAAATATCTGGCACCTCTTAGGCTACAGGTCAAGGTGACATAAGGCAAGAGCCAAAGAGAAGATTAGCTAGACTGTTTGCTAAAATGAAGACCAAAAATGACATGACAGAAAGAAACATAGACGCAAATGCGAAAATACTAGCTGAAATCAAGCAAGAAGTTGTTAAAGAAGACTGCAACAATAAAAATGCTGAAAATGGAGAAAACAAAATTATAGAGGCACTAGCTCTTAAAAAAGAATTGAGGAAATAAAAGATGAAAAAAGTGATGACACTGGAAAAGAGGGAGGAGAAAAGAAAGAAGCAGTGACAGCAGAAGAAACACAAAATGGAAAAGATCAGAAAAACAAGGAAGATCAAAGTAAAGAAGAGAAAGAAGAAGATGAAACACAAGGTCAAGAGGGAAAAGAGGACAAAGATAGAAACAAGAAGGGAGAAGATGGAGAAAGGGAAGATTATCAAAATGAAAAAAGAGATAAAGAGGATGAAGATGGAGAAAGGAAAAAAGAGGAAAAATATGGAAAAGAAAAAGGAGGTGATGAAAAAGAGAAAGGTGGAAAAGAGAAGGAAGATGGAAAAAAAAGGATAAAGATTGAAAAGAGAAAGGAGATAAAGAAAAGAAATACGAAAAAGAGATATGGACAGGAAGATGAAGGTGGAAATGCAGAAGAAGATGGAAAGGAAAAAGAGAAAGATGGAAAAGAGGCAGAAGGAGAAGACAAAGAAGATGTAAAAGAACATGGAAGAAAAGATGAGAAAGATGCGAGAGATGAAGATGAAAACAAAGCTGAAATTGGAAATGAAGCTGAAAAAGATAGAAAGAGAAGCTGAAAAAGATAGAAAAAAAGAGTCTCTGAATACTGTTTAAAACTGCCCTATATAGTTTCATAATTTGGTAAAATGTAGCTTCATGTAATATTAAAAGAGATAAATATTTTATCACATGTTTTATAACTTTTTTGACATTTCATGACACATACTTTTTATTAGTCACAAAATGCCTAACATGAAATTGAATCTAAAAATTTTGTGACAATAGTAGTGGAATATATAAAAAACATGCTTTCAAATTTGTCAGTGAATTTTGCTTTCTGTATGTTCTGTTTCAATCTTTGAACTTGAATTATATATATGAATATATATATATGAATATATGAATGATAGAATATAGAATGATAGTTTCACAATGTAGGGGGTTTCCAAAAGAATAAGTTTCATTCAACATTCTTAGGGTACTCTAAATCACTTTTATAAAGAAGGTGAACCATTTTCATTTAAGGCTATGAGTTAGCAGTACCTTTCCTAAGTATAATTTTATTAATAACTTTGAAAAATATAAAATTGTAATTATGCTTTTCAAAGAAATACAAACATTTATTTTAGAAGGGTAGTTTCAATTGTATGTGTTTGTGAAAAGTTTTCCTACAATGCACAATTTTTTACTGGATGTATCTTAATTAAAAAGACTCTTCAAAAATGACTGTAGTTTGTTATATCTCAAAACTGTGTCTAGTGAAACATTGTAACTAGATTTTTATATTGTGATGCTGATGACAGCATTTAAAATTTTTCAATGAGATACAATTATCATAAGATTCACTACTTTAGTAATTTCTAAGTGTGAAGTTCATTGTTTTTAGTATGTTCATAATGCTTTGCAAACATTACATCTGTCTACTTCCAGAGCATTTTCATCACTCAAAAAAAAATACTCATTAATAGTTTCTCCTTTTTCTCATCAACTATGCACCACCCTCCATCCTCTGCCAATGATTTCAAGTTCTGTGAAATTGCCAAATCTGAACAGTTCAAATAAATAGAATCATGTAATATGTGTTTGTGGCCTTTTGTGCTTGGCTTCTTTACCTTGGCATAATGTTTTCAGGTTCATCCTTGTCATAACCTGTCATTACTTCATTCCTTTTTGTGGTTGAGTAATAGTTCATCTCATCAAAATAACCCATTTTCTTTTTTGATGGACATTTGGACTTCTACATTTTGTCAGTTATGAATAATGTTGCTATGAACATTCATCTACATGTTTTTCATTTCTCCTGAGTATATATCTAGGAGTGAAATTACTGGGTCTAGCAGTAATTCTGTGTTTAACCTTTTGAGAAACTTCCAAACATTTTCAAAATTGCTTCAACATTTCGTATCTCTATCAGCAATGTATGGAAATATTGACTTTTCCATATCTTTGCCAATACTTTTTATTGTCTGACTTTTATTAAATTAAATTTCACTTGAGTGAAAAATAAATAAATAAATAAAGCTATTAGCACACCTAATTGAATTAATAATTCCTTGGCATAATATAATATTCAGTCTATTGTCAAGTTGCCCTCATTGTCTTCAAAATTATTTTCCCAGTTCACTTATGATGTGCATAAATTATTATAATGTGCAATAGCCCCTTGTCTCCTCTCCCCCCTTTTTCATACCAGTGATTTCTTAAAGAAACTAGATCATTGTCCTATAAAAAGTTCTGTACAGTATTTATAGTTGTCTGTTTTCCTCCTTGTGATGGCTTTAAACTTGTCTTTTTTCCTCTTATTTCCTGTAAACTATAAGTTAATCTGAAGCTTGTTTAGATCCAGGTTCAATTTTGGAGGCAGGAGTACTTTTAGTGATTTCAATCAGAAGTATGAGTGATGACAGTCTGATGTTTTATTGCAACACACAACATCAACCTTTCACCTCACAATTTTAACAGCCATCGATGACCATTACCTGTCATAACTCTTTCACCATAGGTTGTACAATAATGTTTTTTATTTCTGTCATTCTCTCCAACAAACTATTTGTTATAATACCATATATTCAGATTATTCTCACTTCCGACTATGCCCCCTCTAACCTGTTACGTTCCTCTCCCTACAAGTAACCATCTTTGTTAATTTTTCCTTCTAGACTTCTTTTTGCAATTAGAAGTATTTATGTGTATAGATATAAATATGTATATATGGGTAGGTATGTATATGTACATACTCTTATTTCTTCTAGCACAAAAGGTACATTAATGTATACGCTAGTCTGTATCTTTCTGTTTTCACTGAAAGATGTCCTGGAAATCCTCCACATTACTGTCTAGAGCTCTTCCTGGAGAGGTTCTGAGTAGGGGAATGGCCAAAGCTAACTTTGGGTTTGGAAGTCTTCATCTAGCTGAATTATAGAAAATAGAATTTAAAGGGCAAGTACCAAAGCAGGGGGTGTGGAGGCATTAAAGGGGACAGCAAAAATCTAGAGAGACATGGTGGTGAGCCAACTGGCTCATGCAAATAAAGAAAACTCGCTGGAGTTGATCGGGCCCTGGATCTCTGAGTAGAGTTGCCACAGCAGCACAGACACCAAGCAGATCTTTATCTGATTTAAGGCATATTTTATTTAGAATCTCTGTCATATGCACTGAACCTGCATTCTGACACACACAAATTATTCTAGTTCTAACATGCTTTTATATTATTTTATTAATTTTATTGGTAAATTTTAGGTATACAACATAATGACATTTATCATTGGGAACGTGTACCTTTACATGATGTATCTTGGTTCTTATTTTTTCCCCATTCCCCTCCCCTCCCTTCAACCCCTCCACCCCTCCCCATTTACAAAGACTTTCTTTCCATTTTTTCCTTTTCTCATGTTAATTCCATTCCCCTTTTTCCTTTGCCCTACCCCTCCTACTTCCTCTTCTCCTTTGTACCTTTTCTTCCTATTTCATATTATCTATTATACATTTTAGTCCTTATTTACACTTTCAGTTTCTCACACCAGAGAAACTATTTGGTATTTACATGTGTGTCCTATTTATTTCACTTAAGAGTATTGCCTCAATGTGCATCCACTTAGCTATAAATATCTCTAATTTCTCATTTTTTATGGCTGAGTAGTACTTCATTTTATTTTAAAACCACATTTTCTTTATCCAGTCTCCAGTTGATGGACAATTGGGCTGCTGCCAAGTTTTAGCTGTTACAAACTGTGCTGCTATGAACATGGGTGCACATATATCATTGTGGTATGATTTTTTTAAATTCTTTTGGGAAGATACCCAGAAATGGAAGAGCTGGGTCAAAAGGGACTTCCAATCCTAGTTCTTTGCGGTATCTCCATATGGATTTCCACAGTGCTTGCACCAGTCTACACTCCCACCAGCAGTGGAGTAGGGTTCCTCTTTCCCCACAGCCCTGCCCGCATTTGTTATTGGTTGATTTCATGATAGCAGCCATTCTTTCCGGGGTGAGGTGGAATCTCAGCATTGTTTTCATTTGCATCTCTTGAATGACCAGTGATGTTGAACATTTTTTTATGTTTACTTGCTATTTCTACTTTCTCTGAGAAATGTCTGTTCATTTCAGATGTCCATTTTTGGATTGGATCTTTAAATTTGAGAGATTTGATTTTTTTAAGTTCTTTATACATTCTAGATAGTACACCTTTGTCTGAGGAACAGCAGGTGAAAATTTTTTCCATATTGTGGGTTGTCTCTTCACTCTGTTGGTGGTTTCTCTTGCTGTGAAGAAGCTTTTTAATAAAAAGAGATCCCACTTGTTGATTGTTTGTGCTAGTTCACGGGCAAGTGAGGTTTTGTTCATGAAATCTTTTCCTATACCAGTGTCTTTAAGAGTTCTACCTAACCTCTCTTCCAGCCAGTTAGTGTTTCTGTACATATTTAGATTTTTAATCCATTTTGATTTTAGTTTAGTGCATGGTGAAAGATATTGGTCTAGTTTTAATCTTTGGCAAGTTGAAACCAAATTTTTCCCTCACTATTCAATAAAGAGGCTATCTTTCCTCTAGTGAGGGTGTTTGGCTCCTTTGTCGAAGATGAGGTGGCTGAGTGTTTCTGGAGTTGTTTCTGCATCTTCTAATCTGTTCCACTGGTCCTCAGGTCTGTTTCTTTGCCAGTACAATGCTGTTTTTATCACAGTAGCTTTGTAGTATAGTTTCAAGTTGGGGATTGTGATACCCCCTACCTTGTCTTTATTGCTGAGAATTGCTTTTGCTATTCTAGATCTCTTCTGGTTCCAAATAAATTTTTGGATTGTTTTCTCAAGGCCCATGAAGTATGCTGTTGGAATTTCAATTGGGATAGCACTGGATCTATATAGCAGTTTTGGAAATATGGCCATTTTTATTATGTTCGTTCTTCTTACTCAGGAGCAAGGGATGTCTGTCCATGTTTTCATATCCTCTTTGATCTCTTTTTTCAGAGTACTGTAGTTCTCAGAGTAGAAGTCTTTGATTTCTTTTGTTAGGTTGATTCCTATGTACTTCTATTTTTGGAAGCTATTATGAAAGGAATTGTTTCCCCTATTTCTCTCTCAGTGAGTCTGTTGTTCGTGGACAGGAAATCCATTGATTTTTGTGTGTTGATGTTATATCCAGCTACGTTACTGAATATGGTTATTAAGTCTAGAAGACTTTTGGTGGAGTTCTTAGGGTCATTTATATAGAGTATCATGTCATCTGCAAATAGTGACAATTTAACTTCTTTGTTTCCTATCTTTATTCCTTTTACTGCTTTCTCCTGTCTCATTGCTGTGGCTAATGTTTCCAAAACTATATTGAACAAGAGTGGTGACAGTGTACATCCCTGTCTTGTTCCTGATTTTAGTGTGAAGGATTTAGGTTTTTGACCATTTAGTATGATATTGGCTGTTGGATTTTCATAGATGGCTTTTATCAGATTAAGGTAGAGACCGTCTGTTCCAATTTTTTGTAGGGTTTTTATCAGGAATGCATATTGGATTTTGTTGAAAGCTTTTTCTGCATCTATTGAGATGATCATTTAGTTTTTGTGCTTGGCTCTATTAATATAGGGTATTACATTTATTGATTTGCATATGTTGAACCATCCCTTCATCCCTGGGATGAATCCCTCTTGGTAGGAGGTATGATCTTCTTGATGATCTTCTGCATTCTATTTGCCAGTATCTTATTGAGGATTTTTGTATCTGTGTTCATTAGTGAGATTGGCCTATAGTTCTCCTTTTCGGTTGAGTCTTTCTCTGCTTTGGGGATCAAGGTGATGCTTGCTTCCCGGAATGAATTTGGGAGTATTGCTTCCCTTTCAATTTCATTGAAGAGTTTAAATACTACTGGCAGTAGTTCCTCTCTAAATGTCTTGTTGAATTCAGCAGTGAAGCCATCAGGGCCTGGGCTTTTCTTAGTGGTAAGCTTTTAATTACATTTTCAATTTCATTGATTGACATTGGGTTGTTTAAAATTTTTAGGTCTTCTTCATTCAACTTTGGTTATTCATACGTATCTAGGAATCTGTCCATTTCTTCTGTGTTTTCCATCTTATTGGCGTATAGGTTCTTTTTTTTTTTTAATAGCAAGGTGTCTTTACTAGGATGGAGGCAGGGGGTGGGGGGGACAGGTTCAGCGCAAGTAGAATTATCCACCCCTAAATGGGCAGAAGTCCTGGGGATCTTGAGTCATCTGCTGGAGATGCTGAGTTAATGCCTGTTGTGGATAAGAGGTGCAGGAATTCGGATATCCTGGCCTCTCTCCAGACGTCGCTCACGGTCAATCCAATAGTTCACTCCATCGATGACAAGCTGTACCAGCTCCACCTGGAGGACACTAATCCTTGATCTCTGCTTCCCACAATCTGTATTTCTGTCTTTAACAACGACTGACTCTCTTGCTCTGGAAATTCATTTTCAGTTGCCTCCCTGCCCAACCAGAATTTCATTTCAGACTCTATTACATTCTCGCAGCTCAGTCACTGTCAGTTCTCAGCTCTTGTAGACCTGCACTGCTCCTCCCCTCACTCCTCAGAACCTCACCTCTGACTTGCCCAGCCGATCCAAGTTAGAGATGTCAAAGACGCTGCCTGTGGCCACAGTGTCTACTCCTCCGGTACCACGCTTCTGGAGTCTCAGGTTCTCCAGGATCTTTGGGAATTGGTTATCTTTGTTTAGCAGGGGTAGTGTGATGTGCACTCCTGCCCAAAGTCCAGTGCCCAGGTTAGATGGACAGGTCAAGATGTATCCCAAATGCTCGTTCCACATAAACTCCCAGCCATGCTCCTGGATCAGCCACTCCACCTCTTTGAGGCCCCGGCAGAATCTTTCAAACACTCTCTTCATGTTGCCACCCTTCTCCATGGAGATGACCCTCGTGTGATCCTCCTCATTCACCCGGATCAAGAAGCTCTTCTCATTGTTATGCCAGATTCCACGAGCATCCGGCCAGTCTCAAGCCATTCCTGCTGCAGTCAGCAATGGGAACACAGGCTTATCAGACAGGAAGTGGTCATCAATAAGCTGCTGCTGCTCAGCCTCTGTCATCTCACTGAGCCTGTAGTACCGTCCAGCCAGGTCACCCTTTAGACCACTCAGCGCATCCACCACAACACGTTCCACCTCTCGTTGCTCAGCCCGAGTGCAGGCTGGAGGCAGACTGAGCCCCCGGATACTTCGGCCAGTTCTGACTCGTGAGGACAGTGCATACCGCTCATCAAAGTAAACAGAACGGATCTTACTGGCATCCAGGTCAGTGGTGTGCTTCATGGTCCGGGGGTCACATCCATTGTGCCGCTCTTGAATCACAGGGTCAAACAGCTCAGCAAATACCTCATAGGTCTCCTCATCTCCAGCCACCATGCCCACAGTCTTGATGAAGGGGTGGCCAGGGTTGTCCATGCCAGTCTGGATGCACTGATCAAGGGTCCAACCAGTGGGTGTGGTCTTGTCGAAGAGCTGTGCATAGACTGCTGGGGTCAGGTTACTGGCCATGCAGTTGTTGTGCTTTCGGAGGTCTGGGTACTCAGCGCTGTTGGGTGCACTGGGTGTGAGGCTGGGGTTGAGCTGGAATTGTTAGCTCGCTCCTCCTTGTCCTTCTCCTCGGCTCCGTACCTTGGTGTATGGGTTCTTGGAGTAGGTATTGATGATCCTCTGATTTCTGCTCGGTCCCTTGTAATTTCACCCATTTCATTCCTAATTGCATGGATTCGGGCCTTTTCTCCCTTTTTCTGATAAGGTTGGATAAGGGTTTGTCAATTTTGTTTATTCTTTCAAAGAACCAATTCTTTGCTTCATTGAGTTGTTTGTTTGTTTGTTTGTACTGGAGATCAAACTCAGGACCCTGTGCTTTCAAGGCAGGGGGCAGAACCACTGAGCTAAATCCCCAGCCCTTGCTTCATTGATTTTTTGTATCATTCTCTTAGCCTCCATTGTATTGATTTCTGCTCTGATCTTTATAATTTCCTCCCTTCTATGAACTTTGGGTTTATCCTGCTCTTCTTTTTCTAGAAGCTTGAGGTTCAGTATCAGGTTGTTTAATTGAGTTCGCTCTGTTTTCCTAATATGAGTGTTCACTGCTATGAATTTCCCTCATAGGACTGCTTTCATTGTGTCCCATAGATATGTTGTATTGACATTGTCATATAATTCTAGAAACTGTCTAATTTCTTCTTTAATTTCCTCTGTGACCCATTGGTTATTCAGAAGTGTGTTGTGCAATTTCCATGTGTTTACGAAATTCATCAGTTTCTTTTGCTAATGGTCTCCAATTTCATCACACTATGGTATAATAATATACAGAGGATAACTTCAATTCCTTTGCACTAACTTAGACATGTTCTATGAGTGAGTATGTGGTCTACTTTGGAGAACAACCCATGTGCAGCTGAAAAGAATGTGTATTCTGATTTTGTGGAGTGGAAGACTCTGTAAACATCTGTTAAGTTCATTTGTTCAAGAGTTTGATCGAGTTCTAATATTTCATTGTTTATTTTTTGTCTAGTTGATCTATCTACTTGTGATAGTGGGGTATTGAGGTCCCCCACTACTATTGTATTAGTGCTGATTTGATTTTTCATGTCCATTAGTATTTGTTTTATATAGTTGGATGCACTAATGTTTGGTGCATATATGTTTAGGATTGCCATCTCTTCCTCATGGAATGTTCCCTTTACAAGAATGTAGTGTCCTTCTTTGTATCTCTTAATCAGTGTTGGTTTGAAATTCATTTGTTCTGCAAAGAGGATAGCTACTCCTGCTTTTTGGGGGGGTTCCTGTTGAATGGAGTATCGTTTTCCACCCTTTAATTTTCAGTCTATCAGTTTCTTTTTGAATTAAGTGTGTTTCTTGTATGTAGCATATTGTTGGATCTTGCTTCTTGGCAATTCTGCCAGTCTATTTCTTTGGATTGGTGAATTGAGACCATTAACATTGATGGTTATAACTGATATGTATTGACATATCCTTTTCATGACTTTTTATTTTTGTTGGATTCTACCCCTTTGTGTTTAATTTCTTGTCATGCCTGATGGATTCATTCTGCTGGGCTTCCTGGGGTTGTGATCCTCATTGTCTTTCCCTAGGATATTGTCTCAAATTTTTTGGAGTGCTGGTTTGGTATTCATCAGGTGCTCTTTGTCATAAAAGTATCTTATTTCTCCATCAATTTTGAAAGATAGTTTTGCAGGATACATCAATCTGGGTTGGAGGCTGTTTTCCTTTAGGGCTTGAAATATGTCACTCCAAGCTCTTCTTACCTTGAGGGTTTGCATTGAGAAGTCTGCTGTGATTCTGATGGGATTTCCTTTGTATGTGATTTGTTTCTTTTCTCTAACTCCTTGTAGAATTTTGTTCTTTTGTTGGGTTTCTGGAATCTTAACTATTATATGCCTAAGTGTTGATTTTTTTTTTGATCATGCCTAGTTGGAGTCCTATATGCTTCACTTATCTGTATGTCAAGTTCTTTTCCCCTACTTGGGAAGTTTTCTGCCATTACTTCTGTGAACAGTTTTTTTTATGTCATCCACACTCTCTCCTGTTTCTTCATTGACTCTGATCAGTCTTATGTTTTTCTTCTTTGCATTGTCTAGCAGTTGCTGGATTGATTTCTCATGGTCCCTTACTATTTTTAAGAAATTTTTCTTTTTCTGGTCACTAATTGCCATCCTATCTTCTATATCTGAAATTCTGTCCTCATATTGGCTCATTATGCTGTATAAACTTTCAGTGGAGATTTTAATCTCCTGGAAATCTATTTGCATCTGTTTTATGGATTCCATTTGTTTCCTATGTTGGGGTTCCATCATGTTCCTCAGCCCCTCTATTTTTTTATCTGTGTCTGCTCTAGATTTATTAATCATGTCTTGCACTACAGGCACAATCTCTGTTGTTATCTGAGAAATTTTTTATGATTTCATTTTTTCCAGATCCCCTTTTGTTGCCAGTTCAGAAAGCCCAGGTGGTTGAGTATCAGATTGTTTCACTCATTGCCCTTTGGGGTTGCTGTAGGTGATCTGGAAGTCTGATTTTGAGACTTGATTACGTGTCTTCTCATTTCAACAGATGCAGCATCCTTCACCTTTGTTGAGGCAACTTTTTGCTCACCCAGTGGCCTTCAATTCCCAGCAAGCCACCTAGTGGCCTTTCCTCTGCTGCTCACCAGTGCACCAATTCCTGGGTTCAGAATGTTTGCCTTCTGGATCCCTGAGCTGACCTGTTGTCTGGGCAGTCTTCTGGCTGGGGCCTGTGCACACTTAGGATGGTATCTAGGAGGGCCTCTGGTTAAGGCCTGTCCCCCTACATAGAAAACTCTGGGAGGGCTTTTGGCTGGGGGCTGTGCACCCCAGTCCCTGGTTCTGAGCTGGCTTTTGTCTAAGGTCTCCATGCACTTATTGATGGTATCAGGGTGGGTCTCTGGCTGTTGCTTGTGTGCCAGTGCAGCTCTTTTCTGGGAAGGCCTTTGGCTCTGGCCTGTGTGCCCATGTGGCTAGGGTCAGGGCAGGTGCCCTGGCTGGATCTGCCTGTAGCCACACTGCTCTGGTCCACACCACTGCTCACTGAGATCTCTAACATGCTTTTATCATTTCAACTGAAAGTCAAGACACCACCTTTTTGTGTTGATTGAGTTGGTTATGTCAACCTGAGCAAAGAAGAGGTGAATGGGTATTTGAGGTAGAGGGAAAAACATGAGTAAGACTTCCAAGGCTGTGAAATTTGGCTTTTATCTCAAAACAGTAGCCCTTGAAAATAGTAAAGACAAAAGGAATTTTCAAAGCATTAAATGGTAGTAAAGGAAATGCAAATCAGGGACTAGGAAATTAGAATAGAAACCCAGCCCTAGGCCTTGCTTCTACCCAACAGGCAGTTAGTCACTGATGACCCAAAATGACCTACTTTCTCAAAGATTTGACATAGCTAATCTTTGATTTCACTTCCTACTCTTTGCTCTAGTTTTTGCTCACTATACTTCAGCCACACTAGCCCATTTGTTCCTCCTTAAATGGATTACTCCTGCTCCTGACTCAGGACCTTTGTACCTACTGTTTTCTCTGTCTACAATGACTCTTCCTCTAGATAGCCACATGCCTTCTCTGACTGACCTATCTAAAATTGCAACCAACCCCTTTCCTGTCCACCCTATTCTGGTTTATTTTACTTGGTAAAATGCAACACTACATGGCATGATATAATATTGCATGTCTATTTGTTGTTTGCCTTCCCTTTCTAAAATGTAAGATTGTGTCTAGCTCACCTTTTTAACCCCAATACTTAATACACTGCATGAAACACAGTCAGCATACAAATTTTTTTTATTGAATGAATGGTATATAAACTGTCATTCACTAAGCCCTTCTACTAGTACTTTTCTTCAAGCAGTCTTAGCTAGAGAAGATGAGAGGCATCAATAGTGGGGAGAGGAGAGCTAGGATGGGAAACTTGGCCCTGAGCCTAAAAGCACAGGGGAAAGAGCTTGGAGAGGACCCAAGAGGCTTAGCTTAGCACCATTTTCAAGCTGAGAAAAGCTCAGATTAACTTTTGTGGAGACTTACATTTTTATTTATTTATTTACTTACTTACTTACTTATTTTTGGTACCAGAGATCAAACTTGGGACCTTGCACTTGCGAGGCAGGCAACATAACCACTGAGCTAAATCTCTGGCCTGAGACTTACATTTTCTGTAACTAACTAAACCTACTTTTTGTACAGCCCTTTCTTTTCTCCAAATTTATGAATACTCTTCTAAGAAAATCAAACTTTTTAAACCCTTGGAAGAAAATAATAATATCTTAATGACCTCAGAGAGGGGAAGATTTTATTTAAAAAACACAAAAGGAGCCTGGCTGTGGTGGCACACACTTGTAATCTCATCACTCAGGAGGCTGAGGCAGAAGGATCATTGCAAATTTGAGGCTAGCCTCTGCTACATAGTGAGTTCAAGGTCAGCCTGAACTGCATAGTGAGACCCTGTTTCAAAAAAAACAAAAAACCATAAAAAACACAAAAAGTGCAAATGTCAAGGGAAAGTATTGATAAATCAACCATATTAAAATTAAAAACATAAAATTTCTAAAGACAATGAAAAGATAGTCTACAAGGTAGGAGGAAAAGGACTAATTCAACCAATATTTCTGAGTACTTACTATGTGCCAGGCACTGTAAACAGTCCTTCAGATATATCAGTGTGTGTGTGTGTGTGTGTGTGTGTGTGTACAGCTGGTCCCTGAGTCCTGTAGTTTGAACCTTGGTGTCCCCCAAAGACCCATGTGTTAAAGACTTCAGTGCTATTGGGAGGTGGTGGAACAAATTTTAGGAGGTGGGGCCTGTCCAAAGGAATCGAAGTAATTGAGAGTGTGCCCTTAAAGAAGGTATTGGGACCCTAGCCCTGTCCTCTACCTCTCACTCTGCTTCTTGGCCATCATGAGAATACTAGGCCTCTTCTACCATGTGTTTCCACTATGATGTACTGTGTCACCTCAGGGACAAGGCAATAGGGCCAAGCAATCATAAACTGAAACCTCTGAAACAGTGAGCCAAAATAAACTTCAGGTATTTTGGTACATGTTTGCAGAACATGTTTACATTTCTCACGGGGTGTTGGTATATGTACATAACACATCTTAATTCTTTGTTCATCCTCTTTCCCTTCCTCTCCTCCCCCTCCTTCCCCCCCTCCATCTCTTGTCCCCTTCCCTTTTGCAAAAGATCTATCTCCCTATTTACTATTATCTTCTTTTATTTTGCTCTTTATTTATAGTTTGGGTTTCTTATATAGTGGTGCCTCGATTCACAAATGCTTTTGTTTCCCAACAATCTGGAAAGTGTTTGGCAAAATTTTGTTTTTGTTTGCAAACTCCATCAGGTGATGAACATGACCACAACCATCTTTCTCACACAAACACAAACATGGCCATCTTTTCCAGAATTGTGGAACAAATTTTAAGTTTGTGAACCGAGGTACTTCTGTAATAAATTTGTGTATCTGATTTATTTTACTTAACATTGTAGTCTTAAGGTAAATCCATTTTTCTACAAATGACTCAAGTTTATCCTTCTTTATGGCACAGTGTGTATAAATGCCACATTTTCTTTATCCAGTCTCTATTGATAAACATACAGGCAGCTTCCAGATTCAGCTATTATGAATTGTGCTGCTATAAACATGACTATTAATGTATCACTATAAAATGATGAGTTTAACTCTTTCAGAAAAATACCTAGAATGGAATAGCTGGGTCAAATGGAATTTCTATTTTTAGATTTTTGAGAAATCTTCATACTGATTTCCATAGTGGTTGGGCTAGTTTACATTCCCATCAACAGTGTAGAAAGGTTTCTTTTGCCCTGCAGCCTCTCCAACATTTTTTCTTATTTGATTTTTTGATGGTGATCTTTTCCCAGGGTAGTGATGCTGAATATATTAAATACATTTACAGTATTTTCTTTTTCTTTTCTGTTAGTGTATGTTTGTGATACATAATAGTTACATTCACTTTGGAAAATTAGTATATATATGTGATATATATGTGATATATAGTATATATATCACATCTTAATCCTTCATGTATCCCCTTTCCTTCCTCTCCTTCCCTCCCATCTCCTCCATCTCTAGATCCCCTTCCCATCCCCACAAAGTCTGTTTGTCTGTTCTCTATCATCTATCTTTTATTTTGCTCTCTAATTATTTACATGATGAATTTCTCCCATAAGAGAAATCATGTGATATTTAAGCTTCTGTGTCTGATTTATTTCATTTAACATTATGATCTCAAGGTGCATCCATTTTCCCACAAATAACTCAAATTTATCAAGAAATATGGAATACTTTATACATTTGTGTATGATCCTTGTGCAGGGGCTATGCTAATTTCTGTATCCTTCCAATGCTTAGTATATGTGCTGCTGAAGCAAACACTAATGTATACTTTTCTTTGGGTTTTTGGTGATGGTGGCCTCACTGTCTCTGTCTAGGTGTTCCATAGGTGTTTCTTGCTGTGCTGGCTTAGTGGTCATGTATTTATTCAGAATGTTTTTTGTCATGGAAAGCCTTTACTTCCCTGCCAATTTTGAGGGCTAATTTTGCAGTATATACAAATCTACGCTGACAATTCTTTTCTTTGAAGAAAAGAATTGAAAATTTCACCAAGATCTCCTGAGAAATCTGCTATTATTCTGATAAGCTTGCCTTTATGGGTTACTTGCTGTTTTTCTTTAACAGCTTTTAGTATTCTCTCTTTCTGTTAAATTTCTGGATTGTGGTTATGATATGCTGTGGAGAGTTTCTTCTCTGGCCATGGCTATTTGAGGTTTTACATGCCTCTTCTACTTGAACATTGAATTGAATTCTTTCCCTAGATTTGGAATTTTTTTCTGCTATGATTTTGGTGAATAAATTTTTATGTCCCTTGTGTTATCTATCTTCTAATTTTTTTGCTTTATTTTTGGACAGGGTCTGGCTATTCAGTTCAGGCTGGATTTGAACTCACTATGTAGTCCAAGAACCCATGGCGATCCTCCTGCCTCAGCCTCCCAACTGCTGAGATTACAGGCATGCACTACCAGGCCCAGCTAATTTTTCCTTTATTTCTATAATTCTGAGTGTTTTCTTTTTGAGTCATCTAGCAGGTGTAAGATCCAGTTTCCACAGTATCATGTTGGATTTAGGGTATCACTGAGTACATGATCTGGTACATCAGCTTTGTCTTCAAGTTCTGACACTGTCCTCACATTGGTCAAACCTACTATGTGTACTTTCCATTGAATTTTTCATAGCCAGGATTTCTGTTTCATTTCTTTTTGTAATTTCTAATTCTTTTCCAAAATGGTCTTTAATATTTTATATCATCTTGTTTAACTCAATCAGCTTGTTGTTTGTCTCTCCTTTAAGCTCACTGAGTATTTTATTAATTAAATTCTTTTTCTGTTTATTTAAATCCTCTTTATGCTCATTAAATTTCTTAAGAATTTTCTTATGTGTTTCCTCTTTTATCTCTTCAAACATTTTGACCATTTTCTTTTTGAGTTCTTTGCCTGTAACTTCCTTTACTTCAGTGCCTGTAAGATCAGCTTTGGGGGGTGGTGGTTAGGGGTTTTGGAGGCACCTTGCTGCTTTGGTTTCTTATGTTTCTCTTGCTTTTGTGTTGAAGGTTGAAGATTTATTAGGGTAAAAATACTCTGTCCCTACTGTGGAAATCTCTACAGTTAGATTCTATCTCCCTGTGATGTATCCTTGAGTTTGGTTATGTTTTGGTATTTATATCTCTCTACAACTTACTCAACACAATCAAGTCAGCCCCAGTCACTGTGTTGCAAGGAAAGAACAATTATTGATTGTTGGGAGCAATGCTACATAATTCTAGGGATAAATCATTTGGTTAGCCTAGTTCTCTTGCCTACAGCCCAGCTACAGAATAACTCCAGTTTGGCCTCCGGTCACAACTGAGACTTCAGTGATCCAGTGATGCTGTGATTCTCCAGGACAAGAAACATCCTGGGAGAACAAACACCTGCTCAGTTCCTCATTGTTCTTGGACTGATTAACATCTTGTTTGCCGGAGATGTACTGAACTCTCTGCAAGCCTTCCGTTACACCTTGTTTATCCCAATGTGAACTATTGAACTCTCTGCAAGTCATCTGTTACATTTGTTTCTCCCGATGTACTGAATAAAAGGTGTGGTAAGCTGGGGGCTTTTGTCTTTGCTGCCCAGAGCAGCACTGATCAGACCCAAAGCTCAGCTTCTTCTCGGTCTCATTTTTCTACCTTTCCTGTAATTCGCCGTGTGCTGCCGTGGCTCGCAGGAGACCAGGACTAACTGCAGAGGTTCTGGTAACGTCCCCTTCCCCTGTCCCCTACAATTGATTATATCAGCATCTACAGAACCAATCATACATCAATCATATAATTTAAAACTTGTTTTGACAATTTCGTACTTTTTTTCCTTTTGATAATGCAGCAAGGCAATGGATTGGTGCTGATGACAAGTAGGCCGGGATGTAGAGGATGAGGGAAGGAGTTAGGAAGAAGAAAAGAAATAAAATAGTTCAGCAAGAAGGGAAGATGAAAACAGAGATAGCAGCAATTGAAAGTAAGGAAAGAGATAAGATTTGCTGAAGTTATTTTTATATCTGGAATGGAAGGAAGGGGGTGTTGAGAGGTTATCTTCAATGGCAGGGAAAAGAAAGAAGCAGGAGGGAAGTATGACTGTAGATTGAGGGAAGCTGTAAAGAGTTGGAGCCAGTTAATAAATGTATAGGAAGCTTGTGTTTGAATCCTGCACGCCCAATTTTTGGTGCAAGTTACTCTAATATGACCATGAAATATACTTTTTAAACTAAAGCACTACATAACATTCTCCATTTCACATATACAAACATCCATACATAGATGATATAGATATCAGATGAAAACAGACCAGGAAAAGAAAAGAGAAAAGAAAAAGAAAAGATAAAGACAAAAAACATTGATAAAAGAAAATAATAAAAAGCACACACACACAAAAATTAGAGAGTTCTCTTTGGGTGGACAGAGCTCTGTTAGATTTCACTGTGTTCCCATGGGCATGACTAGCTAGCTGAATGTTTTGTATGTTTTGTCTCCATCCTATGATCAGACACCTTTCATTGGCTTGAGGGGTTGAGGGAGGCACATCAGGACCAGTCAACCACTCAGTTCACTGATTTCTGGGGCAGGGTGGAGGGACTTCTTCAATTCCACTTCCTTCCCTGGTGATCCTTGCAGCTATTTATGACTGCTTCCTACACACTGCTGTGAGTGAGTGCACCATGCAGCTCCCTTGGATCTCCTACTCCTCTGTGCCTTCTCCTAGCTCTTTGTCCATGCCTCTCATAGAATTTCTATATAGCCCAGGAGTTCGGTGGTGCCTGGAGTTGGAAGGGGTAGGCATTTGCATAGAACTCAGTAGTCTAGATGCCAATGGGAGGGTGCTCATGTGGGTTTTTCTTTTGTGGTGAATGGGACAGATCCCACATGAGCACCATGCTCTGTGGTGGCTCAGAAGGCATAGCGCTTTGTGGAGTTTGGGGAATATGCCTACTGTGGCACCAGGCAAGTGACTCTTCTCCACCCCCGGATCACTCCAGTCACAATCACTGCCTGCCTCTGCCTGTTTCAGGGTCCCTATTCAGAACCACATTCTTGCTTTGTTCAGTCCCAAAGACTCATTGGTCCCAACTCAATATCTGCCCTCTGATTTTCTGGCCCCTAATCTTCTTTAGAGTCCTAATCTGAGGAGTCTTACCTCTGTGCATATTTCTCCTGTGCCCAGTCTCCCAGTGGAAAGGGAACTGGGACAGGTGGGCCCTGGGGGAGGGGTGAGCAGCTGGGCACAGATCACAGGCACCTGGGTGCAGGTCACCTGGGCTCAGATCACCACCACCTGGGCCCAGATTACAGCCACCAGCTGTTTCCCCAGGCTTCTTCCCTCTTCCCTCAGCTTCTTCCTTCAGAAGTTGGGTACTTTCCCAAAATAGCCCATTTGCCAGAGCTGAGTGCCAGGGCTGAGAAAAGACCCTGATTTTCCCTCTAGACACTGAATATTCCCTCTGAGACTGAATATTGTCTGCTGAGTTCCTCCTTTAAATTGCCTTCCTGTGCCTGGATTTTTTTCTTTTGCTTCTGTTTCCAGTAACTGCAGATCCTGGCAAGTGACCTCCATGTATCTCGTGAGTGCTGCTAGCTCTAATCCCCCATCTTCTCTAACCAATTTAACAATATTTTCAAGCTTATGATAGGTTTATCCAGATGTAACCCCAACATAAGTCAAGGAGTATCTGCGTCAAATGCAGGCAACCTTACTCAATGTATTATTGTTTAGGGAGACTTACATGCATATGTGATAAAATTACAAATAAAAGCAAGCCAATGATAGACAAATATATAAGTGTAGTGGTTACTTACGATGGGGGAGGACATGGGGAAATAAGATCAGGCAGAGGCACACAAGAACCTTGGAATATAATAGTAACATCTATCTCTTAACGTGGGCAAAAGAACATGTGTTCATATTATTATTCTTTCATATATATGATACATTTATTTCATAATAGCACAAAGACAAAAATGAAATGGAAAATCTATCAGATCTTAAAGGATTATATGCTGTTTTTAAAAACAAGAAGATTGGAAAGGAGCTGGAAGGCCATGTTGGTTTCTGCTAGTTCATCCACTGTTCTATGCCAAATCATTCTGATGTTGACTGGCACCCCATTTTCTTCCAGGGTTACAAATTAGCAGCAGTTGAGCCTAATCTTTTCCAGTTGTGTTTAATTTAGACCAAACAGTTACCTTTGTTTTTAAAAATTAAAATGGGAGCCAGGCGTGATGGTGCACACCTCTAATCCCAGCACTCACGTAAGCTGAGGTAGGAAGATCACAAGTTCAAGTCCAACCTGGGCAAATTAGTGATTTAGCAAGAGCCTGTCTCCAAATGAAAAATTTTAAAAGGAGTGGGGATGTAGCTCACTGCAGAGGACCTAGGTTCAACACACATACCACAGAAAAAAATTGAAATGAAAGCTGGGCCTAGTGGCACAAGCCTGGCCTGTAGTCCCAGATACTTGGAGGCTGAGGCAGGAGGGTCACTTAAACCCATGAATTCTGGACCAGCCTAGGTATAAAAAAGAAAAACAATTTTATAAAATAAAATAGAATTTGAAATGGTTTGAAAAAACAAAAAACATATATACATGTCTGCATAGAGATAAATATGCACAATATTAACAATTATTGAATTTAAGAGGTAGATTATATGCAAGCATTCAGTATATTGTTCTTTTAACTTTCCTATATGTTTGAAGTTATTTACAATAAAAAGCTGGAAGGCCTTTATGAGCACGCCCTCTCTGGGTCACCACACTCCCCACAATTCCCTATTAAAACTCTCTGCCTAGAGCCCTCATTTCTAGTACCTCTGGTCCCTAGAGATGTTTGGGTTTGCAATCTCTGGCTCAGCTTGTAGGTCTTGACTCCTAGATTTCCCTGTCTCCTGAATATAAACTGGTCATGGTATTGGAGCATGGCAGATGTCCTTCTCATTCCCATAGGCTGAATAAACCATACAGGAAGTTTTGTTTTTAGAACAGGTCAAGGACAATAAAAGCTGATGCAATTCCCCTCCACCCTGCAATGAAAGGTAGCCCTCTCCATTCACCCCCAGCAGCTACAATAACTTTGACAAATGCAACTATATTGTATAAGACAAAGGTAGGCAGTAGAAAAGTCAATCCACACTAGCCAGCTTCTCCCACAAGATTAAATGGAGATGTTTATGATTCTTTACAACTCAGAGCCAAACGTGAAAAGAATGGGTAACTAAGCTCTTCTAGAACATGAAATGGGGTATGTGACTGTGTCAAGGAGATAATGTATGTGATGAATGATTGTTACCTGTGGTTATGGGCAGCTGTTCCTGAACTTGTAAGTTAGGAGTTCCTTGAAGTTGCATATTTGCAGCCTATAAACTTCCTTTTCAGATTGATCAGCTCTCAGTTTCCTACCATCCAATCACCTTAGGGAAATGGAAGCAGCTTCCCAGTTAGCATTTGCTTAGCCACATTCTGCGATATGACAGCTTCTTTGCAAACTGCGGTTCTCACTCCCACAGCTACTACACTGCACTGAACAAAACCTCAGTCGCTGCCACCCCCAGCTTGGCTATTTCTACACACACCATAGTGCATGAATTCATCCAATTGGTTAGCATACAAAACAAGCTTAGAAGGAGCATGAAGATAGCCAGAGGCAGGCAGGGCAACTTGGGGTTTAATCTGCAGTTAGCCAGTGACACTGCATAGCAGGCCAGGCCAGCATGCCAAACCAGGTGGGTAAACGACAAAATCCCTGATGGCTGTAATTACATAGACAGAGATCAAGGTCACTTGGCTCTCTCAGCTCCAGTAATCTCTTACCTAGGACTATCCTTGGGTGGTTTTCCCTGACTTTATCACCTTTTGGAATGGTCTTGCATTTTGGTTTACTCTTGCTTTGACCTCCCCACCTTGCTGACTTCTCAGATTTCAGATCTTCAACTTGTTTCTTGATATCTAGATCTCCATATGAGTAGGCATGAGCTTAGGAAAATTTTGACACATATCTATCCTTCTCTGTGACCTACTTTAGGTAGTTGCTGTCCACATCCTATTGTGACAGAACTCACTTGAAAGTTTGTTCCTGCTGTGATGAATCTTTACAGGCCAGGGACTGAAGATAAGCAAAGAAGAACTTGATTCCCAAAGCTGCAGCATAAAGAAATAACTTCAAGCTGTGATTTAGGGGCAAGACAATACGTTTCATATGTGGTGCTGGAGAAAGAAATTCCTATTGGGAAAATGTAGATCAATAAAGACAGATGGGGGATCAATAGATAGGAAAGAAGGTCATCCATAAAACAATGATGAAACTATGTCATCCGCCAGGATTTATGGTTAACACAATTCTATGAGGTCATGTCAATAAAAACAATAACAATTACAAAAGGAAAGGATCAGTGTACTTACTAATAACCGGGTCTCCACATCTTTAGGCTTCCTAATCTCTGTTGGCAATTACTTCATTTTCTTTGATACAATTCAGAGTGGCCCAGTCCACCTACATACCAAAAAAGTCTCCAGATGCCCTAGATATTCTGGCCTAGGAAACTGCAAAACACTCCTACTGTTAGCTTAGATGAGACTAAATTCATTTTCTTTTTTCCCAAAAGAAAAAGAAAACAATCCACAAGCATAGCAACTGACATGCTGATAAAACACTGATGTCTTACCTTAGTTTATCCTGGGTACAGACTGACATCAATGATCCATCACTTACAAGTCCCATTTTTCCAGATTTCACCTCAGGACTGGCCTTGGCTTGCATTTGAGTATTCCCTCAGTTTGAGCAGTGATGATTCTAAACTGCAGCACTACCAGGGCTGATAGGATGGAGGCATCACAAAACCTGCTTCTTCGGCTGTTTAGAGACTCTTCTCAGACCCAGTCATCCACTTGGAGAGAGAGGCTGAGTCTGCTGACCTGACTAGCTGGTCCCTGGACACTACCCAGGTTAATGGTGGCTTGAGAATGCCTCTCACTTTCTGCATCACTAAGTACTAAAAATGGCTAGTAGAAAGGACACTGAGCAGTGCTGCTGAAAGGGCTGTAGGTAAAGAAGGTTTCTGATCAGTGACTTTTCACCTACAATTGAAAGACCTAGAAATTTCACCAGATTGTAGAAGAATCTGGTCTAAAAATTAGTGCTTCTTCTGTAGTAGAAGATTGTAATATGGGCATGGTGGCACACACCTATAATCCCAGCACTCAGAAGGCTGAGACAGGAGGATGACCACTAGTTCAAGGCCAGCCTGGGCTACATAGTGAGTTCAAAGTCAGCCTGAACTACATAGTGAGACTGTGTCTCAAAAAAAAAAGATTGGTTAAATGGATTATGGAATTATGGAATACCCCTACAACAAAATGTTAGAAAAACATTTAGCATAGAAGAAAATTGACATGGAAATTGTCCACAGTGTGCCATTAGATGAAAAGACAGGTTATAAAATGGGATATAGAATATGATCTCACTTTAATTAATTATATAAAATAACTAACATTTAACTTTTAATATGAGCATATTTTATATGAGCAAAGCATTGAGTAAAGTGCTTTGCATGAATTATTTTATGTAAATGGCAATCCTGTAATGTGAATATATATTCATCATCTTGCAGATGAGGAAACTAACACTAAGAGGTTAAGTCATTTGCCACAGTTCACTTAAATGACAGAACTGAGATACAGACCCAGGTATGTTAGATTCAAGAACTCAAACTCTTTAATAGTGGCACCATTATCTATGCCTACATTTGTAGAGAAAAAAGTCAAGAAAGATGGATAGCAAGATGTTACTGGTTCTTGTTATTATTTTTTCTGTGAAGTGAGATTGTGTGACTTTTGCTCCCTTTATACTTTCTCTAGAACTCTAAAAATTATGTGATTTACATGGATTAATTTCATAATCAGGAAAAAAAGATCAATTTCCATTCTGAAAAAAGCCAACAAGCTATTATCTGCAACCTGTACACAGCAAGCTACTGAGGAATAACTTAATTATTACAAGGACTCTTGAATTCTCTACCAAACCCAGTTGTATAGAATGAATAAATAATATGCTTGTACATATTTTCATGCTTGTACATATTTTTATGCTTGTACATATTTCTTTTCAAACATATGCAAATACTATCTTTATGTTTGTGCATAGTGGCTTTAGTTTGTCATATATTTCTCAATTGATATAAAAAATACAACTGCTATCATGTAGAGGTCCATGTCATTTTTATATATATATATAGAGAGAGAGAGAGAGAGAGAGAGAGAGATCAACTTTCTGTACCTTGAGTATCTTCTGTACAATTTACATCTTTTTTTTCAGGGAGGCAAGAGGAAATAGAGGGGGAAACTGAGAATTCATAAATTATTAAAAGTTAACCTGGGAGGCTTGCTTCCTGGAGAAGATAGTTTATAAGGATGAGAGAATGTGGAGATGGAGTTGGCCTAGGATATTCTCTTCTGGAAAGACAAAGTGCTAATCTCCCCTGTATTGCCTGCGACAAGGCCCCATCCTTACCCACAGGGTAATGTCAACACACCAGCAGGTCAGTGGGGCTGCAATGCCTGAGTACTAACACTTGCTGTAAGGCCAGGCTGGTTTCCAGTCACCAGGAAGACTTGGGTTAGGAGGGCGCTCAGAACAGTAAGGGAAGCAAAGTGTGTGAGACTTTCTGTTTTGCCAAACTGCCTTGAAGTTCAGCATCTCCCTTCCTTTCTCTTTCTTCCTTTTCTTTCATAATGTGTCCTTTGTCCTCTACTACTGTATAGCTTATTGTCTCCCACTTGAAGTCCCCAGGAAATACTCTCCATAGAACTCCAGTCATCTCATTACACATTAGAAACCACTGGATCACAGACCTGAAACATAAGACACGTGTTGATTGTTCACTCAACGCTGAGGCCCTACAGCTTTTCAGGCATGAAGAACAGTTACACCGACAAAGAAAATACAGTCTCAATCCCTTTTGATGCATACAATTTTCAGATGGAAAAAGCAAAAAACATACACACACACACACACACACACACACACACACACACACAACCTGATTTGCTTTAATGGGCATGAAGTTAAAAAAGGTAAGAGACAGATCTGAGAGATGAGCAAGGGCTTTGCCCTTTGCCTCCCCCTCCCACTTTGGCCTGTATGTGGGACTCACCTAGGACCTAGGCTCCACACCCCATCTCATGGAAGCTGGATCTGAAGCTCAAAACACTGGCCAAGGAAAAAGTCTTTAATAACTCAAGGATAAGTGAGGGAAGAAGAAAGTGAGGTTGCTCTATACTAAAAGCAAATTAGGATCTTGCCAAAGAGATTATATCTGAATCCTATCCAGTCTGTATTCAGCTTCCAATCTGCAGGAAATACAGAAGAACATGCTGACATGCACTGTGACCAGCAATAAGCAAAATTCAGACTGTGGAAATTCAGAAAGGCCAAATGATATGGTTCTTCAATAGCAAAATCTTAAGGAAAGGAAAAGAGGAACCTGTACATTAGAACAGACTTGAATGCTTCAAAACTTTCAAGATCAAGAAAAATAAGGAAATGCTAAGAAACTGTCACAGATTGGAGGAGACTAAGGAGACCTGATGATTAAATGCAACACAGAATCCTGGTAGGATCCTGGAGCAAAAATGAACATGAGTGGAAAAACTGATGCAACCCAAATAAAATCCAGAATTTAGTTAATAGAAACTCACCAATATTGATTTCTTAGTTGTAATAAATATGGCATGGTTACATAAGATGTTAACATAGATGGGAAACTGAGTGAAGGGCATAGGAAACTCTCTGTACTATCTTTGGAATTTATAAATTTAAAATTATTTCAAAATAAAAAGTTAAAAATAGAGAACAACTAAAAGACTACTCATAGGGGAAGTACATTTGGGTTTAAAAAAAATAGAAGCTAGGCATGGTACCACATGCCTGTAATCCCAGGACTCTGGGAGGCTGAGGCAGGAGGATCACAAATTTTAGCCCAGATTGGCCAATTTAGTGAGACCCTGTCTCAGAATAAAAGAGATTTTTAAGAAGGCCCTGGGTTCAATCCCCAATATACAAAAGAAGGAAGAGAGGGAGAAGGCACAAGAGGGAAGAAAAAGGAAGGGAAGGAAAGGGAAGGGAAAGGAAGGGAGAAATGTTAGAATAATGATTACTTTAGAAGGAGAAAGAGGGTTGTGACTGGAATGGGGCACATGGAAAAGGTTCTGGGGTCAGTAGAAAAGTTCTCCTTCAGCTAGTGGTAATTACAAGGTATTTGTCTTATAATTAAGGCATACATTTGCTTTAAGTATATTTAAGTACACTTTCTTAAGTATTTGTATTCTGTTTTACAATGAGAGAGAGAAGGGAGGGAGAGGAAGAGGGCAAGGGAGAGGGAGAGACAGATAAGAAACATAACATCCATCTGGGCAAGATGGTACCGTAATCCCAGCACTCTGAGAGGCTGAGAGCAGGGAAATTACAAGTTCTAGCCCAGCCTGGGTGGCAATATAGCAATTTAGCAAGACTCTGTCTCAAAATAAAATTTTAAAAGAGCTGGAGATTTAGCTCAGTATGAAGGTTTTAAATTCAATATCCTCCCCCCCCGGGGGGGGGGGTGAACCCAAATATAACAAATTGAGCTTGTTGGAATGAATGGGGTATTAGATATTGTTAGGGAATTGTTAGATTTGTTAAGGGTGATAATAGTGAAGTTATTATGGAAGAAAACACAGTAAACACAGTATCTGTATTTTTAGTAGATGCATACTGAATAATTTAGGGATAAGACACGTTTTAGAATTGTTGTCAAATACTCAAAAAGGAGTGGGGAGATAGCTGAAACAATATGGAAAAATGTAAATAGCTTTTTTTTGTTTGGTTGGTTTGGTTTTTTCTCCAGTGCTAGGGACTGAACAATAGTTGTTGAAAATGAAAATTTCATTTTTGAGTTTTTTATATGTTTGGAAATTTTTATAATAAAATGCTACAGGAGTGAAGCAGCCCCAAACCAGGCTGTTTCAGCAGTACAGAGACCCAATCCTAGGCACCCTTCACCCCTAACCCCACAGAACTCCCTTCCCACCAGCCATCTCCCTAAGCTCCCAACCCCTATAACCTCTGTGAGGCCCGTGAGGAGGTTTTCCCTGTTGGTCTCTATGTCACTTGGACTGGATGATAATCACTTTCCCCTTTCTCCATCCTGATGTCCTAATAATCTCAGGAAAGAAAGTCAAAGGCCAGATGGGCTGGGCCAGACCTGATGGCACAGTCTTCACTGCTTTATAGCCCGGCCCTACTGTGGGTGGAATTGGGGGTGGGACAAAGAGGGGAATGGGCAGGTGCCAACTTCTCATAGTCATATGCGTCCACTATTGAGTGAGCTTCCAGAAGCTGGTGACATCTTCCCTGGAACACTGCTCTGAGAACTTTGCCTCCTTCAGGTTCCAGGGCATCATGCCTTATTCTAAGCAGCCTAATAACTTCCAGATTCTGAGCCTTCTGCAATGGCCCTTGAGCTACCTTGCCATATGTGAGTACCAACCCAGGAGTGCACAGTAAGAAGCCAAAGTAAAGGCCAGTGCCAGATCTGGGGTGATGTTGATGATCATGGGATGTCTCATCTCTGGCTTTTTGATTATATGAGATGTACTAGTGTGTAAAGACAAGGAGTTTCAAATATGGTGAGTGAAGAGATTGAATTTGGGGCAGAGTAAGGAAAGAAGTGTGGTAGAACAGGGTCATGGTAGAGACGAGTAGATCCTCACTATCTAGCCAGGGAGTGCTTTCTTATGGGGAGTGAGACAGAGGAATCATTAGTGTTTATAGACTTAGAGAAATCTGGCCTGTGTCTGAACAGTAGAGTTTCTACTCTGGGAGGGAAGTGGTAGTATGGAGGAGGAAAGAGAGGCAATGGAAGGAGCAGTGAATGGACAAGGGGACAAGAATGGTGCATGGGAAACAGTAGAGAGATGAAGTTGTTCGGTGGGCAAGATATACAGAGAAATGGATAGTATAAGTGCAAAGGAAGGTGGGCTAGAGATGATTGATAGGGAGTGAGACAGGAGACAAGGAAAAAAAAGGTGTTGGCCAAATAAGAGAAGGGGGGAAGCAGGTGGCATGCAGAGAGCAGAAGTACCTCTATGGCACCTGGCAGAGAGGCAGGGAGACAGGGTTGACAGGTAAGAGGAGAAATGCAGCTTGCATGTGGTAGATGAGAGAAGACATTTTTGAAGGCTAAGTAGCCATATATGATGGATGGGCAGGATCTGGCTTGTGCTGAAGGCCGGGATAGTATGGAGGGCTAGCTGGTAATGAGACTGGACATGGTCAAGTACTGCTGGAAGTACAAATTTGATCTGACCGCATTCCTCATCAGTTTGGATCTTGCAGCCATTGTTTGTTTATCTGCTGTTTACACCCTTGTGGCCACTACCAGCAATTTACTTTGTCTGGTTGTTCCTGGACTGGAAGACCCCAGAGCAAGGTAAGACTCATGGACCTAGAAAAAGAATGCTCCACCTTAACCTGCAACCCTGCATGATGAATCCCACTCACCAGACCTCAGGTCTCTCCTCCATGTTCTCAGAGCCATAAGAGCTAGTCTGGATGAGACCATCCTGGTACTTCTTCCTTTCTCACCTCATTAGCAGAGTTATGGTCCCAATAAACTGGTAGGGAAGCCCTGCGTGGCACATGCTGACTCACCTCCCTCTGGCATTTTTGTCTCAGGTGGCAGGCGTTCAGCCTGGGTAAGGAACTGGTATGTCTGGACTCACATCAGGGACTATTTCCCCATTATGGTAAGAGGCTTTTCCCTAATGTGTCCCTTCCAGATCCCAAAATGCCGGGCATTTATATAAATAGCTAGGATTGTCCATAAGGAAGATGAAGATCTCGAGATAGTCTCAGCCCAGGCTAGATAATTTTGGGATCCTCTGTACTCTGCTCAGATACTTGGACCCCCTTGGCAGGACCTGCCAGACTGCAGGCAGAGACCAAGCAGGGTTCAGAGCAGTTTAACAACCATGAAGCAAAAGCCTCCTCTGACCTATTTGTTTGGGCTACAGAGAAGTGAATAGGAGGCGTTTCTCTGCCATCAAGGAGCTCACCTCTAATGAGAAGGACAGACAAGTATATAATGAGAATTTGGTATAAGGCAGAGAAGTAGTTCAGATGGTGGATATTAAGGATATAGTGCTATCTAAGCAGAGTTTTCAAGGTTCAATTAGTTAGCTACCAGTATGTGGGTGCTGGAAAGGAGTTTGAAGACAATACCAGGATGAGGTTCTAGAAATATACTGTTCTGCTGAACCCCTGGGCATTTTGGAGTAGACAAAAAATACTGCCTTGATTGTTAGAGCAGAGCTTCCTGGCCTTTGTCACATAACAGAGCTAAAACAAAAAATGGTTATGTGCATAAAGCATACTGACATAAATGGCCAAGCCTACTTGAAGCCAAAGGCAAGTGGCCAGACAGTTGTGCCTTGCCTAGGTCCTGCTTTTTTATCCCAGAGCTAAGGAGACCTATCTCTTGGCCTCCTGAAACCTGGGCCTACCCTGTTTATTGGAAAGCTCTCTTTCAGAAAGCAACCCCAATTCCTGAAGGATCTTCACGTAGCTCATTTTGTCCCCTCTGGCCTTTCTATCCATGACTGTAGATCCTGAAGACTGAAGACTTGTCACCTGAGCGCAACTATGTCATGGGAGTTCACCCGCATGGCCTCCTAACCTTTGGTGCCTTCTGCAACTTCTGCACTGAGGCCACGGGCTTCTCAAAGACTTTCCCAGGCATCACTCCTCACTTGGCCACTCTGTCCTGGTTCTTCAAGATCCCCCTTATTAGGGACTACCTCATGGCCAAAGGTGTGTCTGACCATACTGGAGCTTCTGGTCCATTTCTCTCCTTGAAAATGTACCTTTTTAGGACCCCCATGATCACAGCATAGTGGTTCAAAGTATGTGCACTGGAGGCGATACTCTTAAGTGAAACAAACAGGACACACATGTGTAAATACCGAATAGTTTCTCTAGTGTGAGAAACTGAAAGTGTAAATAAGGACTCAAAGGTATAATAGATAATGTGAAATCGGAAGAAAAGGGGCAAAGGGGAGGGGGAAGTGGGAGGGGTAGGGGAAAGGAAAGAAGGGAATGGGATTAATATGAGAAAATGAAAAAAATGGGAACAAAGTCTTTGTAAATAGCGAGGGATGGAGGGGTTGAAGGGAGGGCAGGGGAAGGGGGAAAAATAAGAACCAAGAGAGTATGTAAAGGTGCAAATTTCCAATGATGAATGTCATTATATTGTACATCGAAAATGTACCAATAAAAGGATATACAAAAAAAAACAAAAAAAAACAAAGTATGTGCACTGGAACTAAACTGCCTGGGCTTGAGCATTGGCTCTTGCCACTTGCTGTGTGATTTTTGGGCAAATTAGCTAACCTCTATGGGCCTGAGTTTCCTCATTTAGAAAGTGGTGCTGATGACAATAATCTGACCTCAGATGTGGCATAATGAGATAATGTAAGCAAAGCATTGGACATTAACACCTGGCACAGGGCATGTGCTCAATAAACAGTAGCTGTTGTTACTAATGGAAAAAGAAAGTAGAATTCTAGTCAAAATATGGAAAGTCCATCTGGTTATCCCACTGAAAACCTTCCTGCTGTAATTTCCATTTCAGTGCCTTCTCCAAAGTGTAGGTATTGTCTCAAAATGAAGCATATTCTGTTTTTCCACAGCCTTCTCTTCACATTCTTTAGTCCCATCTAGTTGAGCCTCTTCTCCTAGGACCCACGGATACAAAGAAGCCAGTGTGTTCCCTCTCTGCTATTTTCCCTTCTGATAAGTTTGTTCCTCTTTCTTCTCCTCAATTCTCTGCAGGTGTGTGTTCTGTGAGCCAGCCAGCCATTGACTACCTGCTGAGCCACGGCACTGGCAATCTCGTGGGCATTGTCGTGGGAGGAGTGGGAGAGGCCCTGCAGAGCGTACCCTATACCACCACTCTCATCCTCCAGAAGCGAAAGGGCTTTGTGCGCACTGCCCTCCAGCATGGGTAGGTATCCCCCAAAGGAGGAGTGGGTGACCCTCTCAGAGTAGCATGACCCTGTAGGTGATGTCAAGATAAGTCCCACACAAGTCTTTCCTCAAGGAACTTTCTAATGAGTAGAAGAGATGAGCAAGAATTTCAAAATTGTTTATGTCGTCACTACTTCTGAGTTTCCAGGAAGCCAAACCATAACCCCAAGCAGCTGGGCTAAGGCTACCTTAGCAGATCATGACTGATAGAGATAATCTACATCTGTCTCTTAATGATAAGTTCAAGAGGCACTATAGTATGCTGTACTGAGTTTGTGTGGGAGCAGAAGTAGGGGCCTGATTTAAAAGCCTGGCTCCATTGGGCTGGGGATTTAGCTCAGTGGTTTCGCCGCCTGCTGTGCAAGCACAAGGACCCGAGTTTGATCCCCGGTACCAAAAACTAAATAAAAAATAAAATAAAATAAAAGCCTGGCTCCATGGGCTGGGAGTAGAGCTAGTGGTAAAGTTATGGCCAGGCATGCACACAGCCCTGAGTTTGATCTCTAGCACCATACACAATACACATAAAACAATAATAAATTAAATAAATAAAATTCTGGCTCCTTGATGTACCATGAACTTTGGGACAGGTTACTTAAACATTACTGAGCCTTGGGGTTTTCATCTTCATAATGTGGCTACTGATCATTGTATCTATTCCTTAGAGTGACTGTGGGCTTTGAATAAATCTATCCATATAAAACACCTACCACATGCCTGGTATGCTGTAAGTAATAAATTTTAGCCACTCTGACTTAGGGGCAAAGAGGAGCCCTAGGCTAGAGCTACAAGTTGCCCTATCAGGCCAGCATTCTAGCCCATGTATGCAAGTTCAATTGTCCTATTCACATTCATAGAGGCGGGGAGTCTATCTTCTAAGGACCTTGTCTGGGGGCCCTGCCCATGAGTCTGGAGCATAAGGTAAGCCAGGGAGCTTTGAACTGGGAGGAAGCGGTCCTGGGTTCTAGCCCAGGTCCTCCCTGACTGCCTGAGTGGCCTTCTCCCTTCCGAACCTGGGCTTCAGATCCCCCGCTGTGTCTCCACTGTCTTTGTTGTAAGGATCCAGTAAGAAAGATATGTTGAAGTGTTGAGAGATGGGTATTAGCAGGTCATAAAGATTTACATGAAAGAAACTCTGTTCCCTTTACTCTTCTCTCAGTTAAGAAACTTAACTATCCTGATTCTCTACTTAGGGCACTATTCGGGGTTTGATCTCATGGTCTCTGGGCAATAACTTTTCTCTTCTCTAATCCCATCACTCACGAACAGCTCCCTTGAGTGAGGGGCATATTATATATGTACATCTATGCAGAGTTACCCTCAACTTCTCTGCATGTTAACCAACAGAAGCAGTCAGGTGTTTCCCTCCTTGATGTTTCCTCAAAGCTTTTCATGCTGTGGGTCTCTGGTGGTCTCTCTGGCAGAGTCCAACACCTCTTCCCTCCCTATACCCCCATTTCTTGCCCTCGTAATGCTGGCCCAGAGATAACACTCTCACTGCCCTGGAAAATTTCAGGACAAGAGTCTCTAGATAGGGGTGTTCTGTTTGGAACAAGAAGAAGTGCCTTAGGTCACTGGGATTTTATCATAATACCATAGATGTGGGCCTGACCACAAACAAATGTTCTTCCAAAGTGGTTCCCATTCTAGCCTGTGTTTGAAAAATAAATTGGAGTTTTCCTACAGGGCTCATCTGGTCCCCACCTTCACTTTTGGAGAAACTGAAGTGTTTGACCAGGTGCTATTCCAGGAGGGCAGCAGGATGTACAAGTTCCAGAACTTCTTCCGCCGAATCTTCGGTTTCTATTTTTGTGTCTTCTATGGACAAGGCTTTCACCAAGGCTCCGTTGGTCTCTTCCCATACAGCAGGCCTATTGTCACTGTGGGTAAGTGTTGCTCTCAATCCCTGAGGGCACTTCAACTTTCTTAACCTCCATCTCAGCACTCCCTGCCCTGACCCCATTAAAGAAGAGGGCAGCAGAGGGGGAGAAGCTGGGAGCCAACTTCGGCTTCCAGAGGATTGGGCACAGGAAGAAGAGGAAGCTAAAGGAAGCAGAGATTCTAGCACTTTCACTCTTCTCTTTTCCCATCTCTCTTGGCAGTCGGGGAGCCTCTGCCACTGCCCCAAATTGAAAAACCAAGCCAGGAGATGGTGGACAAATACCACGCACTCTATATGGACGCCCTGAGCAAACTCTTTGATAAGCATAAGACCCAATATGGCTGCTCAGACAGCCAGAAGCTGCTTTTCTTGTGACTGAAGACACTGCATGCATGCCTGAGAGCACTGGAGCTCCTGCCTTGGAGAGGAGACTCAATTGCTGCTAACCCAAAAAAAGGCCTGGAAAGGGAAGAGAGACTAGGGAGGCCCTGAGTGGTAGAGGAGGACATTAGAAGTTCCTTCCTGGCCACCGTGAAGCCCTCAAAGGAGCTGTTCCTGAGGAGTGTCAGAGGGGAGCATCCCAAGACATCTCTGCTGGCTCCCCCACTCTGAGCCTGACACCCAAGGTACTGAAGGACTCGAATGATAGCCAAGCATTCTTCAATCCATTTTTCAAAAATCTTAATACAATTTTAAATTTATATATAATTTGCATATCACAAATCTAACCTGTTAAGGTGCAAAATTCAATCGTGTTTAGTATATTCACAGAGTTGTGCAACTACCGCTGCTACCTAGTTTTAGAATGTGTTTCAGCACCCCTAATGAACCCAGTACACATAAGCATCACTGCTCACTCCTCTAGGCTCTGGAAACCACTAATCCACTTTATTTCTATGGATTTACCTAATCTTAACATTTCATATAAATATAATAAGTAGTCTTTCATGATTGGCTTCTTTCTCTTATCATGTTTTCAAGGTCCACCATATCTTAATATGTCTTTTTATGGCTCAATAATATTCTGCTGTATATATATATATACCTCATTTTCTTTTCTTTTTTTTGGTATCAGGGATCGAACTCGGGACCTTTCACTTGCGAGGCAGGTGCCAGAACCACTGAGCTAAATCCCCGGCCAACATTTTCATTTTTATCCATTCATCGAGTGCTGGGCATTTGGGCTGTTTCTAAGATTTAGCTATTATAAACTGTGCTGCTATAAAAATGGGTGTGCATATAGCACTGTGGTATGATGCTTTCAACTCCTTCAGGAAGATACCCAGCTGGGTCCAATGGGACCTCTAATCTTAGTTTTTTAAGGAGTCTCCACACTGATTTCCACAGTGGTTGCACCAGTCTATACTCACACCAACAGTGGAGAAGGATTCATTTTTCCCCACAACCCCACTGGCATTTGTTACTGGTTGATTTCTTGATACTAGCCATTCTTTCTGGAGTGAGATGGAATCTCAGTGTTATTTTAACTAACATCTCTCAAATGGCCAGTGATGTTGAACATTTTTTCATATATTTATTTGCCATTTCTACTTCTTCATCTGAGAAATGTGTATTCATCTCAGATGCCCATTTTTGGATTGGGTCTTTAAATTTGGGGGGAGGAGTCTGATTTTTTTTCAATTCTTTATATGTTCTAAATACTAGTCCTTTGTCTGAGGGACAACTGGCTAAAAATTTTTCCCACTCTATGTGTTGTCTTTTCACTCTGTTGGTGACTTCTTTTGCTGCACAAAAACTTTTTAATTTGATGTGATCCAAGTTGTTGATTCTTTGTAGCATTTCCTGTGAGACTGTGGATTTGTTCATGAAGTCTCTGCCCACACCTATGACTTTAAGAATTCTACCTGTTCTCTCTTCTTGCAGACTTAGTGTTTCTGTTTTAGTATTTAGATCTTTGATCCATTTCGATTTTAGTTTAGTGCATGGTGAGAGACAGGGGTCTGTTTTTAGTCTTTGGCATGTGGAAAGCCAGTTTTCCCAGCACCATTTATTAAAGAGGCTATCTTTCTTCCAGTGAAGAAATGTGGCCCCTTTGTCAAAGACAAGGTGACTGAGTTGTGTTTGGGGTTATTTCTGCATCTTCTAATCTATTCCATTACTGCTAAGGTCTGGTTTTTTTTTCCTGTTGTTTTTATCACAGTAGCTCTGTAATATTTCAAGTCAGGGATTGTGATGCCCTGTTGAAGTATTTTCACAGTCTTTTATGATTTTTTTCAGTCTTTACTGCATTAGCAGACGCTGTGGTACTGGGAATTGAATGCAGGGCCTTTACATTGAACTACATCGCCAAACCCCTCTTTTTCAAAAAAAACATTTTGTATTTTGAGACAGGATCTCACTAAGTTGCTAAGTTGCCCAGGTTGGGCTCAAACTTACAATCTTCATGCCTAAGCCTCCTAGATTACAGACGTGTGCCACACCTGGCTGCATTTCTCAAAATTATCTGAAAATGGAACCCTTGTTTCAAAAAACACCTATTAACACTTCACAGCACACTTAGAGTTCCTCTAGATACAGTCTTAGAAATGCTGGCCTGAAGGATAAAATTCAACCTCCTTACATCAAAGTAGGAAATATAAGAAAGATGCCTGGTTTGGCTTGGGAGCTGTCAGATTGGGAGACGCCTTTGTAAGAGAAACTAGATTTATAGACTGAAACAAACTTTCATAGGGATGATCAGATGGTCATTGAATAAAAGGAGAATTGGATTTGAATTACTCCTTGATGGGTTGTTTCTTCCAAGAAGGGGAAATGAGAGCAGAGTTTCCCAGGAATGTCTCATGCGCACACATAGGAACAAGGCTATCTGTGCTTCATGGTCATAGCTCCCCGGAAGAGTAAAAGAACAGATGAACAGCAGTTTAAGCCTTTGCTATTTTTTTTTACCAGCCATATAATTTATTTTCAATACAACAGAAAAACACCCTTTTAGCCAAGTCCTCCATCAATGTTTCATAGACATTTTAATATCCATATATATCCTCTAGAACCAGATTAGGTCTTAAGGCACTTCCTTTAAAAATGCAAGAACCCTATAAGCAAAATGCTATCACAAAAAGTCCTTTGAATGAATTCTGAGGTAAAACAGAAAAGTTATTGAGTGCCAAAATTTTACAATAACAATCGTGATCCATTAGTTTTGTATTATATGACAATAAAAGTTATCCATGTGACACCATGAGAGCCAAAGGTTATAATGGGGTGTCACTGCCAAAATTTAAATTAAAAGCTTACTTGTACAATAAAATCCTTGTTATTAAATAAAGAAGGCAAAAATTACATGTATGAAATTTAGTCTTATTCATTCTTAAGTAAGAATAGAAATAAAAAGTGTAATGAAACCAGTTTTCATTTCATTTTTATAATAGTAGTATTACAAGTAGAGAATATAAGTGGAAATGAGAAGAAAATGAATGTTTGTTAAACATTATTCAGTATTGCTGACATTAGATTACTAAGATTCAGTTCCATACATGTTCGACTTTGCTGATATTCTGATTAGGCCATTCTAAAGTTGATAAACTGTAGAAGACAATGTTGAAGAAATAATTTGATTAAACTTTACTTGTGTTTCAATCATTAACTTTAATTATTGGGTGACTGAGGGTGAGGTAACTTCAACTTAAATATACATTGCCATCAAAGAGTACCAAAGTGTTCGCATTCATTTACCTAATATTTCACACCAGGGGTCCATCTTTAGTCAACATTTTCCTTACTGGTATCAATCTAAAGATTTTCTTTAAACTAAGAAAGGATTAGTCATTCCAATGAGCAGATACAAACAGCAAAACTTTAATGTGTACAAGTGTTAATTATTTTACTGCCATAGACAGAAGTCTCTTTTGACTATTTCAGCTCTGCCCTAAAGCCATTTCATATATGTAAATTTTTTTTTTTCAAAAAAAGATGTTATAGGAGACAAATTATATACAAAAGTGAAGGAAGAGATTCATTCTCTTTCTGTCTGGACAGGAAATAATACTTGGCATTGGGGCGTGGCCAAATACAGAACTAAGAGATCTTCAAAACCTTCACACTATGAATTCCCCATTCAACGCTCTGGCCCCAAGCAAACAATCCTTACCTCTCAAGTGTGTGGGGCAGGTTTGTTTCAAGAATCCCATGGATTCTTGATATTCCCACTGGGAATATCACCATCTCTGGAGTTCTGGAAACTTTTCTAACCCTCCTCCCTCTAGTCAAAGCACTGCCACAGTTATTTTCTTTTCAGATAAAATTTTTATTTCAGTTTAAAATCAACAACTATATCAATTCATCAATGAGTAACTATTGATTACAATGTCTACTATATAAGGTAGGGTATTAAATGCATCTAGCACAAGAAAATTATAAGAAAAGCTTTTGAGAGTTTCTTAAACTCTTCTAGATTTCACAGATCATTTACTAACACATAATGAGAATTCTATAAGTGTATAAGTTATATCAAAACTTGGAATTTTTTAAATAACTGAACACTTACATATGTGACCTATCTGTATGCAATCTTTTTTTCATATTTATACACATATGCACAAATATGTAATCACTTAGAGTGAGAGCCATAGCATTTCTCACAGGGTTTTAGTTTAAATAATAATATGAAATGAAAATAAAAACAAATGCGTGATAGAAAAACATTAGAAAATGTCAGACAGAAATGAAAGTGATTGTTAAGGTGTATCAAAGGGGAAATTTAACTGTGAGGATACTCCCACGAAGAGAGAGTTAAGTGATGACCTCCCCATTCTTAGTTCTGGGTCATATCTCTATTAATGGCAGTCCCAGCATACATTTTTCAAAAATAGTAGGTAGCAAATTCATAGAACAAAAAAATATATTGAACCATTCACATATCCCTTAACACCCCTATCACTCTTTGTGTGTATATTTGCCTTTTAGAATGTAAAGAAAGTGAGGGAGTTTGGTCAATGGAGCCTAACTATTACATACAATATATTTTCAATTCCAACTGATGATTTGTGGTGATCTTGCTGTGTATTAAACTTCTGGGTAAAGACTTTCCATACATTATCTCAGTTAATCTCATGACATAGGTATAATTTGCCTCATTTTGCACATTCAAATATTAAGATTCAGAGAAGTTAAATGACTTAAACAATGCTATACATTAAATCATTACAGACCAAGAATCCACACTGACAGCCTAATTTAAAAGTGTCTGATAAACCCTATTCTAGACAGGAATCTGCCTCACTTCCTCAATCACCACTGTGGCACAGACCTTAGACATATGGCTGTAGCTTTGGTCCTTTTATGAATGTTTTTAGATGCCCTTAGAACTTCCACACAACAAGTCCCAAGCACTCAAAATTGCACTGGAGACTAGGTAGATGCCTTTCCTGAGAATGTCTTGAAGAGCTGAAGTGTCAGTAACTCAGATTTTTTTTCACAAATCATGTTGTTCCTGGAAAGGGGTTCACCTCATTGTCTAATGTATAAAAACAGTATTGAAACTCAGATTTAGCAACATCCCTTTGCTTTTTCTTTATTAGGATCGTCCAGGCACTCTTCCTCAAAAATTCCCTCTTCCCATATCTTTCTTCCTCATTATCACTCTCTCCCCCGTAATGGAATTTCTCCATCTCCCTTTCTCTTTCTCCATTTCTCTCTGAATGGTTTTGAGATACCCTAATACTTTAAGCATTTGCTCCTTACTCTGGATACCATAATGACTTCATACATGATGATCAGTAAGGGAAACAGTCATACTTCATACATGATGATCAGTAATCATGGAATATAAGTGAGAAGAAACTTTTCCAATGAGTGGCCAGGATGGTGACCTGTAGTGACCAGGGCTTTGTCTGAGGAAAGGATGGAGGCAGAAAGTGAGCAGAGCCGGGCATAGCGGCAGGCATGTCTGTAGTCCCAGCACTCAGTAGGCTGAAGCAGGAGGAGAGCCTCCAGTTCAAGACCAGCTTGGGCTATATAGTGATCTCAAAGCCAGCCAGAACTACATAGTGAGACCCTGTCTCAAAAAAATGAAAAAATGAGAGAGAGAGAGAGAGAGAGCAAGAGATCAGCATACTTAAGTGATGTCCAGAGAGCTGCCCCATGGAAGGGAGAGCTGTACTTGGTCATAGGTTTTTAGATGCAGGCTATGAAGGTGTTCAACACCTCTTCATACATATATCAGTTGATTGGTCCATCATGAAGGCCATCAAAGGTCTCTCACACTCTGGTTCCTATTAATCTTATCAACATTATCTTCAATCAGTCCCCATCATGATCTAAAGTACTACACTGGATAACATCGTATTTTCTGAACATGTTCACATCACATTGTTTCTACCATGGTAAAGCCCACTTGTCTTTTAGGCCCACACCAAATATCACCTAGTAACTGATGACTTTAGCAGGTGGAATGAATGGCCCTTTCCTTCATTCTTCCATAGCTTCTTGTTGGTTCTACTATGGGTCTCACCATATTATACTACAGTATAATTATTTACTTCTAGGAAATCCTTTCCTACTAGTTGAGAGCTTCTTGAGAACAGGAGCTACCTCATATTTGTTGCAGCATTCTTTTTTTTTTTTTGTACCAGGGATCGAACTCGGGACCTTGCGCTTGAGAGTCAGGCAGCAGAACCACTGAGCTAAATCCTGGCCCCTGTTGCAGCATTCTTAATGTCTACAACAGGACCTACAATGTTATAGCTATAGCATATAAATATACTATATAGTATATAGTATAGCTATAGTATATTTATATTTCCAGGCAGTAAAGAGTTTCATGAGATCTTTCATAGAAGAAAAGCACTAACAACGCAGATAAAATCAGGATATATGGGTCAAAAGTATGCTAAATAATGAAAGTCTAATGAATTAAATCATGTGGCAAAAACTACATAAAAGAAAAGCGGATAGAAGTTTGGGGGAAATTTTATATTTATCAAAAATATTTGGAAATTGAAGATTTAATATAGCTTCAACAATCTGCAAGTAAGCATCAGTACACTGAAGCTCCATGAGCAGAGGAGCTATGAGTGTGTGGCTTGCTTCTCTATCCCTACCCCTCAGCCCACTGCTTGACTCACTGTAGGTGCTCAAGATGTAACTGTTGAACAAATGAATCCAAATGGTCTATGATATGTGGGCAATTTCCAATTTTGCTAAAGCAAGTCATTTAGCTAGTGAATGAAGTGAACTGTATCAAAATTGAAACTCGGCTTTGTCACTCTTTACGTATGGGAAAGCCCATTAACTATTAAGGGTATATAAAGGAGAAATTTGCTATTTTCAGATATACCTTTACTGTACTTCATGAATAGATGGAAATCAGAGGGTTTCAAGATGTAAACCTTGAGATATAGTCTCACACATCAAAGACCTCCTTTGTAATTTAATTGCAGACCTCAACACTCTGCTGACAGAATATGACAAATCTAGTTGACAAAAAGTTGATTTTAAAAAGTGTGACATCTGAGCAAGGTGGTATGTACCTGTGGTCCCAGCCACTTGGTAAGCTGAGTCAAAAGAGTCCCTTTCACTCAGGAGTTCAACACCAGCATGGGCACCATAGCAAGGCTATGTCTCAAACAAAACAAGACAGAGGAGAGCTGGGGGCATGGTTTAGTGTTAGGACACTTGCCTGGTATGCACAAGGCTCTGTGTTCCATTCCCAGAATAGCCCCACCAAAAAGTGCAGAGATCAATCGTACATCAAATAAGTATGACAAAAACTTAGTGAGCAGGACATGGAATTACACTTTCTTTATAAATGTACACAAATCATTCACAACTACTATTTACATTTTTGAACATTTAAAAACAGTAAATAAAAAGGCAGAAATTCTACATACTATAGTCATTGAACACACTTCAGTAAACTTAGAAATAAATAATAAATATAGAATTAGTGTCTACAGCTAAGGGAGAATTAAAAATATTCTCTTGACACTTGGCTCTGAAATTTAGAGAATATGGAATATGTTGGGAGAAATGAATAAAATATAATTATGCATGTAAAATGTATGGAAAAACAAAATGATCCTGGAGTATCTCAAAAAGTCAGAGAGCAAAGAGGTGCTCAAATAATGAAAGGACAGGACAGGCATGGTGGCACACACCTGTAATCCCAGCACTTGGGAGGCTGAGCACTGGGCAGGAGGATCGCTGTGAGTTTGAGGCCAGCCTACGCTACATAGTGAGTTCAAGGCTAGCCTGGACTACACACTGAAAACAAACAAACAAAAAACAACAACAAAAAAAGACAGGACAGAGGTATGTCAAAGGGACACAGGAGCAATCTGAAAAGGCTCCCAATGACCTACCCTGAACAATTTAAGCAACAAGACAAAAAGCATAATATTGTATTGTAATTCAAATATATTAGTAATATAGCCAATAATATCCACTTTTGGCTATAGTAAAATAATATAAATTAATGTAGTTACACAATAATGAGTTTATAATATAAATGATATTTTATAAATATTTATCAGTACTATATCACATATGATTATATATGACATATGAGCAAATACTGATATAAATAAAGTATTGACTATTTGAACAAATGGCAGGAAAGGGCGAATCTCCTTTACAAAAGAAGTGCTGTATAAATAATATACATGGGTACCTCCCCCTCCAAGAGATGGTGCTTAATCCCCTCCCCACCTCCAAGTACAGGCTAGACTTAGCAACTCAATTTCAAAGAAAAAAAAAATTTCTGAAGAAGATAGTAACTCTGCATTCCAAAAATATCCCAAATTGAGGGATATTTTTACAAAATACTTGGCCAGTACTCCTCGAGATCATCAAAGTCATGAAAACAAGGAAAGACTGTGAAACTGTGACTAAGGAAACATAATGACTAACTACACTAGATATCCTGAATTGCATCCAGAAACAGAAAAAAGATATTAGTAGGAAAACTGGTGAAGTCCTAATAAAGTCTGGAGTTTAATTAATAGTAAATTAATGTCAGTTTCTCAGCTTTGACAAATGTGTTATGGTTATACAAGATGTTAATACTAGGAGAAACTGAGAAAGGGGTATACAGGAAAGCTGTGCATCATCTTGCAGCTTTCCTGCAAATATAAAATGATTCTAAAATACACAATTTATTTAAAAATGTATGAGTTGCTGCTAAATCCATACTAAGAGGAAAACTTACCACTTTTAAATGGTTTATTAGTAAGAAGAGAAGAGGGGGATAAAGGGGTATTTCAGTTGGCAGAGTGTTTGTTAGTATGTACAATTCCCAGTACAACCAAAATAATTATATCGCCACCTTAAAAGCTGAGGCCAGGCATGGTGGCACACACCTGTAGTTCCAGCATTTGGGAGGCTGAGGCAGGAAAATCACCAGGAGTTGGAGGCCAGCCTGGACTACATAGTGAATTCAAGGCCAGCCTGAACTACATAATGAGACCCTGTCTCAAAAAAACCAAAAACAAAAAAAAACAACAACAACCAAAAAAAGCTGAAAAAGTGAAGGGAAAGCTAATTAATCATAGCATATATAAAATAAATCTAATGCCTAATGGTCTTTTTTGATGAACAAACTTGTTTGCTTTTCATAGATTGTATTGTTAGTAATAATTTTAGATTTACTGAAAAATTGAAAAGATGGTACAGAGAATTCCCATATACCCTACACCCAGTTTCCCTTATGGTTAACATATTAGTATGGTATACAGTTGTTGTTATAATTTTTTTATTAATACGTGTTTCCAGCATATAACTTTTACATTCCTTGGGCCGGGGATTTAGCTCAGTGGTGCCACACCTGCCTCATAAGCGTGAGGTCCTGAGTTCGATTCTGGTACTGCAAAAGAAAAAAAAACTTTTACATTCCTTGTGTGAAATTAGTACATGTACATAACACATCTTAATTATTTTTTCATCCCCTTTCCCTCCCCTCCTTCCCTCCCTTTCTTGATCCCCTTCCCGCCTGAGAAAGGTCTATCTCCCTATTCCTTATTTTGCTCTTTGTATATAATTTGTGTTTCTCATATAAGAGAAATCATGTGATATTTAAGCTTGTGTGTCTGATTTATTTCACTTAACATTATGGACTCGAAGTGCACCCATTTTCCTACAAAAGATTCAAGTTTGATTAAAGAATCAGTATTGCTGCATTAGTATTAACCATACTTTATTCAGGTTTCCTCAGTTTTTAAGTCCTTTTACTGCTCCATGATCTCATTCAGGATACCACACTACATTAAGTATTATGTGTCTCTTGGCTCCTCTAGGCTGTGATCGTTTCTCAGACTTTCCTTGACAATTTGGAGGAGTGTTGGTCAAGTACACTGTAGGATGCCCCTTTATTGGAATTTTTATGATATTTTTATCACAATTAGACTGGTGTTATAGGTTTTAGGGAGGAAGACCACAAGATAATGAGTCATTTTCATCACATCATTACACAGTACCTACTATCAACATGATGTTTCACTGTTGATGTTGACTTTTAACACTGGGTGAAATAGTATTTGTCACATTTCTCCAGTGTGTAGGTACTCTTTTCCTCTCTCTTTTCACACTGTAATCTGGGAAGACGTCTCTATGCATAGCTCACATTAAGGAATAGGGAATTATGGTTCCTTCCTTGAGGATGAGACATCTACACAAATTATTTGAAATCCTTCTGCACTAGAGATTTGCCTCTAGCAATTTTTAAAAACTTCGATGAAGCCTAATTATTTCATATAATTATTGGGGGGTTTTTTTGATCCTAAGAAAATTTTGCCTACCCCATAGGGTTCTTTTTGCTTGTCTTTCTTTTCAGATCCTTCTGTAGTAAGAGTGCATTGCATTGTAATAATGAAAAGCAAGTTTTAAAATTCAAAAAGAATTCATAAATTTTCAGATGTAAGGTTTTTTCCCCCTACATTTTAAAAAGTTTTATTTCTAATTTTTTTTGTTTTTTATTAGTATGTGTTTGTGATATATAATTAAGTACATTCACCTTGGGTAACTGGTACATATACATACTGCATATTAATCTTTTAATTCACTCATTCCCAGATACCCTCCCCATCTCCACAAAGTCCACCTACCTATTTCCTATCAATATATTTTCTTTTTTGTTCTTTAAATTATTTATATTTTGGATTCCTCTTACAAAAGAAACCATGCAATATTTAACTTTCTGCATCTAATTTATTTCACTTAGCATTATGGTCTTAAGCGTACACATTTTCCTACAAATGACCCAAATTTATCCTTCTTTATGGCTGATTAGTACTCCATTGTGTATATATACCACATTTTCTTTATCTATTCATCTATTGATGGGCCTATAGGCCACTTTCAGGCCTGTTGGTTTGGCAATGTCTTCACAAACCAAAAATTAAAAACCCAAGTTTTATAAAACAGATGTATAAATACCCATAAAACTTTGCAAAAATCATCTCTGACACACCAAAACTATCAATATGTGAAGAATCAGTAGCAAAAACATTTTAACTGTGGTACCATTTATTTTGATGGAAAGTCTGGGTCACAACCAAGTCAAGGGAGAAACAAGACCAACATTGCAGGAGTGGGGCATTTTTCATCTTTCATGTCTACTAGGCATCCAAGTCAGAAAATCCCCTGGCAGTTTTAAATATGATTCTGGGTACAGTAAAGAAGTAAAAGTGGATTAGATCACATGGGAGAGGGAGGAAGGGAAGGAAGCAAGGAGGTGGAAGGGAAAGGGGAGGGTGAAGGAGAGGGAACAAGAAAGAAGCGTGAGGAGAGGGGAGGGAAAGGGAGTGGGGGTAGGAAAGGAGAGAGGGAGAAGGAGAAAGAAGGAAAGAAGAAAGAAAGAAAGAAAGGAGAAAGAAAGAAAGAAAGAGAAAGAAAGAGAGAGAGAAAGAAAGAAAGAGAAAGAAAGAAAGAAAGAAAGAAAGAAAGAAAGAAAGAAAGAAAGAAAGAAAGAAAGAAAGAAAGAAAGAGAGAGAGAGAAAATTGCTTTTGAGTCTACTGTGGACAGCTCAGTTTTTCTGCTGTCTTCTCACTTGGTAGGCTGGTCCTAATCTACTTAGGGGCTGGATTTTCCTTGATAACCTATGGCCCTGATAGCCTCAGACACTCACTCATTCATTCACTTTGTTCGGTAATATTTGTTGATTACCTATTAAGAGCTAGGCATTTTGGGAGACACAGAAATAAGACAGACACCCACCCTTTGTGCTCAAGAATTTTTGCACTTTCCTTTTGGTAACAAGCCACATCTCAGCTCATTCTGGAAATAACAGCCCTAGAAATTATGTGAAGTAAACCAATCAGTGAGTTATTCTGATATCTTTGGAAAGAAATGGGAGCATCTAGGATCTCAGAGTAAAAGAGGAGTATAAATGCATGTAGACAGATCTTCATTACAAATGGTATTTGATATTGGTTTTAGTCACTGTCATTGGTTGATATCTTGTGTAGGGATAAATCCAAATTGGAAGATAATCAAATATTTTTTATTAACTATTTCTGAGTATCTTACCTTCCCTAAATTCTCTTAGGTATTTGATACCATTCTCTACTTTCTTAATCTTTTTTTTTCCTTCATTCAAATTGTTTGGTCTTTTACAAAATAATTGTTAAAATCCCTCTTTTTGAAAGTCTCTTCCTTGATGCAAATGCCAGAGTTCCAAACTGTGTCTTTTCAAACCATCACTCAGGACATCCTTCAATGATCAGTTCTTAGCCCTCTGCTTCTCAAGATCAAACGTTAATTTTTTTGTCATGATCTAAACTATTACTTCTAAGCAGAACCAGCTCCAAATTTAGAATTCTGGCTGTTAATCCAGCTACATTAAAGTTGTAAATTGTTGGGATCCCTGCCCACAGGAACAGTATGTGATGTTTCTTCATTCATTACTCCATTGACTTTTCACCACAGCCTGTCAGCTAGGTATTACTGTACCAATTTATCAATTGAAGTTTAGAGAGATCAAGTAACTTGGCCTAATCAGCTGGGGATTGTGGGATGACGAAGTAGAAATGTGGGAAAAGTGAAAATTCAAATATGCCACCTCTTTCCCACATCCAGGAAGACCAAGAAGTGAGTGGCCTCTGTAGTGGAATAGGAGAGGCTGATGTTCCTTCAGAACATCTTCCCGTTGCCCTCCTCAGCCCCACTGTTCCTAACAACTCTATAGGTCTGTAATTTCTTGGGGGTTCTTGTTCTGTCTTAAAGTGGAAATATACCTAGGAGAAGAGACAATAAACCAAACTACTAACATATAATCATTATCTATCAAGCACCATTTATTAAGCAAACAGGATGATATAGTAACAACCATTTATATTTGCTTAGCTCTCTAGATTTGCAGAGCCTCACTATAATCTGAAGAAGTTCTTAGGGCTGAGATTATGATTTTCATTTTATAGATGATGAAATTGTGGCTGAGAAAGTTTAAGTGACTCATCCAAAGTGAAACACTTGAGCTCCACTTTCAGAGTCAGAGTTCAAACTTAGGTCTTTTGATTTTCAGTCCTATGTTCTTTCTCTTCTACCCAGTAACTCAAGAGGTAAGTAAATAGCAATTCAAGATAATAGTATAAGTAATGTTAAAAGGTATTAAAAGTGCCAAGTGGGTGATATAAGTAATAATTACAGGTGGAATGACCAGGAAGGTCACTGGTGGTAAACATCAGCCTACAGGGCCTCAAAGAGGAAGTGAGACTGAAATCTAGCCTTGGAAACTGGGTAGGAAAAGGACAGCAGGAGACCAAAGAGAGAACATTCTAGTGTTGGTGACAGAAAGAATAAAAGTACAGAGGTCAGAAATTGTAAGTCTTGTTTGGAGAAAGAAAGAAGAGACTGACTTAACTAGAGAAGAGAGATTTGTATTTAGGAAGAATGGTAAATAAGATCGAAAAAGCCCTCTTGAATTTCTGACTAAAAGATTTTGACTTGTACACAATAGAAAACCATGAAAGAGTTTTGAGTAAGGGAATGAAATTCTGAGAAGAGTGTTGGGCATGTTAATTTGTCAATGTGCATCGTGTAGGATGCATTTGTGTGAAAAGAGACCAGAGGTAAGGATCAATTAGAAATCTGAGTCAGTCAGGGAAAAAGTGACAAGAGCTGCTATTGGAATGGTAGCACTGGGACCATAAAAGGAGGCCAATTGGAATCAGCAAGCCAAAACAAACAATGCCAGAATCTGGTGATACAGGGAGAAAGAAGAGTGGAAGTTGCCTGAGAGTTTTCAGGTCTAGGTGAGTTGAAGACAGAAGATGCCATGAGCAGAAATGAGCCAAACTGGTAGGAAAACTGGTTCAGGGAGTTTCATTTTTCATATCTTGGGTTAGAAATAACAGTGGCAGATTTAAGTGAAAGTGTCCAGGGGGCAACGGAAGACATACAGCAGAGCTTGGGAGAAAGGTCAGGTTTAGAAGTAAGTTGGCATCATGGAATGGAAGGAGCCATGGCAGTCTGGAGATCTAGGGCCCAACCTCTCATCTGCCCCTAATTTAGTAATTCATAGGTAAGTCACCTCTCTGAGTCTGTTTCCTCACCTGGAATGTGAAGGAGTGCTCAAGTCCTACATGATCTCTGAGGAATTCTCAAGGACCATGAGTCAACTAAAAATAGTCAGTTGCATATATGTTCTCTAAAAAAAAACCAATAATCTGATGAGGGACTGTTATTAAATCATCCCCAAAGGCTATGCCTCTCTGACGGATCTCAGGAACTCTATTCACTTAGGACATAAAAAAAGAAAGAGATGTCAACAAAGAAGACAGGAAGTAATCGGAAAGATAAAAACAGAAGTAAAAAGATTCTAAATTAAGGGGATAAAATGAAGAATTAAAATTATGGTATTACAATAAATGGAATAAATAGTTATATGAACTATAACAAAGAACTAACACCTATATTAAATTAAAACTAAATTTAGTTATAAGTGTTGCACCCAGTGAGAAAGAACCAACCAGAGACTGATATTAAATCCACACAGGAGTTTAATACCGGCCGGGACCCGAGCTGAGCATCAGACTCGAGCCTTGACTGGGGGTTGACAAACATGTTTTATAAACCTTTGAGGCCAACAGTTTCTAGGCCCCCCTATGGGATGGAACTAGTAAAGCAAGCAAAAGGTACAGAAGCGGAACGTCCTGCTGTTAGAACATTTGTAAAACAATAGTTGATTAATTGTTATTTCTAAAGAGACTTTCTAAGGGGAGGAGGTTTTTAAGCTTCCTCCTTCTGAGTTCATCTAAAGGGCAGGCAGGTGGGTCAAGCAGCAATATGGAGTCTGTCTTGCTAACTAGGGTCCTTCAATAAGAATACCACTAAAATGCCAACTGGAGAAGAATGTAAACAACAAATATAAGGGAAAGTGTGTTCAGTCCCATGACTAATCACGTTCATGAAATTAACAGAATAGGAAGCAGACCAAGAGATGGAGGGAGGGAGGGAGGAAGAAAAGGAGAGGCAGTCGTAAAAGAATCCTGATGTGTTGTGTACATGTAGCAACTCCCAATAATAAATGTAATCATTATGTACTGCAAACATGTACTGATAAAAATTTTAAACTAAAAAAAATTAACAAAACAAATTAATTTTGAAACATCCAAAATATTTCTTACAAAGTTTGATGATAGAACTGCAAGGGAACTGGAACACTTATCTGTTATGACATTGAAAATCTGTGCAGTCATTTCAAAAACCACGGTCCATAAAAATGTTCATGCTCTTTAGTCTGATAATCCCACTCCTGGGAATTTATCTTAGAATTAGGAAATTATGGAAAAAAATCCATACACATTAAGATGTTAAGGACACAGAAAACAAAATATATTATATATGTAGGCAAACTGACAAAACTTGGGACATGGAAAAATGAAAATTGTTGTGTAGGATTTAAAAGTATGTATTTTCTCTTAAAATTGCCTTTAATGTTGTCCTAATGAGATGCTTAAATGCTGTCTTTATTAAAAAAAAAATTCAAAGAGGCCATGCAGTAGAATCAAGTGAAATACGTCAAAGAGAAATGTAGAGAATGGATCATTAGAGGTTTTGCTTAAGAGGTAATTTTGTACTGGTGAGTGCAGGAAAATAAGAAGGAACTCAGGTTCAGAGAGTTAAGGAGCAATTTTGTGTTGAGGAATAGCAAGGTTAAGGTATCAGTGGTAAAGTTTTGTATTTGCTGTTTTTAAGGTGCTATGAAATCAGTGATAGAAGAGACTGACAAAGATGAAGAGATATAATAAAAGAACAAGAGAGAGGACCCCCTCTTCTTTTGGGATTACAGGGAAGAAAGACAAGGTAAATAAAGAAGCAGTGTTATTTTGAATGAAGTAGAGAGAAATTGGGGTATTACATCCTCTGTTTTGCAAGAGGCAAAGTAACTTTCCTAAGCAATCACACGAGTAGGATGGAGTTGGGGCCTTGAGAAGGAGAAAAATACACAAAACAGTCACTACGGACATTTGCTAGAAATGCAGCAGGGTAAGATGAAGTTCCCTAGGAAGTGAAATTTTAGTGGGTCAAACCAGCCTTTATAGCATTGGCCCCAGGTGAAAGCCAAGGTGTTTAACTAAAGCTGGAGTACAAGGGAAGGCAGACCTGAAGTAGCAGACCAGGAAGTCCAGGCAGTTAGTCTCCATTAAGCAGAAGTGATGGAGGAGAGAGCAGGCTTACTGAGCTTGGCTGATGGGTAGGAGAGGTGATGGGCTAAAGGGAGACAATGGAGATGAGGAGCAGCCATGAGACTGGGAAACTAGTAAGCAGTGGAGAAGGCCAGTTCACTCTTTTTTATTAAATTAATTTTATTGGTACATTTTATTGGTACATTTTAGGTATACAATTCATTTACATTTATCATTGGGTGCTTGTACCTGTACATGATGTATCTTGGTTCTTATTTTTTTTCCCCCATTACCTGTGTGCACCCCCTCCACCCTTCCCTATTTCCACAGATTTCATTTCCATTTTTTTTCTTTTCTCATAGTTTTCCTTTCCCTCTTTTCCTTTCCCCTTCCCCTCCCTTCACTCCTTCGTCTTTGGACCTTTTTTCCTATTTCAAATTATCAATTATTCATTTTAATCATTTTAACCCTTATTTACACTACCAGTTTCCCACACTAGAGAAACTATTCGGTATTTACACATGTGTGTCCTATTTATTTCACTTAAGAGTATGGCCTCGATATGTATCCATTTAGCTATAAATGACTCTAGTTTTTCGTTCTTTATGGCTGAGTAGTACTCCATCTCATAAAAAAAAACACATTTTCTTTATCCAGTTTCCAGTTGATGGGTATTTGGGCTGCTTCCAAGCTTTAGCTATTACAAACTGTGCCACTATGAACATGGGCACACATATTTCACTGTGTTATGATTCTTTTAATTCTTTTGGGAAGATACCCAGCAGGGGAATAGCTGGGTCAAATGGGACCTCTAGTCCTAGTTCTTTGAGGTATCTCCACACTGACTTCCACAGTGGTTGCACCAGTCTGTGCTCCCACCAACAATGGAGAAGGGTCCCTTTCTCCCCACAACCCCACCAGCATCTGTTGTTTGTTGATTTCTTGATAGCAGCCATTCTTTCTGGGGTGAGGTGGAATCTCAGTGTTGTTTTCATCTGCATCTCTCGAATGACCAGTGATGTTGAACATTTTTTCATATATTTGTTTGCTGCTTTTACTTCTTTGTCTGAGAAATGTCTGTTCACTTCAGATGCCCATTTTTGAATTGGGTCTTTGAATTTGGGGGGTCTGATTTTTTTCAATTCCTTTTATATTCTAGATCATAGTCCTTTGTCTGAGGTACAACTGCTAAAATTTTTTTCCCATATTGTAGGTTGTCTGTTAGCTCTGTTGGTGGTTTCTTTTGCAGTGCAGAAACTTTTTAATAAGATGAGATCCCAGTTGTTGATTCTTTCTGCTAGTTCCCGTGCTGCTGAGGTTTTGTTCATGAAGTCTTTTCCTATGCAAACATCTTCAAGAGTTCTATCTTATCTTCCAGCAAGTTTAGTGTTTCTGTCTTAATATTTAGATCTTTAATACACTTTGATATTAGTTTAGTGCATGGTGATAGGTATGGGTCTAGTTTTAATCTTTGGCAGGTTGAAATCCAGTTTTTCCAACACCATTTATTAAATAGGCTATCTTTCCTCCAATGAGGGTGGTTGGCTCCTTTGTCAAAGATGAAGTGGCTCAGCATGTCTGGAGTTATTTCTGGATCTTCTAATCTATTTCACTGATTCTCAGGTCTGTTCCTTTGCCAGTACCATGCTGATTTTATCACAGTAGCTTTGTAGTATAGTTTCAAGTTGGGGATTGTGATACTCCCGGCCATGTCTCTGTTGCTTAGAATTGTTTTAGCTATTCTAGGTCTCTTATGGTTCCAAATGAATTTTTGGATTGTTTTCTCTAGTTCTGTGAAGTGTATTGTTGGAATTTCAATCAGCATTACATTGAATCTCTACAGTATTTTTGGAAGTATGGCCATTTTCACTATATTGGTTGGGAGAGGTCCTGGGTAAGGAGGGTCTCAGATATCTAAGGAGAAAGAAGGAGATCTTTAAGGAAAGGAAAAGGGGCCCAGGAATACTAAAGTCATTTTTCTGTAGTCAGCCCCAATCCAAATATCCAGACAGAGAGACCTCTTACAACCCAGCAAGAATTTGGTATCACTAGACAAGTAAAAGATTGGAGACAGATCAGTAAGGGTGGGGTGAAAGAAAGGCAAGACTTGGATCTGACTCAGAAAATCAACTGGCTAGAAGACAATTTCAGAGGAAAGGGCCTGGAAATATAAGCCCACCCCTCCCATGAATGCTTGCAAAGAACTTCTCATTTTCCAAGGCTTACAAAAGATAGCTTCCTAAATTCCATGTTCTCACCCAATCCTATAAACCCATAAGTGCTGAGAGAGTGCTGGAGCAAGGAGACAAGTGAATGGGTGGGAAATTCTGAAAGGACCATACTAGACCCAGTTGCCTGGCCTGGCCTCAGAGTCCCTTGATGTGAAGGAGCTCGTTACAGATTTATCATTTATCTGGGAAGGATCTAGAGAAAGGGGAGAGACAAGAGAAGAGTAAGTTATGGACATCAATTTCTGTCACTGCCACATGCTCTGTACAAACCTGCTCTACCTCTGGGTACCAGCACTTGGAGCCATTAACTCAGGAGTTCCTCCCTCTCAGTCTGAACCACCCACTCTTTCATTAAAAACAGGAGAGCTATCAAACATGTTCTCAGCAAACATGTAAAGGAGGCCCAGTCCCATTCCTGTTCCTGGAACAGCTTGGGTCCTGCCCCTTCAGGCTTCCCAGAGTCCCCACCCTCCTGGCTGCTCACCAGTTCATAGTGCCATGCCTCCAGTGGCTTGTGGAGCCCTGGCACACAGGCTCCCTGAGATTGCACCCTATTTCAGCACCTAGGTAGGCAAGACTATCCTGTCTTCAAGAGGGAACCAGGAAGTGGGTGTGGGTGCTACACATGGCACATATGGCATGTATGATATGCCAGTGCAGCCTACTTCCTGCTTCTGGCTATCACTATCAGATAAATCAGACCAATTCTACAATTACCCCACCCTCTCCACCCCTGCAGTTGAATGCTCTTATCTGGCTGGAGAAATGCATGCCGTGGGAGGATGTGGGGGAAGTTGAGTAAGGAAGAGGACTGGAGAAGCCTTGCAGAATCCAGAAACAGGACTAATGTCCCTGGGAAAGGACAGAAACAAAAAGAAAGTAGAGGTAGTGAAGTAACCACTACTACCTTTATCTAAAAGGGAGAAGGGAAACGAAGCACTTTGCCAGGGGTCACTAAAGAAGACCCTCACCTCTGCCCCACACTCACTCCTTTTCCCTTCACTTCCCAGCTTCCAGTTTTACAATCTATCTTCCCTAGGGGCAGGGAAGCGGCTGTTGTGGGAGGTGCTTGCCCACCTGCAGCTGCTATTCTCAGGCAGGGACACCAGCGCCAGGGAGGAGGCAGCTGTGCGGGACTGGGGTCTGCCACCTCTGCAGAGGTGTTGGAACTGGCGTCGGTACTTGTCCCCAGTGAGTAGGTAGAGCACGGGATCCAGGCAGCTATTGGCACTGGCCAGGGGCCGAGTCACTTTGTAGGCCACGTTGACAATATTCAGCGTCTGGCAGTCAGCTTCCAGTCGCCTTGCTAGGTAATAAATGGTGCGCGTGATGTGGAAAGGCACAAAGCAGACAGCAAAGACAGTCAGGACTACAGTGATGGTGCGGAGAGAATGGAGACGAGAAAATGACTGTGCAGACCCTGGCAAGGGCTGATATAGGCGCTGGACCATGAGCCCGTAGCACACCAGAGTGACCAGACAGGGCAAGCCAAAGAGCAGCCCCATGATCGCTGAGCTAAAGTGCACGTAGTGGGCAAACTTCTCAGGCCGAGTGGTGTCATGGCACAGAATCGTGGTCCCCCTGGTGCTGGTTGTGACAAAGAACAGGTTGGGGACAAGGCAGCCGGCTACTACCAACCAAACTCCTAGGCAGAGAAGGGCTGCAAAACGAGGGCGGCCCCAGCGTAGTGCCCGCAGTGGGTGGCAGATGCCCAGGTAGCGATGCACACTGATGCAGGTGAGGAAGAGGACACTGCAGTAGAGGTTCCAATAGAAGAGAAAACGAATGAACTTGCAGAACCCAGTGCCAAAGGGCCAGTGGTTGCGGGCTGCATAGTAGTAGACGAGGGTGGGCAGTGACAGCACATACAAGGTGTCTGACAATGCCAAGTGAAACATGTAGGTGGCTGTTGCATCCCAGGGTCGGAGTCGAAAGAGGAAGAGCCAGAGAGTTGGGGCATTGAGGCCCAGGCCCAGCACAAAGACAACTGTATAGCTCACAGGCAGCAGGATGAACTTGAACTCCTCATTAAACCAGCAATCCAGCTCCACCTCATCTTCTCCAAGACCAGGGCTGGGGCCCAAGGAGGTGAACAGCGAGGACTCTGCAGTGGCCATGGCCTCCTAGAGACAGAAAGGGCAGAAGTAAGGGTGGCCGGATTTCCCTGGTGCCTCCCCCATGGTGCCTTCACCTCTGATCCTGCCCTGGTCCCAGTTCCCTGTACTGTATGTGCCCCTGACACCTTCCCTCCACCTGGATATACCCCAGGAGCTTCATCACCACCCTTGCCCAAGAAGTTTGGCACATCTCCTACCTGCTCCCTTTGAAGCGGAGCCCAGTTGACTCTGTCACCCTTTCCCTTGGAAACCAGAGGGCAAATTCAAGGGGGTGGGGCTTAGGGCAGGTCCTGTCCCTCCTCCTGTCCCATCTCTGGAGATCATCACAGCTAGAAAGGACCTTGGAAACTATCTAGTCCAACCCACTCAGCATACAGATTGGGAAACTGGAACTCAATAAGATTATGATTTAACTACTTCGAAATGATTGTGGGAGGGAGTACTGTACACAAGGACACATCCAAGTTTACAGAAGAGCCAGGCCCTGGAGATAAGTAAATTACAAGAAGATAATATAAAACTGTGGAAGCAGAAACATGGGAAATAAATTTTAACATGGGGAACTACAAGACAATACATTGAAAGATTTTAGAAAATCTAAACTACAAAGGTTAATAAAAAATATGGTAAACTTTATTACAATAAAGCATATTGTCTTTAATTCTCCTCAAAATATTCCTCCTCACTTTGAACATACTTATTCCATTGTTCTTGCCATTTACTGAAGCAGTTTTGGAACCCCTATTTTATGAGTGTAATAAATTTATGAGGTGTAATAAAAAATACAGTGAATGCTGTTGCTGAGTGCCATGCAAAGGAGAGGAAAGCTCAAAAAACATGGTGTGCCCTCATCCACCTTATTCACTGGATCTGGCACTGCATGATTTCTGGCTCTTCTCCAAAATCAAAATGATCATGAAAGAAATGTTTTGATTCCTTCAGGACAGCAAGGTAGCCATGACAGCACAACTAAAAACACTCATGAAAGAGAACTTCTAGAACTGCTTCAGAAAATGGCACGATTTGTGTAGAGATGGGAAAGGGATCTAGAAGTGGGGGAGGTGGAACAAGGTGGGGGGGAGTAAAAAGGATCAAGATTCTATGTGTATACGTATCACAAACACGTGCTAATAAAAATTATTTTAAAGGTAGCAAGAACAATTAGATAAGTGTATTTGAAATATTGGGGGTATTTTGAGAGGGATGAATGGCAATGTGTCTTTTACTATAATAATTTTTTTAAAAATTAAATATAACCCTATTTTTGGCCACACCTCACACATTTTAACTCCATATGCTAATAATTATAGCAAATGTTTATACAGCCTTTACTATGTGCTGAGTACTGTTCTAAGGATTTTATAGTTATTAATACCTCACCAACTATGTATGAAGTAGGTTCTATTATTGTCCCTACTTTGCTGAAGAGAAAAGTAAGGCCTGGGTAATTTATTTTGCTAATTAGTGGTAGAATCAATTTTTGAAACCAGGCAAGCCTGCTTTTGGACCAGACTGTAGTATCTATGACTTACATTGGCATGCTTAGTTGCCCCTCTAAGCAACTGGCCATGATCCATGGAAGGATCAACAAATATTTACTGAGAGCCTTCTGTGTGCCTGGTCCAGCTCTAAGCACTATGAGTGAACAAAACAAACACTACCTCCTAATCTAGTGATGTGTACATGCTGCTGGGGGTTAATAAAGTTAATGAGTAAAATATGCAGATTGTGATCACTGTTACAGGGAAAAATAAAGGAGGAAAGGGAAATAGAGAATGACAAGAGGAAGAGAGAATTGCTGTTTTAAATACTAGGGTGATTTGAATAAGGACAGGGTACTGTGAGGAAGGGGAAACAGAAGATGAGGTCAGAGAATTTGTCAGGGACCAGATCATGAAGGTCCTTTGAGGTCATTGTAAGGGTACTGGATTTACTGAGTGAACAGAAGGCTTATAGAAAAAGGCTTATAAGGGGCTGGGGATTTAGCTCAGTGGCACCAAGCCTGCCTCAAAAGCACAAGGTCTCATGGTTTGGGTTACACTGTAGAGGGCCCACTGGCCAACTCTATGCTGAGAATAGACTGCAGAGCTGGAGGCATGGGAATGATTAGGCAAGAGACTGTTGCCAATAGGGATGATGGTAACTTGGACACAGTAGCAGAGATGACAAAAAGTGGCTAGATGCTGGATAGATTCTGAAGGAGAGACAAGATTTACTGATGTGGGGTGTGAGAAAGAGGAGTAAAAAATGACTCCAAGGGAAAGATAGCCTATTTTAAAAATGGTCTTGGGAAAACTGGCTATCCACACGCAGAAGATTGAATCTAAACCCATGTCTCCCACCAAGTACTAAACTAAAAAATAGATTAAAGATCTAAATATTAAATTAGGAGCATTTAACCTGCTGGAAGATAAAATACGTAAAAATTTTGAAGTCATAGGCATTGGCAAGGCCTTTCTGAACAGGGCCTCAGTTGAACAAAAAATAGCACCAAGAATCAACAAATGGGATAAGATCTGGGCATGGTGATGCATGCCTACAATCTAACCACTTGGGAAGCTGAGGCAGGAGGATCACTGTGAGTTTGAGGCCAACCTGGGCTACATAGTGAGTTCAAGGGCAACCTGAACTATATAGTGAGACTCTGTCTTAAAAACCAAAAAAACAAACAAAACAAAAGGGATCATATCAAATTTTAAAACTTCTGCACAGCAAAAGAAACAACCCAACATAATGAAAAGAAAACCTACAGAATGGGAAAAATTTTGCCAGAGATTCCTCTAACAGAGAACTCATATCAAGAATATACAAAGAACTAAAAAAAATTAGACCCCCAAAATGGAAGACCCAATCAAAAAATGGGCAAGCAAAAGGAATAGACACTTCACAGAAGAAGTACAAATGGCCAATAAATGCATGAGGAAATGCTCAACATCACTGGCCATTAGAGAAATGCAAATAAAAATAACACTGAGATTCCATCTTAGCCCAGAAAGAATGGCCATCATCAAGAACTCAAATAATAACAAATGCTGGAGAGGATGAAGGGAAAAAGGAACTCTTCTACACTGTTGGGGGGAATATAAATTAGTACAACTACTATGGAATAAGTGTGGTAATTCCTCAAAAAACTGAAACTAGAAATTCCATTTGATGAAGATATTTCCCTTCTAGGCATGTTTCTGAAAGTGTTGAAGATATCCTATTACAGTGATACATATATGCCTATGTTTATGTCAGCACAATTCATAATAGTTAAATCTTGAAAGCAGCCCATATGTCCATCAATAGATGAATAAAGAAAATGTGTTTATACACAATGGAGTACTACTCTGCCATAAAGAAGGATAAATTTGAGTCATTTGTAGGAAAGTGGATGCACTTTGAAACCATAATGGTAAGTGAAATAAATCAAACACAGAAGGTTAAATATCATATGGTTTCTCTTATATGAGAAACCCAGAGTAAAAATAAAGAGCAAAATAAAAGACAGATAATAAGAAGTAAGGAGATAGATCATTCTCAAAAGGGAAGAGGAGCAAGAGATAGAGGAAAGGGGAGAGAGAGGAGGTATAAGGGATGAAATAAATGGAAATTGAAAGGTGTTATATACATGTACCAACTCGACACAACAAATGGAAACATTATGCACAGCAAACGTATTTTAAAAAGGAAGGGGATCAAGAGATGGGTGGAAGGGGGGAGGGAAGGGAAAGGGGATGAAAAAGGAATTAAGATGTATAACGTAAATGTACCAACTTCCCACAAGGAATGTAAACATTATGTACTATGTACATGCACTAGGAAACTAAACTAAAATACAAAAAAAATTTAAATAACCCCGAGATTTCTGATTTCAGCAACTAGAAGAATGAAGATGCTGCTGACAGGTGTAGGGGAAGGCTGTGAAAAGAGCAAGTTTGGGGAAAGATGAGTTCATTTCAGCCTATAAATGCTGAGATGTCTAGCTGGGCATGGGTGCACACCTGTAATCCCAGCACTCTGGGAGGCTGAGGTCGGAGGATTGCAAATTTCAGCCCAGCCTGGGCAACTTAGCATGACTTAAAGAGACCCTAATTTTTCTTAATTTTTGTTAATTTGGGTTTTTGTTTGTTTGATTGCTTGTTTTTGTTTTTTGAGAGTGAGAACACTGTTTTTAGTTTTGTTTTATTCTTGTTTTTGTTTTCTCCTTCTTTCCTTCCTTCCTGTCTTCACCAGTTTCCTGAAGCTTGTGTAATCTTTCCCTGTCCTTCAGCCTTGCTTCTAATCTCTTTTTCTTCTTTCATTTCTGTATTTTTTTCCTCTTCTCCCTTTTAAATTTTCTTCACTTAGAGTAAAATCACTCTATTGAGTGGATATTTACTGTATATAATTTTCTGATTTGTCTTACATTTTGCTATATAACTATAAATCTTGTACATAGGGTTAAAGGTGGCAAATTACTAGTTATCTCACTTTGTCATTGTCCAATCTGTGTGTGATGGTATTGCTATTATTGATTGTACTACTTTAGCCAACCTGACATAGTTGTCGTGATCAATTTATCTTCCTTGTATCCCAATAACTAGATTGTCTGGGACTTATAAACAATACTACAGCCCAGTACCAAAGAACTGGGTGGAAGGCCAAACAGGCTGCAACCTTTTATCCCTAATAAATTAAAGAGGCAGGATCTTGAGAAAGACTCAAAATCCAAAAGCCAGCTATGCATAGAAAGCAACTCTGAAATATAATTTCCTAAAAAGGTCTCAATACTAGTAATAAAGTTACTTACAATAAGCAATTTACAATCATCAATGCAGAAAACAAATTTTTAAGAATAGAAAATGAGAAAACCTGGGAGCAAGATGCAACCCCAGACCTCCAGGTCACCCAAGGCAAATTCAGGGTGCATTGAGGTGGAAGAAATAAAAAACCACTCAGATGAACCTTCTGAAATGGTAGTGGCAGAAGTGAAAAAGCAGGTGAATTAGTTTCTAGAAAAAAAAACCAAATGAGAAATAATTACATAGATAACTAAAGAGGTGATGACCATAATGAAGGATATGGTTAGTGAATCTAGAGTAGACACAGATTTAAAAAAAAATAGAGTAGTTTAGGAAAGACATAGAAACCATGAATGCCCAACATAGCAAATCATCAAAAAGATTATACGCCATGACCAAGTCGGGTTCATCTCAGGAATGTGGGAATGGTTCAACATACACAAAGCAATAAATGTAATATATCATATTCTTTTTCATTAAGTTTATTGGTACATTTTATGTATGCAATACAGTTACATTCATCATTGGGAACTTGTATCTTTATACGATGTACCTTGGTTCTTATTTTTTCCCCATTCCTCTGCCCTCCCTTCAACCCCTCCACCCAATATATCATATTAATAGAACCAAGGACAAAGCCCACATGAGCATCTCAACACAGGCAGAAAAAGCATTTGGCAAAGTCCCGCATCCATTCATGATTTTTAAAAAACTAAAGAAAACTGAAATAGAAGGACTTTATCTCAATCTGATAAAAGCCATCTATGACAAACCAACAGCCAACATCATACTAAACCGACAAAACCTGAAAGCTTTCATTCTAAAATCAGGAACATGACAAGGATGCCCACTATCACCACTCCTATTCAATATAGTTCTGAAAACATTAGCCAGAGCAATTAGGCAAGAGAAAGAAATAAGAATAGGAAAGGAAAAAGTTAAATTATCATTATTTGCTGATGATGGATACTCTACATAAAAGAACTCAAACACTTCACCAAAAGATTCCTGGAATTGACAACTAAATTTGGCAGCATAGCAGTATACAAAGTCAACACTCAAAAATCAATAGCATCTGAACCAACAATGCCATCCCTATAATAAAACCACTTTCTACATCCTGCCAGATCTGACTTCTAATTGTTTGTTTTGTTAAACAAATTTCTATCTATGTTCATACTTTTTCTTCTATTATCTTTATCCAGTTTTAGGATTAGCACAATGTTGAGTTCCTAAAATGAGGGGAGAAGTGTTCCTTCTTTTTCCTGCTTTAATTGTTTGATATAATTCATCAGTTAAAATGTATATGAGCCTGTTGTTGTCATATAGGTAGGTTTTCAAGCTAGGAATATACTTTCTTTATTAGGTGCTATTCAAATTTTATATTTCCTCCAGAGTCAGTTTCATTAATTTGTCTTCTAAGGTACTTCATAGAAGTTGTCAAATTTATTTCCAAAAAGATTTTTGTAATATGCTTTCTATATCCTTTTAAATGCTCTAAAATCTGTGGTAATGTCCTCTAAGTTTTGATATTATAATTTTTAAAATGTGTAATTGATATTGTGTAATAGGAAGAAAAGGTCTAAAGGAGTAGGGGAAGTGGGAAGGGTAGGGGAAAGGAAAGAAGGGAAAAGAAAAAATATGAGAAAAGGAAAAAAATGGAAACAAAGTCTTTGCAAATAGAGAAGGGTGGAGGGGGTGAAGGGAGAGCAGGGGAAGGGGAAAAAGATAAGAACCAAGAGACTCATGTAAAGGTACAAGATCTCAATGATGAATGTAACTGTATTTTATACCTAAAATGTACCAATAAACTTAATGGGGGGAAAATCAATAGCATTCCTGTATACAAATAATAAACTCACTGAAAGAGAAATTAGGAAAACAACACCTTTCATAATAGCATAAAGAAAAATGAAATACTTAGGAATCAATCTAACAACAGAAGTGAAAGACCTCTACATTTAAAACTATAGTACTCTGAAAAAAGAAATTAAAGAAAATATCAGAAAATGGAAAGATATCCCCTGTTCTTGGATAGGCAGAACCAATATAGTGAAAATGGCCATACTTCCAAAACTGTCATACAGATTTAATGCAATCCTGATCAAATTATTAACAAAATACCTGAAAGAACTAGAGAAAACAATCCTAAAATTCATATGGAACTAAAAGAGGTCTAGAATAGCAAAAGCAATTCTCGGCAACAAGAGCAAAGCCAGAGGCATCAGAATCCCCAGTTTGAAGTTACACTATGAAGCTACCATGTTAAAAACCACATGGTACTGGGAAAAAAAAGACCCAAATATTAATGAAACAGAATAGAATATGCAGAAACAACTCTAAGCACACTCAGCTACCTTATCTTTGACAAAGGGGCCAAACACCTTCACTGGAAGAAAGATAGCCTCTGCAATAAATGGTGCTGGAAAAACCGGCTTTCCACATGCCTGAAAATTGAACCTAGACCCATATCTCTCACCATGCACTAAACTAAAATCGAAATTTATCAAACATATAAATATAAAAACATAAGTACTTAATCTGCTGGAAGATAGAATAGGTAAAACTCTAGAAAATATAGTAGTAGGCAAAGACTTCATGAACAAAACCTTGATCACACAGGAAATATCACAAAGAATCAACAACTGGGATCACATCAAATTAAAAAGCTTTTCCACAGCAAAAGAAACCACCAAAAGAGTGAAGATACAACTCACAGAATGGGAAAAATTTTACCAGCTACTCCTCAGACAAAGAACTAGCATCTAGAACATATAAAGAACTCAAAAAATCAACCCCCCAAATTTAAAGGCCCAATCCAAACATGGGCACCTGAAATGAATAGACATGTTTTAGATGAAAAAGTACAAGCAGCAAATAAATATATGAAAAAATATCACTGGTTGTTCAAGCAATGCAAATTAAAACAACACACCCAGATTCCACCTTACTCCAGAAAGAATGTCAAGAAATGAACCAATAACAAATGCTGGCGGGTGTGTGGGGAAAAAGGAACCTTTTTCCACTGTTGGTGGAGTGTAAACTGGCACAACCACTGTGCAGGGTCACTATCGAGATTCCTCCAAAAACTAAAACTAGAGATTCCATCTGACCTAGCTTTTCCCTTTTAGGTATCTTCCTGAGTTAAAATGCACCATACCACAGTGATATATGGAGCACTATTTATAATAGGTAAGTATTGGGAACAGCCCATATGTCCATCAAAAGATGAATGGATTAAGAAAATGTGGTTTTTATATACAGTGAAGTACTACTCTCCCATAAAGAAGGATAAGCTTGAGCCAGGCCTGGTGGTGCATGCCTGTAATTCCAGTACTTGGAAGGCTGAGGCAGGAGGATCTCAAGAGTTCGAGGCCAGCCTGGTCTACATAGTGAGTTCAGGGCCAGCCTGAACTACAAAGGAAGACCCTGCCTCAAAAAAAAAAAGGATAAACTTGAGACATTTTTAGGTAAATGAATGCACCTCGAGACCATAATTTTAAGTGAAATAAATCAGCCACACAAGTTTAAATATCACATTGTTTCTCTTATGTGAGAAACCTGAAGGTTAAATAAAGAGCAAAATGGAGGATAGATATTGGGAAGTAGGAAGAACATGTTTAAATGTGAAGGGGAACAAGGGAGGGGGAAGGGGAAAGGAAGGAAGGGAAAAGGGGATTTTAAAAAAGAGAATGGAAGGAAAAAATGGAACCAAAGTTCCTGTAAATAGGGAGGGGAAGAAGGTTTGAAGAGAGGGGAGGGGAATGGGGGAAAAGGAAGAATTAAGATATATTGTATACAGATACAAACTGTCTATGACAAATGTGGTCATTATGTATGGCAAACATGTACAATACTACTAAAAAAACCACTAAAAACAGAACTACAAATGACCCAGCCATACCATTATTTAGTATAAATAGTATATTCCCAAGAAATTAAAGTCAGCATTCTATAGTGAAAAAAAAAAAAACAAGTTTTGCTCAGTTGACCAGGCTGGCCTCCAATTTGTGTCCTCCTGCTCAACCTCCCAAATTGCTGGGATTACAGGCATGTATTACCAGGCCCAGCCTATAAGATATTTTTTTAATATTACTTTGTTTTCAAGGATAAACCTGGCCTCTTCAGAGGAGGTGGAGTGTGATTTCAAGCTTGGTGCACACCCAGGTGGAAGTGCCACACTAGAGAAGCCCAGCCTGAGGCAGCCTCTTTCTCCTACTACTTCAAACTGGCTTAGCTCTGTTAACAGCTCACCTGACAGTTTTGATAGATCTGTTTGTCCCTAGACACAGCTGCAGCTGCTGCTGCCACCACTGCCACCCAGTGGCTACTTCAGGAAAAGACCTCTTCCAACATTCCCCAACCGGAAGTCCTAGCTTCCACTATTCTCAACAGGGCCAAAAGGAAAGAAGGGCTGCAAGGCCAGTCACACTCTTTGAAATTCTTCTTTGCTTTGGTTTCTGTGACTTTGAATTACTCTTCATCTCCTGTTCTTCTGGAGTTCCTTCTGACTCCTTTGTCCTTCTTCCCTGAAATGTGGCCCTTCCCCCAAGGAGCTTCTCTTTCCCTCCCCTCTCCTTCCTCTCACAACCTTCTCCACCACTTCTCTCCAGCCCCTCAAAACATCCATTCCCATGACTTCAAGTCCACTTAGACATTATCAATAATTCTAATGACCAAGTGACTCCAGCATACAGATTTCTCTCTAATCAAAAGCCTTCCAGGTGAGCCCGGGATTTAGCTCAGTGTTTCCGCTGCCTGCCTTGCAAGGGCAAGGTCCAGAGTTCGATCCCCGGTACCAAAAAAACAAAACACAACAAACAAAAGCCTTCCAGGTGAAGTTATGATAACATATGTTCTAGAGGGTTTTTTCCTTCAAATTATTTGTGCTGTTGTCCAAAAAATGCCTTCTCATTCAGAGTTAAGAAAGTAGGTATTAGGTGGGTGTGGTGGCCCATCACTGTAATCTCAGCATTCAGGAAGCTGAGGTAGGAGGCTCGCTGCAAGACCAGCCTGGCCTACATAGCAAGTTCAAGGCCAGCATGAAGTACCTAGCAAGGCCTCATCTCAAAAACCCAAAACCCCAAATCAAACTAAACACAAAAAAGTAGGTTCTGGTGCTGAGGATATAGCTCCATGGGAGATCATTTGCTTGGGATGTGCATGACCCTGGGTTACACCCCAGCATTGCAAAAATAACTAAAAGGAGCACCTTGCCCATAGTAAGTATTTCATAATAGTTTGTTGAAAGAATGAATGACTGTTATAGTTTGTTGGGTTGAATGGTTTCTGCATGTATAATTTAAGCCCTATATATGTTGTTTGGTATAACATACACCCACTTGGCTGTTTGCCATCCATTCTATTTACATCTGGAATTTTGTAGGTACAAAGTTTATCTTCTTTCCCCTGACAGAGACAAATAAGGTGTATGGATACCATTATCGCTTATGCCCTTCAATTCTATTACTCCTCCAATTTTTTCCAGTCCTCTCTTTCCTGGCCCCTCACATCTAATATTCATAAGTATCTTGATAAGTTTCCCTGAAATATTTTTGTTTCCTTGGGGACTAAAGAAAGAAAGGAGGAGAAAGACATCTCTTTCTTTAAGTAAGGAGAGAAGGAAAGAGAAAAAAAGAAGGGAGCAAGGGAGGGAGGGAGATAAGTGATATAATACAGACTTTGGAGTCAGACAGTCCCAGACTTGAACTCTGGCTCCATCACCTACCAGCTGTGTGACTGTGAACAAGTCTTCCTGAAACTCCATTTCCTCATATATGGAATGGGGACACTGTCACCTAGGTTTTTGTTTGGGGAAAAAATGAGGCAATGTACATAAGAACCCAGCTTGGTGTCTGGCAATTATCATCCTCATCATTGTTAGTAGAAATTAAAATATAGGTGCATTTGGAGGGTGTGAGAGGTTCACCTTGATTGCTTGGGTTTTCTTTATGAAGTGAAAAAATGAAGTCACCTGCTAAGGATAAGTAGAAGAAGACAGTTACTCAACCTTGATGAAAAAAAGCAGTAATTTGAAACTTACTAATAAAACTATAGTAAAGTGACTGGTTCCACACAATTGTATCCAGGTTACACAATTATATCATGTGTTTTCTCTGTAGTGTGCCCTTTGAGTCTTTCTAAACATCTGTTCTTTATCTCCAGCAAATCTGTTAACCTTAGAGCAAAGGCTGGACCACTTTGTTCAGCACCCAGGATAGTGTGACAAATCTTTGTTTCTGTCGCTGGATCCATCTATCTCCTTTGCACCTCTGCCAGTGACCTAATAATGCCCTTGTCCACATCCTACTTTAATCTGTTGGTTTGCTTTCAGTTGTAATAGTAACAATTCCAACTCATTTGACTTTTTTTTTAAAAAAGGAAATGCACTATCTTGTGTATAAGTCCAGAGTGGGTGACTTTGGAGTTGATTTATTCAGTAGTGCAACAATGTCATAAAAATTCCTGATATCTTCTATCTTTCTCATCTGCAACCCTCAGCATGTTGTTTGCAGCTCTCATGGCCACAAGGTGGCCACTGTAGTTCAGGAATTGCATTCAAACTTGGTGATATGCAATGGGAAGGGAGGAAGGCCTCTCTTCCTGTGTTTATCAGTCGGGAAACCCCTTTCAGAATCTTCCCAGCATACCTCCCTTCACATCTCAGCCATCATGCATGTAACTAAACCAGTCACTGATCAAGGGGGGTGAAATGACCATGATTGACTTAGAGGAGCATAGGAGCCAGGTGAAATACACTTTACAAATGGGGATTCTGCTCACAAAGAGGATGGGGGAGATGGCTATTGGGTTGGTAAACAACTCTATCTGCTATAACCCTTACTAAATAGCCCACACCTTCCTCACACAGAGATCATTTCCTAACTGGAAGGCTTGATTGAGAGTATCATTGGGGTGTGCAGAGCAAGGGTGAGTAAGGACCTGGAAATAGCTCTCCCATCAATCTATGCTAGAGACCATAAACTCCACAATCAACAAAGCATTCCTTTGCCTTCTTCTCCATGCATTCTTGTAAAATGCAAGTACTCCTGGTCAAAGGGGCACAGGGGAATTTGGGGTAATGAAAATGTTATATATCTTTATCTTGGTGGTGGCTACATATGTGTATACATAAGTATATTAGTTTCCTATGGATGCTGTAACAAATTGCCACAAATTTATTGGTTTAAAACAGTACATACTTTTCTTTTATAGTTCTTGAGATCAGAAATATGAAAATATCAATGGGCCCAAATCCAGGTGTCAGCAGACCTGTACCTAAACTGCAACAGTCACCTTGTGACCATGAGAGACTATGGGAGAGAACCCATTTTCTTGCCTCTTCTGCTTCTTGAGCTGCATTTCTTGGCAATAGCCCCTTTCACTGTCTTCAAGCCCAGCAGCATAACATCTTGCTTCAGGCCTCACATTGCCTTCTATCTCCATAGTGAAATCTCCCTCTGCCTCTGTCATAATGAAACTGGTGATTATATGTATTTAGGGCCCACCTGGTTAATACAGCATAATCTCACCATTTTAAGATTCTTAATTTAATCACATCTACAAATCACCCTCTATCATGTGAGGTAACATTTGTAGATTGCAAGGATTAGGACCTGATATCTTTAGGGGTTATTATTCAGCTTACCACGGTAGGTAAAAATTCATTGAGATGCTCTTAAAATTTGTGCATTTTGCTGTATGTAAATTATACCTCAGTCAAGAAATGAACACGCTAGACAGGAAACTATAAAGCAGACAGACTTTTGGAGATGGAAAGGAGATGGAGGAGGAAAGAAGAGGGGGTAATGGGGAGGAAAATAACAAAATATGTTATATGCATGTACCAATATACCAAAATGAATCCCATTCTGTATTACTGATACAGTAAATCCTCGACTTATGAACATTTGAGTTGCAAACTTCACGGGTGGACTGTATAAGACTTACTTTGTTGGTTCATGAACAAATTCAACTTATGAACAATTCTCCCAGAATGGAACTTATTCGTAAGTCAGGGGCTTACTGTATGCACTAATTTAAAGAGAAATGTGGGCTGAGGATTTAGCTCAGTGGTGCCACCGCCTGCCTCGAAAGTGCAAGGTCCTGAGTTCTATCCCCAGTACCAAAAAATAAAAATAAAAAATAAAAAGAAATGCACATACTCCTGGAAAAGGCATAATGATTTAATTTCCATCATAATAATGAGCTAAAGACCTAACAGGTCTACTTTCTTCCTACTGAGGGGAACCATGGGCCTGACTTGCAAGAGGGATAAGTACTTGGATGGGAAGCAGGTGCTATGACTGTGGGTCTGGTGAAGATTAGTACAAAAGTAGATTCATTCTGACCTTTCACGTCCTCACTGTCAACAGCCTTGGCAAGTATTTGAATCTTTCCCAAATGCCTAACATTAATTTCTATCCTATTCTGGTCCCTGAAGGATCTGGGCTTCTAGCTCTACTTGGGAATTCCTGAGAAAGAGAATTATAGCAACTAAATGACAAGGCCACAGAGTGCATATTGGCCAGGAATGTAAGGACTAACCCAGTTAACTGTGCAAAGAGATTACAGGGCTGCTGTGTACAGCCCTCAGTGAGAAGCCGGAGTTAGAGAAGGCTCTGTTCAGCCCTCTGAGCCACAGAAGACACTGCATGGCAGGGATCAAGAGCTGTGACTGTAGAAAAGAACTACAGAACAGCTAGTTCTAAGGGGAAGCAAAAGGGGCCAAGGTCCTGGATCCTGTAGAACTTGGAGGTTCAGTCTCTAAGTTCTCCAGGCTCACAAAGGGTAGGCCTGAGTCCTATGGGAAGGACAGTCAAGGACTGTCCTTGTTGTTGTCCCTGTCTTTGTCCTTGCTATCATGTCAGTCCTGACAGCTGCAGGGACAGAAATATCTCTGATTCCATGAACAGTCACACAAGGCAAGGGAAGCTTCTTAGAGCACGGACTTAGTTTTAGAGATTGGAGAGGTGGGGCAGGGGGAAGGGGGAGTTACTCTAGGTGTAGGTGATATAGAAGTCAATTGCCTGTTCCCTCCACTTGCTATGTCCCGTCAGGAGATCCTTTCCTAGGCCAGGAATCCTGGTACCCTCTCCAGCAAAAAATGAAGTTCAAGTCTCACATATATGTGTACATGCAGCTTATTACACTCAGCTCCTGGCTCCTGCCCCCACCACCTGCAGGAGATTGACTCCTGCCATACACATTACCTGGGATAATCAGTGCTTCTGATTTTTATCAGTTTCAAGAATCCAAAGTCCCAAATGTGAGGAGTGATTGAGGGCTGGAGAAGGGGCATTCTGTCCTCTACCCTTGGTTTTTATGTGGCCTGGAACAGCTGATCAATATATGCAAAGACTGGAGTGTGATACAAGTTCTCCTTTCAGAAACAAAGGCCAATACTTTGATCCCTTCTATTTCTGTCCCCCACAATGCTTCACCTTTAAGGTATTCAAGTCCATGTTGATCCCAGCCCTCTAGTTTAAGGCTTCACAAGGCCAAAACTGGGTAGTTTCCCCTCTTAAACTCTCCCACCTTTAATATCATCAGAATTCCTTACCCTCACTCTGTTCTAGCAACAACAACTTGTTAATCTTCTAGCCACTAATCTTGTAGCCACTAATCTGCTTTCTAAATTCTTGGTACCTGGGCTGTTTATAGCAGCGTTTCATTCTTCCTCCTCCAAACTCTATTCTCTGACTCCCACCCATCTAAACACTCCAAGAGCTGTGAATATAAGAGGCTGGGGAGGCAAGCATAGCAACCAGAGCTGGAGGCTAATGTGAACTTCATTTCTCTTCCAGGTAATATTCCAAAGGCCCCTATCTCTAGCCCATATTGAGCCACATACCCCTTACCCTTAGTATCCCCCTTAATATGTTGGGGGAAGTTGAGGGGCATCTTTCCTGACACAAGCAGCAGGCATCCAGGCAGAGAAACCTGGAAACTCTCCTGAGATCACCCTTCAGACCAGGCCTCATATGCCCCATAGGAAAGCACTAGAAAGACACCTTCCTCTTTCCAAGGTTCCCTAGCATCTGGGGAGATGTTAAGATAAAGATGCAGATCTGAAAAAGTTAGTGAGAGAGATGGATAAGTTCAAGAAAGGCTTTCAACTTCCATAGAGGTTTCTGCAACCAACACCATGAAAATGAGAGCAACAGTCCCTTCTCTCCTACACTTTCTCTCTTCTTTTTTTTTCCTTTTCCTTCTTAGCTGAAGGTCAAGGTCATCATGAAGTGAACTCAGGGTTACAATCTATTGGAGGAACATAAGGAGACAAAATTAATTCATTTGTTCATCTTAATTCATGTATCTAACAAACATGTCTTGGCACCTACTGTATGCCAGGTGAGGTCCAGCCTCATCAAATCCAAGAAACACATTATCCTCACAATTTTCTGGATAGAAGCCTCTGTCCAGACTATTTCCAGACAAGTTCATTCTCTCTGCAGTCTCTCAAGAGTGCTCCAGTCATTCCACAAAGTCCAAACGTTTTTGGAGAATAGAGAATATGGTTTGTCACAATTTGTACAAAATAAGAGGGTTTCCCCTTGTCCAGGATAGGTAAGAGTATGGCTGAAGAAGTACCTTTGGCAAGAGGGAGAATGGGAAACTCTTGATGGTGGTGAGGTATCTGTCTATGGAGGGGAAAGTTAATCACACTAGGTGAGTTTGGATGGTATACTGCAGGCAGATTAAAGAGAATAGGGAACAAATGACAGAGCTTTCTTCTTTCTGTCACTCATCTCCAAAAAGGCTCATCATCAACTCCATGGCCAACATCTCCAAGTAAGTAAGAGCTCTTTCTAATTCTATGAAACTGTGAACTGCTTTCTACCCAAACTCTAATATTTACCTTTGGGGCAGAGAGAAACCTCTTCCCAACTTGTGGCCTTAAACTCAACCCCAACTGCCTCTACTTTTTCTCCATCTCATTCTCTTGTAGCTTCTTCTCCTAATCCTGGGACTATTTCCTTTTCTCCTCACTTTCCTTTCTTTTCTTTCACTTCCTCTCCTTTTTCCTCCTCTTCCAATTTCCCCTCTCTCTTTCTGGTTTTCTCCCCAAAGGGTGTTTAAGAAGACCAGCTCCAATGGGAAGGTAAGAAAACCTGGCCCAGCTGGGCAAATGAGAGGGTGAAGGGGTTATGTGGGTACATCCTTCAAAGTTTTAGGGGTTTGGATTGGAAGTTTCAGGGGATTCATTACAAAAAATGACTGTGAGACTGACATGGGAGATTGTTCTATAACAGCTTTCCATCTACCTGGGGAAACGGGACTTCGTGGACCACGTGGACACTGTGGGGAGAAGGGAATGAGAGCCAGGGAGTAAAAGAATACCCAGAGGAACCATGCAGAAAAAGGCTGATTGAATGGAAGAATGGGAAAAACCACTTCAGGGATCAACTTTTGTTTCATAGTGTGAGAATTTTTCTGACCAGGGTGCCATCTCTCCCTCTTTCCACAGATGGTGTAATCCTGGTTGAACTTGATTACTTAAAAGGTTGAAAGAGTAAGTGGAAGACCCTGTTAGTCTTGTATATTTCAGGGGTTCCAAACAGAAATGTCACATGCCAGACAGGCAACCTAAAACAGTGGACTAAGACAGAAGTGTAGATGAAAACCAGAAAGTGACAGGAACTGTGAATAACTTGTCTGATGGGGGCTGAAAACTGAGAATTCCAGCTCATTGTGACCAATTTTTTGGTTGTTCATAAGAACTGGAGGACTGAGGATGTATCTCAGCAATAGAGCATTTGTCTAGCATGCACCAGGCCCTGGATTTCATCCCCAGTACTGAAAAATTAAAAAGAACTGGAAATGAAGCTCAGAATAAGACCTTTAGGTGCCCAAAGTCAGAAAAGATCATGGTGCTCCTTCTCCAAATAATGTCGAGAACAAATATATTTCTAAAGCATAAATAAAATTGTTATTTTGCAAAATTATACAAAACTTACATGTGTACTGAAATTAATATGTTTGCAACAGGGCCATAATTCACATATCTCGCTGCTGGGTAGCTTGAACCACCAGTGGTACATGCATGACTGTCCCATCAGGTGGCTTTTTATTAATTTTATTAGTAAAAAGAACAATAAAAGTGATTAGATCTGTTTGTACTGCCAGTAGTACAAGCCACTCGATGGGACAGTCATGCATGTACTATTGGTCGTTCAAACCGGCAGCAACATGATAAAATATATTCTTTCTAAAATTTCTGATTGTTTCCATTATTGTTGGTGGCATCCTGCTTGGCTATTGATCTAACTATGAGTTTAGACTGTCTATGGAATGATTTAGTGCATTAGAGAACCATGTTTTTATGCAAATTTCCCGATTTTCAAATGTTGGCAACTCATTAAAAGATTTTAAAAGGCCTGGCTATATCAAAATACTTCTTTTTTCTGTAGGCTGAATGTGACCTTCAGGCTGCCATTTTGCAACCTCTGGTCTATGTTTTTCCATTTCTCTTTCTGTATAGGGAAACTGCCAAACCTTTCCTTTAAAAATATACAAACAGGGGCCAGGGACTTAGCTCAGCGGTACAGCGCCTGCCTGGCAAGCGAAATGTCCCAAGTTCAATTCCCAATACGAAAAAAAAGAAATGAAATAACAACCACAGGAAGCAACAGTAAGAAATATTACTCTGGTAGCAATAATATAGATCAAGAATACATTGAAAAAATTTTTCATTGCGTTTTTTTTCTTTTAATTCTCACTATGGATTATCCCCACTGGGAGCCAACTAGACTGAAAATTGGGTTTGATTTGAAAAAGGTTCAGAACAAGCTGATGAATACTAATTCAGATGTAGCCTTTAAATATTGAGGAATAAAGTATCCTTGATCTCTAAGATAAAACAAAGTAGATAAGCAATCTAGCAGGTTTCAAATATCAGAGGACATTTAAGGTACATATAGTCATGAATTAACCAATTTCCTTAAGGTCCCCAAGTACTTTATATTTCTAAAGGCTAAATAAGTTTTTCATATTTCTAAAACCTCAGTCAGTTTTTCACATTTCTACAAAATCTTTGGAATAACTCATAGAAATAAATATTTAGTTTTAAATAACAAAAATTTTAAAGACATTTTTAGTTAACTAGGTGTGGTGGGGCATGCCTGTGATCTGACCATGTGGGCAGAATGAAGCAGGAGAATGGAAAGTTTGAGCCTAGCCTGAAAAAATGCTCAATTAAAAGGCAATGAGATACCTAAATACCTAAGGTGGCCTTGTGTTTAGTTATAGAAACAAAACAACTCAGGGCATATACACAACAGATATTAACAGCAATTACCTCTGGAATGTGATATATTATGGTGGAGCTTTGATTTCTCTTTTTGGTTCTATTCTATGATGTTCATAAAATTAATATATATTAGTTTTATATTAAAACAAATATAAGTGAATAACACTAGAATAGATGTTGGCTTTTAAAACAAAATAAATGCTGAGCGTGGTGGTGCACACCTGTAATCCCAACACTCAGAGGCTGAGGCAGGAGGACTGCTGGGAGTTCAAGGCCAGCCTGGACTACATAGTGAGTTCAAGGCCAGCCTGAGCTGCATAGCGAGACCCTGTCTTGAAAAGAAAAAAAAAAGAAAGAAAGAAAAGAAAAACCAGCTATCTGGGGATGGTGGCACAGGCCTGTAATCCCAGCACTCTGGGAAGCTGAGGCAGGAGGTCTGCAAGTGTGAGCCCAGCCTGGGCATTTTAGTGACTTATTGAGACTCTGTCTCAAAATTTTAAAAAGAAAAAAAATTTAATTGGTGAAGTAGCTCAGTGTGAAGGCCCTGTCTCAATCCCCAGTACCACAAAAATAATTAGTAAAAAACAAGCTGTCTCCTAACACCAAAAAAGGATTATTCAAAGCTGCTAAAGAGCACATGAGAGCTTGGGTGGCAGCTGAGGACTTATTCTACAGCTCTCCCTACACAAGCAGACAAAGTGAGCCCAGAGCAATTCATCTGGTTAACATCCTCACCGCTGGCCCACAAGATCCTCTTCTGCCTCACCCCTTCTGAGCTTTTCTGTCTCGTTCCACATCTGTTTCATTTCCTCCCTCCAGCTTCCTTCTTCCAGCCGCCTATTTTTGTTGGTGCTGGGGATGGAATCTAGGACCTTCTGCATGCTAACCATGCACTGTCACTGAGCTACACCTCCAGCCCCACAGCCACCTCTTGTCCATCTCCTTTCTCATCTTCTGTCTTTTCCTTTCCTTTATCCCTTTGCTTTTCCTTTTCTTTATCTCTCCTTTCTTCCACTTTCATTGGCCATATTTGAGAACCAAGGTGAATTTATTTGTTGTATCTTCTGAAAATTGTTTGTCTTCATTGTAGAAAATTTAGAAACTACAAATAGTGCTCGCTTCAGCAGCACATATACTAAAATTGGAAAACACAGGTAAAAGAGAGACTGCAATCCTATCATCCTCAGTCATGAATAATCACTAATTATATTATAATTCTTACTTATCACATTTTTTGTTCAAATATGTCTATATTTTTATTTAAATGTTATACTATAAATAATATTTTATAACCTTTTAAACCTATGTCAGGATATAAAAAAACTGCAGGGTATGGTGCACACGCCTGTAATCCCATCATTCTGGGAGGCTGAGACAGAAGGATCACAAATTCAAGCTCAGCCTGGGCAACGTAGCGATTTAGTGAGATACTGTCTCAAAATGAAAAATTTTTTAAAGGGGCTGGGGATGTAGTTCAGTGTGCATATCTGGGGTTCAATCCCTAGTACTAAAAAAAAAAAAAAGGAAAAAAGATACATAGTACAACTTTTGTCGTTGCTCAGTACTATACTCTATGGTTGTACCATAATGTGTTTACAGTTTACCATAATTATATTTACAATTTTCAATTGTTGGACATTCATTTTGTTTTCAAATTTTTGGTATTATGAACAACCCCACAAGGCACGTACTTAGGGGTGTGTGTGTGTGTGTGTGTGTGTGTGTGTGTATTATCTAATAATTCCTTCAGCCTAAATGCTTAGAAGCTGAACTAATACCCAAAGGGCATCGTAAATTTTTAAACTTTTCTCTATTTATTGCCAAATGGCTGTCCAAAAGGTTTGTATCAACTCTCCCTCCTGCAGTATAACAGGCTGCCTATTATCCCAATCCTTATAAAAACATTGGTATCATTACTTTCAATCTTTGTTATATTTTTAATATAGATTCATTTTTCTTGTTCTTAATTTTAAAAGCAGATAATCTGATATTCAGTATATTGATCTCTTCAAAACACTACAGTAACTTGCTTTCTACTCAGGGGTACCTGTTGATAATTTTCTTTTTTCTGGGCCAGGGCCCCTGATAAAATAAAGATACCCACCTCTGTTCTACATCTTTCCTTGCTTCACTCTGTCACTGTGGCCTTGGACGGGTATTCCTCTAATCCATCCCACATTCCATTAATGCATTTCAGAGGGTTTTCTATCTTAAGTGTCAGCTGCAAAGTATGAGTTCATAACTGTTCAATTTCTGCCAAGATTCCTGTCAGTGTCATCGTCATCATCATCCATATCTACAATCATTATACAGTTTCCTTATAACTGTACATCAACTGCTCACAAGCATTCTAATTGAAATGAAGTTGGGAACCCATGAATCTAATCTTTGGAGTCAGACAGGCATGTATTGTAATCCTTAACTGCTTCTGAGTTCATTTAACATAATTGCAAAGTGCTGATAATAACAGAGGATTGTTGTGAAATCTAAATAACATATGTAGAGCTTCTAGTACAGTCTTGTTATTGACAAGCAAAATAACTCAGAGAACTCAAAGGATTTGTAAAAGTCTTATCCAAGCCCAAGTATTTTGACCCTAAATCTTTTAATTTGTTTATTTAGTTAGTTAGTTAGTTTGCAGTAATGGGGATTTAACATAGAGTTTTTGCACTGAGCTACATCTCCATCCTTTTTCAGGGGATGTGAGACAGGATCTCACTATGTAGCCCAGGCTGGCCTTGAATTCACAGCAATCCTCCTGCCTCAGCCTCCCAAGTGCTGGGATTACAGGCATGCAACACGATGCTTGTCTTCTGACCTTAAATCTTATTGATTCTTTTTAAATTATGAAAAAAGGCATAGAGAACTATATAGCGAATGTCTGTACCCATCCCTTTGCTTTTAAAAGAATTACAGAATCAAACTGAAGCCAGCCTCCTGTGTGTCCTTCCCTAGACTTATCTCCCTTTCTCCTTCCTTCATCCTTCTTCCCCCCCACCCCAGGTAACCACTAATTTCAATCTGGTGTGTATTATTCCCATGTTTCTGTACTTCTATTCTATACTTATGTATCTGTGATCAACTTTGATATTGCTCTACATACACGGTTTTCAACTTTATATAAATAGTAACATATAGTGCATATAATTCTGGTGCTAGCTTTTTTTAACTCAATAGTAAAAAACTTTAACCATGTCAATACACATCTTACTCCATTTCTGCTATAAAAAATACTTAAGCCTGGGTAATTTCTAAAAAACAAATTTATTTCTCACAGTTTTAGAAGGCCAGGAAGTCTAAGATCAAGACAATCAGCACATTCAATTGTCTGGTGACAGTTTCCCTATACTTCCAAGATGGTGCTTTCTTGCTGCCTCTTCCAGAGGGTCGGAACATTTTTGCCCATTCTAACATGGCAGAAGGTGGAAGGGCAAGAAGGCCAAATGTTGCATGAAGCTTCTTTCATAAGGACCTTAATCCCATTCACAAGGGAAAAAATCCTCATGACCTAATCACTTCTTAAACTGAGACTATCTTGATACCGTCACAATAGTTATTAAGTTTCAATACTTAAATTTGGAGGGGACACATTTAAACCATAGCATTACATGAAGCTCTAGTTCATTTATTTTAACTTGTTTCATATTTAATTATATGAATATTCTATAAATTTATTACCCATTCTGTTGATAAATATTTAGAGTATTTCCCATTTTACATTCTGGCAAACATTGAAGCTAAGGGCATTCTAATATGTATTTCCTTGTAAATGTGAGCAAGAGCTACTGTAATGTAGTAGAATTCTTAAGATATGAGCAAATTCAATTTTACTGGATAGTGCCAGTTCTCCAGTGGTTGAGTCATTGTATATTTTCACCAGTAGTGCATAAGAACTACAATTGCTCCACATATTCATGAACACTCAGCATTGTCAGATTTTATAACTTTTGACAATTTGATGGGTGTGAAATGTAATCCCATGTGGTTTTAATTTGAATTTATCTGATTACTAATGAGACTACACGTTTTCATATGTTACTGGCTATTCCATTTTGTCCTTTTGCAAAGAGCTTATTCACATTCTTTGAACACTTTTATATTAGTAGTAGTAATTAGTGTTAGTATTTAATTATAATTTATTTAAATATTTATATTATAATTATTAGTATATTATAGATGAATGGAAGTTCTTATTTATTTCAGATGCTAAATTTTTGTTTGATATATGAGTAACAAATATTTTCTCTCTGGCTTTCCTTTTCTCTTTCTTTTAAAACTTTTAACATAAAGGAGATTAAAACTTTTACTGTTAGACAAATGTATTACTCTTTTTCTTAATGATCGGACTGTCTTGATTGTATTACATTGCCTCTCTTTGTCTTCCTGTGACCCAGTTAAGGTCTCCTTTTCCACTCAGGCCTGACAGGTCACTCTCTTCCTCCTTTGCCTGCAGTGTTCGTCATGTTGACATGGGCTTTTCGCTATGGCCGTGATGACTTGGATGTCATTGGTCTGACATTCCACAGAGATCTGTATGTACAGACTCAGCAAGTGGCTCCAGCTGAGCTCAACAGCCCCCAGGTTCCCCTCACAGTCTTACAGGAGCAACTGCTACACAAGCTGGGAGACAATGCCTACCCCTTTACCCTGCAGGTACTGATCCCAAGTCCTGGGCAAGGTTTCAAGGGAAGATTAAGAGAGAAAGCTAAAGAAGAACAGAAGAGAGGAGTCCCTATTTCTTCTGTTCACTGATCTCATTTTGGTCCCCTAGATGGTTACCAACCCTCCCTGTTCAGTGACACTGCAGCCAGGTCCCAAAGACTTGGGAAAGGTGAGATCTGGGTTCTGAGAAAGAGGGTGTGCTAGTCAGCTTTCCACCACTGTAACAAAATATCTGAGATAATCAACTTAAAAGGAGGGAAGATTTGTTTTGGCTCACAGATTCACAGGTTTCAGTACATGGTCTTGTGGCCTAGCTGCTTTGCATCATTGTGGAAGCATATGTTAGAGGAGGCCTGTTTAACTTGTGGTGGCCAGGAAGCAAAAAAAGAGGCAGAAGGGGGCTGGAGGAGTCCCAATCAATATCCTCTTAAAGAGTACAAAGTTCCTCCAACCAGAACCAACCTCTTAAATGTTCTGTCATATCCAAATAGTGCCACAGGCTATCAAACAACCCTTTGACACATGGGCCTTTGGGGATCATTTTTCATATCCAATCTCTCCCAAAGGGGCAGACAGGTAGTGCCAGGGAAGAAGAACAGAGGTACAGATGGACAAGACTAGAGAAGTAGACAGCTAAGGGATGGGGCTAGGCATTTTCTTATAGGCCCACAGAGAAAGGAGAAACAGCATTGCAAATGAGTTCTCTTTGCCCCATCCTCTTTACAGGCTTGTGGGGTTGACTTTGAAGTGAAGAGTTTCTGTGCTGAAAACCTCCCCTGAGGAGAAAACCTCTAAGAAGTATTCTTGGTCCTCTCCCAAAACCCTGTTCTTAAGCTCCTGCCAGGAACCAGATCCTGTTCTTAAGACAAAAGCAGGACTACTTCTAACCTCTATAGCACCATACCCACTAATTCGGATACCCAGTTTTGAGTCTTCTACTTCTCTTCTTCACTCTAGGGCAGGAGTCAGCAAACTTATGTAAAGGGCCAAAAGAGAAATATTTAGGTTTTGAGAGTTACAGTTTCAGTTGCAAGACTCAACTCTGCCATTGTAGAACAAAGCTGCCACCAATCCTACATAAATAAATAAAACGTGGCTATGTTCCAATAAAATCTTATTTATAGATTCTGAAATTTGAATTTTACATAATATCCATGTGTCATGGAATATTGTTCTTTGATTTATTTCAACAATTTACAAATGTAATAACCATTCCTAGCTCACAGGCCATATAAAAATAGGCAGCAGGAAAAAAAATAGGCAGCAGGCCAGATTTGGCCAGTGGACTATATTTTCTAAGCCTCAGTCTACATACCTACATTGAGAATCTACAGGAGTTCTCTGAGGGAGCCTTTCTCCTGTCACTGTACTCAAGCATAGACTGGGCTATGGGAGTAGCATGGGGAGGTCTGTGGTTCCAAAAGGTGATGTTCTGGCTAACTTCCTGGTCCCTCCTCAGAGACTCTGTGCAGCTGGTTGTCCGGAAAGTGCAGCTTGCACCCTTGGAGTCAGGCCCTGGCCCCTATGCCCAGACCATCCACCGCTTCCTTCTGTCAGCTCAGCCCCTACAACTCCAGGCCTGGATGGACAGGGAGGTTAGTGACCAGACTTTCTGCCTCTGACCTGGAGACCATCTGATACTCTTTCTTCACCAATTTCCTCCTTGAGTGGGTAATGATGGGAACCAGTGCAGCAAAAATGTTAAGGAAATTCTAGGTCTTGATCTGAACATTCTTCCTCCAACCTTGTGATTGGCTTCTCCTCCTGCTTCAGGTTCACTACCATGGAGAACCCAGCTCTGTCAGTGTTTCTATCAACAACTGCACCATGGGCCAGGGATTTAGCTCAGTGGTTTCGCCCCTTGCTGTGCAAGCGCAAGTACCCAAGTTCAATCCCCGGTAAAAAAAACCAAACCAAACCAAACAAAAAAAAAAAACAACTGCACCACAAAGTCATCAAAAAAATCAAGATTTCAAGTGAGCTTCTTTACTTATAGCCCTATACCTGGCCCCCAAATTACTGATAGCTTTCTTTCTAATACACTGCTCCACTTACCTGTCTGTATTAATTTTGGTTTTCCCTCCAACACAAGCTTATTAAAATATATATATATCTTTGCCACTGAGCACATATTACTGAATCATATATGGGGTGCCCATGTATAAGATAGCATCTGTGAACAGTGAGCAGGGGTTTTATGGATGGCTCACTGATTATAGTCGTGTGCTTTTCCTGGCTTGTTCAGTTGACCAGATCACAGATATTGTTCTCTAGACAAGTACACCAAGACTGTGTTCATTCAGGAATTCACATGAGATGGTGCTGGGGATGGGGTCAAAGCTAAGGGTTGGGATGGTGGGAAGAGGGCTAAGAGGCAGAAAAGGGGTTTGGGGAAAGGAAGGAGGCAGGAATGAAGAAGGTTGAGGTGAGTGCTAAAATGTAGAAAGGGAAGGATTTTAGAACTAGAGGGAGGGGAACTAACTTGCCCTCAGGAGGACGGACCATCAGCATTCTAAGAGAGGGTAGAGGCATATGCATTCCCCATCAGAGCAAATCCCCCTACTCTTCAGAGTTAGATATGTCACTTCTCTTAGATAATCCAGTAGCATTTTGGGATTGTGTAAGATACTTCTGAAAGTGAAGGTATACTTGGCTGGCAAACCTAGCCTAACTTCTTCTCTTGTAATCCTTTCAAAGGGAGACTGTAGCTACTAACTCCAGTTTCTCCCAGAGCTTTGCAGTCACCCCACTCCTGGCCAACTGCCAGAAACAAGGCCTGGCACTGGATGGCAAATTCAAGCATGAAGATACCAATCTGACCTCTAGCACAATGTAAGATCAAGTGTAACTTCCAACCTCCATTTCCTACCTCTAACTTGTTCCATATACTATATATAGTTTCATTTTCAGTGAAGCCTACTTACTTTTTAAATATCTCTTGGCCAATGTTCAGACCCCTTCCAGGCCTGAGAGCCAACAGGAAGCTAAATGATGCCTATGGGACCAATGGTAGCCTTTGGCCATAGGCAGAAAGAAAGGAAAATGTGTAGGATAAAATCTTTATGTATAATTCACAGTTCACAGAGGCCTTACATATGTGCTATGTTATCTCATCAGAATCCCATTAAAGTAGGCTGGACAGGTACTCTTATTCCATTTTACACTTAAGGACCCTGGGACTCAGAGAAGGAACTTGTCCAAGGTTGTACAAATAACAGAGGTAGACAGGATTCTCTTATATGTCATCTGGCTCTAAACACGGATCTCTACAGCAGCTATTCTCCAGAGACTATAGTGTGAAAGACTAGGGAATGAGAAATGTAGGAAAAGGAGGATAAAAGGGACAATGATATGAAGGAACTGATAGAATTCTGTGATGTCTTTAATTTGGTCTTATGTCTTCAGAGGCCCTAGTGTTAAATGTGTCCTCCACCAAAAGCCATCTGCCATCTGAAAAGCATAAATTCATTGACCTCACTCTATGCCTTATCAACCAAGTAGCTATAGACTGTTATTGCTAGAAATACCTTTAGAAATCATCCAAATAGCATTATTTTACAGGTAGGGTATCAGCAGCCCAGAGGAATAAATAGACTTTCCCACAATCATACAGCTTTCAGTGTCTTATTTTTCCATCAGCAGGTTTTTATTGATCCCTATTAAATGGCCATTCCTATGCATAGCAATGTGTGGGATACAAAAAATGTTTAAGATAGTCTCTGCCTGGGCCAGGGATTTAGCTCAGCGGTGCCATCAGCTAACTGCCTCTCAAGTGCAAGGTCCCAAGTTTGATCCCTGGTACCGAAAAAAAAAAAAAAGATAGTCTCTGCCTTTAGTTAATGTATGGGCTAGATGAAGAACAAATAATAAAAGTGCAATCTAACAGTTAAATGTTAGTACATGTAGCTCAGATTATGAGTCCAACAGAAGTTAAAAGAAGCCAACATAATTGGCAATGCCTTCCTAGAAGAGGTAGAATGAGCTAGATCTTCAGAATGTGCAAGATCTGGATACCAGCGGAGGAAGAAATGAACATTCCAGACTGGGAACGTAGCATGTGCCCAGGCTAGAAGGTGAAAATCTACAGGACATTTTCAGACCATAGAAGGAGGACAGGTCTGCCTATGTTGTATCCCAGGTGATAGGGGAGTTAGGGCAGAGAAGGTTGGAAAGAGTAGATGAGGACAGATTGTTTGGGTCTTGAAAGTCAAGCAGAATAGTTTTATTCAATAAGGTAGGCTCTTCAACAGAGAATAATATGGTAAAACTGAATTTTAGGAAGAGAAATGTGGTCCCAATAGGTAGGAGAGATTACATCTTGGGAGATCTTCTGAGAGCAGATATAAAGTGATAGACTGTGGTGATGAGAATGAACAGGAAGGAAGTAGAGAACTAAATGAATTACTTCTCCCAAACACAAAAATGGATACTACAATTTCTAGTCTTCGACCTGGAATGAACAAGGAGCTGCTGGGGATCCCGGTGTCCTACAAAGTCAGAGTCAACCTGATGGTGTCTGGAGGGTAAGTGAGGGTTGGAGGTCTGTCTGGGCAGGGCTAGGGAGCCAAGAGTTTTCTATTGTTTTTTTCCCACCACTTGGACTTACCCAATCAAGCTGTTCCCCTTCTCTCAAACTAAGTTCCCAAACGTGTAAGCTCAGTGAGCAAGTCACTTTCTTTCCAGAAACTGATTCTGTGACTAAGTTGACCTTATTTATGATCCTTTATCTCCCAGTAAAATTAGGTTGCCTCTTGCTCATTTTTTCAGCTGCTAATTTTGGGTATTATTCTACCCACAGCATCCTAGGAGATCTGATAGCCAGGTGAGAGGCTATGCGGTGAGAGGATGGACAGAATGGGGAGGATGAGGGGATAAGGAAACCGAAAGAGTGACTAGTCAAGCCCCATGTGGTGGCACACACCTGTAATCTCATCTACTAGGGAGGCTGGGGCAGGAGGACCACAAATGTGAGGCCTGCCAGGGAAACTCATCAAGAATCTGTCTCAAAGGGGGAGGGGGATGTAACTCAGTGGTGGAGTGCTTGCCCAGCATGTATAAAGTACTGGGTTCAATCTCCAGTACCACACTAGTGTGGGAGGGGGTTGGGATATAGCTCCATGGAAGAACACTTGCCTAGAATGCACAAAGTCCTGAGTTTGACCCTGAGTATCACAAAAATAAATTAATTAAAAACAGCAGCTAGGAAGTCTGAAGGCATCCTACAACTGGAAAACTAAGGGAGGATGGTTCAGTGACTGGGCTTGTAGTGATATCAGTAAATCCACTTTGGGAATCCTTGCAGTGATGTTGGTGTTGAGCTGTCCCTGATCCTGATCCACCCAAGGCCATCTCATGGTGAGTGACCAAGCAGGGCTTACAGGAACAGTTGTGTCCAGGTTTGGAGGCCGAGAGGTTCTGATCTTATGTCTTGAAGACTAGCAGTTTGGGTAGAGATGGAATGTCAATAAGCAGGTTGGGTGTATGTGTTTTCTGGGGAAGTTTGTGCAGGAGGGGAAGAACTCAAAATGGAGGGGAAAGAATAAAAACATTTCTTCAGAGAACTGAAGAACTCATCAGCTTCAGCTCCATTTCTTTCTCCCTCCCCATGCCTGCTACAGAGGCTGCTAGGTAAGGGAATATGAGGCTTGGGAGCCCTCATTGCTACCCTCCATTTAATGACAATGGAAATGAAAAGGCTTCCCCACAGTGTTGCTTTCAATACATGTGCAGTAGAAACATATAGTTTGGCTTCCTGTCACAACTGAGTGCTTTTCATGTGCCCTCCTTTCCCTTTCTACACCTCCCACCCTCTACACCCTGCTCTTGTGGGAATCGTCCTTCCCCCTCATGCATTCTATTTCCCTTTTCCCTTCTGCCTGTCCACTTGCCCTTACTTTCTTCTTCCATTCTCCTATTCCTTCCTTCTGTGCCCCCACTCTGTTCTTACTTCTTTTCTAGCACTCCTAGGGGACTTTTGTGTTGGGAGAGTGGTGAGGGAAGCCAGTGTGGTCAATGTGTGTGGGGGGTGCTACTGAGAGGGGGTTTGGGGACTGAGCTGAGAAGCAGGGAGGGGATCTCTTCTCTGGGGTCAGGAAATGGTAGTGAATGGGGCTCCTAAGCCCCCATTCTCCTCTGCTGAAAGCTCTGAGGACATAGTCATAGAGGAGTTTACTAGGCAGGAACAAGGCGGAGCCGAGACCCAGAAGGCTTTGGCTGCGGAGGGAGATGAGGAGAGCTGAGCACCTAGATCTGACGCTCCTCTGTGTGGGAGCCCCACTGTAATGCTCTAATAAATCCTTTGGTCCAGACGTGCCTATCACTGTCCTTGCTATTTCCTCCTCGTGAAGAGTACTGAGAATGATCCTTCCCTTCCAACTCCCCTCTCCTTACTCCCGTGATTGTACTATCCTTAGCACATACTTTTCCCCTCTGTGGCCTCAGACTTCTCTCTGGCATTGTAGCCCGCCTTCCCTCCATGGATCCTTCAGTCTTCTCTCTGGCTGTGGCCATCCTCATCCCCACCCCATCATCCTACTCTTCGGATCACCCTACTGCTGTAGGTTGTGGCGCTGCAAGAGCCTGGGAGTAAGCTGAGAGGACAGGGCCGCGCCTAGACCTGGGTCCATCCTCACTGCCATTGGGGAGACAGCAGGTGGCAAAGGGCCAAATGGGGGAAGCCAGTTTTGCTCCCCACCCCCACCTGCTGCAATGTATGCTTTTGGACCCTGTGAGACCGGAAGCAGAGACTGGAGGTTTTGGCCTGGAGACCAACATGAAATACAAATACCAGGCTCTGTGCCAATCCAAATCAATATTCTGGGAGAGCAGAGCAGCCAGTGCTGGTCTGGGTTGGGCTTTGGAGATGGGAAGGTTGAATGGTATGAAGTGGGATGGGAGCTTCTCCTGGAAATGGAGTTCCTCCTCTTTGGGAGTTTGGAGTATGTGTGTGTTGGAGGTAGGGGTTCATGGAGACTGATGGGGAGAAAGGGCAATGGTTGGGCTATTTAACTCCCTCTCCTACAATGCCGAAGACATCCATCCTCATCTGCTTCATGAAGGAAAGATTGGACTGTTTCTTTGGCCAACTCACTTGGAGTGCTTTTCCTGTTATCCGTTGGAAGGGCTGGTAAGTTGAGCCAGGACAACCTCCTTAAGGGGCATTCTCTACTTGTGGTTCTAAGACTGCTTGGTATTGGGAATAGAGGAGGGGGGGGTCATGGAAAGTATGATTCTCTGTTGCAGGCAACTACTGGAATTAACTTCCAGTCTAAGACCATGCACTTAGTGGACCCAAAAGTGTTAAAAGTTCATACCATTAACTCTATTCCTTAACCCCTTCAGCTCATTAACAGGTTAGCATTTCCCCAAATTAGCCTCCCTCAAATTACCAAACCCTGTGATGATTCTTATTCTCTCTGCCCTTATTTATCTCCAACTGTAACATAAAGTTTAAGATGCTGTGAACCCTTAAATCTGCTGTTCTACAGGGTGTTTCCTTAATCACAATAGTATCTTGGGATTGGCTAGACCTGTCCTAGAACTTGGTTTGAGGCAACAGCAGCCACTTTTCAGATATCCAGTCTCCTCTTAGGTTCTAGTTTTTTTGTTTTGTGGTACTAGATTGAACCTAGGGCTTTTGCACTTGGCTACATCCCCAGATCTTCCTTTTTTAAAGACAGTCTCATTAAGTAGCCCAGGCTAAGCTTGAACTTGTGATCCTCCTGTCAACCTCCCATAGGGCTGGGATTCCAGCTATGCAGCATCCTAGTGCTGGGATTAAAGAGTTAGGTACTAGCTCTTAAAAAGCTAGTTTCTTTTCCATTTTTGCCATCTTCCTCCTAAATATTTGTTTTATACAGGTTCAGCTGCAGTTATGTGATGGCTGGCCAGGAATGCTTTTGCAGCCTAATTCTACAGCTTAATTTGTAGCCTAGCTGTATTTGCAATTCAACTATTGCAGTGGTTGTCTATGATAACACAAGTGAGTTACAGGATTTTGACAAAGAGGTTACGAAGGAAGCAATAGAGAGGTTGGTAAGACTAGTAAAGACAGGTACATTATTCTCTCCAAACTTCTACGAAGTGTTTCAACTCTGCAACATATTTTCTTGCAGACATTTCTTTCAAGGAGATGGTAAGTGGGTAGCTGTGTGGTAGGAAAGAGGCTACAATGTTGTCATTATGTTAGTGGGTAAGGAGACTGATCTGAACAACAAAAGGTCAGTGTAAGCACAATTTCTTCTGGCACACTTCAAATTCAAACTCTACAGGGAAGGCCCACAAATGCTATTTACTTGGAGAGAGTTATCAGTGTCAGAGAGCAGAAAGGTCATGGGTTTAAGGATTCAAGGGTTCCTGGCCATAGGGAAGCATCATTACACTTCACAAGGATCTACCCTTATCCATTAATTCTAGGTTACCACTTTCTGGGCCCTTCCATTGTTTCTCATTTGTCCAGACAAGTCTGCAGAACTATCTTCTGCTTAACTGATGATGGAAAAGGTCTTGAATAATGTTTATATTATTGGCTGAAAAGACTGTGTTGAGAAGGAAAGCCACTCAGTAAGTGCTTAAAAGCAAATGGACAGCACCACTGTCTTTTCCAGAGGATCATCTCTGGTTTTCTAAAAATCAGGATGTGAAATACAGAAATTTTTCCTTAAAAAAAAAAGAGCATATGAGACATCAGTATCATTTACCGAGAACCAAAACTGGTTACAATGTGAAAAATATAATAATACTCATTTCCTTTTAGAATATTTCCATTGTACTGTCTCTACTACCCACCACCACTTTCTTTTGGATAACTTCCCATTGTCCTATTGCAGGGTGGGGGGCAAGGTTCATCTTCCCACCATGCACCACAAAGGTCTGAAATTAGCCTGAAATTTTCATTTGCTTGTCACCATTCACACGTGCATAGCTATCTCTGGTACATGGTTTCTGCCCTTTTTTCCAGAAGTAACTTCACCTCTGGTGAAAGAAGGGAGTGTCCTTCTTCCCAGCTTTGCTGGGGTAGGGAACACACAAGCAGAGAAGGCAAACTTCCTTTGCTGAGTTGATGGCCAGGCTAATTTTTCTGCTTCTGTGGAACTTAAGGGATAAAGGGAATAACTTAGCCCAAAGTAGCTCCTTGGTTTGCCTTTAGGTGATGGGGATCAGTCAGAATTCCTCATGCTTTTGCTAGAAATTGTCCTTGGGAGTTGAGAGTTGACTGTAGTTATCTCATTCTATTACCTTCCATAACATATACTTCAGCGGTTAACATCTACCTGGAGCCTTTTAAGTATTCAGGCATCAAAACTATTGTTTCTATCAATAGCTTGGGCCATCTCTGCCTAATCTGATAGATTTATGTCATTTGGACTTTCCTTACAGCCTTATCCCCACCCTCAGGTATAGGGTTTACGTAGCTGGCCACTTACCCTCTTCTAGCTCCTAGGCATAGGAGTATACAGAACCCCCGAAAGTGCTACCAATTTTCTAGACTGCATCTCACAGCTTCTTGCAGTGCCTGGGAATTCTACCTTTCTTTCTCAAACAGCTGAAAGACATCTACAGGAAGTGCAGTTCTACAGTAGCTGGGATAATCTCAAAGGCCAATACAATTCATTCTCCACCATTTCCTTACATTCACCCTCAATAACTGCTCCTTTAGCCTCAGCCTGTTATTCTTACACTCTCCTGACACTGTATCTATACTTCCACAATGCAACTGCCTCATGCTGGTGTCCCAACACAGAAACATTTCAAGACCTCAAAGCGAGATCCTTCCCCCTCTTTTTATCATGTTTACCACACTTCTTAGATGAGTTTTTTTAATCTCTTAATCACAGCGTGAGTCTCGGACCTCAACATGGCCACCTCAGCCAATATATTTTTGTGGGAGTATCTAAACCTCTATTTTCTTTCTCAGATGGCCACTAGGGGTCAGCAGAGCAAATAGGCCCAGCATAGAATAAAAGATTTCCCAAGAAACAGAGACAGAAATTTACTTGCAGCTCTGTTGGCAAGGGACAGCGCCCGCCTAGCACTGTTACGGAGCCTCTAGAAGGAGTATTTCAGAAGAGCTGGGGTGGTATATATGGGAAGAGTCAGAGTTTCCTTATAGATATATCAGTATTTTCAACAGTGTTTCCCAGTGTTCAAAAAGACTTACCTTGCTTATTTAAAAAATCAGATTTCCACATTCTATCTTAGACCAACAGAATCACTCTCCAGGGGAAGAAATTATAAATATTCTTAAATTATCTTACATTCTTAAGCTCCACAGAATCCTTTCGAGGCAAATTTGAAGCTTTCATCACAGGGCACTTCATTCCTACTGCTATCAATAGATTGGTAACTAGATATCTAACAACATGGCAGAAAGTTCTTTGGGGTGGGGGTGGGAAAAAAGAGCAAAGTTGGTAGTTAGCCAATCTACAAGTTAGAAATTGGACACAATTTCTTATTGCTGCCTCTGAAAAGAAGTGCATCCAACCCTTGGTCTAAGTTCCAGATCAAAGAATCTAGCAAGGAAGAATTATATTAATTCTGTCCCCTCCAGACAATGTCCAAAGCTCCTAGGGGAAGAGTTACTGTTTTTTCCAGTACCCTTCACCCTATGCCATTCTTTGGTTACATTGTATATAGCTAGGGTTCTGTGGCCCCTCTAATGTTCTGGCCAGGCATAGAGGTTGCAGTTTCTTCCACTGATTTCTGTTAGAAGAGCTTTTTTTTTGTCTCAAGAGCATCTTATGTCCAATCATTATCATTCAAAAGTCACAACATTTATTCAGTATTGTGTTTAACTTTTGAGGGGCAAGGATGGAGAACAGGCAAATAGTGTCTCATTGGAGTCCCCAAAGTGTATATGAGAGTTCCAGTAGTATAAGGATGGGATGAGATGGCCAGGAAAATCAAATAGAAGATTCTTTTTTTCTACTGATTTTTGTAATCAAAATGTTAACATGTGTAAGCACCTAGCCTATGGCATCCAGTAAATGTGTTATCTTTTCTAGCTGGGTTCTCTACAGGCTAGGCTTATCCTAGACTTCACCATCCTTCTTTCATGGAATGAAGCTCATCGAGAAAACCAGGGAACTAAAAATACAGTACAGTTTGGGCAATGCAGTTGGCTGTATGTCTCTGCATCCACCCCACCCAATGTGTCAGGAAGGGGCTGAGGAAAGAATTTCCTAAGTGGCTTCCCTGGGGCCCAGTCAGCTTGGGCTGCAACTGTCTAGTGAGCTGCAACTCTCTAGTGCACAGTCCTCTCTTTTTGGCGATGATAATCTGGGGGGAAGAAAAAAGAAAAGAAGGAACAGAACAGGTTATTTTCACGCCTGAGCTCCCAATTTCCCATTCCTAACTTCTGCAGCTTCTAGTCATCAGTAATAGGGGCCTGTCAAGTAAAAAAGTGGCACTTACTGTAGGGAAAGAAGCGCACACGCATGCTGATTTCACGGGCTGTCTTCAGGATCTCAACAGCCTGGAAGAAACATAACAGCTTGTACAAATGAAGAGATGTAACCCATAGCAAAATCACAACAGGTGGAATGAGATTTGACACTCCAACCCTCTGGGTCACTAATAGCCACTTCCTTCTGGTTCATTTCTCAAGGAGAGATGCTTTTATATCAAATTACAGATTAGGCTAACTTTATCCAACATGTCCAACCCATCCAACTGGGATGGCTTCTTGCATCACCACAGCCCAAGTGCTGTGCTCACCTTGCTGTGCTCAATATCTTGGAAATCCACATCATTCACAGCCAGAACTTGGTCCCCTTCTTGAAGTCCTGCTCGATGTGCATCAGAGTCAGGAATCACCTGGGTGGGGTAATTTCAGAAGGTGAAGTTCAAATATAAGGTGCTATTGTTTTTTCTGTGACAATGCAGGGAGACACATGACTTGCTTGCCAAATGGAAAGTTTTGAATAAGAAAGGGGGTGTTACCATGTATGCCTATTCTGAGTCTATCAACTCACCATTCTCTGGGCTCTTGGGATATCAGGGTGCTACAATCTAATAACAAAGGGAAGTAGCTATTCCTATTGCATACCAGGTGTACACACCTTGGAGATGAAGATGCCTAGCTGGGAAGCCTTTCCTCCTCGGATGTTAAATCCCAACTGTAAGACAAGAGCACAGAATTGGAGCTCAAGATACACCAAAAACACAAGCACGGTGAGTAGCAGCATTGTATAACAGCTCAGGTGGTGTGTTCCTGAGGGAAATGAGAATTTGTGGAAGTGGTGTTTTCCAACCCATCCCATCAAACGACCAAGTTCTGGTATGGACAGATCTAGCCTAGAATTAGAGGCTCTCTATAAGCTTACCTGAGCTCCAGGAGGCTTCTTCAGTGTGACAATTCGGGGCAGAAACTGGGTCAACTCATTGTTGTAGTCTGGGTGGTATACTCTCTGCAAGGCAGCAACCCCAGAAATCTTACTACCAGTATTAGATGTCACACTTACCTTTTCTGGAAAACTAATGCATCATCCCGAAATCAGGAAAAGATCACAGACTTAATTTAGGTAGAATAAGTAACACTGTCCCAATAAGTAGATGTTTAGCATGAGGACATACCAGCAACCCAGTGGCTCCCCACTTTTCACATTTTGACAAAATGAAATGTAGAATTCCAGAATTCACTGGTGTAAATGGATCCTGACAGAAGCCTTCCACAAGACATTCCCAATGTTCGCCTGTTGCTCAAAATTCATCTTCTGTGTCTTTTGGCTAAAACAAGGGCTGAGATTCACTCTCCATTTAACTTTCTAACCCTGTCATCCTACTTTTCATGCATCATCTCATGCCCAGGGGAAAAAATTCCCTTCTTGGGAATACAGATGGTTCCCACCTCATGAGGAGGAATCCATGCTGGGGGATTCTCATAGGCAGGCAGGAAAACCACTGGGTAGTCATCATAAGGAATCCGGCTGTCCATCTTGGGCAAGGTCCTGGAAAGAAAGGGTGACTTGAAGTAAAAATGATTCAAAAGGGAGGGTAGTATACCAAGTTTCAGAAAGCAGTTCCAAAGCATCCAAGGCTGTCAGTCGACATTTAGGCACTAAGCTTGAAAGAGGAACTGGGCGTGGTAATGCACCATAATCCCAGTACTCTGGGAGGATGAGGGAGAAGAATCACAAGTCAGGGGCTAGCCTGGGCAACTTAGAGCGACCCTGTTTCCAAAATTAAAAAGGGTAGGGGATTAGCTCAGTGGTAAAGAGACCCTGGGTTCAATCTCCAGCTCGGGGTGGAGGGTGTAGATTAGAGAAGGACAAAAGAGATGAGAAAAACCTAAATATATGGATGCAAAGCAACTTGCTAGAGTACCACCCTAAAAACATGATCTCAATTATTGCAAAAATCCTGTAGAACAGATGTTACCGTCTCCATCCTAGAGAAAAGGAAAACAAAATCGTGTCTAAAAATATCTATTTTCTAAGTTTAAGGAAGTGCTAACCCCAGCTATCCACAATCACCCTATAATCTCTAGGGGTAATAAGTAATGATGGAGTCACCACATCCGCTCTTCCTTAACCACTGAGCCACCTTTAGATCCTCCTCCCACACTGCCAGAGTCTAGCGCTCACTACTGCGTAAACGTCTCACCACACCAGCAGCCAAGCCTCAGCAGCTCCAAAATAAAGACCCTGCCAATTCAGCCTGGGAACCGGAACCGGATGCCGGCTAACATCAAATAGGGGCGGGGCCGGGCTGCGTTGAGATTGCCCGCCCCTTCCTAACGCGTCATCCCGCGAGCGCCGACAAGCGTGCTCCGCCCGCAGGCTGTCTGCGCTTCGATTGGCTGGCGCCTCTGGGGCTGATTTGAAACTTGGCGGTTAAAGTTCCGTTTGGGATCCGGCGTCAGGAGAACGGGAAAGACCGCGGGAAAGGACGTTTAGTTTGGTGAGTTACGGGGCCACACCTTAGCTCAGATTTTGCCTTTCCCATACCTTGGGGCTTTAGGTTTTTTGGTTGCTGTTTTTGTTCGGTTTTTTTTCCTCTTCATTTCAGATGCCTACTTACTCTTGAGAAAGTCGGGCTGACCGGCCTATCCGTCGTGGCCAGATCAGAGAGAGTAACCTCCGGAGGCAGCGATTCCAATGCAGAGCGTTCTCCTATCCCTGCCAACTTACCAAGATCTTTTAGCAAACCTCTTCCCCGCTCTCCCCCGCAGAGACGGTTTTGCGCTAGGGTCATGAAGGAAGAGGTGAAAGGAATTCCTGTAAGAGTGGCACTACGTTGTCGCCCTCTAGTCCCTAAAGAGATCAGCGAGGGCTGCCAGATGTGCCTTTCCTTCGTGCCCGGAGAGCCTCAGGTGAGTAGCAGAATCCAGGACTTTTTCTCTGAATAGATGGGACTGAATTGCAGTGAAGGTCGTGGTCTAGCCTCTTTTCCCCTGATGCCTTGTCCCTTGCCTTCTGCAGGTGGTGGTCGGTAATGACAAATCCTTTACCTATGATTTTGTGTTTGACCCCTCTACTGAGCAGGAAGAAGTCTTCAATACAGCAGTAGCACCACTTATTAAAGGCATATTTAAAGGTGAGGCTATCTAATTTGCCGACGTTTCTTGAGCACGTACTTTGTGCCAGGCACAGTACTTGGGTTCTGCAAGTCCAGGAATGAGTGAAACATGATTCTTGCCTTCAAAAAGCCCACAGCTAACTGGCATGGTGGCATACTCCTATAATCTCAGCAGGCGGATCACTGAATATTTGAGGCCAGCCCGGGCTAAACTACACAGTGAGACCCTGTCTTAAAAAACCAAAACAAAACAAAACAAAACGCCTCCCAAAGTCCACAGCCTAATAACGGTTGTGAAACATAATAACATTTGTGAAACCTAATAACATTTGTGAAATACTCTACCCTTGAAGCTTGTTCATACTGTATTTTCTTTCTGTGGTTCTGTTAATCTTTTACTTGTACATATTTTTCTTTGTCCTGGAACCTCATTAGAGCTCTTTGATGGGTGCTGATGGTGATCAGTGTGCTAACCTGCTGGAGTTCCAGGCCTCAATATTCATTCTGTAGTATTTACTCAGGGATAAGTAATGTGGTTTTCAGACCTTGAAAGAATTCAAAGTCCAGGGGGTAGGAAGAGAGGTAGATGATACATAAATAATTTGGACTACATAAAAGTTTTAAAATTTGTTGCACCTATCTTTAAAAAAAAACATTTTAAAAGTTACAAATATACAATAGAATCAGTCCTGCTATGAAAGTAGCACAGTTTTCGTGCAAAGTGATATGAAAAACAAAAGGACATTAACTCTGTTTGGAGGATTTGGGATGAATTTCACAGAAAAGGGAACCTTTGAGATTGGTCTTGAGTGATGAGAATTCTTTTAGGTGGAGAAAGGGATTTCCTACAGCCCCTGAATACTATGACCAGTTAGGCTTTGATGTTGAATACCATAGCACTAGATAGTAGCCTGAAGATGTCTAATTGTTATCCTAGTACAGTGGTTATTCAAAATTCAAAACATTCATTTAAAAGAAGTAGAACAATAGCATACTAATGCTTTAAAGGTGAAAAATGCATTGTACCTAATCTGGTGTAACTGAAACAACTGGCAAAACTGGAATGGGATTTGAGGATTAGATGGTAGCAAGTAGCTATGCAAATTTCATTAGTATGATGGTTGTGCTGGATGTCATGCTTATAGTTTTAATAGTTACTACTTAATTAGCAAGTTATAACAATTGAGGTTTAGGTTGCAGTAAGCCCATCTATTGTCTAATTGTTTCTTTTTAAAACCTTGCTATGGATGTTAGCTGGGTTTATCTGCTTTTAATTTCAATCAGAACTTTTAATTCATAGGATGAAAGGAAAATGTTGAAGTAACTAGTAATCTGGGTTCTCTGATGAAACAGAATATAAACATTTTTACTAGAACTACACTGAAACAGAAATAGACTAGGTCTTTCTGCAAACAGACTGATTACATTGGTGATAACAGAAAGCATAGCTACTGTTCAGTAGTGAATTCCATTTATTTATTTATTTACTTATTTATTTTTTTGGTACCAGGGATCGAACTCGGGACCTTGCACTTTCGAGGCAGGCAGTGGAACCACTAAGCTAAATCCCCAGCCCATGAATTCCATTTAATAACTTAGAAAACACAAGCAGAAAAAAACAAAATATCACTTACTATACTAGGAGATAAACATCAAAATGTTAATAATGGATATCCTTTTGATCTTTTCATATGCATTTACTTAAACTTAACAGTTTTAACTTTTTGTCAGTTATTATCATGAACATCTTAAATAGATGATTTATCAATGCTCTATAAAAGTTAAGGATATATATCATGTTGAATCATACTTAAATAATGATTTTTCTGTGAGAAGCCAGATAATGTGGTTTGAGTACATTCTAAGTTCAGATAGGGAGTAGATACTTTTATAAATAGTAAAAAACAATGTTGCTGCCTTTTCAAATGAAGACTCTTAATCAAAGAAATACAAGCCAAAACTCCCTTCTATTTATATAGCTTCTAAGACTTTCTTTAAATTCCCATAATTTAAAATTGCTCAAGGTAGGCAGACAGAATTATGTCTCTGAAAGGCTTTTAACTGTGGTTTGATTGCTTTCATTATTTTAGTCATATCTAAGTATTTGCCTTTGTAGCTTAATTGAGAGGGCACAATCTGAGGTTGATATTCTTCTTTGCTTATTTTGAGTGGTATAAAGTCCTGGCATCCACAGAACTTTTCTTTGTGTCTGCTATTCCTAAGAAGTTCTGTCTTAGCCGGGCATAGTAGCACATGCCTGTAATCCCAGCCCTCACCCGTAATCCCAGCACTTGGGAGGCTGAGACAGGAAAATCTCTGCAAGTTCAGGACAACCTGGGCTACATAATGAGATCAAAGTCAGCCTGAACTACATAATGAGAGCGTCTCAAAAAAAACAGTCTGTCTTAAGGCTGCAATCTCACTTTTGTTACAAGTAATTGCTGAAGGAAATTGAGTATATTGGTTGAATGAAAATGTTTGAATGCTGCTATGCATATAACCTCTATTTTGCCAGGATATAATGCAACCGTCCTGGCCTATGGGCAGACTGGCTCTGGAAAAACTTATTCGATGGGAGGTGCATATTCTGCTGAGCAAGAGAATGAACCAACAGTTGGGGTCATTCCTAGGGTAATACAATTGCTCTTCAAAGAAATTGATAAAAAGAGTGACTTTGAATTTACTCTGAAAGTATCTTACTTGGAGGTAAGTGATTTATCTTTAATTATTCTTAATTCAAAATTATCTTTGGATAAAGAAATAAATCCAAATCAGATTTTTCCTGGCATGGTTCAGATTAGTAAATTGTATTTTTAGTAAGTAACATTTTAATAAATTGATAGAGAAAACTTACTGGCTCAGTTAGATCTGACTCCCACTTTGTTCTTATTAAGATAGTCTTTAATAATTGATTATTAGAGGAGTTCACATTGCCATATTAAAAATGATAAAAATTCTTTAATTCTAGTTTGGCCTCTATTACTGATTCCCTGTAGAGTGTGCAGAAAAGTATTTGATTTTCCTTCACTTTTGAGACAAGTTATAATGCACCTTAACACTGAGCTATGTAAGTGGTAGTAGAATGTGTTTATTTACTATGTGCCAGACACTGTTTTAGGCACTTGGGTATATCACATACTTGAAAGATATCAGTAAACAAAGCAGATAAAAACAGCTGCCCTTATAGGAGTTTGCATTCTAGTATATATCAGCATACAAGTAGATTGGTCGATTATATCTAACCTTATGATACCAAAAAGACATTTAATTTAAGCATGCAATTTTAAATTTAAGTGAATACTTCATCCTAAAGTTGAATCTCAGTATGTTAAGAGGCATAGGAGATACAGAGTTAGAAGAAAGGGAGTTAGACATCACTAAGATTACCCTTCTTGAGCTTAGATTACCCCAGTTGTGACCAAGATAATTGAATGTAAAAATAACTTTGGTACCTGGTATGTTAAATAATGGCATCGGCAATAATATCAATCAAATAATCATGCTTGCTATTTGTTAAACTTTGTTCTAAGTACTTAAAATTCTGCTTGCTGTTGAAATACTAGTTGCTACTTTTCCTTTTTGTTTCCTTTGCTCTCTACCTCCAACTTTCCCTTCCCCAAGGACCCATTGTTTACATTTTAACAAAGTATGTGAAGCTGATGCTGTTATGAAACTATCAAAGAACTGAATTTGGGCATTCATATAATTTTACATTTGTCTGCTTTTCCTAAGAGACTGTATTAGGAGGGCAGTCTCAGCTTTGGGGATATAGTTCAGTGGTAGAGCACTTACCTGGCATGTGTGGGTTCTGAGTTCCCATCCCTAGCACCCAAAAAGTAGGAGGGAGAAGAAGAGGGTACAGTTTCAATTTTCTTACAAGTAAATTTGTGAATTCATTTTTATAAAGTATCAAATGGTTACTTATAAGGTTAAATTCCTTTTTTTGTGGTGCTGGGGATTAAACCCAGGGCGTCATGCATGCTAGGTAAGTGACCTATCACTGAACTACATCCTCAGCCCCTCAAAGTCCTTTGCTTAATTCTAAAATATAATACGTGCTTATTGTAACCAAATTTTAAATATAGAAAGTTGCAGTGTATTTTAAAAGTTACCTATGACCCCACTGTTCAGAGATTACCACTGTTAACATCTTGTTTTTGCCACTTCATTTTCAACAATATCAGATTTACAATGAAGAAATTTTGGATCTTCTATGCCCATCTCGAGAGAAAGCCTGTCAAATCAATATCCGGGAAGATCCTAAGGAAGGCATAAAGGTGTGTTTGTCTTTCATTTGATGTTATTAAAAATGTTAGCAACTACTAAAATTCACATCCCTTTTCTTTGCCACTGGTTTTAAATGACTACTAACATCTTAGTCCTTCAGGTTTTATGTGGTTCTAATTCCTTTTGTTGATCTAGAATTCCTAGGTGAGGTCTTATGGGGAAGGAAGGTAGGGAAGATTCATTATTTTATCACCTTCCTGTTACACCCTGAAGGAGTGCTAATGTCAATTAAACATTTATTAATTATTTACAGAGTTATGAGGCTGAGCTGTCCAGTACGGTAACCACTAGCTACAAGTAGCTATTTAAATTTAATTTAATTAAAATTGAATAAAATTTTAAATTCAGTTCCTCATATACACTAATCACATATCCCTTGATAGGTATGGTTTATATTGCCATATTGAATAGCACAGATACACAGAACGTATCTATGATCATAGAAAATTCTGTTTTACAGTATTGTAATAGGATGCTATTAGAATGTGAAAAATTAAATATGACGTTTTAAAAATTTGCAATACCGTAAGAGTTCGGTTATTTGAGATTCTCTGGTATAGATACAGGATGAGGAAGCAGAGACTGAGTATACAGGAGTGGGAGAATCAGGCTGGAAATAAAAATAGGTACCACAGACTTAGAAAAATGTGGAGAAATAATAACTTAGACATCTCCTTTTCCTCTTCTCTGCACAAAGAATAAACATTAGCTGGGCATGGTAGCACACGTAGGAGGCTGAGGCAGAAGGATTGTCATGAGGCCAGCCTGGGCTACATACAGTAAGTCCCTGACTTATGAATGTGTTCTGTTCTGGTAGAATGTTCATAATTCTAATTCATTCATAAGTCTGACAAAGTGAGTCTTACACTGTTTTCCCTTTAGTTTCTATGGTTGCTGCTTTGCGCTTCCTAGCAGTCCCCTCCACATCACCTCTGCTTTTCCTCTTGCTTCCGGACATCCTGGGCTCGGATTGAGCTTGTACTATTGTACACTAAGCACACAGCAGCACAACTGTAACAATGTTCGGCAGACATTGATTTATTCGCATCTACGAATGTTTGTAATGTAAGGTCCATTTGTATCTGTGAAAGTTCGCAACTTGAATCTTCATAAGTCAGTGAATTACTATAGTGAGTTCAAGGCCATCCTGAACTACATAGTGAGACCCTATCTCAAAAAAACAAAACGAAGAAACATTGGAGGTTTGGGGTACAGGTAAGGGGCAGATGCCTGTGCTCCTGAGGGTTTTTTTTGTTTGTTTTGTTTTTTTCTCCTAGGGTCACTGTTAGCTAGGTACTAATGCAAATTTGAAGGATGAGGCCTGATAAGCTTGGAATATAGGAAGACTTTGGATAGTGGGAATAATAAACCTGGGCAAAATACATGGTATCATCAGAAAGAGTGTTGGTACTGAGCCAGCTCTTGATCCTGTTCTAAGATCTTTTATCCCATGCTAAGGCAAGAAGTAAATCCCAGCCATTGTTGGAGGTGCAATAGGCAATTCAAAAAAGCATGTGATCCTAACAAAGATTAGGGTGTATTAAGACAAGTTTGTAAACATTTTTTCAGATGAGATAGATGGGATTTAAGTAAGGAGAGGAAAGAAGTAAGAGTATTCTTGTAGAAAGGAATAGCTTCATCAGGAAAGCAGAATAGGTCTAGTCCAATCTGTCTGGATTAGAGGATTTGGCTGGGAAGTAACAGGACATATGTTAGGATCAGATTATGAAGCCAGGCTAAAGAGCTTAGTTTTTGAAAGAAGGAGAAAAGAAAGTAATAGCACAGCATAGAATAGAAAGTAATAGAACACCATAGAAATTATTGAATACTTCTGAACGGAAGGTTGCCATGGCTACTTTTATTAAATTTTTATCTTTTTTATCTTATGTGTGTATCTTTCCAAATATATTAGTTCCTGGAGTTTAGGAGAATATTTTAAAATGTCTTTGTATTCTCATCTAGCACAAGGCTTAATACTTAGGTGACATTTTAGGAAACAAGATTTTAGGAAGACTAAATAGAAATTAGTTGAAAAATAGAAAGACTAAAATGAGGAAGACAAATGGGAAAGTGTTGCTTTCTTTTTCAGACATGAATATGGACCTGAACTCAGGAGGTAGGTTTAGAAAGGAAAAGGAAAAGGTGGAGTCAAAAGAAGAATGTCTTGGCCGGGGATTTAGCTCATTGGTTTCGCTGCCTGCTGCGCAAGCGCAAGGACCTGAGTTCGATCCCCGGTACCAAAAAAAAACCCCAAAAAACCAAAAGAAGAATGTCTAAAAGCTGATGATAGGTGAGATATGGAAGAGTGGCAAGAATTGAAGGTGATCTGAGGTTTTAAGATATAAGAGCTGAGATATTAATAGAGATGAAGAAGCAGAAGAGGGAATCAATGTTAGTGGAAGGAAGATAAGTTTGTTATAATGTACTGATTTCAAAGTATACACAGCAGGGAGTTAGAAATAAAGAAATAGATATTAGAGCCACAGGTACAGATTTGGGACCTACGTAATAATAAAGTCATAGCATATTGGGACTAGAAGGGACTTTATAATCATCTAGTCCCATTCAAAAGATTTCAACTTGTATAAGTTCTCCCAGGTAGATACATACCAAGCCTAAGACTATTTCCCTGGCTTTCTAATCCAGAGAAAACAATACTGTGCTATTTCCTCTGGTAAAAATGAGATATAAAATGGGTCAGAGGTACTTGCAGGCACATGGAGTCATTTGGGGGATAAAGTAGTAAAGAGATACCATAATTGATTGTGGTGGACTTATTCTCCTTTGGGGCCAAAGTTTACTTGTGGCTCCCTGGAAGTCACCTAGCCATCGCTACCCTAAAATCTGGAGATCTTCTCTAGGTCCAGTATTGGCTAATACCCTTGTTTCTGAAGTTCCTGGGGAAAATTACAGACCTTGATTTCCATTCACTTCATAGAGTTGCTAGTTTAAGCAGTCCTCATTTATAGAGGTATTCTATTTGTAGAGGTTCTACTGGAACATCAAGACTTTTTTTTTTGAGGCAGGGTCTCACTATGTAGTTTAGGCTGGCCTTGAACTATGTAGCCCAGACTGGCCTTGAACTTGTGGCAATACTCCTTCCTCAGCCTCCCGAGTGCTAGAATTATGGACGAGTGCTAGAATTATGGACGTGCACCACCACGCCCAGCCAAGACATTTTCTTTAAAACCACCAATCCCTATTACAGTGGTACCTCAATTCACGAACTCAATTCTCTCCACGATTCTGGTCCCAAACTGAACTAGATGAGAACTGAATCAAATTTCCCCATAAGGTCAACATGGAACCTAACCATTAAATTTGATTCGAGGTATGAATCATAAGGGAATTTTTTCTTTCTTGAAATTAGATTATAGGACTCACTGAGAAGAATGTTTTAGTTGCCTTGGATACTGTTTCCTGTTTGGAGCAGGGCAACAACTGTAGGACTGTGGCCTCCACAGCTATGAACTCCCAGTCTTCCCGATCTCATGCCATCTTTACAATCTCCATAGAGCAAAGAAAGAAAAATGACAAGTAAGTTATATTTAAAGAGTCAAGGTTTTTTTTGTTCTATTAAGGATGAATACTAGGCTGCTTCTTCAATGATTTGGCAGATCATCAGACATTAGTATTGTAAGCATTAGTGACCAATGGGGCTGTTTTTATTGACTTGAAAGAAAACGATAGCTGGCAGATCAGCTTTGATACTCAGCTACTCTCAAGTTTGTGTACTATTTTCATTTGTGTGTTCTGTCATTATCATAGGAATAGCAGCTTTCGCTCTAAGCTGCATCTTGTAGACCTTGCTGGATCAGAAAGACAGAAGAAAACCAAAGCTGAAGGGGATCGTCTAAAAGAGGGTGAGAATAATTTAAGGTCACAATTGTAGATACAAACCTCTGTACTGTAGTTTGTTGGTGTTTTGACTGGGATATTTCAGGTCACATTCTAATAGCTATTAATTCAAATTAGAGGCTGATTTCAGAATGGTAAAAAAAAGTTATTTTTTTCCCTTGCACTCATTCTAATTCAGGTATGAGATTTGAATCTGACTCTTAGTTTGATTTCATCTTGTCCAGGAAAATTTTAGTTTTTGTTTTGTTTTACACCCCCTCAACCACTTAAAATTAAAAATCAATATTCTAATTCTGTCATTCCAAATATTCACTGTCCGCTCTAGTTGTTATGTATAAACCTCACCAGTGTGATTTACATACGTTCATCAAGTTGTTAGATTTAAATGATGAAACTCCTAAGGCTAGAAAAGCCCCACAGTGTATGTTATTAGAAACCTTCATCTAATATGATAGTAACTTGGTGATCTACATGTTTTGGGAATGGTTTTTTGAGGGATTATTAATCTGTCTAACAAAAATTAATATCCAACGTTTCTCAATTTCATTCTTTAAGGATTGCATAAATGATTTTGTCAAATACCTTGCTAAGTGCAGATATACTATGTCTACCATAATTCTTACAGCTACTAGCTTAGTAACAGTATAACAAAGAAATAAGGATTAACCTTTTTCTTAGTGAATTCAGGCTGCTTCTAGTGCTCATTCTTCCATTTGTAGAATCTTGTAAGCTATCCTTGTAATAATCCATTCTAGATTTACTGGTCTGTAGTTAATGGAATTAACATTTACCCTCTTTTTGAAAATTGAAATTACATCTGCCCAGTCTTCTGGAACATTTTTCTCCATGATTCCTCAAAGATCACTGACATAGCTTCAGCAGTCATGTTTGAAATTACTCTGTTCTCTGGGCTATTTGTAATTCGTTTGACCCAGGACATTTGAATTCTTACTAAAGTAGTTGAGTTCTCATTTACTACCTCTTCAGTTATATTCGGATTTGATTCCCTCTTTGGAACTAAAAAGGGGGAAACAAAAATAGTAATTGAGGAATTTTAACTCTGTCATTTATCATCAGAGCTGGGACAGAACCCTCATTCAGTTTGTTCTGAATATATTCTAAAATGCCCTTTTAGTTCTACATTTGCACTTTGAAATTTAACCTTCTTTGTACTGTTTTTAAAGATTTTTTTTTTTTGAGACAGGGTGTTGCTACGTAGTTCTGGCTGGCCTTGAACTCACTATGTAGTACAGGCTGGCCTCAAACTTGTGGCAGTCCTCCTGCCTCAGCCTCATAAGTGCTACCACACCTGGCTTTAAAGATTCTTATACCTTCTTTATATTCTTTTAAGTATACAGTCTCAGTTGTCTAATAGATTTATTAAGATATAATTCAAATACTATAAAATTTACCCACTTAAACTGTAATATCTGATTTTGCTATAATCAAGAGTTATGCAGGCATCACCACAATCTAATTTTAGAACATTTTATCACCCTGAAAAGAAGAACCATACCTATTAGCACTCATTCCTCATTCCCAACTCTTTCCCTAGCCTGAGACAAATACTAACCTACATTCATATAAATATAATCATATAATATGTGATCTTTTGTGACTTTTTTCACTTAGCATAAGGTTTTCCAGATTCATTTATGTTGCAGCATATATCAGTACTTCATTCTTTTAAATTGCTGGATTGTATAGCTATACCACATTTTGTTTATCCATTCATTGCTTGTATCTGATTTTGTGAACATTCGTATATAGTTTTCATGTGGGCAAATATTTAATTTTCTTTGAGTATATACCTATATACCTGGAATTGCTGGGTCATATGTTAACTCTTCAACTTCCTTTTTTAAAAAAATCAAGGTATAATTAACATACCATAAAATTTAACCTTTTTATAAGTATAAATTTCAGTGGTTTTTAGTATATTCATAAGCAATTGCATAACTATCACAATAATAAATTTTAGAATATTTTTATCACCTCAAAAATCATACCCATTAGGAATCACTCCCTATTTTCCGCCAAAGTCTGCCTCCTCCTCGTGACTAATTCTTTGTATAGATTTTTCTATACTGGGCATTTCATATAAAAGGAATTATGTAATTTGTGGTCTTTTGTCACTGACTGCTTTCACATAGCATATGTCTTCAACGTTCATCCATGTTGTAGCCTGTATCAATATATTTTTATTGCCTAATGATATTCTGTTGTATGGAAAAGTATATATTTCTCTGTCTATCTAAGAATGTAATTACTGGATCATCTGGTAGCTCTATGTTTAACTCACTGAAGAACTGCCAGATTGTTTTCCAAAGCAACTAGATCATTTTACATTCTCACCAGCAATATAGGAGGGTTCTTACTTCTCCACATTCTCACTTGTTTTGTCTTTTTAATTATAGCCATTCTAGTGGGTGTGGAGCGGTATTTGGTTTTCATTTATATTTCACTGATGGCTAATGTTTTTGGGCATTGGTTCATGTGCTTATTGGTAATTTGTCTATCTTTGGAAAAATGTCCATTCATATCATATTTAGGTCTTTGGTCTATTTTTAGTTAATTTTTGTATATGGTGTGAAATTGTTGTCCACCTTCAATTTGTATATGGGTATCCAGTTATCTCAGCATCATTTGTTGAAAAGACTATTCTTTTCCCATTGAATTTTCTTGGCCTCTTTGCCTAGACACACTTTTAGAGTCTCTATTCCACTCATCTTTATATCTATCCTTATGTTAGCATCATGCTGTCTTTATTACTGTGTATTTGTATTTGTAGTATGTTTTGAAATTGAGAAATGTGAGTCCTCCAAGTTTATTTTCAGGATTGGTGTGGGTTTGAGTTTTTGGTTGTTTTTTTTTCAAATTTTTAAAGCTTTTAAAGCTTGTTTTAAGCTTCTTGTGTTAAATTTGTTTTTTTTTAGTATCATTGTGAATGGAATTGTTTCTTAATTCTTTTTCAAATTGTTTATTGATCTTGTATCAGCAACCTTAACAGAACTTGTTTATTAGTGCTAATAGTTTTGTTTTTTTTTGGTACCGGGGATCGAACTTGGGACCTTGCTCTTGTGAGGCAGGCGCTGAGTCCTTATAGTTTTAATAATGTTCTTTAGGATTTCTATATACAAGATCATATCATTTATTATATCAAGATCAACTCTTGCTTTTTTCCAGGTTTCATTGGATAGAATATTGTTTTCTCTCCTTTGAGTTTTTTTTCTTTTTTTTTTTCTCGGTACCGGGAACTCAGGACTGTGCCTGCAAGCACAGCGCCACTGAGCTACATCCCTAGCCCTATCCTTTGATTTTTTAATCTGTGAGTTTTTTTGAATTAAATATTTTTCTTGTATACTGCGTATTGTTGAGTTTTGTTTCTTGATCCATTCTTCCAATCTGTGTCTTTTGATTAGGGAATTGAGACCATTCCCATTGAGACTTAATACTGAGAGGTACTGACTTATTCCTGTCATTGCATTATTTTCCTGTTGCTGATTTTCTTATTTTTTCCCTCTGCTGCTTGGCTGTTCATCCAATCAAGTGTATTCATTCTTTTTGACTTATTGGCATTGTTGGCTTCTTAGTTTTCTCATTGTTGAGACAAAATACCAGATCCCCACAAGTTAAGGGAGGGAAGGTTTATTTGATTTATAGTTCCTAGAAGTTTCAGTCCATAATTGGCTGGCTCCAAGGCAAAATGACAGGCAAAGACATCAAAAATCAACAAGAAACCATAACAGTGTCTTTCTGCTGCCCCCTTTTATCTTATCCAGACTTAGGTGGGTACTTAGGGTGGGTAGCACTCACACCCTTAATCCTAGTGCCCTTGAGCCTAGCATTGCACCATGAATCAATCCCAGTGTCACACACTCTAGATTCAGCCACCTCTGAAAAAGCCCACCTATGACTGCATAACGCTTTGGGGGGACATCTAAACACAAGCTATAATAGCTTCATTTTCTCTTTTTAAGATATCCTTGAGAAATTTTTGTAACACTGGTTTGGTGGTCACGAATTTCTTGAGGTGCTTCTTGTCATGGAAATAACTGCAGGATGCATAAGTTGGGGTTGGTAGTTGTTTGCTTTTAGGGCTTGAAATATTTCAGTCCCTCCTGGCCTTTAAGGTTTGTGTAGAGAAGTCTGCTGTAATTCTAATGGGTTTACCTCTATATGTGATTCATTGCCTTTCTCTAACAGCTTTTAAGATTCTGTCCCTATGATGGACTTCTGGTGCTTTGAGTATAATGTGGAGTGGAGAAGTTCTCTTTTGGTCCTGGCTACTTGGAGATCTGTATGCCTCACTTATCTATGTTTATTTCTTTTCCAATATGTGGAGGGTTTTCTGCCATTACTTCAGTAAACAAGGTTTTTATGCCATTTGTGTTGTCTTCTGATATTTCACTTACTCCAATTATTCTTAGTCTTCTTTGCATCATCAAGCAGTTGTTGGATTCATTTTTCATATTTTCTTGTTGTATTTAAGGTGTCTTTGAGTAGTAGTTGGTCTTTGAAGGTATCCTTGTCTTCTAATTATGAAATTCTGCCCTTAGATTGCTTGGTTCTACTGCCCACATTTTCAGCATGATTTTTAACCTTCTGGATTTCTGATTGAAACCTTTTCATGGATTCTAATTCCTTGGTAAACTGCTCATTCATGTTTTATATCATATTTGTTTAGCTCATCTAGCTTTTTTTAGTGTCTTCTAAGAGTTTCTGCATCTTATTGTTTATTACTTCCATTCTGTTTAATTATATCTTCATTAATCCTTAGTACCTCTTTGAACTGTTTTTCTAACCTTCTCTGTTATCCTTTCAACTTATTCAGCTCTGTGGCTTATGCTATTCTGCTCCTCTGTGCTGCCTAAATTGGCTTCAGGGAACTTTGGAATTTTTTTTTAATTTTTTTTTTTTTAAGTTTGGAATTTTTGGAGGCATTTTGTTGCTTTGTCTTCTCATTTCTATTGTTTTTGTTTGTTTGTTTTGTGTTGTGACTTGTGGGATGTTTATATTCTAAAGACTTTGTTACTGGTCTAGAGATTTCTTTAGTTGCTTTTCAGTGATGCTCTTTGGGGGTGGCTAAGTATAATCCTTTGCCACAACCCCAAGATTCTACCATCTGGTTAATTTAGGAGGGGAGGATGAAGTGTAGTTAGCCTAGGAAGCAAGTTCTCCGGGGATGTACTCTAGTACTGTTAACGTCACAAAGGTAATAGGAGTGTTGGCTTACAGAGAAATAGTAATGATGATGTGACCTTAATATCAAGCAACTCAGCTACAGTAGTATTGTCCAAGAAAAAGTAGATATTAACATACCATAAAAAACAATTATGGGGCCAGGGATTTAGCTCAGTAATGCCATGCCTGCCTGACAAGCGCAAGGTCCTGATTCCCGGTACCAAGAAAAAAAAATTATGTGCCACCCTTAATCCTAGAGGAGCAATCTGCAGTTATGGTGTAAACATTAAGACAACCTGGGTATGAACTTACAGCTAATATGTACTAAATGCAACAGCTGTATTTCCACTAATGGTAGAAAAGAATTCAACAGTAATTTTACAGAGTTAACCATCAAAAGATTAAAAAAACAGAGTTTGGGATTGGAGGAATCCAAGAGGAAAACTTTGAAACCTTAAACTCTATGGTATGAGAAGGAGGGGAGAAAAGTGGCCCCGAGGATCTTATTAGGGAGTAGAAGGATTGTTTGTAGAATTAAGTAAAGGTAAGAGAAAAAACTCGTGTGAAATAGTAGATAAAAGAAAAAGAGAGGGCCAGGGATTTAGCTCAGTGGCACCTCACCTGCCTCGCAAGAGCAAGGTCCTGAATTCGATCCTGGTTACTGAAAAAAAAAGAAAAAGAGAAAAAAGAAAGAAATTATATAGGGAGTAAAAATGAGAGAAGTAATTAAAGGGAGAAACATTAAAAGGGAGAAGAGGAAATAAAGAAGAAAGAGATAAGAAGCAAGGCAGAAAGACAAAGAAAGATTTCCGGAGCCACAGGAAACTGGTGAAGAGGAGGGAAAGATAGAAAAAAATAAATAAATAAAAACAGCTCACTCACAAAAATCAAACACAGAAAGCCAAAAAAAAAATGGAAATTTCTCTGATTTTGAGCATGTGGTTGTCTTCCAGGATCTGTAATTTGGGGCCAGTGTCTAATTCAAGACATGTCCCCGCTCACACTAGTAAATAAAGAAGATAGTCAGATCCCAGATCTGTGGTGGATATAGTTACCAACAAGTAGTAGGATTAGGGCAATGGTGCCAATTTTGGGACTTTCAAATTCAGAGCAAGTCAGACTGAGCCTGGCCTCTGGCTGTGGGAGTGGGGCTTGAGTCTTTTAGTTTAAACCCCTCTTCTTGGCCTGATCATGGCTCCCTGACCACAGCTGTCTACTGTGGCTGTCCTTCACTCAGTCACTGTGGGAGCGTAACACTGGGAGCACTGAAATGAAGCCAGACCGCAGCTGTTCTGAGTTCCAGGTTTGGTGTTCAACCACTCTCTCCAAGGGATAGAATGGCGCTTGGACTAGAGTCATTCACCAGCTGTTTAAGCAGATGGCATCCACTACTCTGTTCCACTACTGTGTTTTTCCCTGAAGGCCTCTCAAGTCCCCCACTTTCACTTTGTCTCTGTAGATAAATGCTTCCTTGCTCATTACCCATGAGCTAAGAACTAGGAGAAAATATAGATTATGCCTTCCTTTTCTCACAATGTGTTCTGCCTTTTCAATTTCTCTATTGGCTCCAGTTTTCCTGTCGTGTCCTTTCTGAGTGCCAGGGACCTACCTACCTCCTCCTTTTCTTCCCCTAGTTGTTACTTTCCAGTTTCTGGATTCAGAATATTTGAGAGGCTGAGTTTTGTTGCTTACTACTTTGCCATTTTCTGGGAATTCCTTAATTGGCATTTTAAAGATTTTGAATGCTATTACATTAAAGGAGGAGAAACTGAAAGCCTTTCCTCTAAAATCAGGAACAAGACAAGGATGTTCTTTATCACCACCACCCCTGTTCAACACAGTCCTCAAAACATTAGCCAGAGTAATCAGGCAAGAGAAAGAAAAGGGATATGTATAGGAAAGGAAGAAGTCAAAATATCATTAGTCATAGATGGAGTGATTCATTACTTACAAGACCCAAAAAATTACACCAAAAGTGTCTGGTAGTTGATAACTAAATTCAGCAGCTTAGCAGCATACAAAAGAAATACACAAAAATCAGTAGCATTCCTACACTATACTAATGAACTCACTGAAAAAACAATTAGGAAAGCAATACCATTCACAATAGCATCAAAAAAAATTAGATGAGATCGGGTGCATTCAGGGTGGTATGGCCGTAGACAGCATCAAAAAAATTAAATGCTTGGGTGTTAACCTACTTAAGGAAGTGAAAGACCTCCACAAAGAAAATTCCATCACTTTAAGGGCCTGGGATTTAGCTCAGTGGTTCCATCGCCTGCCTCACAAGCGCAAGGTCCCAAATTCGATCCCCGGTACCAGAAAAAAGAAAATTCCATCACTCTAAACAAGGAAATCGAGGAGGACATCAGAAAATGGAAAAATATCCCCTGTTCCTGGTTAGCCAGTACCAACATAATCAAAATGGCTGTACTTCCAAAACTAATATACTGATTCAACACAATCCCAATCAAAATACCAACATTATTTTTCATAGAGCTAGAGAAAACAGTCTTGAAATTTATATGGAATCAGAAGAGACCCTGAACGGCAAAAGCAATCCTGAGTAACAAAGCAAAGCTGGTGGCATCATAATCCCAGACTTGAAGTTGTATTATAAGGCTACAGTGTTAAAACAGCATGGTACTGGCACAGAAACAGTCATGTAGATCAGTGGAACAGAATAGAAAAAGGAGAAACAACCCCAGGCAAATACAGCTATTTTATCTTTGATGTAGGACCCAAAAATATGCCCTGGATTAAAGACAATCTCTTTAATAAATGGTGCTAGGAAAGTTGGATAGCCACATGAAGAAGATTGAGTCTAGACACATATATCTCACCATGTACTAAACTCAAATCAAGATGAATCATAGATCTGTGTTAAAACAATCTATTAGAAGATAAAATAGGTACAACTCTTAAAGACATAAGCGTAGTCAAGGACTTTCTGAACAGAACCCCAATATAATATAATGCTGAATTTAATACTGAGAATCATCAAATGGGATCATATTAAAGAGCTTCTGCACAACAAAGGAAACAACAGAGTGAAGAAGAGACAATCTACAGAATAGGAAAAAATTGTGCCAGCTATTCTTCAAATAATGGATTAATATCAAGACTATATAAAGAACTCAAAAAATTAGGCCCCCCAAATAAACGACCCAAGCAAAAAAGGGGCAACCAAAATGAATAGATACTTCTTAGAAGTACAAATGACCAATAGATACCTAAAAAAATACTCATCATCACTGGCCATCAGAGAAATGCAAATTAAAACTATACTGAAATACCATCTTACCCCAGAAAGAATGTCTATCATCAAAAACTCTAGTAATACCTAGACGTAGTGGCATATACCTGTAATCCCAGCACTTGGGAGGTTGAGGCAGGAGGATTGCCATAAGTTTGAAGCCAGCCTGAATTACACAGTGAGACCCTGTCTCAAAAAAAGTCAAACAAACCCTCTAATAATAACAAATACTGGCCAGGATGTGGGGAAAAAAGAATGCTACTACATTTTTGGTAGGAAATAAACTATGGTAGTACAATCACCATGGAAATCTGTGAATATTCCTCATCAAACTAAAAATGGAAATTCCTTTTGACTCAGCTCTTCCCCTCCTAGGTATCTTCCCAAAAGAGTTTAAATCACTTAACAGGGATATGTGCATCCCCATGTTTATAGTAGCACAATTTATAATGGCTAGATTTTGGAAACTATATATATGTCCAGCAGGTAAATGGATAAAGAAAATGTATTTATACACAGTGGAATACTATGCAGTCATAAAGATAATCTTGAGGCATTTATAGGCAAATGGATGTAACTTGAGAACAATGTGAAGTGAAATAAATCAGACACACAAGCTCAAATATCATATTTTTTCTCTTATATGAGAAACAAAGAACAAAACAGAAGAGTGATAAATAGAAAATAGGGAGAAGTTCAAATAGATTCATCAGATTACAAATTCCATTGTTTAAAAAATATTTCAGATAGGGAGTGGTGGCACACACCTGTCATCCCAGCACTTGGGAGGCTGAGGCAGGAGAACTGCAGTGAGTTTGAGGACAGCCTGGGCTACATAGTGAGTTCAAGGCCAACCTGAGCTGCATAGAGACCCTATCCCAAAAAAGCAAAAGGAAAAAACCCCAAAATATTTCATTACACACATATCCAGTTGTTCCAGCACCATTTGTTTAAAAAAACTTCATTTACCTACTGAATTCACTTAGTATCTTTTTTGGGGGGCGGGGATACCAGGGATCGAACTCAGGACCTCTCACTTGCCAGGCAGGCACTGCGCCACTGAGCTACATCCCCCGCCCAACTTAGTGTCTTGGTGTATTTAGTTGACTGCAGTAAGTCCCAGATTTATGAACATTTAAGTTGTGAACTTTCACAGGAACGGACCTCTCATTGCAAACATTGGTAGATACGGACAAATCATGGAAGTAGCTCATGTGTCTGCTGGACATTGTCACAGTTGTGCTGCTGTGTGCTTACTGTACAGTGTATAGTGTAAAGTATTTTTGTGTGTGTTTGGTTTTTTTATGCTTTACATTGTATATGCCAACGGTGTGTAAGATTCACTTTGTCTGACTTAGGAATTAATTGGACTTACAAATGAACCAACTTAGGAATGCTCTCCTGGAACAGAACTCATTTGTAAGTGAGGTATTTGCTGTATATTTGTGTGGAAGCTATTTCTAGACTCTGTTCTGCCCTTTGAGTTTTAAATTTAGAGGGGAGGTTTGAGACAGGGTCTCGCTGTGTAGTTCAGGCTGGTCTTGTGGCAGTCCTCCTCCTCAACTTCCTGAGTGCTGGGATTACAGGCTTGTGTCACCACACTGGGTGGTTTTTAAAATCTTTAACCCTTTTAATGTCTAGATTATGGTATGTTGTCTTCTCTGGAAGGCATGTTCCCATCACTTTTTTCAGAATTGTTTTGATTATTTTCTCTTCTAGATGAATTTTAGAATAAGATTGCCAAGTACTATGAAAAGTATTTTTGTAGTTTTTATGGAGGATTAAATTCAGTTAATAAAATAAGGAGAATTTTAGTCTTTCCATCTAGGAGCACAATCTCTCTGCATTCATTCAAGTCTTCTTTTATGTCATTAGTAAGGTTTGTAGTTTGTTTTTTTTAAGGAATATTCACTCCAGTTTTTTTTTTCCCCCATTAAGTTTATTGGTGCATTTTAGGTATACAATACAGTTACATTCATCATTGGGATCTTGTACCTTTACATGATGTATCTTGGTTCTTATTTTTTCCCCATTCCCCTGCCCTTCCTCACCCCCTGTAGTTTTCTTAATATAATTCTAATACTACATATTTTGTTAGGCTTATTCCAGAATATTATAATTTTTATTACTATCTTAAATATCTCTATTTTTCTATTCCTGTCTAGGAAAAGTAATACATTTTAAATTTTGATCTTATATCTCACCACCTTGTTGAATTGGTCTCCTAATTTCTCCTCATTTTTCTGTCAAGTGTCATGAATTTTTTTTTTTTTTTTTTTTTGGTACCGGGGATCAAACTCGGGACCTTGCGCTTGCGAGGCAGGTGACGGAACCACTGAGCTAAATCCCCGGTCCAAGTGTCATGAATTTTTGAGGTGCATATTCATGCTGTTTTCAAGTAGATGTTTTGGTCTCTTCCTTTCCAACATTTCTATCTTACTTCTTATCTTTTATCAGTATAAGGTTGAATAATACAAGTGATAGTAAATATTGTTTTCTTTTTTATCCCAACAAGAAAGTTGCTAGTGTTTCACCTTTAACTCTCTACTGTACATTTCTGGGAGAAACCATTATCAAGATAAGAAAGTGCACTTTTATTCCTAATTTGCAAAGAGTTACTTTTTTTGTATATGTGTGTGATGCTAAAGAGTAAATCCAGGGCCTCACACATTCTAGCCACATGTTCTATAACTGAGCTTCACGCCAAGCCCAAGAGTTACATATTTTTAGAATAAGAAATGAGTGCTGAATTTTGTCATTGATTGAGAATTAATTATTGTATATTTTTTTCCTTTTTTAACCTACTGACAGATTGAATTATAAAAATAAATTTTCTGTTATTTCCTGAATTGATCATGAGAGGTATTCTTTCTGTATACTGCTGGATTTGCTGTCTAGCCATCTATCTAATATTTTCTCAAATTGTTTCTATGAGATAGTGGCCTATAACTTTTTTGTATATATGTTCTCCTGTCTGGTTTTAGTTTCAAAATGTTACCAACAATATAATATCAAATGTGTTGGGAAACTTTTAATTCTTTTCTATACTCAGATAAGTTTATATAACATAGGAGTCAAGTCATTTTTTAAACTTTTTTTTATTAGTACATATTTGTCATTTGTATTGATGCCATTCATCATGGGGAATTTGTACCTGTACATAATATATCTTAATTCTTTTTTTCCCCATTCTTCCATCCCTTTAAACCTTTTTCCCCTCTGCATTTACAAAAAGTTAGTTTCCATTTTTTCTCTCCATTCTCTTTTCCTTTTCCCTTCCTCCCTTCCCCTCTCCTCCCTCCCTTAAATGTGTTCTTTCTGCTTCCCAATATCTATCCTCCATTATGCTCTTTATTTACCATTTGAGTTTCTCACACAAAGGAAACAATGTGATATTTAAACTTGTGTGTCTCATTTATTTCACTTAAGGTCATGGTCTTGAGATACATCCATTTACCAAAAAATGTCTCGAGTTTATCCTTCTTTATGACATAGTAGTACTCCATTGTGTATAAAAACATCCATTGATGGGCATATGGGCGGTTTCCCAAGATTTAGCTATTATAAATTGTGCTGCTGTAAACGTGAGTATGCTACGGTATGCTTTTAACTCTTTCAGGACAAAAAGGGGAATAGCTGGTTCAAGTGGAACTTCTAGTTGTATATACATCTACTCTGTTTTCTTTCTATTACATTTGACAGGTTGGTTGACTAAATCTACTTTTTTTCTATTTTATTTTGTATAAATGAATTCTCAGGTTGTTTTATTTTATATAAATACTACATTTATTCTTTATATTATTTCTTGAGTTGAAAGATTGGTTCACTTCTTTCCTTCTCTTTTTATTTTCTAAGAAAGCTTTACAAGCTTTACAAGCATGTACAAAGAAGTCAGTATGGTAAAATGAGCCCTCCCCCATACTTATTATGCAGTTGCAACAATGATCAATTTATGTCCAACCTTCTTTCATCTATAGCCCACCCACTTTTTCCCTTTGATATTATTTTGAAAAACTCCCAGATTTGTTTCAGTTTGCATCAATAAAAAACTACAAGTTTTAAAAATATACTCACCTAAAATTAAAAGCAATACTTTAATATAATCTAATTAATGTTCAAATTTCCAGTTGTCTCATAGATTTTACTTATTTGGATCAGAATCTAAATAAAGTCCACACTTGATAAGTCTTTTAAATTTCTTATCTATTTATTTATTTAGGTTTTTTGAGACAAGGTCTTACTGAGATTCAGACTGGCCTTGAACTCACTGTGTAGCCCAAGCTGGCCTTGAACTTGCAGTGATCCTCCTGTCTCAGCCTCCTGAGTGGTGGGATTACAGGCATGCACTGCCATACCTGGCTTTTATTTTTTAATTTTTATTTTTTTGATACTGGGGATTGAACTCGGGTCTTTGCGCTTGCGCAGCAGTCGGCGAAACCACTGAGCTAAATCCCCGGCCATGCCTTGCTTTTAAATCTTTTATCTGTAGATGTTTCTCCTTCATCTCTCCGTACCCATCAGGTTCATGAAGTTTATTGAAAATTCAGGTTGCCTGTAGAATTTTCCAGTCTGAATTTCACTGATTCCATATACATGTAGTTTAACATGTTTCTCTTTTGCCTGTATTTTCTGCAAATTGGTAGTCAGATCTAGATATTTAATTACATTCAGGATCAATTTTTTTCTGTTAGTAGCACATATTGTTTCGTTTTGTCTCTTTTGGTGGTATAGCTTATGTATTTACTATTGTCCTTGTCTGAAAAGATATATTTAAAGCCATACATTTCTTCTAAGTGCCACCTGTATGTAATATTACAATTTTGAGAACTAGTGTTCTTGCTTTTCATTTCTAAATTGGATGATATGCGTTTTTCATTTTCTCTCTAACCTTAGGTAGAAGGTGCTTCTATTTCCTTTTGTAAATTCCTAATTTATTAAATTATGATCAATGAATGTGTTATTTCTTGAAATTTAGTGTGATACTTGTTCTGTCTTTATTAAAAACATATATAGTGATATATATTACATAAATATGTATTATATATACAAATATATACTTATATAAATTATATAAATATTTATATAGTCACATATGTATTATAATGCACATATAATTATATAAATATTTTATATATTCATATATGTATTATATTTATATAACATATGTACTTTATGTTTATATGTATATATGTGGTGATGGATTGAATCCACAGCCTCGTGCATGGTAGGCATGCTACATCCTCAGCTCTCCATGTACCTGTATATTTTTAAAGTTTGTACAGTATTTCTTTTGGATACATAATTATATAATTCTATATTTACCTATTAAATTATCTTGGTAATTTTATTATTCAAATCCTCATGTTCTTTCTTCTATGTTCTGTTTACTTCTATGTTATTTTCTCAAAATGTGAACAAGGATTTGTCAATATCTCTTTTTATTTCCTAGTTTATGTTATATATTTTTAAGCTAGGTTGCCAGCTATATAAAATATTAAGACATACATCATCTTAGAGCAAGGGTGGTAAACCTGTGGCACACATGCTACAGCCAGGTGTTGGAAAACTCTAAAAGGTTCTCCATCACTGTCTTAGAGGATTATATCTATTTTGTCCCATTGGTATTACCTCATCTACTTTCTGTTAGCCCATATCTAGTAGTCTTTTTCTGTCCCTTATTATAAGAGAAACTATGTAGCTTGATTTCATTCATTCCTACCAAATCTAATATTCTCTTTTAACAGGGGGTGTTATTCTACATATTTTTATGTGTTTGTTTGGAGGTTTCTAGTCACTGACAACTTGCCCACTGGTCTAATCTTCCTCTGGTGCCACAACCAATTTCCTTGACCATTGTCCTAGGGTTCCTCCCTATTTTTGAATTCACTACATTCAAGTCTGCAGTACTATAGTGGAGTTGATGCCACCATTTTATAGCAGTTGTCTCATGTATTTAGCTCAGTGGTTCCGCCACCTGCCTCGCAAGCGCAAGGTCCAGAATTCGATCCCCGGTATGACAAAAAAAAGGTGCTTTAATGTACATTTTTTTATGTTAGTCTGATTCGTTTGCTTACAACCTATCAGGAATTTAGTACGGTTCCTTATCTACCAGTGATGGTAACATCTGTAAAGACTTTTAGAGACTAAAGGATTTTATTCAGTTACATTAGAGGGTATGACATACATATTCTGAATTTCTCATTTTAGCTTCAGAGTTTCTCACATGTAAACTACAGTCATATCTTGGTACTCAGCTGCTTTGAAACTCATCAAATTTGGTACTCGATGCATTTTGACAAGAAATTTTTGTCCTGGTCGTTCATTTGTTTTGTACTCAAAGTGCACTCTAGAACATAGCAGTATCAGTTGCCTAATGACTTGCTACTCTGTTCAGTCAAAATATTTTTTTGGTTGCTTGTCATGTTTGGTACTTGTTGCACCTCTTGGAACCAATTAACAGTAAGTACCAAGATACCACTCTACAATTTGAATATTACCCTCTTAGAGTTGTGGGGATTAAGTCAACTCACATTTGTAAAACACATAATAATTCCTAGTAAATAGTAACCTCTTCATAATTATTAATTCCTTCTTTTGTGTTTTTACTGGTTATAAGAGGTGAGGAATATTAGGGCCTTACTAATTTTTATAAACAATCTCAGCTGAACTAAAACTGCTAGACGCTTGATAAGGTGCTTGGGACCTTGAGGTAGATCTAGAGAGTGAAAGAGGGTTTTATAGTTGTGGCTTCTATCAGTGGAATTCAGTTTTCTTTAGCTACTAAATCACCATTCCCAAACACAAGTCTCCTATTAGGGGGAATTGCTTTCTCTCTATCCAGAGATAAGAAAGTTGTTAACCCTTCTGCAATATTTTCAGAGGGTAGATACAGCCTATCAAAATATTACTACTACTGGGCATGAGGGAAAGGAAATGTACTTCTCTCAGATTTGATTTGAGAGGCAAAGTTGATGAGAAAATCATGATTGAGTCCTAGATCAAGTGAAAGATGCCAATAACTGAAGGAAAGCTAGTGAGAAAACAAGAAATAAGTATGGACAAATGCCACATAATGATGTTTTGGTCACTAATGGACCACATGTACCGGTGGCCTCAAAAGGTTATGTCTCCTGGTAAATCATACTCATCTAAGTTTGTGTAAGTATACTCTGTAATGTTTGCCACAATGATGAAATGGACAACTCCTAGATACATAGAAATTACCAAAGTTGAACGGAGAAGACCTAAAACTTCTAAACAACCCAATGTCAATCAATGAAATTGAAAATGTGAATAAAAACTTAACAATGAAGAAAAGCCTGGGTCCTGATGGCTTCACTGCTGAATTCTACAAGACATTTAGAGAACTATTGTCACTACTGTTTAAACTCTTCAATGAAATTGAAATGAAAGCAATACTCCCGAATTCATTCCTGGAAGCAAGCATCACCTTGATCCCCAAAGCAGAGAAAGACTCAACCCAAAAAGAGGACTATAGGCCAATCTCACTAATGAACATAGATGCAAAAATCCTCAATAAGATACTGCAAACAGAATGCAGAAGATCATCAAGAAGATCATATACCCTGACCAAATGGGATTCATCCCGGGGATAAAGGAATGGTTTAACATAGACAAATCAATAAATGTAATACACTATATTAAAAGAGCTAAGGACAAAAACCCTATGATCATCTCAATAGATGCAGAAAAAGCATTCGACAAAATTCAACACCCATTCATGATAAAAGCTCTACAGAAAATTGGAATAGATGATCTTTATCTCAACCTGATAAAGGCTATCTATGAAAAACCAACAGCCAACATCATACTAAATGGTCAAAAACTAAAAACCTTCATGCTAAAATCAGGAACAAGACAAGAATGTCCACTATCATGACTACTGTTCAATATAGTTCTGGAAACATTAGCCACGGCAATTAGACAAGAGAAAGAAATTAAAGGAATAAAGATACAAAAGAAAGAAGTTAAACTGTCATTATTTGCTGACGATATGATACTTTACATAGAAGACCCAAAATACTCCGCCAAAAAACTTCTACACTTAATTGACAGATTCAGTAGAGTAGCTGGATATAAGGTCAACACTCAAAAATCAATAGCCTTCTTGTACACAAATAACAGACTCACTGAGAGAGAAATTAGGAAAATAATTCCTTTCACAATAACATCCAAAAAATGAAATATCTAGGAATCAGTCTAATGAAGGAAGCAAAAGACCTCTACATTGAGAAATGCAGCACTCTGAAAAAAGAGATTGAAGAGGATATAAGAAAGTGGAAAGACATCCCCTGTTCCTGGGTAGGAAGAATCAATATAGTGAAAATGGCCATACTTTCAAAACTGCTAAACAGATTCAATGCAATCCTGATTGAAATCTCAACAGTATATTTCACAGAACTAGAGAAAACAATCCAAAAATTCATTTGGAACCAGAAGAGACCTAGAGTAGCAAAAGCAATTGTACGCAACAGAGACATGGCAGAGGATATCACAATCCCCAACTTGAAAGTATACTACAAAGCCACTGTAATGAAAACAGCAGGTACTGGCAAAGAAATAGACCCAAGGATCAGTGGGTTGTTTTTGTTTTGTTTGTGGGATCAGGGATCGAACTCAGGACCTTGCACTTGTGAGGCAGGTGGCAGAACCACTGAGCTAAATCCCCCCCGGCCCAAGGATCAGTGGAATAGATTAGAAGATGCAGAAACAACTCCAGACATACTTAGCTATCTCATCTTTGACAAAGGAGCCAACCATCCTCACTGGAGAAAAGATAGCCTCTTTAATAAATGGTGCTGGAAAAATTGGGTTTCAACTTGCCAAAGATTAAAAATAGACCTGTATCTCTCACCATGCACTAAACTAAAATCGAAATGGAGCAAAGATCTGAATATTAAAACAGAAACACAACCAGCTGGAAGAGAGGTTAGGAGAACTATTGAAGACATTGGCATAGAAAAATATTTCATGAACAAACCTCAGTCGCATGTGAACTAACAAAAAGAATCAACGGCTAGGATCTCATATTATTAAAAAGCTTCTGCACAGCAAGAGAAACCACCAACAGAGTGAAGAGACAACCCACAATGTGGGAAAAATTTTTACCAGCTGTTCCTCAGTAAAGGTCTGCTATCTAGTAAATATAAAGAACTCAAAAAAAAATCAGACCACCCAAATATAAAGACCCAGTTCAAAATGGGGATCTGAAATGAGCAGACATTTCTCAGACAAAGAAGCAAAAGCAGCAAATAAACATATGAAAAAATGTTCAACATCACTGGTCATTCGAGAGATGCATATGAAAACAACACTGAGATTCCACCTCACCCCAGAAAAAATGGCTGCTATCTAGAAATCAACCAATAACAAATGCTGATGGGGTTATGGGGAGAAAGGAACCCTTCTTCATTGTTGGTAGGAGTGCAGACTGGTGCAACCCTTGTGGAAGTCAGTATGGAGATTCCTCAAAAAACTAGGATTAGAGGTCCCATTTGACCCAGCTATTCCTCTGCTTGGTATCTTCCCAAAAGAATTAAAAGAATCATACCACAGTGATATATGCTCACCCATGTTTATAGTGGCACAGTTTGAAACAGCTAAAACTTGGAAACAGCCCAATTGCCCATCAAGTGGAGACTGGATAAAGAAGATGTGGTTTTTTTAATGAAATGGAGTACTACTCAACCAGAAAGAATGAGAAACTAGAGACATTTATAGCTAAGTGGATGCACATTGAGGTGATACTCTTAAGTGAAATACATAGGACACATATGTGTAAATACCAAATAATTTCTCTGGTGTGAGAAACTGAAAGTGTAAATAAGGATCAAAATGTATTATTGATAATTTGACATAGGGAGAAAAGGTCCAAATGTGTAGGGGAAGTGGGAGGGGCAGGAGAAAGGAAAGAAGGGAAAAGAAAAATATGGAAACAAAGTCTTTGTAAATAGGGAAGGGTGGAGGGGGTAAAGGGAGAACAGGGGAATGGGGAAAAAATAAGAACCAAGATACATCATGTAAAGGTACAAGATCCCAATGATGAATGTAACTGTATTGTATACCTAAAATGTACCAATAAACTTAATGAAAAAAATAAATCTTCGTTTAATTAGAAATGATTTCTCATTTGTGTGAAATTCAAATTTAATTAAATATCCTGGGGCCGGGGATTTAGCTCAGTGGTGCCACCGCCTGCCTCACGAGTGCAAGGGCCTGAGTTTGATTCCTAGTATCCAAAAAAAATCCTGTTTTGGTTTTTGTTTTTATTTTTTACTTTACATGTTTAATTATTTACTAAATCTAGTAAACCCCAATTCAACCTTGAGCCTATGGGATTCATACATGCATATAGTTGTAGTTCATTTATTTTATTTTATTATATTTATTTTGTTTTTCTTTTTGGTACCGGGGATTGAACTCCTCGGGTCCTTGCGCTTACAAGGCAGGCAGCTGAACCACTGAGCTAAATCCCTGGCCCACATTCATTTTATATAGTATTCCACTGATGAATAGTTTATCCTCTTAATAACTAATAATTGATACTTTGAAATAGGAAAAAGTCCAAAGGGGCAGGGGTGGTGGGAGGAGATGGGGAAAGGAAAGAATGGAAAGGAAAAATTATGAGAAAAGAAAAAAAAATGGAAACGAAGTATGTGAATAGGGAAGGATGGAGGGGTGAAGGGCGCACAGGTAATGGGGAAAAAATAAGAACCAAGATACATCATGTACAGGTACAAGCACCCAATGATAAATGTGAACGTATTGTATACCTAAAATGTAGCAATAAAAGAATTTAAGCAAAAAAAAAAAAAAAGAATAGTTTATCCTCTTACTGTTAGATGGACACTTGGTTAATTTCCATTTTGGACTTCTCTTGAATAGTACTGCTATGAATATTCTCTTACAGGTATTTTCATTGAATATATGTACCCAAATTCCTTCAATCCTTATTCCTTCTGTAGCTGCAACCCTTAAGACAGACTTGTCAAAAAAGTTCATTGTGCTTAGCAACACTTGTGATTCACTCTTAGTTTCATTTCTGTAGTAAGATATAGCACACATACATTAAATTGCATAAATCCTGTATATATTTTGCTAAATAATTACTTCGTGAACACCTATGTAACTACCACTTAGGTTGCCAAACAAAATACTTGCAATACCCATGTGTATCCCTCTCAGGCTATGACTCTGTCCTTCCCTCTCCAGGTAACCATTCTACTGATGTTGGTGATGGTTCTATTGCTTTTCTTAATAACAGTGCCACCTGCATATATATCTCTAAATTGCATTTGGCTATTGTTAATCTTTATGCAAGTGGAATCATACTGTATGTAATCTGTTAAATCTTACATCTTCTACTTAACACTGTATTTCAGATTCCTCTGTTACATATAGTTATAGTTCATTTATTTTCATTTCTGTGTAGCATTCCACCATATGATTATACCAGTATTTATTCTTCATACTGTTGATGGATATTTCAGTTTCCAGTTTTTGGGTATTATCAACAATGCCCTAAGAACATTCTTTTTCATGTATCACGATGCAGGTGTATTAAAATTTTCTAGGGTATAAACCTGGAAGTAGAATTACTAGGTCACTGGGTACCCATACTCTAAACTGTCTCCCAAATGTGAGACTCCCTTTTGCTCCTTCTCCACCAACACTGTTGTATTCAAATTTTTAATTTTTCAAACTGAGTCATTGTGGAGTGATAGTTCACTGTGGTTTTAATTTTTATTTCCTTGATGGCTTTGGCCTGATCACCTTTTCATATGTTTGTATATTTTCTTTTCTATAAAATGCCTGTTCATATCTTGCTTGTTGTTTTTCTAACGAGTGTCTATCTTTTTAAAAACTGTCCTTAAGGCTGGGGATTTAGCTCAGTGGTGCCGTTGCCTGCCTCGTAAGCGCAAGGTCCCTAATACGATCCCCGGTACAAAAAAAAAACAACAAAACTGTTCTTAAAAAGTAGTTCTTAATATACTGTAGTCACTGGTAATTGTATTTATTGAAAATCTCCATCTTCCTGTATGTTTTGCAAAAATCTTGTTCATCTTTGACTTGTCCTTTTACTCTCATTTCATTTATACTTTGTTTTGTGTCTTATTTAAGAAACTCAATACCTCAAGATGCTGAAGATATTCTTCTATATTATCAAATAAAAGCTTTACAGTTTTGCCTTTCACATTTAAGCCTTTAACCCATGTACAGCTGATTTTTGTACATGATATGATATAGGAGTATATTTTGCCATATAAGTACCCATTGTCGCTGGTACTATTTATTTTAAAATTCATTTCCCTACTGATAAGAAGTGCCATTTTGTTATATATTAAGCACCTCCAAAATTCCATGGTATGCTTCTGGGTTCTCTATGAAAATAAAATTCAGCTGGCATAATGGCACATGAGAGGCTGAGGCAGGACTTGATTTTAGGCATTCTAGGTCAATCTGGGTAACATAGAGAAACCCCCACCTCAAAAAAAAAATTCAGAATTTGGTCTTTTAAATCTATGTACATAGTATCTTTCTCTGTTTAGTAGGAGTTCTGTAAAATATTTTGAAATAATTTTTCTGGTAGAAGTCATATACATCTTTCATTCTGTTCTTAGGTAATTTGTATTTTGACAGAATTGTGATATTTTAAAACATTTTATTGAATTATAATAGGTAGACAGAAAAATAGGTCTACCATAAATCTATTTATTGGTTGCTGAATTCTCATGAACAGAGTAAACCCAAGTAACATGGTCTTTTATTTATCTTTTACTTTTTATTAATATGTATTATTTGTACATATAAACAGGATTCAGTTCCCATGTGGATACTGCGTGCACTGATCAAATCCGGTCTCTTTTTATCTGCCCTATATCACTCCACTCATCCCAAACCCTATCATTGCATTCAGATTGACTTTTAGCTTCCATATATGAAAAAAGATGTGTAGTACCTGTCTTTCTGTGTCTGGCTTATTCACTTAACATGATGTTCTGTACCTCCATTAGTATTTTACTGCAGATGACAGAATTTAATTGTTCTTCATGGGTGAATAATGCTTCCATATCTCTGTTGTGAATAGTGCTGCAGTAAACTTGGGTGTGCAAGTATGTCTTTGGTATGCTGATTTCATTTCCTTTGGATATATACCCAGAAGTGGGATAGCTGGATCATACAGTAGATCTCTTTTTAGTTTTTTTCAGAAAACTTCATGCTCTTTTCCATAGTGACTGTACTAATTTACATTCCCACCAATAGTGTGGAGGGGTTCCTTTTCTACATCCTTGTCAGCATTTGTTATTTTTTGCTTTTTTGATAATTGCCATTTTGACTAGAGTGACATGGAATCTCAGTGTAGTTTTCCTTTGCATTTCCCTGATGGCTAAAGAAGCTGAGTATTTTTTCACATAATTATTGGTCATTTGTACATATTTTGAGGTGTCTTTTCAGGATATTTGCCCATTTTGATTGGATCACTTATTTTGTTAAGTTTTTTGAATTCCTTATATATTCTATATATTAATCCTCTGAGAAAGATTTTCCCCCATTCTGTAGGTTGTTTACTTTGTTGATAGTTCCCTTTTCTATTCAGAACCTTTTTAATTTGATATGCTTTCGTTTCTTGAGGTATTAGAATCCTATTCAGAAAATTGTTGCCTGTTTCAGTGTCCTCAAATGTTTCTTCACTGTTTTCCTCTAGTAGTTTCAAAGTCTCAGATCTTACATTAAGATCTTTCATTGATTTTGAGTTGAATTTTGTACAGGGTGAGAGGGGCCTTGTTTCTGTCTTCTGCATGTGAATATCCAGTTTTTCCAGCACCATTGGTTGAAGAGGCTATCTTTACCCAAGTTATGTTTTTGGCCCCTGTGTCAAGAATCAGTTGGCTGTATAGATACATAGACATTTCTGAGAACAATTTTGTTCCATTGGTCTAAGTGTCTAATTTTAATGCCAATGCCATGCTTTATTTTGTTACTATGGCACTGTAGTATGTTTTGAACTCTAGTATTGTTATTTCTAGCATTGCTCTTTTTGCTCAGGACTGCATTTGCTGTGGGGTATTTTATACTTCCCTATGAATATTTCCATTGTTTTTCTAGTTCTGTGAATAATGGTATTTTTATATTGATGGGGATTATATTGAGTCTAGCTTTGAGTGGTGTGGTCATTTTAACAATATTAATTTTTCTAATCTATAAATATGGGAGATCTTTCCATCTTCTAGTGTCTTTGATTTCCCTCATCGGTGTTTTATAATTTTTATTGTAGCTGTCTTTTTTGATTAGGTTTATTCCTATGTATCTTAATTTTTTGAAGCTACTATGAATGGGATTATTTTCTTTTTTCTCAAAAAGTTCATTATTGGTATATGAAGCTAATGAGTTTTGTCTGTTAATTTTGTGTTCTGCCACTTTGCTGAATTTATCAGTTCTAAGAGTTTTTTTGGTGAGTATTGAGGTTTTTCTATATAAAGAGTTTTTATCAATTATAAACAGGGACAATTTGACTTTCTTCTTTCCTATTTGTATACCTTTAAAAATTTATTTTCTTAGTTTTTGATATATGAGAATAAAATTTATTTTGGTGATACTGGGGATTGACCTCAGGGCCTTTGCACTGAGCTACATCCTCGGGCCCTTTTAAAATGTTTGTATTGAAACAGGGTCTCTAAGTCACTTAGTTGCCCAGGCAGGGCTCAAACTTACAATCCTCCTGCCTCAGCCTTCTATACTGCTGGGAATAGAGGCAAGTGCCATCATGCCCGGTTCAAATTCACTTTTTTTTTTTTTTTGGTACCGGGGATCAAACTCAAGACCTTGTGCATCCAAGGCAGGCACAAGCTAAATCCCCGGCCTACAAATTTACTTTTTAATATTGACTTTGTATCTAGCAACTTGATTCTCTCTGGATTTGGTTATCTGTCTTTGCCTACCTTGTTAAAGCCACTATGTATAAGATCACCAAGGATATTTTAATTAGCAGAACTAATTGATTCTTTTCAGCACCCATCTTAAATTCTACCTTTCTGGGGCATTGACATTTAAATATACTTTTTTTGAAACTCTTTTCTTGGTTTGTAACTCTTTACTGTTCCTGTTCTTCCTCTAACTCAAACTATTTCTTTTTAGTCTCTTTTGTCTTTTCTTCTTCCTGTTCCATTGGGGTAATCATTGCACTCAGTGTCATCTCCCCAGTGAGGAATGTGTATCCTCTACCTTCTGCTGTTTCCTCCACAGAATTATTATGGAGATACTCCTGCTTCCAGTCTGTCCCTGCAGCTTCTGCAAAGTCCATGCCTTCACCCTGCACATATAGATAAAAAAGCTTCATAAGTCTTTGACCTCTACAACCCACTCCATTCTAAATACTATAGCTAGATTAAGCTCCTTAAAATCTATTTTGTACATAGCATCTCACCTGAATACAAATTTTGAAGTGCAACATCACTCACTGCTTATAGGATGAAGTCTAAAAACCATAGCCAGGCTTCCCTTTGTATCCTGGTCCTAACCTATTTCTTTGGACTTCTTTTATAGCTTTGGTATCCACACACTCTATTTGAGCTATATAGTCCTCATAACATGCCCAGCTAGTTCTGGTATTTACACAGTTGCATCATGGCTAACTCTTCTTGCCCAGGATGTAGTGTGTACCTGCCTTAACTCCACTTTTGCAGTCAAACTCTACAACATAGCCATCTTTCAAGGCCAAGCTTATGTCTTAGGGTTTTTGATATTGCCTTTTTTAACTATTTCATCTTCTGATGCATTTTTTTTCTCTTCTTGGAAATTCTGTAATACCAGGAGACTACAGTGTTATTTCCTGGCTCCTTCGTATTTCCAGTATCATCTCCTATCACTTTCCCACAAATTGCAAGGTTCAGCATACCATTCCATTCATCATTTGTCCACACAGTTCTTTTGTTTCAGATATGAGGGCTATTGTGCCTGAATGTTTTCTGGTGTTTTTCCCCCTCTTTACTCTCTCAGAAATGTGGTTTTATCAAATATCCCAGCTCCTTCTATGTTTTGCTTTGTTTATTTTATTTTATTTCTTGCAGTGCTGGGGAACTGAACCCAGGGCTTTATGCATGCCTGGTAAGCACTCTACCATTGAGTTATACCTCCCAGACCTGTGTGTTTTTAACCTCTCAAGTCTCTATTGGCTTTCTCCCTCAGCATAGAAATATATTGTTTCTCTTATTTTAAAAGAAAGCAAAATCCTTCATCTTCCTCTTATTACTTCACTCTTCTCTTTCTCTTTACCCCTGTTTTTTTCCACCCCTGCATCCTCATCCCATTGAAACTATCGGTTGTAAAGATCAACCAGTGACTTAGCAACTGAACGTGTCAGGCCCCTTTGAGTTCTCCTCTGACTTGGTGACTCCACAATGTCTGACACCCTGACCTTACCCTTCTGGACAATCTCATTCCTCCCTTGACTCAGTGACACTGCCCTTTCCTGATTTCTTCTCGCTTTTCTGAGGAATTTGTCTTAGGTTCTTCTTTTACCTGCCCTTGTGTGAAATAGCCCAGGTTCTTTTTTTTTTTAATAACAATATTTATTGGTACATTTTAGGCATACATAATGATCACACTCATCGTAGGAAATTTGCGTAGGAAATGATCTACCCTGCCTCTTTTTTCCCATTCCCCGCTCCCCTCAAGCCCCTGGTCCTCCCTATGTACAAAAGCTTTGCTTCTATTTTTCCCTTCTATTTTTACTTTTTTTTCTTGCCCTTCCTTTGTCCCTCCCTTCTCCCTTGTTTCCCTTCTTATTTGAACATTTTCTTTCCATTTGCTAATATCTACTATACATTTTGGTCCTTATTTACACTTTTTGTTTCTCACATGAGATAAACAATACCATATTTAAATGTGTGTCAGATTTATTTCACTTAAGAGTATGGTCTCAAGGTCCATCCATTTAGCTGTAAATGTCTAAAGCTCATCCTTCTTTACGGCAGAGTAGTACTCCATTGTATTAAAAAAAACCACATCTTTATACATTCTTCGTTGATGGGCATTTCAGCTGTTTCTAAGATTTAGCTATTACAAACTGTGCCACTATAAACATGGGTGTGCATATATTGCTGTAGTATGATGCTTTTAATTCTTTCAGAAAGATACCAACAAAGGGAATAGCTGGCTTGAATGGAACCTCTAGGCTTAGGTTTTTGAGAAATCTCCACACTGATAGCACTCCCACCAACAGTGGAAGATTCCTTTTTCCCCACAGCCTTACTAGCATTTGTTATTTGTTGATTTCTTGATGATAGCCATTCTTTCTGGAATGAGCTGGAATCTCAGTGTTGTGTTAATTTGCATCTCTCGAATGACCAGTGATGTTGAAAATTTTTTCATATATTTATTTTGCTGTTTCTACTTCTTTATCTGAGAAGTGTCTATTCATTTCAGATGTCCATTTTTGGACTGAGTCTTTAAATCTGAAGGGTCTGAAAGGATGGCAAAAAATGTTTCCCACACTGTGGGTTGTATTTTTACTCGATGGTTTCTTTTGCTGTGTAAAAGCTTTTTAATAAGATGAGATCCCAGTTGTTGATTCTTTGTGATATTTCCTGTGCAATTGGGGTTCTTTTCTTAAAGTCTTTTCCTACACCAATGTCTATAGGAGTTTTAGCTATTCTTTCTTCCAGCAGATTTAGTGTTTTGTTTTACTATTTAGATCTTTGATCCATTTCAATTTTAGTTTAGTGCATGGTGAGAGACATGGGTCTAGTTTTAGTCTTTGTTATGTGGAAGCCAAATTTTCCAGTACCATTTATTAAAGAGACTATCTTCCAGTGAAGGAATTTGGCCCCTTTGTCAAAGATTAGAGTGTGTTTAGAATTGTATTTGCATCTTCTAATTTGATCCACTGATTCTTGGATTTGTTTGTTTTTTGTTTTTTCTGTTTTGTTTTGGCCAGTACCATGCTGATCTTACTACAGTAGCTTTGTAGTATAATTTCAAGTTGGATATTGTGATGCCTTCTGCCTTGCCTTTGTTGACCAGAATTGCTTTTGCTATGTTAGGTCTTTTTTGATTCTAAATGAATTTTAGGATTGTTTTCTCTAATTCTGTGATATATGCTATTGGTATCTTGGTCAAGATTGCATTAAATCTGTGCAACAGTTTTGGAAGTATGACCATTTTTGTGGTGTTGGTTCTTCCTACCCAAAACATAGGCTATCTACTTTCTGATATCTTCTTTGATCTCCTTTTTCAAAGTACTGTGATTTTCCATGTAAGGGTCTTTTACTTCCTTCATTAAATTCATCCCTAGATATTTCTTTTGTTTTTAATGTTATTGTGAAAGGTATTATTTCCCTAATTTCTCTCAGTGAGTTTGTTATTCCTGTACATGAAGGCTATTGATTTTTGAGTGTTGACTTTGTATCCGGCCATGCTCCTGAATTTGGTTATTAAATCGAGACAGCTTTTGGTGGAGCTTTTAGGGCCTTCTATGTAGAGTATCATGTCATGCGCAAATAATGATAATTTGACTTCTTCCTTTCCTATCCTTATTCCTTATATTTCTTTGTCATGTCTATTTGCTCTGGCTAATGTTTCCAGAACTATATGGAATAAGAGTGGTGACAGTGGACATCCTTATCTTCTTCCAGATTTTAGAGTGAAAGCTTTCAGTTTTTGTTTATTTAGTATGATGTTGGCTATTAGTTTGTCATGAATGGCTTTTATCAGACTGCGATCAAGACCATCTTTTCCAATATTGTGTAGGGTTTTTATCATGAATGAATGTCAGACCTTGTCAAATGCTTTTTCTTTATCTATTGAGATGATCATATGATTTTTGTCCTTGGCTCTGTTAATATAGTGTATTAAATTTATTGATTTGCATACGTTGAACCATCCCTACATCCCTGAGATGAATCGTACTTGGTCAAGGTTTATAATCTTCTTAATGATTTGCTGTATTCTGTTTGAGGATTTTTGCATCTAAGTTCATTAGGGAGATTGACATGTAGTTCTCTTTTTTGATTGGATCTTTCTCTGGTTTTGGTATCAGGGTAATGCTTGCTTCCAGGAATGAATTTTGGAATATTGCTTCCCTTTCAATTTTATTAAAGAGTTTGAGAAGTAGTTGCATTAGGTCTTCTCTAAATTTCTTGTGGAAATCAGCAGGGAATCCATCACCTGGGCTTTTCTTTGTTAGTAGTTTTTTAATTATATCTTCAATTTCATTGACTGATATTCGTTTATTTGGAGTGCTTATATCTTCTTGATTCAGTTTTGGTAATTCAAATGTATCTAGGAATCTGTCCATTTCTTCTTTGTTTTCTGTCTTATTAGAATACAAGTTCTTCAAGTAGCTATTGATCTTCTGGATTTATGCAGGATCTGTTGTGGTTTCACTCTTTTCCTTCCTAATTGCATAGATTTGAGTCTTTTCTTTTTTGATAAGGTTGGCTAAGGGTTTGTCAATTTTATTTAATCTTTCAAAGAACTAATTCATTGATTCTTTGTATTTTTTTAAGCTCCATTGCATTAATTTCTGCTCTGATTTTTATAATTTTCTCCCTCATACAAGTTTTGAGCTTGATTCACTCTTTTCTAGAAGCTTGAGGTTCAACATTAGGTTGTTTATTTCAGCCCACTCTGTTTTCCTGATATGGGTATTCACCACTATAAATTTCTCTGCTTTTATTGTATTCTATAAGTTCTGGTATGTTGTATTAGCATTATCATTTAATTGTAGAAACTGTCTGATTTCTTCAATTTCATCTGTGATCCATTGTTTGTTGGGGAGGGTGTTGTTCAATTTCTATGTGTTTATGAAGTTCTTTTGCCATTGATTTCCAATTTCATTACACTATGGTCTGATACTATGCCTGGGAGAATTTCAATTCCTTTACATTTACTTAAGCATGTTCTATAAGCTAGTATGTGGTCTGTTCTGGAGAATGTCCCATGTCCACTTGAGAAGAATGTTTATTCTGATGTTGTGGGGTGGAACATCTATTAAGTCCATTTGTTCTAAAGTTCTAATACTTTATTGTTTTTTTGTCTAGTTGATCTATTTGTAACAGTGGGGTATTGAGGTCCCCAATTACAACTGTATTAGTGCTTATTTGATTTTTCTTGTTCATTAATATTTGTTTTATATAGTTGAGTGCACTGCTACTTGATGCATATATATTTATGATTGTTATCTCTTCTTGGATTGTTCCCTTTACAAGGATGTAGTTACCTTCTTTGTTTCTCTTAATCAGTCTTGGCTTGAAATCCACTTTGTCTGCAAATAGAATAGCTACCCCTGATTTTTTCCAGGTTCCTGGTTTATGGAGTATTGTTTTCCATCTTTTGACTTTCAGTCTATGAATTTCTTTTTTAATTAAATGTATTTCTTGTATGCAACATATTGTTGGAAACTGCTTCCTGATCCATTCTGCCAATCTGTTTCTCTTGATTGGTGAATTGAGACCATTAACATTGATGGTTATAACTGATAAGAATTAAACTATCTCTGTCATGTTATTTTCCTGTTGTTGGCTCCCTTCTTTCCTCTTCTGTTTAACTTTTTGCCTTGCCTGGTGGATTCATTCTGTTGGGGTTCATGGAGTTGTAATCCTTGTTATCTCTTTCTAGAATATCCTTCAGAACCTTTGGAGAGCTAGTGTGGTGGTCATGAATTTCTTCCAACGTTTTTTGTCATGGAAATATCTTATTTCTCCATCAGTTTTGAAAGATAGTTTTGTGGGGTATATCAGTCTGAGTTGTGTCAGGTAAGAGGGCCGAAAACCAAGACCAGACCAGGCCACAGCAAGCCTTTACTAGGGGAACAGATCCGCCAGGCTGTCTCTGAACAAAGGAGAGACAAAAAGCAATATGGCCAGGACAGCAAGTGCCTTTTATAGGAGCGGGGGTGGGGCTTGTAGGAGCTGAGGTGGGGTTGAGTGAGGTAGTGGCTAGGGAATGGAGGAGTCGGTGACATCACTAAATGGTAGGAGGTGAGCGAGTATTAGGTTACTCTCTAGGTGGGATCAGGGGCATGCTGGGAAGAAGGGTTTGTTCTTTGGTGGGAGCAACCATCTTGGCGTGACGTCACACAGGGGAGGGGGCAAGGCACAATAGAAACAGGGCAGCTACTATACATAATAGCTTCTGAGGTAGTGGGAGACCTATCAGGTTGGAGGGTGTTTTCCTTTAGGGATTAAAATACTTCATTGCCAGCTGTCCTGTACTTGAGGGTTTGTACTAAGAAGTCTGCTGTGATTGTGATGGGCTTTCCTTTATAGGTGATTTGTTTCTTTTCTCTAACAGCTTTTAATATTCTGTTCTTGTGCTGAATTTCTGGAATCTTGACTATTATATGTTTTGAGAAGGGTTTTTTTTAATCATGCTTTGCTTATCTGTATGTCATTCTTTTTTCCTGTTTTTATGAAGTTTTCTGCCATTCTGTGAACAGGTTTTTTTATGTCATTTGCACCTTTTTTTGGTACCAAGGATCGAACTTGGGACCTTGCGCTTGTGAGGCAGGTGGCGGCATCACTGAGCTAAATCCCCAGCAACTCTGATCAATCTTATGTTATTCTTCTTTGTATCATCTAGCACCTGCTAGATTGATTTCTTTTTCTTTTTTAGTACCGGGGATTGAACTCGGGTCCTTGCGCTTGCGCAGCAGGTGGCAAAACCACTGAGCTAAACCCCCAGCCCCAGGATTGATTTCTTATGATCCCTTACTATTTTTGAGAAATCTTTCTTTTCATGATCACTAATTGCAATACTGTCTTCTATATCTGATATTCTGTCCTCACATTGGCTCGTTCTTCCATGTATACTTTCAGTGGAGTTTTTAATCTCCTGCATATATGTTTGAATCTGTTTCATGGATTCCATTTCTTTACTATGCTGGGTGTTCATGGTTTCCATCATTTTTCTGAACTCCTCTTTTTTTTTTTAATCTGTATCTGCTCTACAGTTAGTAAGCATGGCTTTCATTCTGGTCACCAACTGTAGTTTTCTGAGAAATTATTTATGCTTTGATTTTTTTCTAGAGACTCATTCATCTGTTTTGTTACTTCTGCTGTTACCACTTCAGAGAGTCCAGGTGGGTGGTTTTTGGATTGTTCCACCTCATTGCCCCCTGGGTTTGCTTTTGGTGAGCTAGAAGCCTGGAGAGGGGTGCATCTTGTTTAGGTGTCTTCTCATTTTCTATTTATTTTTTAGTTTAATTCCTGGGTTGATGCTTGTAAATTGCTTATGGTGAGTACCTTTAATGCCAGTATTCCAGACCCTTAGGAAATGACTACTTCTCAGAGGTGTCTTCCAAGTGTAGCTGGCTTTTGGGTTTTCACTCTGTTGCAAGATCCTACCTCTTCAGTTTATTGGGAATAACAAGTTTCTGTCTTCTTGGCCCAGCCACTGGTTCTTTGGCACTGGCTATAGTTTTGTTGTTTTTTTTTTAAGACCCTTAGGCACTCTCAGTCTTGGTATACCAGGAAGAACAACTGATTACTACAATTATATGCAATAAATAGGCCTTTAATATGGTGATTTTATCCTTAGGGAAGAAGATTTTAGAGGGATTGGGGGAAAGATAGAGAGATAGAAGAAGAAGAGATTAGAAGCAAGGCTGGAGGACCAAAGAAGATTGTACAAACTTTAGGAAAGTGGTGAAGAAGGTAGGATGGAAAGAGAAAGAAAGAAATGAAAACAAGAACAGAACAACAAAAACCCAGAAACCATGTTCAAACAATCAAGAAAAAACAAAATAAATCAAGAACCAGAAAAGAAGAAATAAAAAGAAACTAGAAAAGAGTCAAGAAAAAAACGAAATAAATCAAGAATAAGAACCCCCCCCAAAAAAGAATAAGATCCAGAGAAGAGCATATAATTTTCTAGTTTGTTTTAGATTTTGTTATATAACCACAAATCTATTTCACACGGTTAAAGGTGGCAAATTAATAGTTACCACAGTTTGTCATTTACTAGGCTGTATTTGATGCTATTGTTATTGCTGATTATACTACTTTAGCCAAGGTGACATAATTGTACTAATTTTAAAGTCCAATTCAAGACGTGTCTCTGCTGTCACTGGTAGACAATGTGAGTAGACAGAGTCCAGAGCCAAACTGATTAATCCCAGAAAATCAGCTGTAACTTTGGGGTGGGGTAGTAGATTATCCCAGATGGTCTGCACCTTTAGTTCCATTGACATTCAGTCTGGCTTCTGGCTGTGATGCTGGAACTGAGTTTTTGAGCCTGCAACATTCCAAGCACCTCTTGCCATCTTGAACTATGCTCCCTGCCAATGTGAACTCCACTCCCTAACCTTCCACTGACTTGAACTTGGCACCCTCACTGAGACACCGGGAGCCACTAAATGGAGTCCGCCCATAGCTGTTCTGAGTTTTGAGCTCAGTTGACCCCTCTCCAAAATGGCTACTGGGCAATCACCCTCTCTTGGGGGATGTCTGAACCAGAATAACTCACCAGCCACTGCAGTCTGCTGCATCCACTGGTGTATTTCTCTGAGGAGGCCTCCGGGGATGTCTGAACCAGAATAACTCACCAGCCACTGCAGTCTCCTGCAACCACTGGTGTATTTCTCTGAGGAGGCCTCCGGGGTTGTCAGTAGTCACCATCTATCTATAGGTTTGACCCACCATTCCCATGTCATGTGTCGAGGCTCTGCGAAAGAACACTGCTTGTTATCTCCCTCCTCTTTGTTGAAGTCTTTTCACTCTCCCAGTGGACTTCGATTCTTGCTTTAGATCCTGGTTTCCCGGGACCCATTTCCCTCCTTCTTCTCCTCATGCCACTATATTCTAGTGTCAGGACACCAAATCTCAGAGAGGCTCTTTCTCTTCTGCTCACCGCTTCACCATCTTCTTGTGCAATTATATTTCTTGAAAACCTTCCATCTTTTTAGTTTTTTTCTTTAGACTTTCTGGACTTAGGATCTTTACTATCTTTTTATTTCACCTGAAGTTTAGAGGTTATTTTCTTAAAGTCTAGAGTACTGATATTTGTTCATGACCCTTGTTCCCCTACAACCAGATTTCCATTATTTCACTTCTATAGTCAGTTATTCCTTATGTGTCAACTTGAAAGCCAAGCATTCCTTTTTCGCTTACAGTATCATTTGGGTGAAGAAATTGCTATCTGAGCAGATAAGGGATTTTTTGGGTATTCTACTTTTACCCTTATACAACTTAGAAAATATCCAAATTACCCAAAATTCTCTACTCTGTTAATAATAACTTACATGTAGGACTGAATATGTGGCTTAGCCATAGAGTGTTTGCCTAGCATATGTGAGACTTTTGGTTCATTCCCCAGCACTGCATGCATAAATATATAATATGAGGATAGCTTTTAACAGATCACATTTGATTTTTATCATAGTCCTGTGAAAATAGACATTGTCCTTATATTATGGATTTTTAAAAGTTTCAGTTGTTTGTCCAACATTACACACATTGGTAAGTGGCAGAACTAGCCTTTAAACTAAGATTCTCTGTTTATAATACAGTGTCCTCACTATATCCCCTCTCGGTTCTAGCCTCTGGAAGTTTTCTGATCCATTTCAATAACAGATCATTCTCTTTCTCTCTGACCAGGCATATCATATCTATATTATTTTACTCCAGCCTTTCACCTTAATTTGCTCCACCATTCTACCAGCCTTAGGCTCATACATATTTTTTTCACATATATAGCAGGGTTTCTCATCTCATTGACATTTTGGGTCAAATAATTGGTGGAAAGGGAGCTACCCTGTGCATTACGGGACAGTGACCCTTGGTCTCTGCTCACTAGTTGCTAATTCCACATGCTTGTCCATCAAGTTGTGTCAACTAAATGTCTCCAGATATTGTCAAATATCCCCATCAGAAGCAAAATTGCCCCTAATTGAGAGCCACTGCATATAGAGTTAATTTTCCTCCTATCTAGCTTTTCTCTCTTGCTACAAATGTACCTTTCTATTCCACTTGTAAAATCTATTGTAATGTTCCTCTATGGTAGCTTTGAAGTTATATTTCCCTTTTAATGTAAAAACCTCATTTATTTGTTTCCATAGTGAGCAAATACCCAATGGAACTGAATAACATTCTTGACTCTCCTTACTCTATCTGTTCTCAACCTTAAAGTGAAAACAACACGTCACATTATTTTTATGGGCATTTTACTCTGTAGCCATCCTTGATCAGAAATTTTAAGCCCTGCAAACATATTTTTTAATCCTTCTCAATTTATCATTTTAATGTCTTAACAGAAAACAAATTCTATTTCATGATGATTTCTTTCTAGTAAGATATTCATGCCCCCTTAGCTACCATTACAAAGCCTCAACTCTCATTTGAAGAAGAAAAAAACCTAGTAATTCTAATTACTTTATCCTTAAGTCTGTGTTTTTTGCTTTCCATGATGGCGAACCTTTTAGAGCTTTCAATGATATAAACAGCCTGCTGTGACACATGGCCATAGGTTCGCTACCACTGGCTTAGACTCTAAAAACCGTAGATTCTTTTCAGGTTTCATCTCAAAATTTGTTTTGTTCTTATATGAAACTATAGATAGAAGTTTTGTTCAGCATCTTCGAAAAAATACCAGCAGTCTCTCCTTTATATACAGATAGCATTTGGACTAATAAGATGGCACAATGTTCTATTTGGCTAAAAAGGGAAAGAAAAGGAAGGAAAGAACTAATATAAGGATTAGTGTAGGTATTGGCAAGCAGATTTGATAAATCTCAGCAGGCTCTTCTTCCTGGGTGGGATAAATAGCTCTGCAAAATAGTGTCTCTTCCAATTGGCTAAAAAAGGAAAAGAAAGGGATGGTTCCTTAAAGAAATTGGTTTTGTTTTAGATTGGGGAGATTCAAGCATGTGTGTGGACTCAAAAATTTGTGAAGGGAAAATAAATTGGAGATCTAAGAGAAAGGGGGAAAAAAGATCAAAGGATCAAAGGTCGCAGAAAAAAATGAAGGGAATAGAAACATGGGCAAAGGCAAATGACAGGGGCTTGAGAATAATGGCAGCTATTTTTTCTGAAATAAGGGAAAGGAGAAAGGAGTGAGTAACAGCTAAGGAATTAATGCGAGATGAGGAGAAGGACAATTAGGAAGCACTTGTGGATAACTTCAATCTCTATAAAGTATCTGGTGAAATCATCTACTAATAGAGTGGAAGTAGATGTACAGTCCTGAAAATGATGAGTGTTTAAAATAGCTGACATGTTTAATGAGATTTGGTTGATCAAGTAAGAACGAGGAAGAAAAGATTGACGATTAACTAAGAGTTCAGCTAAGGTCAGTAGTGTATTGTAATGGATCCAGTCCATTTAGTTATATTATTTCTTCAGCATTGTAGCATGCAAATACAGACACATACATACACACACACACACACACACACACACACACACACACTCAGAGTTGGTTTAACCTATTCTATGGTGGGAATGGTAGAAAATCATGAGTCTAGTGAGTGCTTGGGAAAACAAAGCTGAAATGGTTGAACATGGGGTTTGGAAGAAACACTTTGAGTCCCAAAAGAGGCTGATCTACTGAGAATATTAGAAAATGTCAGTAAATTGATAGTTGCAATAAAGGTGAAGAACAGAACCCATGAAAGATGACGTTAGAGAGGAAACTGAAGTTAGGGTCTTATAAATCTACTCGTTTCAAATTATAAGGGAGCCCAAAGTATGGCTGAATAAGTAAAGGCAGACTAGAACTAACAATAAGGATGCCATGTGTCTTACTCCATTTATGCTACTTTAACAAAATACTTCAGGTTGGGTAATTTGTAAACAATAGAAATTCATTTGTCATTCTGGAAGCTGAGAAGTCCAAGATCACAACATCAGCACATCTTTTCACTGCATTTTTACAAAAGTGGAGGGGATAAAAAAAATGAACACTTTGTCCTCACATGACAAAAGGGACAGAAGGGCATAAAGTCCTGGCTAGTTTCCTCCAGCCCTTTTAAAAGGCATTAAGCCTACCTATAAGGCAGAAACTTCCTGGCCTAATAACCTTCTGAAGGCCTTACCTCCTAATACTGTTGCACTGGAGATGAAATTTCAACACGAATTTGGGAAAGGATCCACACATTCAACTATAGCACCATTATTTATCACTTAACATTGTTTTATATATATATATATATATATATATATATATATATATAGTGTCTTATTTAATTCCCACTACAACCCAATAAAGTGGATAGATTTGCTTCATTTTATGAGGAACTTGCCCAAGATCATATCTCTAATCATTCACAGAGCCAGGATTGGAACCTAGGACTGTCTGACATCAAAGGCCATGCAATTAACCAGTGTACTATATAGCCTTTCCACAGTAAACATAATAGTGGGAAGTTAGGTGCTTTAGAGGAGCCTCAGAATTAGAGTGGAAAATAATCCTTATCCTTTTCGAAGGAATAAGTGGAAAGGTATTCCAGTATGGCATAAGAAAGAACATAGGACTTGACTGAAATCCTGAGATGGAATCTTAGACCCACTACTTACTAGCTGTTTGACCTTAGACAATCCATTTAACCTCTGATCTAGCTGCCTTAACTGTAAAATGAAAATGATAGTAAAAGTAATAATAATAAGATTGTAAAAAGTATTCATCCAATTTCATAGCATTTAAGGATTATGCTAATTTATGTAAAAATAAATAATTACAGATAGTTGTTGTCATAGTGATAATTTTCTTTGTGTGTTGTTTCCATGGAAAGGGCAAGAAGTGATGATGGACTCTGTTGTGCAAATTCAACACTTGGGCATTTGTCCTTTGACATAAACATGCACTCTGAAAAAAAAACAGGATTAAGAAGTTTCCTTAGGATTAATAACAATTATATCTATGGGATCTTTATTTCTTTCCTTTTTCAGAAATATAGGTAGGTTAGATTCTTTACTGAGCAATTTACCAATCACTTTTGTGCTCTGCTATTAGGTATTAATATTAACCGAGGCCTCTTATGCTTGGGAAATGTAATCAGTGCTCTTGGAGATGACAAAAAGTGTGGCTTTGTGCCCTACAGAGATTCCAAATTGACTCGACTACTTCAAGGTAAGCCCAAAGTGCCTCTAAAAATAAGAGAGGGTAACTTAGAATGATAGTGCTAAGAAAGCAAAGGTGAAACTGCTAAAAGAAAAACAACAACAAAATTACTATTTGGGCTATCACATACACAGCTGTCTAATAGGGGGGCTAGCTAGCTCTTGGTAATCAGGTTTCTAAGATAATGAAAAAATATTTTCATATGCTTTTGAGAGCCAAAAATGTATAGATGTACTTAGTGCTTTGCACCTGAAAATGAACTTTGTTACTGTTTCTTTAATTAATAATGCTGCTCAGCAGAAATCTCTAGAGAGTTAAAAATCTACCAAGAGGGGGCATCCTAAGAATGTTTAATCTCAATAGTGGCTTTATTTAACTTTCCTAGGCCACTTCTCAATTGTTTTAACCTAATTAACTACTGAAATCATAGTTTCTCTTGGCAATAGGGACACATGCAATAGGATTCTAAAAGTTATATCATTTTGGACATCAGAAACTAAAATCAAAATGGATCAAAGATCTAAATGTTAAAACAGAAACAATCTGCTAGAAAATAAAATAGGCATAGGCATAGACAAGGACTTTCTGAACAGAACCCCAGTTGCACAAAAAATAAGGGCATAAATCAACAAACGGGATCATAGCAAATTAAAAATCTTCTGCACTGGGCTGGGGATTTAGTTCAGTGGTTCCTGTGCCTGCCTCGTAAGCACAAGGTCCTGAGTTCAATCCCCGGTACCAAAATAAAAAAAAAAATCCTCTGCACAGAAAAGGAAACAACAAATAGAGTGAAGAGAGAGCCTACAGAATGAGAAAAAATCTTTGCCAGTTGCCACTCAGAGAGAACTAATATCTAGAATATATAAAGAACTCAAAAAATCAGACCCCTGAAAATAAAAGACCCAACAAAAAATGGGCAACTGAAATGAATAGACACTTCTCAGAAAAAGTACAAATGGCCAATAAATACATAAACAAATGTTCAGCATCTCTGGCCATTAGAGAAATGCAAATTGAAGCAACACTGAGATTTCATCTTACTCCAGAAAGAATGGATATCACCAAGAAATCAAATAATAACGAATGCTGGAGCATCGGGGGGAAAAGGAACTCCATTATGGAAATTGGTATGGAGACTCCTCAAAAAACTGAAAATTAAAATTCCACTTGACTCTGTTATTCTCCTAGGTATCTTCCCGAAAGAGTTAAAGACATCGTATTACAGTGATACATGCATACCCATGTTTATAGCAGCACAATTTATAATAGCTAAATCTTGGAAGCAGCCTATATGTCCATTGACAGATAATGGATTAAAAATGTGGTATTTATACACAATGGAGTACTACTGTGCCATAAAGAAGGATAAAGGAATAATTTGTAGGAAAGAGATGTACCTTGAGGCCGTAATGTTAAGTGAAATAAATCAGACACACAAGCTTAAATATTGCATGGTTTCTCTTGTTAGAAACCTAAAATATAAAGAGAAAAATAAAAGATAGGTAATAGGAAATAGGGAGGTAGATCTTTTGCAAAAGGGAAGTGGACCAAGAGATGGAAGGAGTAGGAAGGGTAAAGAGGGGGAAGGAGATAAAAATGAATTAAGATTTGTTATGTACATTTATTAACTCCCCATGAGGGATGTAATCATTATGTACTGCAAACATGTACTAATAAAAAAAAGAAAAATTGAAAAAAGAAATCTTAGTGTACTAGGAAATTTGTAAGTACCTAAGAATTTTTTCTTGTCTGAGTTTGAAGTAACCAACCCAAATGAGCAGCTTGTGCATGTATCCTACTTGATTTCATTTTATCCATTGTTCTTTGTTGTTTTTCAGATTCTTTAGGAGGTAATAGCCATACTCTTATGATAGCCTGTGTGAGTCCTGCTGATTCCAATCTAGAAGAAACGTTAAATACCCTCCGATATGCCGACAGAGCAAGAAAAATCAAGAACAAACCTGTGGTTAATTTTGATCCCCAGACAGCTGAACTTAATCATCTTAAACAACAGGTATAAAGGACTTAGATTTTTATGGGAAAAAATTACAGGTGTGTGAGGGGAATAATAGAGCTTCTGTTTCTCAGCTTCTCTATCAGAAATTTAGAGATGTTCCTTAAGCATTGTTAGAGTATCTCTTAAAGTAAATCCTATTAATGTGTTTGCTGTCATTTGAGATTGGGAATGGCATTGGGGGTTTCACTGATTAAAAAGTAAGCAGTGAGAGATGAAGCAAGAGAGGTAAACAGAGGCCAGATCCTAAAATTTTGTATTTGACCTATTAACGAATTTGCAACACAACTGGAAGGTAAGAAGAACCGTTGAAGGGTTTTAAGTAAGAGAGTGATTTAAGGAAATCTGTGTTTTAAGATCACTCCAGCAAGTATAGAGAAAGTAGACCAGGTGGACATGGCTAGAAGTAGGAAAATGTATTAGGCTGTTGTAATAACCCTGGTGAAAATGACAATAGCAACTGAGATAAAGAGAAGGGGACAAATTAGAGAAAAAATCAAGAAGAAAGTAGAATGGGCATGATTTACTTGATAACAGATTTGAAGTGAGAAAAGAAAGGTGAATGGGAAGAGACTAGGTTGGTTCCCAAGATTTTGGCTTGGACAAATAATAAGTGATAGTGCTAATCATTGTCAAGAAATGCAGGAGGAAAACCAGGGTCAGATAGGATAATGGAGATAAGTTCAGTTTGGGCCTGTCAGTAGAAATGCTGAAACACAGCTGGCTGTATGGGTGTGATATAGAGAGATGTGAGCTAAAGACATAGGTTTAAGAGTCATCAGCATTTTGATGGTATCTGAAGTTAGGGAGTGGATGAGCTCAAAGAGTGCCTGTCACATTAAAAGCACTCACTAAATATTTGCTGAATGACAAATAAAGAAAAGAAGATTAAAATCAGAACTCTACAGAACACCAGCACTTAAGGAATGGGGAAAGGAAAGAAGACGAGAGAGACTTCAAAGGAATAGAGAGGAAGAAATCAATATTATAATGCCCAACGGAAGAGCATTTCAAGGAGAGTCATTGAAAGTATACATTACAAAGAAGTCTAAGATAGGGATTGAAAAATATCCATTGACTTTTATCAACAAGGAGGCTATTGATGACCTTTTTAAGAAAGGCAAGGAAATGCAAAGAAAAAGTTGCTGCAGAAAAACTTGATAGAATGGTGGATAAGGAAGTACAGGAAGGCAGTAGTCTCTTCTTTCAAGAAGGCAAGGTGAGAAAAGGCAATAACCAGGTAATCAAAGGTTAAGGGATGTATGTCTCTTTTGGAAATGTGGAAAAGACTTGAACAGATAAAAGAACTACTTGGGAGAGACTGAAACTAAGAACAGGGACTCAGTCAAAATCATCAAAGTGTGAGTACTGTAGTCAGATAATAGGGTAGAGGGCTTGAAATCACTCTGGGCAGTAATGGAAGACCTAGCTAGCTTGGACCATAAATTTGTGGTGGTATTAATATGACTGGCTGTGCAACAACTTAGTTGCCCTGGTAGAGGAACTGAGAAGGTAGAAACTGGATTGGTTCAGGTTTAAAGGGGTATTATGGTTTCTTGCCTTTTAACATTTAGAGGATGGTTCTCTGCCTACAGGAAATCAAGTGTTTCCCAAGTGTCTGGTGCACACTCCCTCTCTGGATTTTCTCCTCAGCAATAGCTACTAGTCAGTTAATCTCTTTCCTTTCCTTTTCCTTCCTCTCCATTCTTCCAAGGATTTTTATAGCGAATATAAGCAATTTACCTTTTCATGATATAATCTGAATTATAAAATGCCACATTCCATTCTGTCTCCTGTTATGCTTATTCCATTTGCCAAAATGCCCTTCCTGTTCACTTACTTGCTCATTCATTCCAACAATGAATATCTATTGAACAATATTATGTGCCAGATACTATGCTGGAATACTTTATTCAACGATGTAGCATTTGCTGCGTTTGTGGAGCTTATTCCTTAGCATGAGGTACAAACACTGAACACTTAATCAATAATATAATATTATAAGGGGCTGGGGATTTAGCTCAGTGGTTTTGCTGCCTGCCTCACAAGCACAAGGTCCTGAGTTCGATCCCCAGTACCAAAAAATATATATATATAGATATATATATAACATTATATAATTATAAATCAAGATAGTGTGCTCTGAAAGTATGGAACAGCATCTTCAGTTATATATTCAGTCTGGGAAGACTTCTCTGAGGTAGCAACATTCGACCTATTAAGAAAAATAAACAGTGCAGAGAAGAAGGAAGAAAATTCTAAGGAGAAGAAACAGTATGAGTAGCAGAGTACCATGGATCATTGACACTATAAGTAAATGGCCCAGGTTCAAATCCTGTCTCTATAGCTTACTAGCTATGTACTTAGGGCAAGTTTTCTTTACTTCAGTTTCCCTGTCTGCACAATTTAATAGAGATTTGTGAAGGTTAAATGAGTTAGTACATATTATGCACTTAGAACAAAGAATGTCAATGTGGCTAGCATGTAGAGAGCAAGGAAAGAGTATTCCAGTATGAGGATAGAGGGAAGCCAGAGGCCTGGTCAAAGATTCATGGACTATTTGAAAAATGATGTTAAACGGGATGATAACACTGAGAATTTACATTTTTAAAAGACGGTCTGGAGGGCCAGGGATTTAGCTCAGTGGTTCCGCCGCTTGCCTTGCAAGCGCAAGGACCCGAGTTTGATCCCTGGTACCAAAAACAAAACAAAACAAAACAAAAACAATTTTGGGCCGGAGATTTAGCTCAGTGGTTCTGGTGCCTGCCTCGCAAGCGCAAGGTCCCGAGTTCGATTCCCGGTACCAAAAAAACCAAAAACCAAAAAACAGAAAAAGATGGTCTGGCTATGTGAAAATGGATTATATTGGCAATAGAATGGATTTGTGGAGACCATTTGAGGAGGTACTACAGTAGGCCAAGTGAGAAATACTGCTGGCTTGGACTTAGGATGGTGACAGTAGTGATGGAAAGAAGTAATCTAATCAGTGAATTGGATAAAGAAATGAGAGTATGATACCCAGATTTTTTGCTTGTGGGACTGAATATTCACTGACCTGGGGTTTACTGGAAAAGGACCAGGTTTAAGGATAACATAACCAAATGGAAATATCAAGTAGATAATTGAATCTAAAGCTTTAACATTTAGAAAGATCTGGGATTGAGATAAATTCAGGAGTCACCAGTTTGTATATGGTAATTAAAACAGTAGGCAGAGAAGAAACTTTTTGAGGAGAATATAAGGAGACAGAACAAAGTGAGAAGACTAACACTAAGCTTGAAGGACTTGACCATTTAATGGATGAGTGGAACAAACATGAACCCAGAGAGACACAGAGATATCCAGCTAAAAGAGTAGAAGAAAAACCGGGAAAATGTGGTGCCTGACAAGCCAAATGTTACCAATCAAATAAAATAAAGGTTGAAAATGCCCATTGGCTTTAGTGACATACAGATCATTGGTGACCGTAGCAAGTTATTTTAATGGAATAGTGTGAGCAAAAATCAGATTGAAATACGTTGAGGAATTAGAGGTGAGCAAAAGGAAATAGAGGCAATTAGTATGGGCTTTTCTCTCAACCTTTAACTGGGAACAAGAGAAAAACGAGGCAATAGAGAAGAAAGTATATTGGGAAAGATGCTTTTGTCTTAAAATAGGAGAGACTTCAACATACTTTAATCTCAGTAGAAAGGATACTATAGAAAGAGAAAAGTTGAAGATACACAAGAGAGAAGGCATAACATATGGAGTAAGAGTCACAAGGAGGTAAGAGTAGAGCTCATTGCACAAGTGAGGATACTAGTCTTAGGATCAGAATGGCTCCTCTTTTGTCATAGGAAGGACTGGGAAAGATGCTTGCACACATACCCTGGTTTAAGATCCATATCCACAAAGCCTACCTTAGCTATTTTGATATTTCATTGATTTGCTCCTTCTCAGAACCCTAAAGCAGTTAATTATACCTGACATTTTAATATTGTCTTATTTTCTGCTATTTCAGCCTTTAGGCTTATCTTATTCAACTAGATGTAACCTTAAGAGTAGGACCATACTTTATTTTTATATGCCCCCTACATTGTCTATCCCAGTGCTGTGTTTGATTTTTTAAAAATAGGCATTCAGTAAAAAATCCTTAAGATGCTTAAATAAAAGGGACATCTTGCTGGTTATGATGGCACACACCTATAATCCTAGCACTCTAGGAGCCAGATGCAGGAGGAATTACAAATTTTGGCCCAGCCTAAACAACTTAATGACTAGGTAAGGTCCTGTCATAATAAAATGTTATAAAACGCTGAGGCTGTAGCTCAGTGCAAAGTCTCTGGGTTCATCCCCAGTACCACAGAAAAATAAAAAAGACATGACTCATCTTCTAAGTAATAGTTATTCACGCAAAATGCAGATTGCCCTTTTATCATTGATGCATTAACCATGATGCCTTCTGTAGTACCTAAGATCTACCATTGATTTCATAGGCATTGAGTAAAATTATCCTACTGCTAATAGTAGTAATTTCACTGCCAAGAAATAAGTAGCTTTTGATTGATGACTAGCTGATTATTTTTCTTTGCTTCTCCCAGGTACAACAGCTACAGGTCTTGTTGCTGCAAGCCCATGGAGGTACCCTGCCTAGATCTATAAAGTAAGAGTCATAGATTAATTTAAACATATTCTAGTAGTGGCTGTTTCTCCTGGTAGTTGTTTTCCTCAAATATCCTAGTTTCTGATAGCAGTTAGTGGATCTTAGCAACCTTGCTGACTACTAAGGACTTAGCTAGTTATCTTTGAAGCAATTTGATTTAATAGAAAGAGCCTCAAATTTATATATTAGAATGCTACTATTTGAAGGGCTGCTGCTGTCTCTTCTTCCCCTTCATTTATATGACTATTTAGTTCTGTCTGCATAGATGCCTGGGTATTTATTTTATTCTATGGGTTAATATCCAATACTATCATTCGTTTTAGTCTTCAGATTGTTTATTTTGTTTATTCACAGAGCTCCTCCAGGTTAACTCTTATGTGTGCGTGGTGTGTGTGTGTAACAAGATATTTAAGCATTTTCATAAGATATTCCAAAATGTATTTTCTCTGCCCCATGTCTGAAATTAACTATATCTCCAAGGAGCCGTGGTTTTGTTTGTTAAAAAATGGTGCTTAGAAACCAAGATCTGGGTGCTGGCATTAGTTGCCCTCATTGTTACTGGTATCACTGCTTCTAGCCGCTCTCAGTGTGTAGAGCTCAGAAATATCTGCATGCATGTATAATAACCCACACATACACTCATCTGTATTTTTGTGTCTATCCATATCTAGTATTAGAAACCATGATTTTATACTTTTAACTGTGATCCTATTCTGACACTACAGGGTTCATTTTAGTCTTCTCTCCTTTTTATAATATCTTTAATAGTAAGAACCCTTCTCATTATCTGCAATCTGTATTTACATGTTCAATTCTAGTATATACATAAAGAAGTTTCAGCATTGCTAACCCCTGTGAGAAACACTTTTATGAACTGGATTACAACATTTATGTACAGTTTTTTCGGCTTTTAAACTTTGAGTATCCAGGCAGGATATATTTTCCCATAGTTATTGTTTATATTCCATTTTGGGTCACCCTCATATCTTGATTAGTTTTAATTGCTTGATTATATCTTAGTTTTGTGAAGTATTATAATGGATTTAAGAATCTTGTTATGTAAAAAAATTTACCAAGGGGCCGGCAATTTAGCTCAGTGGCACCATGCCTGCCTTGCGAGCGCAATGTCCTAAGTTCGATCCCTGGTACCAAAAAACAAACAACAAGAATTTACTCAGAGCAGAGAAATGCAAATAAAAATCCCAATGGGATATCCTTTCACATCCATTAGGATGACTACTGTTAACTAATTAAATAAATATAAATATATACAGTAACAGAAAATAACAAATATTAACAAGGATGTGAGGATATGAAGAAATAACCCGTGTGTACTGTTCTGGGATTGTAAAATGATATCACTACTGTGGAAAATGGTATGGAGATTCCAAAAAAATTTAAAATAGTCCTATATGATCCAGCAATACAACTTCTAGGTATTTTTCCAAAAGAATTGAAAACAGAGTCTTAAAGACATATTTTCACAACCATATTTATAGCAGCATTGTTCACAATAGCTTAAAAGTAGAAACAACCCAAATGTCCATCAACAGATGAATTGATAAACAAAAGGTGGTTAGTGAATTCAGTAAGACCATAAATAGGTCTCAGACCTCATTTTCCCCACAGAACAATCAAAGATTAACTAACAACTATCTACAAATAAAAATATCTTGTTGAAAACTCCAAAACATGGAACTAAGTCTGAGTCACTTGGCATGTTTTATGGAACTGAATTGAAATTTACATTGAAAGGATAGGAGAAACTTTCTCACTTTGACAATATCACCTCTCCCCCTCTTGCCAGTGAGCGCAGCAGGATTCTCCAGGGCACATGGTTTCTACAATGGGGAGAGAACCAGGAAGGTGGAAATCCAGCTTTCCTAGCATTCTGAACTGTTTCCTAGGAAGCCAACTCCATCTCATAGGAAAAAGAAAATATAGGGGAAACTATAAAGATAGACCACCTGAAATATGGTAAAAACAAAGTTGGGGGCGGGCCCACAAAGACCAGCCTACAGTTTGGTAAAAGCTCAGTGTTCCTACTGGCAATAGTGCTCCATCAGAGGTACCATCAAACCAAATGGATTACCCATAAAACCAAATGGATTATTCCAGAAATAGAAAGTTTTGCTACCTGGCTTCAATCTTTAGATGACCAGCCTCCAGGCCAAACTTCATACCCTACCCCACGGCCCAATCCAGGGTAGAAGACCCCAGCAGTAAATTTCCACAAACAAGTATAAGATCTGCCACACTGGAAACTTCATCAGTGCTCATAGCAGCCTCAAAGTCCATCCTCAGACCCCACTCAGGGAGGAAGACAACCACTGCAGCAAATTTAGACAAGAAGCAGACTCTAGTTCTGTCACATCTGGAAGTTTAATCAGCACTCTGCTCAACCTCAAAGTTCACACTCAGATTGTACCCAGGGAAGGAAACAAATCTTAACTGTACATTTCTACTGAGCAATTGCTCATTCATCCCTATCCACTTAAACCCAGGGCTCCTTCTGAAACCCTGTCCAAATGCTCAATTCAAATAGCAGTACTTTCTGGTCAGGGAATACATCCTGTAGTCCAGAGAGATCAGAAGCAATAGAATTGCCCATTCAGCAATTTAGTCTGATAGCAGAGCTCAGTTAGTAGTCTTGCTACATGCCAAAGCCTACCTGCCTAGCCCACAGATTCAGAGTAAAGGCAGCTGTCTGGTCATGTAGAGAAATAGAAAGTAATTTTCGCCTGTCCAGGGTAATTACCAGCTGGCTCATCCAGAATCATAGACTAACTAGTAAAGGTTAAGCTAGAAAAGGTGACGTTCACCCTAAGTATATTAATAGCAATGTAAGAAAGGACGCAAGGATTACAGAGACTTGAGAAATTATGATAATTCCAAAGCTCCAACAATGGATCCTAAAGAAAGTGAGATCTATAAAAAAAATAGAGTTCAGAGTAACCTTCTTTAAAAAGGTCAGTAAAATGTAAGAATATACAGATAAAAAATTAAATGAGATTTGCAAAACAGTATATGGACAATATGAGAAGTTTGACAAAGAAATAGAAACAAACACAAAGCAAAATAAAAATTCTAGAGATGAAGAGTACAATGACTAAACTGACAAATGGAATAGAAATTTCAACAGTTGGCTTAACAAGGCATTCAAAAACAGAACATTTGAAATTACCCCATCATGGGCTGAGTATGTAGTTCAGTGTAGAAAGCTTGCCTAGCATGCATGAGGCCCTGGGTTCAGTCCCTAGTACTGCAGAAAAAAAAAAGGAAAGCCTACTAGAATTATGAGATGCCATATATAATTTAAAAAATAATGGAAGCTGGATTTGGTAGTACATGCCAGTAATCCCAGCCCTCTGGGAGGCTGAGGCAAGAGAATCACAATTCAAGCCCAGTCTAAGAAGTTTAGTGACTTAATAAGGCCTTGTCTTGAAATAAAAGCTAAAAAAGGGCTAGGGATGTAGCTCAGTTGGAAGGCTCTGGGTTCAATCTCCAGTACCCATAGATAGATAGATCGATAGATAGATAGATAGATAGATAGATAGATAGATAGATAGATAGATAGATAGATAGATAGATAGATGGATGAACCCAGGCATGGTGGTACACACCTGTAGTCCCAGCTACTAAAGAGGCTAAACTGAGGAGAACTACACGTTCTAGGCCAGCTAGGGCAGCTTAGTGAGATCCTATTTCAAAATAATAAAAAGAACTGTAGATTTAGCTCAGTACTTGATGGGGTCAATCCCCAGTACCAAAAAAAAATCTTCCAGGTATAGGAAGAGCAAAGATCAACAATTAGATTTAGCTCAAAGAGGAATTCACCAAGCTATATAATAAAGCTATCAAAAATCACAAATTAAAAATTCTGAAAAAAAATTCTGGCAGCAGTTAGAGATACATAGGTCACATATAGAGGAGTTCCAATATGATTCTAATTGGACTTCTTAGAACAAAACCTGCAGACCTGGAGAGTGGGATGAAATATTAAAAGTTCTAAAGGAATAAAACTCCTGTTATGGCTTGTATCTAGATGTAGTTCCAAAGCCTTATGTGCTCATAGGCTGGATCATGGGTGTGTGATACTGGATTAAGGGTGTGATAACTGGATTAGCCCTCTGGTTCTAGGTGTGCATGGTGGATTTACTCTAGAGCGAAGACCTGGGTGTGGGTGACACCATCTAATAGGCTTATTGCCTGGATAGAATAAAAGGGAAAGCAGAAGGAAGGTTGTTGCTTCGTGCCTGCCTTGCCATGGACTATTTGTCCTCTGCTTTGGAGCCAGCTGATTATAGACTGAAACCCTCTACAAACTGAGCTAAAATAAACTTTTCCTCCTTTAACCCATGGGTGCCAGGTATTTTGTATTTAGGATACTCTAGAACTTTAATGGTTGTATGTGAGGTAATATCTCTAGTATAAGGGTTAAAAAACAAGATTATTAATATCTATAGCTAATAAATTATCAAGGAATACGTACTACAGAATGATGTAAATTCAAGATCAAAAATAGAAAATATGGGAAATAGGAATAAAGTGTAGAATTGCATTCAATTAAAGTTAAGCAGCTTTAAATAGATTGTTATAAGTGTAAGATGTTCTTTGTAATCCTCATGATAACCCAAAAGGAAACATTTGTAGAAGATAGATACATAAAACAAAAAAATTCAAACCACAAAGGAATACAGCATGAGAAGAAATAACCAAAACAACCAAATAACAACTAAATGGCAGTAGTCCTTACCTATCAATTACTTTGAATGTAAATGTATTAAATTCTCCAATGAAAATACATAGAATAAATAGAATTAAAAAAAAAAAACAAGACTCAACTACATACTGCCTAAAAGAGATTTACTTTACTCTAAAGGACACTCATATACTGGAAATAAAATGATATAAAAATATGTTCCAATCAAATCAAAAGCAGAAATGAGTACGGATACTTATCTCAGGTAAAACAGACTTTAAGTCAAAAGCTGAAAAGAAACAAGACTTTATATAATAAAGGGGTCAGATTAAGAGGATATAATTATATATGAGGTGTGATTTAAAAATATAGTGAATTTAAAAATTTTTTACAGTAAAAGACATGTTGCCATTAACCTCCCTTAAAATACTACCCCTCACTCCAAACACACCTATCCCTTTGTTCTTGCCACTTTCTGAAGCAGTTCTGGAACTCCACTTTCATGAGTGCCTTTAGTTGCACTGTTATGGGTACCTTGAAATCCTTACTGGAATCACAACATTTACCTTTGATGGTCATTTTGACTTTGAGAAAGAGTCAGAAGTTGCACAGTGCCAGATCCAGTGAATAAGGTGGATCATCACACACCATAATGTTTTCATGAGCCTGCCTTTCCATTGGACGTCAGTTGGCAGCATTTGATCACATCTGGTAAACACGCTCCAGAAAGCAGCAAAAATGATGGAATAAGTGTGTTTGAAGCAAGGGGGGGTATTCTGAGGGGAGTTAATGGCAGTGTGTCTTTTACTCTAATAAATTTTTAAAATTTAAACATTCACTGTACATTTTGATCATGTACAGCTATATTGGAACATAGGAACACTTAAATATTTAAAGCAAATATGAAAGGACCTGAAGAGAGAGATCAATTGTGATACAATAATACGTAGTAAGGGACTTTAATACCCTACTTTCACTATTGGACAGAAAATATCCACACATAATAAGGAACCAGTCTTTCCCCTTCCTCCTCTATGGCTTGGAGCCAGATCCAGCTATGGAAAGTCGGCCTAGAGGTTCAGCAGCTCTACTGCATGGAGACTGACTAACAGAAGGAAAGAGGTGCCTGTTCTACCTGTCTGCAAGCATGGAGAAGCCTTGTTTTCATGGTCATCTAGCTCAGCACCCTGCCTGGACCCAATCTATAGGTACCAGGTGGCTGCCATGAACTCCAGAGCAGGAAGAGCCACATCAAAGGACATTTCCAGGGTGGAATCCAAGTCAAAAATGCAAAAAACAGACCATGCTTGAAATCTCTGAAAACTAATAACAGACTAGTAAAATCCAAATATAAGCCACTTTGGGTAAAAGTATTTTACCTTGACTTAACTTCTGTCACCTTATCTGAAAAACTGAAAAAAAACATAAAGGATCCAGGAGGGTGAATTGAAAAAATTATCAGCAAAAATACCGCTATTTTATTTCAAACAATAAGGATGGAAAATTTGCACAAATAATGAGTTGACTTTGTACTGTACCACATCCAGAATCTGTATATACTGCAGAAACCATTTCATCTCATCTCAGTCATGATGGAAGCTAGTATAAGTCTCCAAACACAGTTTTTATAGTGTGTTTAAGCAAAGGAAAATTATTAGTTGAAAAAGGTATCAAAGGTTAGATCTTATTCCTTCAAATAGTATATTATCAAATGACTTATTATGGGGAGTAAAAAGTCTTCATATTGATGACATTAGCGACTACACTAAATAAAAGAAAAGGGGTGTATTTACTCAAGAAATTGAGTACTATTGTTAGAGACACAGGGAAAAAAGTTGGTATTGAAACAAAAAACAAGTCTATGGCCATACTACCCTGAATGCACCCGATCTCATCTGAAACACAAAAAACAACAGGAAGACTCAAAAAGTCTTTTATAAAAATAGAAGATAGGAGCCAACTTTGTAGGCCATTTTATGTTAAGTTGACCAATATGGCTTTTATAAACTATTCTGTTCAGAAGCCCTGCCATCCATTTGTTGTAGATAAGCTGATATCCAAAAGCAAACTCGGGGTAAACTAAGTCCAAATGGATGGTGTAAATTTGATGGAACCCCAATTCAATTCCAGTTGAAAGAGAAAAAAAAAGATATTGTGAATGTTGCTTATAGGAATATGAAGATCTTGAAATTCACCTCACTGGGCAACATAAGAACTTTGCAAACAGTAACCAGTATCAAGTTGTTGATGATACTGTATCTGAGTTAATTTTTGATTTTGTGGAATCTGAAAGAAATACGCCTAGAAAAGAAAAGAATAAAATAGGGTATTTGATCCCTTTCTCCTATTTCTTCAAATATCTAGAAAAAGACTAAACCAAAAGAAAAGTTAGAATTCCAACATATTTCTCAAAAGAACTTCAGAGAAAATAATGTACATATGATTAAGCAGAATTTCCTGTATGAAGAAATGCTGGAACCTAAACTAAAGCTTGCATTCATTTCAGAACCCGTTCCTTACCCTTAAAACAAATTGCGATGACTTAATGAGAAAATGACTACTGAATGTCCTATATAAATGCAGCTGAAAATAACAAAAATAGAATTTTACACAGCTACCTCCATGTAAAAACAAACAGGAATACATTCTTGACATTTCTGAGCATAAATGAATTATAAATGTCAGTGACTTAGAAGAACTAAGTATAGATCATTGTCCAAGTAGGCTACGCACATCTATACAAATTTCTCATTTCAGTATGGGCAATTGTGCATCTCAACCAAAACAAAAGTCAGATACTATGCTTTATCTAGGAAAAGATACAGGGAAAAGAACCTTCATTCAATATTTGGTCATGATTATGGTCTGATAACAAACAGTTCAAAAGAGCACCTAACAATAAAGGCAAAATGTCCATCCTGTCATCCTCTTGAGGAATTTATTGAATGTAAAATCAAGAATACGAACAATTTCTTTTGGTAAAATCTACCAAAAAGTGAGAATATTATTAGGATGAAATAAAAGAAAATCTAGAAATGTTACCATGTGATGGATCTGACAGATAGATTCCAAGCTCTTGTGTAATTGCCAAGGGTACACCCAATGGTAAAAGAAAAGCTGCTACGTTTATTTAAGATAATGGGAAGATGTGCTGGGGAAGATCCATTCCAGCAGAAACAAAAAGGGTAGCAGGAACAGAAAAGTGTTTTCAGGGGCAACAGGGAAATAAAAAACACAGCACAAGGCACAGATAAATCAGGCTTTCGATATAAAAATATGCACCTTTGCCCAGGTGCCTCTCATTGGGTCTCTAGGTAAAATTGACAGGAATGATTGACAGGGTGTTGAATCATCTTCAAAGGCTTTTAGTGCACAGGACTTTTCCACAGTTCTTTCTGATTAAATTATAAACATGAGATGCAGTCCGTATTTAAGAACCATTAACAAATTTCTAGTGGGGAAAGGCTATTCAAGGTCAGGTTTGGAAATCTAAGGAGCATGTGCTTTGGCCTGGGGCTTCAGAGATTTTCTGGGTCTTTCTCATTTTATTTCTGCTTGTCTTAGAACAATGGAAGGAGGATTGGCCCTGGAGTGCTGCCCAAACTAGTGAGTGGAGGGAAGTGGTCTCCCAGTCCCCATTGTACTACTAGAAACAAGTGCTGAATCAGATAACAAAAGAACTATATTTCTTATTGTACAAGAAGAAAACCAAATTTGTAGCTCACCAGTACCATCTCTACTGGACTTATTTCAGACTAGTGAAAAGAAATAAGAATTTTTGGGTTTCACAAGCTACTGAAAACTGTGATATATGTAATATTTTAGATATTTGGGAAGAGGACAAATATTTGTTCAAATAATCAGCATTTTTATTTTCCCCTTCAATTTGTACATTTACTGGCTTTTAATCTTTAAAAATGCATATTTGAGGGCCGGGGATTTAGCTCAGTGGTTCTGCTGCCTGCCTCTCAAGCGCAAGGACCCGAGTTAGATCTCTGGTACCAAAAAAGTAAATAAATAAAATGCATATTTGAGAAGTGGTAAGATAGTCTTACAATTTTTATATATGTGTACAGTAATTCTTAGGATTTTTGCTGACTTTGTCTATAGAGCCATATTTGTATATTACAGGTGATATTTACATTTTTACAGTATTGAACACATATTATAGAAAATTATAAAATAATCTGGACTCATTTACATACTTTAAAAAAATGAATAAGGAAACGTTGGATTTGACTGACACCTTTGGCCAAATAGACCTAACTGACAAAAAGAACATTCCATCCAACAACAGAAAGCATACTTCTCCGATTCAGAGAGAACATTCTCCAGGATAAATTGTATGTTAGGCCCCAAGACAATTTGTATCATATTTAAGAAAACTGAGATATGAAGTATGTTTTTAGCCACAGTGTTATGAAACTAGAAGTCAATAATGAGGAGTTTTAGAAAATTTCACAAATACATGAAAATTAAATAATACAATCCTGAAAACCAATGGATCAATGAAGAATTTAAGAGAAATCTAAAAATATCTTGACAAACAAAAATGGAAACACAAAATACTAAAACTTATGAGATGCAGCAAAAGCAGTAATAATAGCAAAAATTTTTATTAACAAATGCCTAGATCAAAAAAGAAGATCACAAATAAACATGCTTCAAGGATGAAAAAGCAATCTAATCCCAATGTTAGCAGAAGGAAAGAAACAGTCATTTTTCCTTATCCACAGGGGATATTCCAAGACCTTCAGTAGATGCCTGAAAGGGGATAGTATCAAATCACATGTATACTGTTTTTTCCTATACATACCTACCTACAATAAAATTTAACTTATACATTAAGCCACTATAAGAGATTAACAACATTACTAATAAAATGTAACAATTATAGCAACATATTATACAGTAGTAGTTTTTGCTTTGGGGCTATTACTAAGTAAAATAAGGATTACCTGAACACAAGCACTTTGGTAACATGACAGTCAATCTGATAACCAAGATGGATACTAAGTGACTAATAAGTGGGTGGTTCACAAAGCATGGATTTGATAGACAAAGGGATGATTCACATCCCAGGTGGGACAAAGCAGGATAGCACAAGATTTCATTATGCTACTCAGAATGACACACAATTTAAAACTTATGAATTGTTTATTTCTGGAATTTTCCATTTAATATTTTTAGACAGTGGGTAAGAAAATGAAACCATGAATAAATGAAAACATGGATAAGGGGTGACTACTATACTCTTATGGTATACATGTGCCAAACATTAATTCAACCTCTCTGTGTATGTGAATTTTGGTTGTTCTTAATATTTTACAATTACAAACATGATCCAGTGAATTACCTACTGTGCATATACAGAGTCCACTAAAAAAATGTATGGACACTTCAGGAAAAGAAAAACTTGTAAAATATTTGATACAAAATTTATTGAGACTTCATGAGATTAATACAAGTTACCTTTGGCCTCTATAATTACAAGAGGTGCTCAAGTGGTGGCCATCAGCTTCCAGACATTTATTAGTATGGCTAACTGCTGCTTGGGTAACCTTGGCCATTAAGACTGCTGCACGTGCATTTTCAATTTCTTCTCTAAGGTCTGGCAGTATAATGGGTTTTCTGCACCATCCTCTAGGGTCCCCCATATGAAAATAACACCATCTGCTGAAAAAACATCCTACTATTTATCTTTTCCTGAAGTGTGCATACAGTTTTTTGGGTGGACTCTGCACTTCTGTATTGTTAGATGTTTATCTTCAGCTGGGGTTGGGGATGATGCTGAATGCCTGTAATCCCAGCTATTCAAGAGGTGCTGATTCAGGAGTATCACTCAGACTGAGCAACTTATTGAGACCCTGTCTCAAAATGGTAAAGGACTGAGGATGTAGCTCAGTAGTAGAGCAACCCTGCATTCGATCTTCAATACTAGGACAAAAAGTTTATCGTCTGGGTAGATTTCTAAAAGTAAGATTGCTGGGGTAAAAGGTAAGTGTATGTGTAGTTTAGTTAAGTATTCCCTTCCAGAAGAGTTGCACCAATTTTCATTGCCACAAGCAGTATGAGAGTGCCTGTTTTACTACAGCCTCACTAATGGAAAATGTTGCTATACTTTTTCAATTTTCTCTAGTCTGATAGGCTAGAAATGCAGTCTTAGTGTTCCAATTTGCATTTCCTCATTCCTTTTATCTCTTCCTTGGTAAAATGTCTATTCATGTCTTTTCACATTTTCTGTTGGGTTTTGGTCCTTTGTTTCTTTTTTTTTTTCTTCTTCTTTTTTTGTGATACTGGGGATGGAACTCAAGACCTTGCTTTGTTTGGTATTTTGAGACAAGGTTTCACTATGGAGTTCAGGCTGGCCTTGAACTCACTACATAGCTCAGGCTGGCCTTGAACTCCTGGTGATTCTCCTGCCTCAGCCTCCCAAGTGCTGAGATTACAGGCATGCACCACCAAGCCCAGAATTGGTATTTTGTTTCTTGTAAAAATAAATTATGGTAAAATATATGTAATATAAAATTTATCATTTTAATCCTTTCTAAGTGTACAATCAAGGTGACATTAAGTACAATGTTATGCATCCGTTACAGTGGTAATGGTAACACCATTTAATATTTCCATCTATAGTGTATATAGGCTCCAATTTCTTCATATTCTTACCAATACTTATTTTGGTATTTTTTAATAGCAAACCCTAATTTTGGCCCTTATTTTTTGTCAGTTCTTTGAATATTAATGATACTAGCCCTTTATCTGTGGTGTATTTTACAGATATTTTTCTCAATTTGTCAGTTGTCTTTTACTTTTGTTGTGGTGTGTTTTGGTCGTGCAAAAATTTATTTCTTTATTTCTTTACTTGTTTATTTGTATTAGAGATTGAAACTGGAGCCCGTCCACTGGGCTACATCCCCAGCCCTTTTTTATTTTTTATTTTGAGACCAGATCTCCCTAATATTTATTTTATCTGTACTATTCAGTGATTTTTAGTAAATTTATAGCTGTACAACGATCACCACAATCCAATTTTAGAACATATTTGTCAACCCAGGAAGATCCCTTTTGCCCATTTAGTGTTGCCAGCCCAATCAGCCACTAAAACTGTTTCCTGTCTGTATAGATTTACCTGCTATAGACATTTCATATACATGGAATCATACAGTTTATGATTTTTTGTCAGCTTCTTTAACTCATGTTTTTTGTTTATTTTGTAGTGCTGAGAATTAAACCCAGGGCCTTGCACATGCTAGATAAATGATGTATTACTGATCTACATCCCTAACCATCAGTCATGTTTTTGAGGCTCATCCATATTATAGCATGTATCAATATTTCATTTCCTTTTATTGCTGAATAGTATTCTGTGGTCTGAATAAACTACAATTTGTCTATCCATTTGCCAATTGATAGACTTTCACATTATTTTCCACTTTTTGACTATTATGTGTAGTGCTGTTGTGAACATTCACTTGTAACTCTTTATGGTGGGCATGTTTTTGCTGGGTAGATAGATACCTAAGAGTGGAACTGCTGGATCATATGTTTCACTTTTTAAAAAACTGCCAAACTATTGTCCAAAGTGGCTATACCATTGACATTCTCTTCATGCTTCTAGACTTTGATTCATAATTAGAAATAATTTCATCTGCAAAAATAGTACTCTAAGAAACAATTGAATCAAATTCAATTCAATGTTTTACACAGAAATAAAGATGCTATTTCTTTTCTCAAAACTGTATTTATATTTTTAAATACATTCCACAAGGCTGCTTACAAAAAGCACATTTTACATATATGAATATTTTTACATTTTGTCCTTGGATTATGATATTTTGTTTTTGGTTGAGTGTCATTGGAGCATTTGTATTTATTTTTTTGTGTCAATTTGCACCTGCTCAACTAACTTGAATTCCTAGCATTGCCAACTAAATAGGATGTCAAATAGGAAACACTGGTTTTCTGTTGAATTTTCTTTTTTGTCTGATTTTTATCTAGTCCTTGCCCTATTTTCTACTTTACTCTTAAAGTTTTTCCCATCACATGTGTATCCTATTTCATGTCATGGTCCTATACTGCTTTGTTGTACTCTTACCAAGAACTCTTTTATTCCTTACTACTCTGAGCTTTTATATCCAGTGTTCTCTGCATTCCTGTATGACCTATCTATGAAGTTAGCATAGTAGTTGAGAATATGAATTCTCAAATTAGACATGGAGCTCAAATCCCAGTTTCACCAGAACCCACTAGTTGTGTGGCTTTGGCTTATTTAACCTTTTTGTGCCATAGTTTTCTCAGTTGTGAAATTGGGGTGGCAATAGAGCTGTTGTAAGAATTAAATACATTTAATATCTATACAGACAACATTTATAATAGAGCCTAATACACAATGCTACAGATGTGTTAGCAAAGTTACAGTGTTTTAATATTCAAGCATTAACCTCAAATTGCACTGAACCACTTACTCCTAAGTGCTGAATTTTCCTTGGAAAAAATCAACAATTGACTAAAATGTGATTCTCCTATTTAGAAAAATGTTTTAGGGGAAAAATTATTGAGTTAAAAATATCATTACTTTGAAGCTAATTAACTTACATGAACGGCATGGAAGTTTTCAGTTTATAAGGAAATAAACAGTAATCTAATGCTAAATTTAATAATAGTTTATTTTATAATCCTTGTTTTAATACAACATTCCTTCATAAGAGCCTTAGCAAATTCTTAACTGTAACATGAGATCTTACGTGTGGCCTTGCCATTAACTTTTTGATAAATAGCTGGCTGAGATCTTCTGTAAGAATTGATAGAAATCTTAAAGTGGGTGAGGGGTCATCTCCTCTTCCTGAAATCCTTTTCTGTCCTTTATTGAGATAGAGAACAACTGCTCCCTGTCCTTTTTTTCTCTATCATAGCCTTGACAACTATTCATTTTTCCCTTCGGCTTTCTTCAGATCAAATCTTCATATTTCTTTTGTCTCTTTTTAACCAGTCTTTTCAATCTTTTGAACATTTCCTCCCAATGAATTTTAAAAAATACCCTATATCTATTAGTCTCCTTCTTTAGCCTAGAATTGTTACCAGTTAATATGCATACTTTCCAAAGGTTCTTGTCTATATGCATGTATTCTTTTAAGCTCTTCTGTCCCTTCCAATCATATTTGAAATGGACACCACTGTTGCTATCACCCACTCTAAGCGGTTTAAAATCAGTAGGCAAGAGGCTGTAGAATCATCACTTTCAAGCAAAACAAGCATTTAGAAGGGAACACTTTAAAAGAATTGTGAAAGGTGTTTTCAGTGGCCACTGCTCATCATTTCAACTTTCTGACTTGTTAAATTCTATTTATAACAAATGTGTAACAAACTGGTATTGAGCTAGTTAAATTTTAACCTTGAGCAGTATCACTTCTATCTCTTCCATATCTCTTTCTTCCCTACTTCCCTAATATTTTTAGTACATGTTTGCAAGTATATAGTAATTTCATTCATCGTGAAGAATTGGTACATGTATATAACACACACCAACTTCTTTTTTTATGCAGTGTTGGGGATTGAACCCAGGGTCTTGAGCCTGTGAGGCAAATGCTCTACCACTCAGCTACATCCGCAGCCCCTACTTCCTTAAGCCAAAATAAAAGTTAGTCATTCCTGTTATAACCATATCTGGCTCTAAATTATGACCTTCTTCCAAGCATTAAAGTACTTCATAAATGTGTTTTTTGTTCATGCAGTATGCTCACTGAGAGGATAGATAGGATTAGACTCACTTTTCCCAGTTGTGAAGTAATTTGAATCCAGTCCCCACCCAAAAGTTTTGTGGAATATGTTTATATGTTATCAGGTAGTTTTCTAAAATGTTACTTTCTTTGTTTTAGTGTGGAACCATCAGAGAATCTACAATCCCTGATGGAGAAGAATCAGTCCTTGGTAGAAGAGAATGAAAAGTTAAGTCGTGGTCTGAGCGAGGCAGCTGGTCAGACAGCCCAGATGTTGGAGCGAATCATTTTGGTGAGGCCTCAAGACTGAAATACAATCAGCTTGGACATTTACTACCTTTACTTTCCAAAATATTTAACATGCTTCTCATTATGTAAGACAAATTATGTGGAAAGAAATGTATTTTTTTTTTGCTATTTCCTAAAGGGAGCCCTGTGTGATAACTACATGGGTATGTAATCAAACATGCAAAATAGGTAAAATAATTACGGTGAATACCTATATATCTACCACAGAGAATCTACATGCATTCCATTTTAAAAGATTTTTAAAATACCAGAAAGGAAAGAACCAAGTGCTTTTGTTATTGTAAGTTCTGCCTAACATCCTTAAGACAGGTTGAACATCCCTAATCTGAAAAGCTGAAATCAGAAATGTTCCAAAAATCCAAAACTTTGAGTGTTAACTTGGCACTATAGTGAAAAATTCCACACCTGACCTCATGTGACAAGGCACAGTCAAAGCACGGGTGCTATAAAAATATAGAAAATGAGCTTTAGGCTGTGTATAAGAAGTATATGAATCATAAATGAATTCTGTGTTTAGACCTGAGTCTCATCCCTAAGATATTTCATGATGTATGCAAATATTCCAAAATCCAAAAAAATTGAAATACAAAGCATTTCTGGTCCCTCGCATTTAGATAAGGGATATTCATCCTGTACCAAGGAGCTGTTTCCTCACTAAGATTTTTAGTTCTTCTCTAGCTCCCTTTCTCTAATATTGTTACATTTCCTATCCCATCCGAACAGCTGCCATGGTGAAATAGGACATCTGGGAAATTAATTTTAATTCACTTTCCATATGATTAATTTCCAAATAGTAGACCACTATGTGACTGATTATACTAGTTTTTTTATTACTTATATATGTTTGTGGTACATAATAACTACATTCATTGTGGAGAATTAGCATATATTTATATATACATATATATGTATAATCTTGATAATTTTATATCAATGTTCCCTCCAGTCCTCCCCTCTCCCCCTCTTCCCTGGATACCCTTCCCCATCTATAAAATGTCTACCTCTCTGTTTGCTACCATCTTCTTTATTTTACTCTTTAAATTTGTATTTTGGGTGAGAAACCATGTGATATTTATCCTGTGCGTGATTTATTTCACTTAACATTATACTCTTAAGATCTACCCATTTTTGTACAAATAATTCAAATTTGTCCTTCTTTATGGCTAAGTAATACTCCATTGTGTATCTACACCACATTTTCTTTATCTGTTCATCTGTTGATGAGCATCTAGGATGTTTCCATAATTTAGCTATTGAGGTTACACCAGTTCTGAATCCTACTGTCTGTCTAATAGTTACCTCCTGGATCAGTATGTGCTGGCTCTCACTAAACATTTTTTTATTCATCTAAATACATCTCAATCATTTGTTGCACAACAATTGCTGCAAGCAAAAATGAGTTTCCACCAGAATGTAATTGAACCTCTGTAACTTACATACCTTCGTGTATGTTTGCTCTCTAGTCAAAAAGAGGTAAGCTGTGGGCCGGGGATTTAGCTCAGTGGTTTCGCCGCCTGCTACACAAGCGCAAGGACCCAAGTTTGACCCCTGGTACCAAAAAAAAAAAAAAAAAAAAAAAAAAAGAGGTAAGCTGTTTAAAGTTTTCTTTAAAGGAAGCCAAATCCTACATCAATTATATTGTTCATTGCTAGCAGAAGGGTGAGAGTGGAGCCAGGCATGGTAACACAGCAGTAGTTCCAGGCTGAGGCAGGAAAACTGCAAGTTCAAGCCTAGCCTGGGCAACCTAGCAAGATCCCATCTCAAAATTAAAGGTGGGGGTGGATATTGCTCAATGTAAGGCCCTGAGTTCATCCCTAGTACCTCAAACACAACAAAAGAAAAAAAGAAGAGAAAATGAGATCCAAGGGATTTTATATATTATTTTCTGTCTCCAATGCTGTATTTTATGCATTTGAAGCAACTCTAGAAGCCATGTCTAACATGTATGTGAGTGTGGATGACATAACAGACAGTGCTTACTATTCTAGCCACATATCATCTGACCTCTGCAGGGTTGTTACAGTGGCTGTCCGAGGTAGGCTTATTATTTGATATCTTGTCAAAATTTCATAACAAACATGACATTTTTGTCCACTGTAAACTTTCTTACCCAAATTGTATAATAGCCAGCGTGTCACAGATTCTGTGATTGAAATAAAACTGAAAATATCATTTTCCCCAAAACATAGCTGCCTTCTGCCATTTCTCTTTGCACTAACATCACTCTTGTGTTTTACCTCTTTTCTTGCTTTCTTTTGCTAAAACTAGCCTATCGTATCAGACATTGTAACTTAAAAAAAAATCAGCTCACATTTAGTGTGAGGCCCTTTTATGTTTTAAATGCCCTGATACTGGGGCTAAGAAACAGTGCAGTGTAGAGGCAGTTTAAAGTGATTTTTTTTTTCAAATAACAGGGAATAACATGCCAGGAAGTATTGCTTCTTCCTCTAGTTGCAAATTTCTTTATGGAATAAAGGCTTCACACTCCACTCCATAGTTTAAACTTCATGACAAGCATAAAACCCAGCTGCTCGGATGATATTTTTAGTAGTTCATATTGACTTTAGGGCTAATTTCCATGACTGTTAAAAAACACATTGGCAGGAAATAACCAAAGACCATTGAAACCTCAATTAGAGCAAAAGAAGCAGCTTCTCTACCCAGGTTTTCATCCATAGGCGATGCGAGAGCATATAATTAGGTGAGCCTGTCAAGGACTGCCACTTATGATCTTTTGGGTCTTTGTTGCAGACAGAGCAAGCAAATGAAAAAATGAATGCCAAACTAGAAGAGCTCAGGCACCATGCAGTGTAAGTTTCCTACCAGATATTTGTGTCTATGCTACCTTTGTTTCTCTAATCATGGATCTTCTGGTCTTTACAGTATGATTAACTCTTGAGTTCTTTTGCTTGAATTTTCAGCTGTAAACTGGATCTTCAAAAGCTGGTGGAGACTTTGGAAGACCAGGAATTAAAAGAAAATGTGGAGATAATTCGTAACCTGCAACAAGTGATTATCCAGCTCTCGGTAAGCCAAGTAGAAGCACTGTATACAACATGTGTTACTTTCATTTGTTTCTCTTGAAGTATATAGGTATTTCTAACTGGGCTTTTGCTGAAACTACTGGACTGTGAGCTGCTTGAGGGCAGAGACCATAAATCATTGAATATGATCTAAACATTGAGTTTGTTAAAACACTCATAAGCCAGGTACAGTAACACACACTTATATCTTAACTATGCAAGGGGACAGAGCTATGACAATCACAAATTTGAAGTCAGCCTGGGCAACTTAGTGAAACCCTGCCTCAAAATAAAAAATAGAAAGGACTGGGGATGTAGTTCAAGTCCCTTTAACACTCACACACACACATACAAACACACAAACACACTCATAGGTCACATGTAATGATACATTGATACAGTATTTCCATATTCTAGTCAAACACCATAAGCAGCAACATAGCTAGACAAAACTGTCTAGGTAGCAAGAGTAGCAGTCATTGATTTGCTGTCTTCTCAGTGTAGGCTAATTCAATAAGGCCCCCATTTTAAATAAGCTGGGTTCTGACAGATAGTTTAAAGCAGCCAGGAATACTGTAGGTCTCTTCTAACCAATAATAAATACATTTGAATGACTATTCTGCCATAAATTTTTATTTATTTTTAGAACTGTTACAGTAGGTGTTGGGTATGTTTTAGGGATAGGGGAGATTATTTATTTACTTTTTTGTACCAGGGATCAAAATCAGGACCTTGTGTTTGCCAGGTAGGCGCTGTGCCACTGAGCTACATCCCTGGCCCGATTATTTATTGTTTTTTTCCCCCATAAGAAAAATTTTCACAATCCTACCACCCTAAAAGATCTATTTTTATGTTTGGTATTCCTCCTCTTCCTTAGTCCTTAGGCATATATATGTTTTTTAAAAATTAAAATCGTACCATAACATTATATTAAGAGGTTGTAGTTAGGTTTTTTAATCTACACAATATTTATTATTGGTAAGCATTATTTGTAAATGCCTGGTGGTAATTTGTAGTTCTTGTAAGGAAGTTTTTATTTTGCCAGAACAGTCAGTCTCCTATCCCTGGTTTCACCCAACACTTTTTAGAGTTGCCAATAGAGTATCACAAAATTATCCATTATATATTTACTGTGTGTGTGTGTGTGTGTCTATGCATGTGTGTATGTTCCTGGGGAATGAACCCAGGGCCTTGCACATGCTAGACAAACCACTGAGCTATATCCACAGTCCTAGATTTCTTCTTAAAGAGTAAATGAAAAAACAAAACCAAGCAACGTTAGCAGGAGAAAAGGTTATGATGACCACTTCTAAGAAATTAAATGAATAAAGTCCCCAAAACTAGTAGGCAGTGTTTTAGATAAAATACTTCTATATAAAACTCATGATCAGTCCGAAGTGACAGTTCATTTATCCAACAGTTAGGGCACAGTAATTGAGAACTTAAGCTCCAGAGTCAGACACATTCTGGTGTGAAACCACTTCTGCCACTTATTTACTATATATCCTTGCTAGATGTTGTATTACTGTCAAAAGGAAATATTAAGTGACTTAAATGGAAGTTAAAAGCATTATTCAGTTGATGTACTTGGGGAGCACCTGAACTCTAGATAACTGCCCAAGTGGAGGCAAAATGGAGTTTTATAGGGTGAAGAGAAGAAAAACGTGTCCTGTGGTTTGGCTCAGGTGGCAGTTTTTATTGTTAATTGCTGTGAAACTTTTGGTTAGAGGTTGTTCCTGTCTTTATCCTTCTTCCTCAGGATAGTGATCAGTTTATTTTTTAAGAGTTCTTTTTGCAAGCTTTGTAGTTTATAAGTTGGTTAAAGTTCACAAATAGGAATGATAGCACAAAAAGTGGGAAGGAGGTGAGGATTGAAGACAAAGAAAACCAAGAACCCTTTATTCTATCTGTTTTAATCCTTTCATATTAGCAGTATGAGCAAAGTGCACTGGGAGCACTCAGGAAGGGATGACTAACTGTTAGCCTAGAAAATTCAGGGAAGTATCACAGAAGAAATCAGCTCCTAAAATAGGAATTTGCCATACAGACAAGGAAGATAGGACAGTCTATACAGATGAAAAGCTGTATGCAGAAGAGGTACAAAAGTTTAGAAAACTGTAGGATGTTCAATGTGGCTAAAGTATAGAATGCATACCAGAGAATGGCTATCATAAGAGAAATGTCACCATCTATAGCTCTACTTAAATATAACTGAAACATCTGATATGTGAAGATCTTGTGTAAATTGCCTCTGAATTAAAATAATCTAAGCTGAAGGAGCCTACTGGAGCCCAAATTAACAAGCTTAGAAAATAATGATCCAGGACATCATTGTTCATGGCCACCACACCAATCTTAGAGGGTTTCATACTGCCTCACTTCTGGACCTTTTGAGTCACATGGCAAAGATGAAAGAGACCTATGAAACTAAATTAATAAAATAAGATAAAGCATCCTCACTTAGGATCTGGCAACACGACTGGTGCCTGGTGTGCCTGTAGAGGAAGTTGTTAGTGGTAGCTGACTCAGAGGAACTGTAGAATTGCTGTCTGACACTAAAATGCACTTGGCACACTCAGTAGCAGAGTGCTAAAGATTGCCACAAGCTGATAAAGTTCCTGGCTTGCATCCACTGTCACAGTTAGGCAGAGTAAACCTTTTTATCCAAGGCTCCTGCTGGACCCTTGAATCAGAGTTCTCTACATCTATTGTTTGGAGACCCTCCCAGCTACATATTTTTTTGGAAATACACAACAATGTATCCTGTGGCTCTTATTAAGACTCACTACAGTGAAAGCAAAATGTTTCAAACATAAGTGCTTGTGGCCTTCATTCTGGATTAAAACTATTTTTATTTTAAGTGATGGATGAACACCCTCTTTTCAGTTTTGAAGGCAACCTTTGTTCCTAGATATTCCTCCTAGGGCTTTAAGCGCCAAACTGTAACATTTCTTCCCTTAAAATATAATTCAAGCAGACCTACCTATGAGGAAATTCATGCTGTCCTTTCACTTCCTACAAAATCAAATAATATTCTTGTTTATACTCTCTCCTCAAAGACCAGTTTTATAAAAAAGCATTTTTGTGTGCCTGGTAATGGTATTACCTTCAGCCTACAAGTACAAACTTCATTTTGGAAGATTTTGATAGTTAATGTAGCACAATGTACTCTAACCTTAATGCCCTGACCATTACCTTTAGCAAATCATATCTTTTACATACAAGAGATTTTAAATTGTAGCCTTAGAACGGGGCATTGGAAGAGAAGAGGTCCATTAGATTAAAATATCTAATTTTTACATATTTACATTTAAGATTGTAAAAGCAGAATCCTATGTTCATGCAAAACATTTTGCTGTAGCCCTAAGCTTAAACCTTAACATTGTGAAATTTCATTAAACCAAAAGCCAAAGATTAATCCATCTACTTTGATCCTGACCTTCTGGAAGGTACTAGAAAAAGGTCTCCCTAATATTCACAGATAGCACTATAACCATTGCTTGTACTGAAAATTGAAACATAGAAAGAGAGAAAAGAATGACTATTAACCTACAATAGATTGCCAGGCTCTGGTTTTTTAAGAAGAATTTAGTCTGTCTTATACTTGGAAAATCATCACTACTGTAAATCAGATGAGAAAGATTATGGAAACCTTAGAGCTTCCTTTGAGTGCTTTTTGAGCCTGACTGGTTGGGAATCTGGGCAGAATACAGGAAATGCTTTATAAACAGCACTTATTAAGGGTCTCTCCACTCCTTGCCTTAAAGATACTGAGAGTCAAGTTTCGATAACTATGGTAGCACATTCATGTAATCCCAGCACCTGGGAGGCTGAGGCACAAGTCCAAGGACTACCTGGGCTACATAATGAATTCAAAGCCAGCCTGAACTATACCTTGTCTCAAAAGAAAAAAAAAGCTATGTAATGTTTCACAGTGCTGGTATAGAGACTATTGACTCCATGTACTAACCCTAAATTCTTTTTTTTCTATTAAGCCAATAGCTCTTTTACCCATGACTTCCTTAGTCCTGTGACTTCCTGGAAACAATACTTTCTTCCCAGGGCTTTGCAGTATCACTTAAATAGAAGCAATAATCTATATGTTACAAGGCCAAATAAAGCCTAGATTCCAGTGATGAGAACAGATCTTGCTCATATGATAGTCTATGAATAAATTAGTCCTAATGAGTGGATTTACATTTCTCTAAAGAAGGAATTTGCCTACAAAAGAAATTCGTCATTCTCTTGGGAAGAGGGAACTAGTACTTACCCTTTTCCTCCTAGTAAACCTACAGCAGTAGTTTTGTATGATCAGTTCTTATCTATAAGAGAGACAGAGGTGCTACAGTACATTTTGGCAATGAGCACATTTTTCTGGGGTACCTACCTAGGGCACTGATGTTATTTAGGATGGCATGCCCATAAGAAGTGGCTAGGCTTGTATATTAATAGAGGTAGACTTTGTGGTAGAAACATAAAAAGAAAAGGTAGAATTCTATAAAATGGGGTAAACTTTAGCTTCTTGAGCTGGTTGTTTTCCTCTCAGCGATTTGTAGCAGAGCAAGAATATTGCAACAAATATGTCAGTTGTCATATGACTTTTTTTTAACAAAGACTACACAGTTGCCCCTTATGAAGAAGAAAGACTTTTGAGAGTTAGGAAATGGAAATCTATGTCTGTCAGGATATCTGACTTGAAAATAGATCCATCACCTTAGATGATCCTTGTGTATACTTGAAAAAATAACCAATATAAAATCAACTAATGAAATTTACTTCAAAATATGTTCCTAAATGGAAACATTTGTCACTACAGGATGAAACTGTTGCTTGCATGGCTGCAGCCATCGATACTACAATAGAACCAGAAGCTGTAAGTAACCGGCCCTTTTATATGGAGCCAGGAGCCCTAACTGTACTATTTCCTATAATGTATCACTTTACTGAAAAAGAGAATCTGTGATCACTACCATTTTCCTTAGAATGCCCTGGAAATCCAGAAATCTTTAGTATAAATCTCAGTTATGTAAAATCTTTGACTTAGGCTCCATCTCTAATAGTATAACTAGTGATAAATAGAACTGCTCAAGGGTATCACATTCTGCATTTGCCATGTGGCTTACTGATTTCTTATTAGATGTTAATATTCTGCATCAGCTGTCTAGCAAGTTAAAATGAGGAGAGAATAAATTTGGTCCAGATAGCATTAGAGGAGAAATGGAAGAGATTTATTTTTTTCTGAGCATACTTTTCTGTGGATGGAATGATTAGGGGTGAAAATAACCAAAGAAATTATTTTGAGTGATCAGATCTCAAGGATAAATAAAATGTATTTGATGTTGCAGAGTAAAGTCAAAATGAAAGGTCAGAAAATGGTTCACTTGAGACAGCCTTTTACCCCTAAAATGAATATATATTGGTAGTTTTCATATTCTGAAAGAAGAAAAATAGAAGACAAATGAGGCACGAAGGGTCAGTTAGATGAGAATAAACGAGTCCTTCTTTTCCCTTTCCACCATTCCCAAAGTGCCATTTCCAGTGCCTTTTCTCCTCTAAGGACCCCTTGGAAGGAGGTAACAGTAAGGAATGTTGGCCAGATCAATAAAGAAAAGAAACTTACTTGGCTCTAAAAACGTCAAAATATTTGAGGGTACTTCTGTGAACACTGAAATAGACTAGCTTAATTCATTTCAGATGTTTGAAGCAAATATTGTATGAGAAGCCGCAGTAGTGAAGGAACAGAGGTATTGCTAATGGAGGAATGATTGTAAAACTTGATGAAGTAGTGCCTAAGGAACTCCAATTTCTAGTATCTCTTACAAACAAGTATCCTCTGTTACCCTGATCATTATCTTTTCCAGCAAGTGGAAACCAGTCCAGAGACCAGCAGGTCTTCTGATATTTTCACCACTCAACACGCTCTACGGCAAGCTCAGATGTCAAAGGAGCTGATTGAGTTGAATAAGGCCCTTGCACTGAAAGAAGCCCTAGCTAAGAAGATGACTCAGAATGACAGCCAACTACAGCCCATTCAGTTCCAGTACCAGGTAACATATTTTCTAGAAAAACATTTGTTCTTGTGTATCATCTTTGGCTGAATGGATAGAAAAAAAGCACACCATTTTTGGCAATGAAAAAATAACATGATATGCATGATCTGACAGTAGAAGTGTACTTTTTTTAACAATGTGTTCAGGATAAGGGACCTGTATTTTTGTTCCATTTAATCTCATGGCTTATGCCATAGGTATTTAACAAATAATTTAATAATATTATAATAAATATGGTCCCTACATGTAGAGAAATTGTATTCTAATAACTTCTTGGTTTCCAAGAAAGGCACATCCCTTAGTAGGTGTTCTGAGTTACAGTATGGATTACGAAAAGACTAGTAGTAGATGCCACATGAGTTGGCAAGTCACTAACCTTTTCCCTAGTGGTAGTTCTCAGTAGCCCAATAAATTAATAATCAGGTCTTTACTTTCTCTGTCCTGGTTCACTTCCCTACGTCTGTTGCCTAGCCATCAACCTGGGACTATCATTCTGGGACTTTGCTTCAGTTCTCATCTCTTTGCTGAAACACATTCCATGCCTTCCTTCTCCTTGGTTTACCTCTTTGCTTTGGTGGAATATAACCCCAATAGCTTTCTGAGGAAGTATACATGAAAGGAAAATGTTTTAAAGCTTTGCATATAGGAAAATAGTGGTTTTTTAAAAATTCTTAAACTCATTAGTTTGGCTGGGTTTATAACTCTATGGAAATTGTTTTCCTTTAGAATTTTGAAAGCCTTGCTCCATTGTCTTCTATTTCCAATGTTGTCTATTATGATTCTTTGTAGTTGACCTGTATCTCCCCACTCTAGAAACTTTCAGGATCTTTTCTTTGTCCCCAAGTGTTATTTAATTTCACAACTATGAGCCTGAGCATGGTTCTTTTCTCATTCATTGTCCTTGGTGCTTAGTGGGTCGTTTCCATCTAAAAATCTGTGTTCTTTGGGAAATTTTCTTATATCATTTCTTTGATAATGCCTTTTCTCTATTTTCTCTTTCTTGCACTTCCCCTTAATCAGATATTGCATATCTTAGATTTTCTTTCTGTTTTTCTTACTTCCTTTCTCCTATTTCTATTTGTCTTTTTATTTCACTCTGAGAATTTTTCCTTCCACTTCTTTGGCTATTAATTTCTAATATTTATTTTTGATCCTCTTAATTATTTTTTCTATTCTTTTTTTGTTAATGCTCTGCCCATATCCAAGGATAGGATTAAAGTTTATCAAGGTTTTCTTCTCCCTGCCTTGCCTCTCTGTATCCTTCACATTTCCTTTCTTTAATGTTTATTCTCTTTCATGTAAGAAGATGTAATACATACTGTATATGTAGCAGTATATTGTGTAATATATTACATATTATATGCAACAGTATATTATGTAACATATATGTAAAGGTTTAAATGTGCAATATATACATTTTTAAATGTCTACAAAATATGTTTATAAGATTTACACCAAGATGATAAAAGTGGCTAATTCTGGAGAGAGGACTAGAATTTTGGAAGAGAAGAAGCAATCAAAGGGACTTGACTTGTATGTGTTGTCTGGATTGTTTTTTGCAAAGACATATTTATAAGCTACTTCTATGAGTAAAAATAAATATATATTTTTTATATATTATTTTTATTTTCTTTATTATTATTGGTAAGTTTAAATATGTAGAGTAGCTATAAAATAATGAGTTTGATTTTCAGTACTTATACTTAATTTGCTCAGTTTTTTGCTTGTAAAATAGCTCTAGCCTATTTAGAAAGCTTTTCTGATATAACCCTACCTAGCCTCCCTCTGCTTCTTTGTGTCAATCCACTACTGATCTGGGACCTCTATACAGCCTCCTTTGTTGCCAACCACTCAACAGTTTCCTATAATCTTTTTTAGCTATAAGAACAAAATAGAACCTGATCATTGGGTTTTCTCAGTCTTGGAAATTGCTAGATTTCAGTTTCTATAATTTGTTTTCTAAATGTATGCAGAAGTGCAGTTGCTATTGATTGAACAGATAATTTTGAAAGTTCTGATATTTGTGCAGCTCTTTACAATTTATAAAATATCTTTAACTTTTTATCTTAATTGATCTTTCCTGCAACTCTGTGAGGTAGGTGTTCTTAGGTTTTTTGTTTCTTTACACTACAGAGAATTGAATCCAAGGCCTCATGCATGCTAGGCAAGTGGTCTACTAATAAGCTACATCCCCAGCTCTTTTGGGGGGGGGGCGGGTACTGGGGATTGAACTCGGGACCTTGTGCTTGCAAGGCAGGCGGCAGCACCGCTGAACTAAATCCCCTGCCCCCCAGCTCTTTTTTATTGTTTCATTTTGAGACAAGGTCTTACTAAGTTGCCCTAGCTGGCCTCAAATTTGTGATCTGTCTGCCTCAGCCTCCCAAATAGCTGAACTATAGGTGCGGCTAAAAGTGCAGGTGTGCCACCACACCTGGCTCATGTTACTGTTAATTAGTCACGAAAATAGACAAACTCTTAAAAGGCCTAAGGACTATCACTAGGTCCAATGATTCACTAGAAGTAAATAGTCATAGTTAAGGTATATAACACATGGGCCAAGTCTGTAGGAAACCAAGTACAAGCTTCAAAAAAATCCTCTCACAGTGGAATCACACAGGAGGTCCTTCATTCCTCCATCAAGGGGTTGTGATCATGTGTGAAATGTTCTGTTTCAGAAAGCTAGGAGTCCAAGGCTTTTACCAGGAGTCAGTCACGTAGGCATTCTCTGCCTTATACATACCAAGATTCTAGACTCCCAGAAAAAAGGCAAGTATTCATGGTAAATCACATTGTTTGCACAATTTAGGCATTGGTGAGCCACTCTTATCAGTTAGAGAATGGCAGGAACCCTACCAAAATCTTAGTTCCCACACACGTGCCAAGAGCCAACTTCACAAGGCTTTTTAAGGATAGCGGTCTTCAGCCTGGTATAATTAACTCTTTTCTGACAAAAACTAAGACCAAAAGTGATTTTTCATAAAATACTTAAATAAGATAGTGGGTATTATAGTCAAGACTCACTTTGGATTCCAAGTTTATACTTTTCCTGCTACATAACTAATTTCCATTGAATCAAGAGCAAATGTTTTTAGTGTACAATTGAAGTGGTGAAATTTAATTCACAGTTCCTCAAGACATGGAATGTTGAAGTGATTTTCTTCCTGTGCTATGAAATGCTTTATTTCTCTTTGACCTATAATCTTTCTAGGATAACATAAAAAATCTAGAATTGGAAGTCATCAGTCTGCAGAAGGAAAAGGAAGAATTGATTCTTGAACTTCAGACAGCAAAAAAGGATGCCAACCAAGCCAAGTAAGAATAAAGTCAATGAAAGTTAAGTCCTTACTATGTATAAGGAGCTTAGAGGGAATAGAGAAGTAGAAGACCAGTTTACTGTCCCAAAGGATTTAAATCTAGAGTGAAAGGAGACCTAAACATGAGAAAAATTAAGTAATTAAGATATTAAAATAACATTCAGCGTAACAATAAAAGAATGCCATAACATAGTATACAATTAGTAGTCAAATAAATTTCTTAGGCAGTAAATGTGTTAAGAGGTCAGAAGCAGTCAATTCAAGCTGACTGATCAAGGAAAGATTTATAAAAAGTTAGCATGGGGACATGTTTTTGAAAGATTATCAGACCTACTAGACAAAAAACAGTTTCCTTGCCCCTGCATTGATGGTAAATTAGCTTGTGGATACATATTAATGTCCAGGCTAGTGATTAAAAAATCATTCTGACTATCCCTTAATTAGTTAAGAATATCCTCAGTGACTCTGTTTTATATCTATTGAATCTGAAGCTCATGTTAAAAAGTTATACTGAATGTTTACTTTCTGTTTAGGTTTATGTAATAATCATCAGAATTATTCCTTACATGTAAAATGAAATGAACAGTCTCAAAGAACTATGCTTTTGACACATATTGGTGGCAAGGAGTATATTAAAGCAGTTCATTGTTGTATATATTATATTTTTTAAATGTTTTGGTCTAGTATGAAGCTCTCATTGAGACAGTTTTGGTTGTTTGGACAGTATTTATTTTTTTTAAAGATGATTATCAAGGTTCTGAGACTCTCATATTGAATTTTTAGCTATAAAGATTTTATTTTTCCCTTTTTATTAGTATATGTTTTTGATATATGATAAATACATTAATCATAGGGAATTAATACATATACATATGAAATCTAGATCCTTTTTAGTCCCCCACCAGCCTGTCTCCCCCATCCCAAGATCCCCTTCCCACCTCTACATAATCTATTCTCTCTGTTTCTTATCATCTTTTATTTTACTCTTTAAATTATTTGTACTTTTGGTTTCTTACATAAGAGAAACCATGTGATATATAACCTATGTCTGATTAACTTCATTTAGCATTATGGTCTCAAGATGCATCTATTTTCCAACAAAGGACTCAAATTTATATTTCTTTCTGACTAAGTAGTTCTCCATTGTGTATGTATACCACATTTGGAGTCCAACTCTGTTGCTGTTAGTCTTCACTCCTACTGCATCTGTGTTTAGGTTGAGTGAGCGCCGTCGCAAACGTCTCCAAGAGCTAGAGGGTCAGATAGCTGATTTGAAGAAGAAACTAAATGAACAATCCAAACTTCTGAAACTGAAGGAATCCACAGAGCATACTGTCACCAAACTGAACCAGGAGATACGGGTAATAAACTCTCATCTTTGTATTTACTGCATTAGAATTTACAGATGAAGTTCTTCCATTTAGAATTATACCATACATGTTCTTTCAGGTGAGAAAGTAGCAAGCACAACAATAATTTCAAGTGTGAGTATTTCCACAAATATCTCTTTGACAGGTATTTTGCAGGTTATCATCTATAATCTGAATAATAAAACTATGCTTTGATATTCAATTTCTCTTTTTTTTACATTCAGAGTTCAATGTTAGATTCTCTGAAATGAAAGGACAAAGATCTCTCTCTCTCTCTCTCTCTCTCTCTCTCTCTTTCTCACTCCCTCCTTCTCTCCCTCCCTTATTTTGAGACAGTGTCTCAACTACTGTATACAGTCCAGGCAAGCTGTGGAACTTGCTACGTAGCCCAGACTGGCCTCAAACTCATGATTTTCCTGGCTTGCCCTCCTAAGTACTGGGATTACAAGCATGCCCAGCAAGACATCTCAATATTTGGTGATGATATCCTGATCACCTTCCATGAGTATGTAATTTTATAAAATAGTAGCAAAATGATAGACACCTAGAAAATATTCTCAGTTATTGAATGTTCAACACCTAACATCTGCCAAATGGTGGTTATAAGTCACTTGCACTGAAACCTTTAAAATATAATGGTTGGTGGGTGTATTTGTCCTTGAGGCTTAGTAAGTATTTCCTTGAAATTTCATTTATATACTGTGAATTTAGGGCTGTATTTAGCTTGTAGGTACAATTTTCTTTTATTTCTTCTAAGTGTTCATTTGTATAGTCTATACTTGGAAACCTTGTAGAAACATAGAGGTATTGCAAGCCTACTCAGAAAATCTGTTGGTGGCCTTCTCAGCTTAGCTCTAGGTTTTCTTAATGGTAACTATCCATCTGCACATAAACCTAGAATAAAATACAGATGACTAATACTTGTACTGGCTTTTGTTTTTACAGATGATGAAAAACCAGCGAGTACAGTTAATGCGTCAGATGAAAGAGGATGCTGAGAAATTTAGACAGTGGAAGCAACAAAAAGACAAAGAAGTGATCCAGTTAAAAGAACGAGTAAGTAACGAAAACTTCTCAAAAGCTCAGCTAATAAATTCTTCTCTAGACTGATTCCAAATATTAAAGATTGTCTTCAAATACCTGGTATCTCTGAAACTAACATTTTCATGAATTTAACAGCTTGATATTAAGTGTCTACTATGTGCAAGGTATGGTCTACTAGGTACCATAGGAAATAGAAAAATGAACAGTGCATGAGCCCTGCCCTTTGAAGAATGTTTTGTCTAAAGAAGAAGGTAAAACATAAGCATGAATTTCTCAAATACAAGGAATAAAGAAATCTGGGTTTTATGAATGGTATAAAAAAATAGTATCTAAGAGAAAGGAAAATATACTTCAGTTGGAGTAAAAACATGATAGTTGAACAGGCCCTAAACAAGAGAAAGGATTTTGATAAAGATAAGTACAGATGTTCCATCCCAAATAGGCTGAACAGCAGGAACAATGACAGAGATGACAATTTTGTAGATATATTCAAGAAAGAGTGAGTGGTCCGAGTAGGATGAGGATAGCAGTAGCAGATTCAGCTGGAAAGGCAAATTGAACCTGTATTGTTAAAGATCCAAGAAGTCTGAAATTTATTTTGTTAGTAATATAAAAGTGTTTATGGTTTTTGAGGAACAAAATTAAATCAACAAAATATCTAAAAAGATATGTCTAGAAGTAATGTGTAGAATGAACTAAAGTGTTGAGAACTTAGAGACTAGAACACATGAAGATCTTGCATGATCCAAAAAGATTGTAAGGACCTGAATTAGAGTAGTAATAGTGTTCTTGGGAAGCTCACTGGAAGAAACATTGATTTGGGGAAAATTCTAGAATTGGCCAGAATTAATGTGTTGGGTCAAAAGATAAGGAAGAAGGAGAAGCACTTTTAAAATAGCAGCTTGAGCTTTATGGACTTTCTTTCCAGCAAAACAGCCACAACAATAAAAACAAAAAGTCTCTGGAAACTGTCCTAAGGACATACAGCAAATGAAACATTTATAATTAAATCTCTGTGAGAACAACAAGAATCCATGGCATCTGAGGTATGGCCATTTATTCAAGAAAATCTATTAAATCTTGATATAAACTGCAAGAATCCATGACATCTGAGCTATGACTCCTCATCCCTCAGCCTCCCGTCTGTGACTGTAGTTTCTTCTCAGTAGGACCAGACCTGTAGCATTTTTCATTTCCCATAGCTCCATGTTGCTAAATCTCTATTTTAGGCAATAACAGCTAAGAAGTCTGGCACCCTTTCTTTCACAAAGTTCCCAAGCAGTACCCCTACTTCAGAAGGCTAAGAATACTGAGCTCTGATCATCCAAACCCCCCTAATCATGAGCTATAGATTTCATGTCAGGAGAGGCAAGCCAAGAAGAACAGAATACTGTATACCAACCCCTACCCAGAACCCTACTTGTAAAATCATTCAGAGAAGTAAGATGCTGTTCCCACACCCTGCTAACAATCAGTAGTGTAGAAGTTCTGCGTACAGGAAAAGCAGGCCATAGAAGTAGTCACAGAAATGTAGCCTTTCCTAAAGTGATTGACTGTCTGGAGATAGAATTTAGGGAATACATATAAGATTCTTTATTCATTTATTTTTTTGGTACCAGGGATCGAACTTGGGTCCTTGCACTTGTGCAGCAGGCGGCGAAACCACTGAGCTAAATCCCCAGCCCCAGAAAATTATCTTTCAAGAATGAAGGCAGGGCTGGGGATTTAGCTCAGTGGTTCTGGCACCTGCCTCGCAAGCACAAGGTCCCAAGTTTGATCCCCAGTACCAAAAAAAAAGAATGAAGGCAAATAAAAACATTCTCAGATAAACAAGAGCTAAGAAAATGTATTACTAGAAAACCTGCCTTATAAGAAATACTAAAAGAAATAAAAGCATGTGATGCTAGAGAGTAACTTGAATCTGCACAAAAAACAAAGAGGACCAATAAAGGTAATTTAAGTAATTCTAAGAGTATATTTCTTTTCCTTTCTTTTACTTGATGTAAATAGCAGTTGTATAAAACTATATATATAATTATATACATATAATGTATAGGCCTATAATATATAGAAATGCAATATATTTGACAACAGCTCAAAGGAGGTGAATGGGAACAAAGTTGTATTTAAGAAAATATCTGGTAATGTGAATACACAGGAGGAAATGAGAAGAGTCAGAACTTTTCTGAATGAAAAAGTTGGTATAATAAATTATAAATATGTACTTGCTCCTCCCCGTCTCTCAACTTAAAAGATATAAATGATAAAAAATAGTAATTACAATAACATGTGTGAGAGTTATTTATAGATGTTATGTGCATAGCAATAGCACAAAAATGGAAAAGGGAATAGGGTCATACAGGAATAACATTTCTATGTCTCATTGGGTTTAAGTTAATATAAATCTAAAGATTCTGATGAGTTAAGGTGTTTATTGTAAGCACTAGAGCAGCCACTAAGAAAATAAATTAAACGATATAGTGACATAATCATTAAGGAATTAATGTTACACTGGAAAATAGTACAAAAAAAGCAGAGAAGAAACAAAGAAACAAAAAGTATGTGACATGTATAAAGCAAAAAGCAAACTTTAAGACAAAAATTCAACCATATCAGTAACATCAGATGCTCCCATGGGATACACTGTCTGGCAGATGTGGCCACTTCACACTTAACCCCAACAACACTAATGCTACAACAGAAAGATTTTGCAAGCAATCTGCCGAGTTTTACAGGATTCTGATCATAAATACCTGAAGGATTGGATAAAGGAAGAATTCAAAAGAAACAAAAGTGCCCCCAAAGAGTATATAACCCAGATGATGATTACTTAAGGAAATACTGTATGCAGCTCAAAGAGTTAGACAAAAACACTTGCTTTAGCAAAATCTTAAGTATGACATTGTTCTGAAGGATTTTCAAAGTTTCCATATATTTCGTTGGGTTTAGACTCAACAGTGAGCAGTATAAAGAAAAGTGGAACTACTTGTATGTATGGTACTTGAGTAAAATATCAGAAGATAGAGCATGGTATGTCATAGAAAGCAAAGAAAAGCACATCAAAAAAATTGCCTTCACACTAAAAAACATACCTCAAGTTTTGAAAATGTTTCTGTGTCATTAGTTTTTATAAGAAGCAAAAACCACTAATGGCCAGTTAACACATGAGAAGATACTTAACACAATCATCAAGAAATTTAAAATCAAATCCACCGTGAAATATCACTTCATATCCACTAATATGGTTACAGTTAAAAAAGGAAATAGTAATGTTACTGAAGATGTAGAGAAATAGGAACCTCATCTATTGCTATAGGAATGTAAAATAGAATAGCCACTTTGAAAAGTAGACTCAGTTCCTTAAAAGGTTTAATAGACTTACCATATGACTTACAAACTGTGCTGCACTGTTTCAAAAATATTTTAGTATATATGCTAATTTGTTTCATTTATACTACTTGCTTCTCTTAGTTCATTAAAAAGAAAATTTTGTTCTATTGTGTTTCTTCTTTGTAAGAATCTCTTTTGTCTGTCTTGTAAGCTTAGTAATTACTTTGAAGATAGTGATACAGTGTATTAACTTTTCTTATTCTCTTACTATTTTGTTATAAAATTTTGCTTTATTTTCACATAAATTTTAAGAATTATGTGCTAAAAAGGTTGGACAAAAGATAGAATAAATGGTACATGTGTAAGAAATCACAATAAATATCAAAAACATTTTTTTTAAAAAAAAGAGAAACTGTGCTTTTAGGTTTATAACCAACAGAATTGAAAACACGTTTACAAAAATTTAGTTTGTAAATGTTCACAGTAGCATTATTCATAACATCCTAAAAGTGGGAACAATCCAAATCTTCATAGACAGATAAATGGATAAATAAAATATAGTTACAATAAAATATTATTCAGAATAAAAAGAAATGAAGAACACTTACATGCTTATATGTTCACAGATGAACATTGAAAACATTCCTAGGTGAAGAAGCCAGTCACAAAAGATCAGAATGTATGACTCCATTTATATGAAACTCTGGAATAGGCAGAAAGATTAGTGATTGCCTAAGGCTGTGGGTAGAATCGAGAGTTGAATATGGATCTTCTTTTCAGGGTGACAAAAGCACAGTATTCTAAAGTTAGATTGAGATGTTGTACAACTTTATCAATATACTCAAATTCATTGAATTATACATTTAAAATATATGATATATGAGTTCTATCCCAAAGATGTGTTTAAAACAGCATGAGATGTAGAGCAGGAGGTATACTGACCTAGGGAGTTAAAACCTTGTACATTACTCCTCAGGATTATTAAGGAATGTTCTTCAGATATGCTATGGTTTGACAATCAGAAGACTATCTAAAAAGATATGACTAGACATCTAGTTCTTTGTTGGAAAAAAAGAAGCTTCATGAACACATTGAAGCACCTGCCAAAAAGAGGACTTCAGGCAACTTTATGATGAAACTTCTATGATAACCTTAATATCTACATGGAAAGAAACTTTTAAAAATGAAGGAAGATCTTAAGTGCATTAGTTTCTCCTCAGTGAAAAGTAAAACTAATGATACATATATATTTCAGAGACAAAATAGTATTTTACAACTAAAGTTAAGTTCAGAATACTTTGAAAGAGACCAAACTTATACAATTAATTTAGAGAGAGATGTGGAAGTTAAAGCTTGTGGAAGATGCTGGGATTGGCAGGTCTGCAAACCCAAGTCCTCTGTGCATCAAAGGAATAGAGCAAAGAAGCTAATCCAGTAATCTGAAAGATGTAGACAAAATTATACAGAATACTAAAGGATATCTACTTCTGGACTGTGTGCGAGAAGACAAACATAAACTGATAGTGGCATATGATACTGACCTAGATTGCCAAGGTCCACCACCACCTCCCATTTTCTCAGACCCCACAAGAGAAAGTAATTCTGAATACTCTTTCACAGGGATAATCTAATGCAAAATACTTGCATAAGCAAATTTTCTGGGTTTTTAGATAGATGTATATATTAGTCAAACTATTGCAAAATGATCTGACAAACATCTATGAAGTTTCCAAAAAGAGAATACTTTGGAAATACTTTTATGTGTATATCATGGTTGAAATACAGACTCAAATATGGCTGTTTCTAGTAAATCTAAAGCTTGAAACTAAAAATATCCTTTTATGAGGTGTAGAAGTCTGTAACTTTTGGTGATGTTCTTCCTAGCAATATTGTACATAGAACACTTAAGGAGCATTTGTGGTTTGAATTTGCAAGATGCAAGTATTAGACTTCAAGAAAAATCTAAGCTGGGATTTGTTTTGTTTTTATAGTTCTGGAGTTTGAACCCATGACCTTTGTACTGAGCTACATCCCCAGCCTTTTTTTTTTTTTTTTTTTTTTAATTTTGAGGCAGGGTTTTGCTAAATTGCCCAGGCTGGGCTCAACCTTATGATCCTCCTCCTGCTTCAGTCTCTCACAGTGCTAGGATTGCAGGCATGTACCAGCATGCCTGGCTCTGATTTTTTTTTAAGCAATTAAAACACTGAAAGTTCTTATTTTCCAGAGGCTAAGATTACTGTAATGTACATGCTGTTAACTTTATCTCTAAAGAACCGTTTAATTTTTAAATTTATATGCTTTGATTATCCCCTCTGAATTATAAGACATGTCTTGTTATTTAGCCCAATAGAAGATTTATTTAGCAATTTCTTATGTATGAAACCAGTCATTAAGGTACTGACCCAAGTGGAACTGCTGGTGAAACATTTTATTTGTCTTGAAGTGATCTTTATCAATAAAGTGGATTAAACAAATTACATTTCTAGGTGTTCACAGTAAACTATATTCTTAAATTTTTTTTTTTTTTTTTTTTGGCGGTACCAGGGATCCAACTCAGGACTTTGCGCTTACAAGGCAGGCGCAGTGCCACTGAGCTAAATCCCCAGCCCTAACTATATTCTTGTTTAAATGTTAAACTTTTGCTCTGAAAGTTTAATTTTAAGATATTTTAATGTTCAGTATATATTTGAACTACAATAAAGCAATCCTTTTTTATTTTATTTTGTTTTATTTTTGGGTTTTTTGAGACAGGATCTCACTATGTAGTTCAGGTTGGCCTTGAACTCACTATGTAGCCCAGGCTGGCCTCCAACTCACAGTAATCCTCCTGTCTCAGCCTCTCGAGTGCTGGGATCATAGGTGAGTGCTACCACTCTTGGCCCATTTTGTATTTAAAAGATGTTTTAAGTATAAAAGTTTTGTAGCACAAGTAACTAAGCTGATTTATTATATAACATATTGATTGCTCCTGTGTCATTCCACCATTTTAAATCGTACCAGTAGATTGGAAATTTTAGGTTCATGGCACAAGAACTGCTGTGGATGTGCCCACAGATAGATAACTTTCTAATAGTTAAGGAAAGCAGAATATATTCTCTATTATTTATATTAATGTAGTCATGCCAGCAGATACTTGTATGAGATACAAGAATATAATCCATATAATCCCCATCTTTTATGAATGAGAAAGGAAAGTGCTAGTAAAAATAAAAGGAAGCAGCCTTCATGTACCTTGTAGAAAAAAAATGAGATTATGTATAATAACATTCCAAGAAGACCAAAAATAAATTGTTGCTCTCTCAAACTAGAAATTGCCAGAGGCTATTTCCTTGTATGAGTCAAGTATTTGAGAAATTATATTAGTATCAAATTTACTATTTTTGTTTATTGGAAGAAGTAAATCACTTTTTACCCACTTATTTGTATAAAAAAATGCTATACTGTGTCTTGCTTTTCTGCCTCATGAACTTAAGCCAACATATTCATATTTATTTGACTTAATATTAAAGAAAAAGTATTTCCCCTTATTTAAAATTATTTAATTTTTAATTTTACAAATGAAAAGGATAGTATTAATGTGACTGGATTAAAAAGTCTAATCATAAACAGATTATAAGACAAGATTAAAAAACAAGATCTATAATAAGATATGCTGTCTACCAAAGGTACATATTAGAATGAAAGATACAAAAAATTTGAAGGTAAAAATACAAGAAGAGATCTACCATTCAAACAACCATGAAATCTGAAGTGGCTGTACTAATATCAGACAAAATACTTTAAAACACAGACTATTACTAGAGATAAAAAGGACATTTTATGATAAAAGGATCAACCCATCAGGAAGACATAATTCCAGTCATATGTAATGTAATAGTGGTGATATATTCTGAAGAATGTATTGTTAGGTGGTTTTATCCTTGTGAACATCAGAATGTATACTTATACAAATCTAGATGGTATCAGTCAACAGACACAGAAAACAAAATATATAAGGCTGCATACTTTTTTTGTAAGAAGGATTATACTCGAAAATAATATAGTACAGTAATTACATAAACTAGTAGCATAGTCTTTTATTATCATTACCAAGTATTACGTACTGTACATAATTGTATGTACTGTAGGTTTATATGATTTACAGCATAGTTTGTTTACACAACACAAACATGAGGGTAATGTTTTGTGCTATGATGTCACTACCCAGTAGGAATTTTCTAGCTTCATTATAATCATATGGAACCACCATCATAAATGCAATCTGTCACTGAGAAAAATGTTGTTATGTGGTGCATGGTTGCATAAATATACATGTGTACCTAGTAATAGCCCCCAAATATAGGAAGCAAACACTGGCATAAATGAAAGGAGAAATAGACAAATCATGTTACATTTAGAGACTTCAATAACCTACTTTTCAATAGTGAATGGAACAAGTAGGCATAAGATGCTCAAGAATATCAAAGATTTCAACAATGTTATAACCTAGGATTTTCACATCTGTCTTCATAAGAAATATCAACATGTAGCTTATATGCTATACTAAACTATAAACTAGACTTAAGCATCTATAGAACATTACAATCAACTTGAGCAGGCCATATCTTCTGCTCAAGTGCACAGGGAACATTTTCTAGGACAGACCATATGCTAGACAATAAAACATGCCTCAAATAAATTTTAGAAGATTGTAACAATACAGTCTTTTCCAACCACAGTGGTAAGAAATTGGAAGTCAGTAGAAGAAAGGAATTTGAGAAGCTCACAAATATGAGGAAATTAGACAATACAGTTCTAAATAAATAGTGGGGCAAAAAACAAGTCACAGGAAAGGTAAAAAAAAATATGATGAATGAGAACAAAGATAACATACCAAAAGTGCAGTGAAAGCAGTATTTAAAGGGATTTTATAGATGTAAATACCTATACTAAGAATGAATAAAGAGCCAGGTGTTGTAGCTCACAGCTGTAATCCCAGCTACTTGGGAGGCAGGAACAAAAGGATTGCCAAGTTTGAGGACAGCCTGGGCAACTTAGTGAGACTGTTTCAAAAGAAAAGTTTAAAAGCTGGGGCTGTAGCTTAGTGGTAGATGGTCCCTAGATTTCATCCCTAGTACCATCCAAAAAAAAGAGATAATACACCATGACCAAGTGAGGTTTGTCTGAAAAATGCAAGAAGACTTATTTAACATCTGGAAGTAAGTTAATGTACGGTATTGGTGAAATAAGGGACAAGAACTACATAATCCTCTCAATAGACACAGAAAATGCAGTTGACAAAATCTAGCACTGTCATGATAAAACCACTCAAGAGTTAGGAATAGAGGGAAACTTCCTCAACCTGATAAAGAACACTGTTACCATTTTATTTATTTATTTTTGGTACTGGGTTTGGAACTCAGGACCTTGTGTTTGCCAGGCAGGCACGGTGCCACTGAGCTACATCCCCAGCCCTGTTACCATTATTCTTGATGATGAAAGACAGAAAAGATTTCCCCCTTAGGTCAGGAACAAGACAAGGATGTCTGTTCTTGCCACTTCTATTCAACGTTGCCCTGAAGGTTCTAGCCAGAAAAACTATCTCTGTTCGCAAATGACATTATTGTGCATATAGAAAATCCTAGTGAGGCACTAAAAGTCTATCAAAACTAATATATCAGTTTAGCAAGTTTGCAGGATACAAAATCAATATAAGAAAATTAGTTGTATTTCTGTACACCAGAAATTAACCATTTGAAAATAAAATTAGGAAAACAATTTCATTTATAATAACATCAATATGAATAAAATATTTAGGAATAAATGTACCAAAGAAGTGTAAGATTTATACACTGGAAACTACAAAACATGAAATTAAAGAAGACCTAAATACGAAGTCGTAAATAGAAAAATACCTCATGTTCATGGATGGGAAGACTTAATATTCTAAAGATTGATTATCCCCCAGATTGATTTGCAGATTCAACACAGTCTGAATCAAAATTCCATCTGGCTTTGTGTGGAAATGCAAAGGGCCCAAGAACAGTCAAAGCAATCAAAGAGAAGAACAAATTTAGAGATGTCACATTTCCTGATTCTAATACTTCCTACAAAAGCAACATTTAGTAAGACTATATAGTACTATGTCAAGATAGACATAGATCAGTGGAATAGAACTGAGAGTCCAAAAATAAACTCACGCACCTATGGTCAATGAATTTTCAACGTATTGCTAAGGCAAATCAGTGAGAAAAAATAATCTTTTCAATAAATGGTGCTGAGACAACTTATATTCATGCAAAAAATAGTGAAATTGGAACTTGCCTCATACCATATATAAAAATTAAAAATAGATGAAAACCTCAAAGAGGTAAAATTATAAATCTCTTAGAAGACATATTTGTGACTTTGGATTAGGCAATTTTTTAAAAACATGACACCCAAACCAGAAACAGCCAAATTAAGAAATTAAGTTACAAAAAGAAATTATGTTACACAAAACTAAAAGCTTCTGCACTATAAACAATACCATTATGAAAGTGAATAGCCAACCCACAGAATGAATGAAAATATTTGCAAATCATATAGCTGATAAAGATCTTGTATTTAAAATATTTAAAGAACTCTTACAACTCAGTAATAAAGATAACCCAGTTTTGAAATGAACAAGCAATAAGCACACAAAAGGGTGCTCAATGCCATTTGCCATGGGGGAAATGCAAGTCAAAACCACAATGAGGTTATTTCACACCCATAGGGGTTTCTAGTATCAGAAAACTATTGACAAGAGTAGAGAAACTGGAAACCTCATGAAACCTCATACATTGCTGGTGGGATGAGAAAATAGTGCAGCTGCTTTAGCAGTTTGGCAGTTCTTTAGGAGGTTAAGTAGAAATAGAGATATCATGTGATCCAGTAATTCCACTCAGTTCTGTCTACCCCAAAGATATGAAAACAAGTCCATGCCAAAACCTGCACATAAATGGTTGTAGAGCGGTATTCATAATAGCCAAAAAGTGGGAGAAACCAAAATGTTTATCAACTGCTAGATAGATAAATAAAATGTATGTCCATGTAGTAGAATATTATTCAGCCATAAAAAGAAATAACTACTGATACATGCTACAACACAGATGAACTTTGGAAACATTATGCTAAGTGAAAAGTCACAAAAAGGGGACATATAGGATTCTGTTTATACCAGGTGTCCAGAATATGCAAATCTATAGAGACAGAAAATAGATTAGTGGTTGCCTAGGGCTTTGGGAAACAGGATGACAGTATTGAGAGGTGATAGCTAAAAGGTATGAGATTTTTTTTGTGATAATGAAAATGTTCTAAAATTGACTGTGATGTTATGTCAACTGAATATGCCAGAAACCATTGAATTTATATTAAACAAGTGAATGAATTATATAGATGTCTTACATTTCAATAAAACTTTAAAACAGAAGAGACATCTGTAAAATGATGACAAGTTTACATTGCACAGGAAGGTATATTTCACATTGGCAAGAGTCTTTTTTTGTTCACTTATGTATTTCCACTGGCTAATTACTAGCATATAATGATTACTCAATGTTTATTGAATGATTTTATTGATAACAAATGCAAAACTTCCCTTTTAAAAAAAGGAAGTGAAGAGAGCCTAAAAATTACTCCGTGCTTTTGAGTTAATGGAAGGTCAAAGGAAACATGTAGTTTGTGTAATAAATTTGGTTTTAGGAAAATTATCTTTGGTACAGAACGACCTAAAAAAGATAATAGATAGTATAAACCAAATTCAAAGATGTTGGGCTGGACTTAGTAATTAGGGAATTATCTTGCATAGATGTAAACTGAAATCACAGGACTAATGAGATGATGGAGATGAAGAATATGTAGAAAAAGAAGAGAACCTTTTTATTTCATTTATAAGAATGAAAGCAATGGAATTTGGTGGGGAAGGTGTGGTTTGTTTTTGGTTTCATTTTGTTTTAGAGATTTTAATCTGTTCTAGGCCATATTCAAATTTCATTGAATGTTCTTGAAATACCTTTTACAAGTATATGCACCAGGATTCAATCAGAGTTCACAAACTGCTTATGAATACCTTCCTTACATGCATTTCTCTGTCTGTCTGTCTCTCTTTTTGTTCTTATACCTTGTATAACTGTCTTACTGGTCAGCCCCTCCCCTTCGTCACATTCTTTGGGGCACTGATTTGTTGAAGACACCTGGCTAGGGCTAGTTCTCACTGTCACTGCTCAAACATCTCAAGTCTTTCCTGTCCAAAAAGCAAAACAAAACAACTACCACAAAATGCATCTTCTTTCAACCTACTTTTTCTTCTTTTCCTTCAATTTATTGATTAAATTAGATAACTTTGTTGTCTCCATTTTGTCACTTTCCACTTCTTGTCTCAATCTTGATTTTACCCACTGCTATAACTACTCTTTTAAAATCACCAATGATCCCAATTACTCTAACTACTTACAACTCTTCAGTTATCTTACTTGGCTTTTCAGCCACATTTTACTGTGGTACGATCTGTTCTTCTTCAAATATCTTTACTTTAGTGAAACCTCACTGCCTAAGTTTTCCAGCTCTCTGTTTTGCTCCTTCAAGTTTTTTGTCAGCTCTTCTACCCCTACCTTAACATTAAATACCAGAGGAGATTCCAGGACTGCCTTGAGCATAAATTCTGTTTGTACTCTACTCTTTCCCTGAATACTTTTTTCTCCTTACATGGCTTCATTTATTATCAGTGATTGACAAACTCAAATTTCAATTCGCACCCTGGTTTATGTTTGTGTTCTATGGATTTAAATCCAATGATTATTCTACATCCCCATTTGTATATCTCATAGAAATGTCAAACTCAGCAAGTCCAAAACACACTGCATTATGTCTTTACCTCTTTATCCACCACTGTTACCCCCAATTTTCCTCTATTAGATCCTTTCCGTGGACAGTAATTCCATTTTTACTTTAATTGTGAAGATTCTAAAACATCAATATAATAATCTTTACCCTTTCATCATGTATGCATATATTACTCTCTAATGCAGTACCATCAGTGACTCAAACCAGAGACCCCCTAAGAGATCTTTAACTTTATCCTCTCTCCCTTATTCCTAAAGTCCAACATTATGTTCTCCCTTTTTCACCTTTAAAGTATCTTCTCATCTGTATTAGTTTTCTAGGGCTGCCGTAACAAAGCACCACATATTGAAGTTTATTACAGCAGAAATTTATTTTCTTGGTTCTGGATGCCAGAAGTCCAAAATCAAGGTGCCATCAGGACTGATTCTTTCTAGAAGCTGTGAGGGATAATCTCATCCATACTTCTCCCAACATCTGATAGCTACTAGAAATTCTTAGGGTTCCTTGGCTTGTAGCCACATCACATATAATCCCTGTATCATACTTCATATAAAGATACCAGTCACTGGATCTAAGATCCAACGTCTTACCTAGTATGATATCTCAGTTTGATTATATGTGCAAGATCTTGTTTCCAAATAAGGTCACAGCCACAGGTACCAAGAGTTAAGACTTCAGGATTTTTTCTTTTACAGACACAATTTTTACATAGTATAGTAGTAAAGAATCTCTGGTATCAAAATGCCTAGTTCCGCCACTTTCTATCTGTCTGATCTTGGAAAAGTTACCTACTCTTTGTGAGTCATGTTTCTCATCTGCAGAGAAGAAATGAAAACATTAAGAAGTTTCTGTGAGGGTTACACAGATTAATACTATATGTAAAGCGCTTGATACAGATCCTATACATAATAACTTTCATAACTACTAGTTATTATTGTTATACCCCCTCATCTTTACTTACCTTACTTGGAATGATTCTTGCCACATTTACTTCTTTCCCTTCCAATGTGTTCTCCATACTGTAGCTAAAAAGAACTTGCAAATAACAAAAATATGCTCCTATCACTGCTTTGCTTAAGACTGTTTTCACCTGCTTCAGAATTTCCACACCAGCTCTACACTGCTCTCCTCAGCCTCCCACCCCCTTTACCTTCACCTGATTAATATTTACTCTTCAGATTTCAGATTGGACATACTTCCTCCAAGGTTTTGGAGATTCACACGTTACTGTCACCCTTCATTTCTGTTTCATGATACTCCATATACTTGTTCTTTTTTAAAATAAATTTTATTTTATCCCATTCCGCCCCCCAAACTCCCTGCCCTCCCGATGTACAAAATGCATACTTGTTCTTGTTACTTATTTTTATTTTGATTAAATTCTATTAGAAGAGCAAAGCAACTGCCCTAGCTTTGGCTCTTATTACATGGTCCCAGTACATAATTTGAGTGCAATAAATGTGCTCAATAGTTTTTTTTCTGAAGTAATAAATGAATCAGTCGAGTTTTAATAATTTGCACGCTCTTACTTGGTATACTGCTGCAAATAATTCACATCATGCAGTATCCGGTCTCAATTCTGTCTTAGCCATACTTCTGCCTTCATCTTTGCATTCCTAAATTCTAGCACAGTGCTTAGCCCCTACAAGCGCCCAATAAGCTATACTAAACATCTTCGAAAGTGGGTGGGTGGCTGTCCTAATAATGCCTGTATTTTCCCCCTTCTTATTATCGCCGAAGCCCAAGAACCCTTGTTTGCCGTCCATCAGCCCATTCTAACTACCAAAGCTCTAAAATGAGCCACGTCCCCTCCCTCAGCTCCAACTCTAACTCAAAATTCAGACCGCTACCTTTTCATACATTAAAGTCGGTAACAAAAATGGAGTGAAATTACTGACCCAAACTAATCTCAAGCAGAGGCGTCCACATCTCACCTCCTATCCTCCCACCCGGGGGCCCTGCACATCGTGGGTGTCTATTCAACATTCACCCTGCCACTGAGCATAAGCGGGTGAAAGGACCGTGGCTCGGCTTGCCTCCTGACCACCTCACCCGAAGCAGTGCGGCCAGCCACTGCCTGTCCTGGCCTAGGTTGTTTCCTGGCACAACCTAGCCTCGTCCATGCCTCCTGACTATGCTGCCCCTTCAGCCCGAGCCCCGGAGCCTCACTCACTGTTCTTGAGGAAGCGCTCCTCATGCAGCACAGCGCCTGCCTTCATGCCCAGCAGGGCCTCCTGCAGCAGCCAGTATAGAGTCAAGGCAGTGGTTACCCGCAGCCGCCCAGGGCCCCAATCAATTCTCCCTCCGCCGAAGATGTGGCGGCGGCAATGGAATTTGTAAGGTTGAAAAAGAATTGGGATGCTGTGGGAAAGTTATTGGGAATGCTAATGATGGTGAGAGTGAAGCTGTAGAAGATCCTCAGGACTGTAAAGATACCACTGAATTTACTAAGTGGGAGATTTCAGGACAATGATAACTATTTTCAAGTGGATTATGGAATGAATAGTAATAACAAGTGAAAGCACCAAATACAGACCTCTATGTCAAGAAGTTTGGTGGTGAGAAGAATGCTGGGTTTTCTCTTTTCTCTGGACTAGTTTAATCTCCTGGCTGTGTTTCTTTAATTCTCTTGATTTATCATATCAACACACATCATACTTTATTATAAGTATATGGTATTTTGTTTGTATTCTCCAGTGCTCTGTAAGAGTAGTTACCACATCATATTCATCTCTGTATCCCAGAAACCTAGCACAGTGCCTAGTGTGTAAATGGGTTAAATGAAATGAATTTTTCTAGTATGCTGCCAAATACATGACTAAAATGGCTGGCTATGCTTTCCAGATTAAGGAACAAGTGAAGCCATTAGGAGCTTAATGGATTAGTAAAATAGGGAAGGGGCTAAGAAATCCGTGCAGTAAATGTAGTGTGTTCAGTTGAAGCAGGCAATATCCCACTAGATTTCTTGTCTTTTTCATCTTTAATCTCTGAGAAGAGAGGATATTCCTGATTTCAGTAATAAGCTGGTTTTGTTCAAGAGTGGAAAACTTCTCTTTACCTTGATTGTATGGGTGGCTGGCTATATTGATAGGCTTTCTTCTTTTTGCCAGCTACTGTATTTTAACATGGATGAACTAGTAGGTTTGAGGGGGGAAAGAGTAGTGGTCTATTTATCAGGAGACCTGAGTCCCAGCTTTATCAATAGCCACCTATGTAAAAGACAGTTCATTACATGATCTTTAAAATTCCTTCTAGGTCTTATATTCTTTAGTATTGCCAGTAATTGACTTAAGACTGATAATTAAAGAATTTAGCTACAGAACAATGAGCTGAGCAAGGAAACCATCTTTTCTTTACATACAAACATGGTTTTAGAAGTACCAGTTCTTAACTATGATAGGAAAAATTGAAAGCAGCTCACTATATTGTATTTATCCCTATATATCAAAGATGTCTTGACTTTTAGATATAAGGTTTTATTTTAGCTAGCTGAACAGCAATTAAGATCTGACTTTTTTATTTTTAGGACCGTAAGAGGCAATATGAGCTGATGAAACTTGAAAGAAACTTCCAGAAGCAGTCCAATGTGCTCAGGCGTAAAACTGAGGAGGTAAGTAAGAAAATCCAGGCTGCTAGGTCAAAAGTGTTGTCATCTTCAGGTGTAGATGCTGCCAGTGTTATGAGAAATCAGGGATTTCAGTTATGACCAAAAATTCCGAAATCTTGTTCCCTGTTTATATGTTATGAACGGTGACTAGATAAAAACATGATGGGAAATGGTAGTTTTCAAATAAAGATTCTTTTTCTAATTGGGTTTCATTCCAAAAAACACAGAGTAATACTGATATGTGACATTTCCAAGCATTTTTAGTCTACAGAACATCGCAGGGATTTAGCTCAGTGGTCCCGGCACCAGCCTCGCAAGCACAAGGTCCCAAGTTCGATCCCCGGCACCAAACAAACAAAAACAAAAACAGAACATCCTTGAATGTATTTCTCCCCTGTGCTCTAAAGTAGTAACTATTCACTGGTATATCCATGGAGACTTGTAAACCTGGTTCCTATAGGAACTTAAACCTAGAATTTCTTTTTCTACTAATATGCTGTAAAATTAGAATGTTCTTCTTATTACCTTTCATTCAACATAACTGTGTGCCCTTTTTATTTAGGCAGCAGCTGCCAATAAGCGTCTCAAGGATGCTCTCCAAAAGCAACGGGAGGTCGCAGATAAGCGGAAGGAGATTCAGAGCCGTGGAATGGAAGGCACTGCAGCTCGAGTGAAGGTATAGACAGCTTTAACTGCCTTTTCTCTTTTTTTTTTTTTTTTTGATACCGGGGATTGAACTCGGGTCCTTGAGCTTGCGCAGCAGGCGGCGAAACCACTGAACTAAATCTCCGGCCTGCCTTTTCTCTTATGAGCACTGGAGACAGGAAGAAGTGAGAAATAGCTTTCTTTTGGTTTAGAAGTAAACACTAGAAAATTTAAAGTTTTACCTCAAACCCTTGTTTACTAAAAGATACAAATATCTTTACCCTTTTTTTGCCCTTTCTCTGCCTTTTTTATTCTATCTGGAACCCCAGCCAATTGGATAGTGCCTGCCCATATTGAAGGTAATCTTCCCCATTCATTCTACCTACTCACGGTGCCAGTCTCCTCTGGAAACACCTTCAGAATACAACACAAATAATGCTTTTCCTGTTCTGTAGCTTTTCTTTAATCCAGGGAAGTTGATGCCTGAAATTAACCATCCCATGAATAAAGCTGCTATTTTTTTTTTAAAAAAGCCTCACATACAAGTGTCTTTATAAACATATGAAATCATTTCACTTGGGTAAATAGCTAGGAGTAAGACTGCTGGGTCATAAGTTAAGTGTATACTTTATTTTATTTTATTTTATTGGTACCAGGAATTGAACTCCAGACCTTGCGCTTGCAAGGCAGGCGTCAGAACCACTGAGCTAAATCCCTGGCCCCTATACTTAAGTTTATAAGAAACTGCTAATTTGTTTATCCAGTGCTGGTATATAGAGATACAATTGATTTTTGTATATTAACTTTTATCTTATGTTTTACTAGTCTGCTAGCTTTTTTGTAAGTTCTTTGGAGTTTTCCGTGTAGAAATCATGCCACCTGTAAATACAATTTTATTTCTTCCTTTCTAATCTATATATCTTTTAACTTTTTTACCTGCCCTGTTCTATCTGCTAAGACCTTCAGGGTGATATTGAATAGGACTAGAAAGAGTAGACATCTTCCTGTTCTTCTTAATCATAGAAGGAAAGCATTCAGTCTCTCACCATTAAGTATTATGTTAGCTGTAAGTTTTTCATAGATGCCCTTTATCAAGTTTAGGAAATTCTTATCATCAATTTAATGTAAGTTTTATCATGAATGGATATTAAATTTTGTCAAGTGCTTTTTTGTCTCTAAGTTGTTGATTTGGTGAATTACTTTGAACAGTGCTCAAATGTGCAACCAGCCTTGCATCTCTTGAATAAACTCCATTTGGTCATGATACATCATCCTTCGTATGTATTGTTGAATTCAACAATACAGGTAGTAGCTGGCTTACTTAGACTGTTTTGACTTTACAGTGGTGTGAAATATGTATTCATTAGAAACAACTTCACGTTTTGGATTTTGATCTTTTCCCAGGCTAATAATATATGGTAGGATACTCTCGAGATTCTGGGCAGTAGCAGCGAGTTCTAGCTCCCAGTTGGCTGTGCAATCATGCGGATAAACAACTGATACTCTATAGTGTACTGTGTTGCCAGCATTTTTGATTATTGTGTTAAGTGTTTTTATATGCCATCATGACTACAAAACACCTATCTTTTTCTCCTATACCCATACAATCATTTTTTTCTCATGTTCAGTATAGTATTCAATAAATCCATGGGATATTCAATACTTTATTATTATAAAATAGACTTTTCATTAGGTGATTTTGCCCAACTGTAATATAGGTGTTCTGGGCACATTTAAGATAGACAAGGCTAAGCTATTTATGATGTTCATTAGATTAGGTAGATTAAGTGCATTTTAAATTTGGGATATTTTCAACTTACTCTGGGTTTACTGGGATGTAACCCCATTATAAGTTGAGGAACATCCGTATATAAAATAAAGTTTTGGTTTAAAATTTTTACATCTATGTTCTTGGTCTATAGTTTTCTTGTGATGTCTTTGGTTTTAGTATCAAGATAATGCTGGCCTCATAGATTGAGTTAGGAAGTACTCCCTCCTATTCAGTTGTCAAGAAACCTTTGTATAAAATTAATACTGTTTCTTCCTTAAAAGTTTGATAAAATTCACCAGTAAAGCCATCTGGGCCTGGAGAGTGTTTGCTTGATTGTTTTTACTTTTTTAGAAGAAAGGTATTTAGTAAAATTGAACTTTAAAAAAAATTGTTGTCAGTGCTGGGTGTAGTGGTGCATGCCTATAATTCAAGCAACTCAGGAGGCTGAGGTAGTAGGATCTCAAGTTCCAGGCCAGCCTGGTCGACTTAGCAAGACCCTGTCTTACAATAAAAAGGTCTGGGGGTGTAGCTCAGCAGTAGAGCACTTGCTTAGCATGTGTGAGGTTCTGTGCTCAAACCTCAGTACCACAAAAAATCCACAGTGGTGTCATTTCTCTCATTTCTGTTACTGATATTTTTTTGTTTTTACCTTTTTCCTGAGGTTTATCAAAGAACCAACTCATTCTGGTGAGTGATTAAAATGGTAACTTTTATGTTATATATATTTATATATTTTATCACAATAAAACATTTTTAAATTCAGCTCATTAATTTCCACCCCAATCTTCAAGTATTTATTTATTTATTTATTTTAGTTTTTTGAGACAGGGCCTCACTATGTAGTTCAGGCTGGCCTTGAACTCACTATGAACTCTCGGCAATCCACCTGCCTCAGCCTCCTGAGTGCTGAGATTATAGGCATGTGCCACCACGCCTGGCTCCAATCTTTATTATTTTGTTACTTCTGCTTAGTTTGGATTTAATTTTCTCTTATTTTATTAGTGTCTTGAGGCAAAAGCCGACATCATTGATTTTCAATCTTTTTTTATATATAGTTTTATTTTTTTTCCCCTGGTTCTGGGGATCAAACTCAGGACTTTGCCCTTGTGAGCCAGGTGCGGAACCACTGAGCTAAATCTCTGGCCCCAATTTTCAGTCTTTATTGTTTTCTAATATAGGTATTTAGTGCTAAAAATACTATAGTACTTTTACTAAAACATCCCACAAATTTTGATATTATATTTTATTTTCATTCAATTCAAAATATATTCTAATTTACCCATTGATTTCCTCTTTGACCTATGAGTTATTTAGAAGAATATTATTCAGTCTCCACATAATAGGGGATTTTTCCAAACATCTTTTTTTTATTGATTTCTAGCTTTATTCACTCATGACCAAACAACATACTTTGTATGACTTGAATCTATTTGAACCCATTGTGACTAATTTTATGACCCAGAATATGGTCAATCTTGGTAAATATTCTATGTGTACTTGAGAAGAGTGTGTATTCTGTTGTTGTACAGAGCATTCTATAAAAATCATATTGACTTGATGGGTTGTGCTGCATTCCTAACATACCCTGGCCGAAATTCTGCGTACTTGTCCTACCAACTATTGAGGGAAGAGTATTGAAGTCTCCAATAATTTCAGATTTTTCTATTTTTCTATGTAGTTCTGTTTCTGCTTAATGTATTTTGGAGTACTGTTGTTAGAGGCATGAAAGTTTAGGATTAATTGACCCCCTTGTTATTATGAAATGAACTTCTTTATCCTAATAATAGTCTTTATCTTAACATCTACTTTTGGTAATATTAATACAGCCCTCTAGCTTTCTTTTGATTAGTTTTAACATGATATTTTGTGACCCTTTTAACTTATTTGTGCCTTCATTTTTAAAATGAGTTTCTTAAAGACAGCATATAGTTGGTTCTGTTACCTTGTTTGTTGACTTATGCAGTCAAACCGTGGATTTCAAGTATCTTGATCAGTGAGTGTTTCACAAGACCAGAAAACATTTTTAAGAAATTTTAACTTGATAAACAAGCAATGTCTTGCAGTACAAGTAGTACATCATGCCAAATGTCACATAATCACAACTCATTTCTCTCTCTCTCTCTCTCTCCTCTCTCTTCTTTGATATATAAGTGCTTTGAATGAATTCTTCTCGCAAACCAAGGTTTACTGTGTATGGTTTTGTTTCACAGATTTTGGTGCTTTGTTATTAAGGACATAAACATTCAGGCCATTCAGGCTCATGTTCTCTTTTAAACAGTTGACATCTTTGTCATGATGAAATGATCCTTTTATCACTGGTAGTATTTTTTTCACAGGAATTTTACCTTATTTGATATTAATATAGCCATTCCAGCTTTCTTTTGATTACTGTTAACATAGTATACTATCTTTTGTTTTACTTATTAAGTTTATTGGTACATTTTAGGTATACAATATGATGACGTTCATCACTGAGAACTTGTACCTTTACATGATATATCTTGGTTCTTATTTTTTCTCCATTCTCCTGCCCTCCCTTCAACCCCCCTACCCCTCCATATTTACAAAGACTTTGTTTCCATTTTTTGCTTTTCTCATATTTTTTCCTATTTCACTTAAGAGTATAGCCTCAATGTGCTTCCATTTAGCTATAAGTGTCTCTGGTTTCTCATTCTTTATGGCTGAGTAGTACTCCATTTTATATTTAAAAATACATCTTTTTTATCCAGTCTCCAGTTGATGGGCAATTGGGCTGTTTCCAAGTTTTAGCTATTACTGTGTTGCTATAAACATGGGTGTAATTCTAGGCAGCAAAGACAAGGTAGGGGGAGTATCACAATCCCCAACTTGAAACTATACTACAAAGCTACTGTGATAAAAACAGCATGGTACTGGCAAAGAAACAGACCTGAGGATCAATGAAACCGATTAGAAGATACAGAAACAACTCCAGACATACTCAGCCTGCCTCATCTTTGACAAAGGAGCCAAACACCCTCACTGGAGGAAAGATAGCCTCTTTAATAAATGGTGCTGGAAAAATTGGGTTTCAACTTGCCAAAGTTTAAAACTAGACCTATATCTCTCACCATGCACTAAACTAAAATTGAAATGGGTCAAAGATCTAAGTATTAAAACAGAAACACTAAACCGGCTGGAAGAGAGATTAAGAGGGATTTAGCTCAGTGGTTTTGACGCCTGCTGCGCAAGCGCAAGGACCCAAGTTCAATCCCCGGTACCAAAAAAAAAAAAGGAGAACTCGAAGACATTGGCATAGGAAAAGAGTTCATGAACAAAACCTCAGTCACATGTGAACTAAAAAATCAACAGCTAGGATCTCATCTTATTAAAAAGCTTCTGCACAGTAAGAGAAACCACCACAGAGTGAAGAGACAACCCACCATCTGGGAAAAAAATTTTTACCAGCTATTCCTCAGACAAAGATCTACTATCTAGAATATATAAAGAACTTAAAAAAATCAGACCCCCCAAATTTAAAGACCCAGTCCAAAAATGGGCATCTGAAATGAACAGACGTTTCTCAGACAAAGAAGTAGAAACAGCAAATAAACATATGAAAAATGTTTATTGGGCCAGGGATTTAGCTCAGTGGTGCTGCCACCTGCCTTGCAAGTCCAAGGTCCTGAATTCGATCCCCAGTAGCAAAAAGAAAAAAAATGTTCAATGACACTGGTCATCTGAGAGATGCAAATGAAAACAACACTGAGATTCCACCTGGAATCAAGAAATCAACCAATAACAAATGGTGGCAGTGTTACATAGAAAATGGAACCCTTCTCCACTGCTGGCGGGAGTATAGACTGGTGTAACCACTGTGGAAATCAGTATGGAGATACCTCAGAAAACTAGGATTAGAGGTCCCATTTGACCCAGCTATTCCCCTGCTGGGTATTTTCCCCAAAGAATTAAAAGAATCATACCACAGTGATATATATGCACCCATGTTTATAACATAATATATCTTCATCAAAAGCAGATAAGTTCTCAGGAATGGCTAGTAGCTTTTTTTGTTTGTTTTTGGTGCTGGGGATTAAACCTACAATGTTGTGTATCTTAAGCACATCCTCTACCACTGAGCTGAATCCCCAGTCCCTGATGTTACTATTTTTAAAAATTAATTTAGCAAATTATGTTTTTTTTATTAAAATTACCTTTCATTCACTTTAAAAATTATAATGGTTATCTATTAAATAAAATAGTAGAAATAGTCTTCAATTCTGTATCATAACTAATTAAAGGCAAAAAACAAATGTTAAGAAAATGGGGAAAGTAAAGACAAGATACATAGAAATACTAGGATATCTACAGAAATATTTTCTGTAGAAATCCTCTTTCTTGTTCCCTTTTGGGATATTGTTATTAAAGCCTCTTCGAGAGATACAAATGGAAATCTCACTTCTAATTACTTGAGCTCTGGTCCAAATGAAATTAAGTCTGGAGCTGAATCTAGCTCATCAACCAATGATTCCTCATCCCTGATTTCTCTTCTAGAATTGGCTTGGAAATGAAATTGAGGTTATGGTCAGTACTGAGGAAGCCAAACGTCATCTGAGTGACCTTCTTGAAGATAGAAAGATCCTGGCTCAGGACCTGGCTCAACTCAAAGAAAAAAAGGAATCTGGGGAGAATCCTCCTCCTAAACTTCGGGTAAGTGCCCTTATGAAAAAAAATGTTAGCAATACTCAGACTCTACATTCCCTAGAAATCCTCACTGCTTTAGAAGATTACTTTCCTTTGAGAACTTTACCCTTAACACTCACTATTCTTCTTTACAGAGGCGCACATTCTCACTTGCTGAAATGCCTGGTCAAGTTTCAGAGTCAGAGGATTCTATTACAAAGCAGATTGAAAGTCTAGAGACTGAAATGGAACTCAGGTAACAGGACTACCTTTAAGACATAAACATTTATGCTTGGAACCAAAATACAGCCTATCAACCTCGTCATTCAAAAGCTCATTTTTTAAAAGATTTATGATGGTAGAAAAATAAAAGAAACAATATTTTGAACCATATACTATATTAGACATGTTAGATACATTGGAGATCATTTAATTTGGTTTTAGCAATACATAACTAGCTGTTTATCTTTAGATACACATATAAGTCACTCAACATTTAAGTTCCTGCATTGTGCTACACTCCATGCAGTGCAATAAACAGAAAGAAGTATGGCACTATCTTTGCTGCCAAGTAGAAATTATGTATTCGATGGAGTCATTTGTTACAATTTCACAAATGTGGTAAAGTATTGATCACTTCCAGTTGGTTATGATGAAAGTATTTACACCACAGAAACTGGCAAAAACTACAAATCGGGGCTGATGTTTTATTTTTGAGGATCTCACTAAGTTGCTAAGTTGCCCGGGCTGGACTCGAATTTGCAATCCTCCTGCCTCAGCCTCTTAGAATGCTAGGATTACAGGTATGCACCACCGCAGCTGACTAAGGGCTAGTTTTTTAAATGCTGGCTGACAAACATACACCTGCACACCACATCATAAGTAAATGATTATGTACATACTATATAGGGCAGGTGCCAACTAGAAAGAATAAGGGACATGGATTGTCAGAGAAGACAAGAAAGGGCATATGATATGACTCTGAAGTGTTCTCTCCTGCCTCTTCCCCAAGGCTGCCCTGACTCTTCATCCCTCACTATTTTTTTTTTTAATGCTGGGAATAAAACCCAAGGACTCATGCATGCTGTACTACTGAGCTACATTCTCAGCCCCCACTTAATCTTTTGCTAATCTTTGTGTTCTTTCACCGCCTTTAGGATTTATAGTACTTAATTATGTGGCACAGATGATACAGTTTATCTTTGTGTTGAGCATTTGTTTTATGTTTTAGTTTTCTCGATCTAAGGGATTGAAGAAAAGGACTACATATTAGACAAGGCTTCTCAAAGTGTAGTCTGCAGGGCCCTGAGGGTCTCCAAGATCCTACTAGGGAGTCTGACTGGCAAGTATTTGCATAATAATAGTAAGACCTTACTTACCTTTTTTACTATGTTGACATTTGAATTAATAGTGCAAAAGCAATAATGGACAAAACGGTTGACACCTTAGGCTGAACAAAAAATGTGGCACCTACATGAACTAGTGGTCAGTTAGTTGTACATGACAGTTTAAAATTGTTTAACAAGCCAGTCTCACTTAAGAGTGGCTTTGATAAAGCACTGAAAATTGTTAATTTTACTAAAACACCACCCTTCACATCTTTTTAATATGTGTGATGAAACAAAGAATGCATGAAACACTTCCACTACATACTCAGCACAGTAGTCATCCCAGGAAAAGCACTATGCCATTGTTTGAGGCGTTAGTTCAATGGCCTTCTTTTTCATGGAATATCAGTTTTATTTAGAAGAATAACAGAGGTAAACTGGTTAGTCAGACCTGATTACTTGGCAGTCATGTTCTCAGAAATGAACAATGACCCTATCACTTTAAAGAAAACAACTGACAGCATTTGTTACCAAAGATAAAATTAGAGCTTTGAAGAAAAACTTAGAATTTTGGAAAACTTGTATTTCCTACTATAAGCTTGATTGCTTTTCACAGCTTTTCTGATAAGGCCAGTAATGATATTTAAAAATATGATTTTAAAAATATATTTTATAATAAAATATGTTAATTTTTGAGGACCTGTATGATTCAGTGGACTACTGTTATTAAAAAGACATGTTAGAGAATCATGTATGGGCAAAAGACCAAATTGCATTTATTTGACTTACCCAAATGTGGTATTTTATTATAATGCATCTTGTATCTATTTACATTTCAAGCCATTCCAAACCATTTAACACCCATACAAGTACCAGCCCAAACTGAATAATTGTTATTCGCATTGATTGTTCAAAATCTCTCTCATTTGTTTTTTATCTTTGCCCTCATCTCCAGTTCTCAACTATGAAATCAAATTTCCTCTTAACCTCTGAATTTTCCCCCAAACACTCTGACTTGACTTATGTCTCGTACTGTCTCAAGTAGGAATCTATTTTAGCTCTGACTGCATGGAACTTTAACAAGGGCATTGGCCATTGATTGTGCCCTGTCCAGGCCAACTTAATCTCACATCACTTCCCACACTCCCACACCATCACTTGCTCTAAATTTCCTCAGAATTCTGCCTCAGAATTTCCCTGAAGACAGCCACTACTGAGGTTCAAAGACAACCCAAACGTTAACATATTGTTTCCTAAGATAGATTTTGTCAAAAGGACATCTGTTCTCATGTTTCTGAGGCCACCCCTATATTTTAAGTGTTTTACATACGTACACACTCCCATATACGTATGGAATTTTTTGTAATGTAAATTCACAAGCAAAAAAATAGCTCACCATATTGATTTAATATGACAGTATTAAAAGTTTTTTAATAATAGTTTTAATTGATCAGTAGGTACTAAGTTGTAGTTAGGCGTAAGAACCTCGAGTGCTCTTCCACATGAGAGTGATTATAGCTAACAATGTACTGTACATTTCAAAAAGCTAGAAGAAAGGATTTTTAAAGTTTTCACCATATAAAAATGGCAAATGTTTGAGAAGATATGTTTAACCTGACTTAAACATTACACTACATATATACATATCAAAACATCAGTTTTTGTGTATTAGTTGAAAAATAAATTTAATTTTGAAAATAAAAGCCAAAAGAAACAATAATAGTTTCCAATTCTACATTGTAACTAACCTTTAAAGAACTACCACTCCACAAGCTATACCATAGTCTTAAAGAATATCCATAATTATCTGAAAATTGCTAAAATACTCCTCTTTTTTCTAACTACATATCCACTTGAGGCCGGGTTGTCTTCATTTATATAAACTAGAATGGCATGTCACAAAAGACTTAGTGCATAGGAAAGTGTGAGAATCCAACTGTGTTGGCGCTAAGCCAGACATTACAGAGATTTGCAAAATGTAAACTGTAAAATATTCCCACTCTTCTCCCGCAATCATTTTTGGTCTTGGAAAATGTATTTTTCATAAAATATATTTATGTATAATAAGTTTTTAATTTTTAAATGAATTAATCTAAGTTTTCTGTTTCAGTTTATAATACTATAAATATTTATATCTGAACAGGATTTCTTGGAAGTCCTTAATTTTTTAAAATGTAAAGGGGTCCTGAGACCCCAAACTTTGAGAGCTACTGTCTTAGATTACTTTTGTACCCATCTTCCTTACAACTACCTAACATAGCACTGCATGTTTTAAACACCTGCTGGTATTCTCCCTCTCACTTAACACAGCATATGTGAGAAGGAAACTAATTAATGTAATTAAAATATTATGTACACTTTGTTCTAGACCATACTTGATCAAAAAGTATCCAGAAGCTATAAGCAAGGTCAGGGTATCTTTTTAAAAATTTTTATTACTACATGTTTACAGTACATAATGATTACATTCACAGTGGGGAATTGGTACATGTACATAACACAACTTTTTTCATCCCCTTCCCCTCCCCTCTCTCCTCCTTCCTTCTCTTGGTTGGGTCAGGGTATTTAGTCTTAGAAACTTCTCGGTCCTATGTCAGGGAAGTCAAGATAACTTCTCATAACACCATCAATTTGGTGTTGATTCTAGCAAAGAGAATCTACCTGTTCTTGGGAGATTTTCCCTCAGGTCTCTAACCCAAATGTTATCCTTGCATGCACGGGCCACTGTATCACAGTTGGAGTTTATATAGGACTTTAAGACAAAGTCATAGTATAATCAATGCACACAACAAAAGCCTTGCTCTAATAAATCTTTTCAAGTCCCACTATATATGACCCATTTCTTTCAATCAATAGTAAAATAAAAACCATTTGGAGGGGCCAAGGATTTAGCTCAGTGTGTCTGGCGCCTGCCTCACAAGCGTGCAAGGTCCTGAGTTCAATCCTGGTACCAAAAAAAAAAAACATTTGGATAATCTCTTGGAATCTATCTATAACATGTTTTGAGATATGTATAAAATTTTAACCAGATGGCCCAATTTTTGTTTTTTGTAGTACTAGAATTGAACCCAGGGCCATTGCACTGAGCTACATGTTCATTTTTTTTATTTTTTACTTTGAGACAGAGTCTTGCTAAGTTGCCCAGTTGGGCTTCAACTTGGCATTCTCCTCCCTCAGCTTCCCATAATGTGGGGATTATAGGCATTTGCCACCATGCCTAGCTTCAATCGTTATTTAAATGATTATTTGACTGATTATTCCATTCATAAAATTCTTAGAAGTTTCTGCTTAGAGTGCTTCCCCTTCTTGGTGTTAAGGCTACTCACAATAAGCCTTGCTGTCTCTCCCTGAAGGAGTGCTCAGATTGCTGACCTCCAACAGAAGCTCCTGGATGCAGAAAGTGAAGACAGGCTGAAACAACGTTGGGAGAATATTGCTACAATTCTAGAAGCCAAGTGTGCCCTGAAATATTTAATTGGAGAGGTAAACATCACTCTCTCTACCAACAACTAGGGATTTTGGTGGGCAGGTTGAAATAAGATACCTTGAAATACTGTCATAGGTCATTGCCAATTATCATTACAGAAACCCCAATGGCACTAACATTAGAGTTTAGTGGTTAAACCTTGGAAGAAGCAAGTACACACCAATCACAAAAGTAATGACTCACAAATTGATACTTGTCAGACCTGGCATATAACAAGTACTCATTAAATGTTAGCTGCTGTTAACTAGGAAAAGACCAGGATGCCTTAGTAGGCCATGGTTAAACATAAACTGTTATATATTGTACTATTTTAAAGCACTAATTAAATGTATATTCAAAAAGTTTAAAAAACAGTCTAGAAAAAGGAAAACTTAAGCATCTTCTGCTATATAAAAATGTATTTTAAGGAAAAGCATCTTCACTGACTTGGAAATAATACATCATCTTACATTGTCACAGAGGAATGAAAGTTAATTACCACTGGTGATTGAGGCACTTTTCACTCAAGACAAGAATACAAACTGCCCAAATTCACAAGTTCAAGCAACACCACCCTTTATATGTTTTGTGTTGGCTTAACAGGCTTGTCATACTGAAGAATCTGATTAGTCTTGTGAAAATTGGTATTTATGATGTTCACCATCTAGGCTACTAGTGAATGTGAAGCTAGGCTAACACAGGATATGAATCTAGCCTAAAGAGCCGGATCTGCAGCTTCAGCTAATGTGCCTACGAGTTCTGACATGTGAACACAGACATTCTAAGACAAGTCAGAATTGGTCATAAGGATGTGTTCTGTGAATTTCTCTTTAAAATTAAGGAAAAAGTCCTTAAATGTCAAAATATTAGAGTTGTCAGATACTATTTGTGTTAGGTTTATTCTTGTCTTGGAACAGAGAAAGAAATAAAATGTCCTTAGCCGTGACTTCCAGCCCTAGGATATATGTCTCAGTAGAAATACAGTCTCTTAGCCTAGGAATAGAACAGTAGTATTGTTAGTATTCAGTGTCAGAATCTCTATGACATGAAAAAATAAGAATGAATTTTGACATGGAGGAATTTTTCGCAGACCATTTCAAGAAAGCTGCCACTTTCCTACCTAATGAATGGGGAAAGGTGGATCATTCTTCAAGTAAACTGATCTTCTTTTATCCCACCCAGCTTGTCTCATCCAAAATACAGGTCAGTAAGCTTGAAAGCAGCCTGAAACAGAGCAAGGCCAGCTGTGCTGACATGCAGAAGATGCTGTTTGAGGAACGAAATCATTTTGCTGAGATAGAGACAGAGTTGCAAGCTGAACTGGTCAGAGTGGAGCAACAGCACCAAGAGAAGGTAAAATAGCAAGGCCAGAAGCTATAGTGGAGACACAAACTACCATTGCCTTTTATTGTTGGTTTTAAAAAGTAGTGACTTCCTTCAAAAGCTATGTTGTCTTTTCCAAATTTTGCCAATTAAAAAATCTGAAACAGAGAGAAGTGACTTGTCTAAGTTTACAGCTATCAGTGACAATGGCTCTTAGCCTTTAACTTGAGTCCCAAGATTAATGTGCTAAGAAACATCGTTGCTATGCTTACCACATCAAGCCATATGAGCAAAAGACAACATTTACCTCTAAATCACAATGAGGTAACCTGGCTTAACTAGGTTGAAATTCCTTTTTCTTCTTGCTCCTTTAATATCACCCAGTGTGTTGTGTCTTTCTGCAGGTGCTGTACCTTCTCAGCCAGCTGCAGCAAAGCCAAATGGCAGAGAAGCAGCTGGAGGAGTCGGTCAGTGGAAAGGAACAACAGCTGCTGAGCACACTGAAATGTCAGGTATGAGAAGGAGGAAAAGGTCTCCTGAGATGGGCTTCATAGGCCTAACTGAGAATCCTGTCTCTTTTATTTAGACCATTGTCCTTACAGCAGAGTTATTACATTCTGGAGAAAGGCTTACAGTGGTAGCCTTTTTCTTCGTGGCCCAGGTTAGGGGTAATCAGAGTATAGACACATGCAGAATAACTTTGTTTTTGGTACCAGAAAAGCAGTACATACTCCATACCAGACTTTGAAACCTCCTGTTCTTTTGCCTCAACTCAGAGCTCTAAAGAGTTGAGGAAATAAAATCATCTAGTAGTTAGAATCCTGGAGGCATTCAACTGTATATTCCTGAGTTTGTTCTGAGCTGAGATCTGACATGTTTATAAAATGCCTGGGGTCTGAATTCCTTCCAGAAGCTGAGAACACCACACCCTTTAGTAGCATGTTGGAGCACTATTTTAGTCCAAATTAGAATCTTTTACTTGCATGACCATCCTCTAGGGTTTCCTTGGCATCTCCCACCTAAGACATAACCAAACTAGTTAAAGTTGTAGGTATGAATCCATTTTTTTAAGTGCCAGGATGTTTAATCAGGCTTATTAGAATAGCAAATAAACTGTCTAGTCTTCATTGAGAAGGATGAATGGAAGCACCTAACAAGGCTAACCCTCTGTGGGTTTCTGAATCAGCATCCTAATGTGAATAGGGGATACAGTGGTACCTTGGTTCGTGAACTTAATTCTTTCCACAATTCTAGTTGCAAATGGAATTGGATGAGAACTGAATAAGATTTCCCCATAAGGTCAACATTGAACCTAACCATTGAATTTGATTCAGCTCTTGTCCAATTCGGTTTACTACCAGATTCATGGAAAGAATTAAGTTCGTGAACCGAGGTACCACTATATGAGACTAGAGAATGGGAAAATAAAAAGGCGGGTTGTTGGACAGAGCCCATGAGGAATGTGGTCAAGCCTGCTGGAGAGCATTGGAATAGAAGTGGCATTCAAGGCACTTAGGAACTGGGAATAAGACATTTTTCAGAGTGCCAATCCCTGCTGTGCAAAAACCATCTGCTGCCAGCAACTTGGCAGCAGTATGTTTTCATCTATGTGAGTTGTGTGGTAACCCACATGTAATGCCAAAAATAACCCTGCCTATCAATGCACTATCTGGAAATAGGATGAAGAGCTTAAGAAGATGCAAGAAGTGTGTGAGCAAAATCAGCAGCTTCTCCGGGAGAATGAAATAATCAAGCAGGTAATACAAGATTTCTCAACACTTAAGCCCCGGGAGACCCTGTTGCCACCAAGGATAGTGGATGGGAGCAGCCGTCAGTTTGGTGGCTTGGCTCTGTTTTATGAGATCTGCACTGAATTTCTATGTGATACCATCTTGTGCATTTCAAAGTGGCATAAATACAAGTTTTTAAATATGCCCTTTTCTGAATTTAATACTGATTTTAGAACATGGGAATCTGTAAACCTACTCTACTGTGGTCCTGCCTCACTTTACTACAGTTTAAAATTGAGCTAGCCTAGGTCTGGAATCCTTGTTTAAGCAATGAACACTCCCAGAATCTGCCCTACATTATACACTGTCTTTCCTTTTCAAACAGAAACTGACACTCCTCCAAGTAGCCAGCAGGCAAAAACCTCATATTCCTAAGGATATCCTTCTATCTCCAGACTCTTCCTTTGAATATATCCCACCTAAGGTAAAATGCTTAGTGCCTATGATACCTTTGTATAGCATAGGTTTGGGATGAGTGTACTAAAATCACTTTATAAGGGATTAACAGTTAAAATTCCCAGTCAGATGTGGTGGCAGAAGCCTGAGATCCCAGCACTTAGGAGGCCAAGGCAGGAAGATCGCCATGTGTTTAAGACCAGACTGGACAAAAAGAAAGAGAGAGAGAGAGAGAGAGAGGAAGGAAGGAAAAGAGAGAGGGGGGAGGAAGGAAAAAAGGAAGGAAAGAAAGAGACAAAATTCCCAAATTTTAGTATCTCACTAGAGAGAGACAGGCAGACAAAATTCCCAAATTTTAGCATCTCAATTTTCCATGACATTCCAGATAAAACTATAGTACAATCCTAAGGAAAACAGGTATTCTTCCACAGTAGACTGACTTTTGGCCATACACAAGCATTTTGTAACACAACTGAGGAGGAGGAGGAAGAAGGGAAAAGAGCAATGTTCAACTGTCCATCCAAAGATACTTATCACATCAGGAGTCCTCCCTTCCTCCCTCAGATTGACCAGTCTCCAGTTTCTGTCCCTTCAAGGAGTCTGAGGCCAAAGATCAAAGCAGACTTTTTTCTAATTAATAAAGCTGAGTGGGATATATTTGAGAAGCTCTGAGAATATCACTGGCAACAGCTACTGGAAAGATATGATGCCATATGTATTTTTTAAATTTTTATTGAATAACCACTTGAAATATTTTCTTAGCCAAAACCTTCCCGTGTTAAAGAAAAGTTCCTGGAGCAAAGCATGGACATCGAGGATCTAAAATATTATTCGGAGCATTCTGTGAATGAGCAAGAAGATGATGATGGTTATGGTGATGATGGTGACGATGAAGAATGGAAGCCATCAAAATTAATTAAGGTGTCCAGGAAGAACATCCAAGGGGTAGGAACCAGCTCTTTAACTCTGTCACTGGTTCTTCTCATTAGTATTCACTGTCATTGGAACAGCTTTTTGAATCCAGGAATATGCTGGCCCCAGTCCTGCAAATGACCCCCTTTGATCCTATTTAGAAGCATTGACTCCACTAAGAGGGGCTTATTGGGCCAGCTCTGAGTAGAACCTGGAGTAGACACGTTGGCTCTCTGTTTTTTTAAGATCTTACTAGTCTGAATATGTAGTGTTCTATACCATTTTGTTGAAACTGATTCCAAAGTGATCATGTCAGTCCATATTTTTTATAGCACCTTGTAGTTCATAAACCATTCTCATATATATAATCTTTTAATCATCACAAAAAAATCCAGATGTATTTATCATGTGCATTTTACAAATGGACTTCAGACTCACAAGAAAGAAATAACCAAAGGTCATAAAACCAAGTGACATTTAGGACTTGAAACAGAATATTCTAACATTGAGTCTAGTTTGTTTCCACCACATTATGGTAACATCAGTAATAACTGCAGACCAGAAGCTGAGTGGGTACTTCATCATCTTTGCCTTTTTGCTTATAAATCTAAAGGCAAACAGATTTACAGAGAAAGCTAATAAAGATCAAACACATCAAGTTAAGGCTAGTTAGCAAAAATCTGACTTTGAAGCATACTTTATTTATTTACAATGATAGTTATCAAATATAGATGTTTTATGTTCAAATATTAACTTCCTAGGTACTACAGTTTACCACCATGACCCTACTGTGCCCTGCAGCCACATTCTACTCACAAAGGACAGTTCACAAATTACCTTAGCTGTTTTCCTAGAAGCTTACTTGATTTGATTAGCTGATAGTATACCATGTGGGAAACCAATCCTTATGAAACCACAGCACCAGAGCAAAGCAAGCCATAAGAAATAGATGGCCATGGAGTGTTAAGTCATATGGCCAGTCAGATTTTTCAGGAATGCAACATACCATGTACTCATGATGGGACTAAGAGCACATCCTTGGCCTCAAAAAGCTTATAATTTTGAGTGGAAGGGGTTGTTTGCTTGAGACTTTTTTCCTTTTTTTTTGGTACTGGGGATCGAACTCAGGACCTTGCGCTTGCTAGGCAGGCGGCAGAACTACTGTGCTAAATCCCCGGCCCTTGCTTGAGATTTTTTTAAAGATCCAGTCTCACTGTTTGCCAGCTTGGCCTCAAACCTGTGAACCTCCTGCTTCAGTCTCATGAGTAGCTATGATTATAGGTGTGTGCTAGCATACCTGGCAAGAGCTTATAATTTAATGGAAAAACAAAGCAAAGAAATCAAAGGATAGGGCCAGGGATTTAGCTCAGTGGGTCCGGTGCCTGCCTCGCAAGCGCAAGGTCCCAAGTTCGATCCCGGGTACCAAGAAAAAAAAAGAAATCAAAGGTTAACTAGAACCTCAGCATATTCATCTCAGGAAGATGAATTTTTTTTTTAGAGCCAAATGAAAGCTATAGTTTAAGAAGATGCCATCAAAGGAGGTGGCTATTACTACATTATAAAGTAGAAAGGAAACCACAGTCTTGGGAGCAACAGGGAGAACATTTCTAGCACAATGAATGAATAACATCTTGCAAAGACTATAAGATGGTAGAGCACAGAGGGTTGAGACACTTAGAGAAAATGGGACAGAATATGTCTGTCTTTCATTCATTTACTTGGCAAACATGAACACTCCCCTGTAGTTAAAGTGGAGAACATGAGCTGAATGTAGATTTAAAGGTCTTACTACTGCTGCTACTACTGTTAGTTATGCGTATGAGGCAGAGTTGAGAAGCACACATAGAAACAACTGGTAGAGGGCCTAAAACCACTGGAAAGGAGTTTTCCAACTATGAAGCAAATATGAGTATACTTGTTCTCAAGGAAAGTTTAATATATTTGTTAATATTGCTCTAACTTAAAAGGAAAATTATGGAAGTATAGTAAATATTGCAAGTAAATAATACCTGCTATCAATGTGAAATCCTAATTCTGAAACAGTAAGAGTTTATCCTTTTTAGGCCTTTCCCTAATTTTATAACTTGAGAAGTATGTACCACTGGACTTCAAGGGGAGGAGCAAATTGGCATAAAGTCTAGTTTTTCCCTTTTAGCAACTTATGTGGATGCTATGACCTCTGTTGATCGGATTGCTGTAGACACATTAGCTATGCATGAATTCCATCTTTCTTATTATTGCTACAGCCCAGCTGAAGATGGCTGGTATTATCACTTGGTTACTGAAAAGGAGACTGCAACAGCCACATTTTCTGCTTTTACTAAGGGGATGCTAAGGGTAGGTCATGTGCAGTAGTAGAAAAAGTAGCAAGTTAGAAGCCAGATAGTCACAGGTTCTAGTCATGAGTTTGCCACTCATTCTTTGGGTGACTTTGAGCAAGTCACTTAACGTCCCTGAGCTTAAGATTCCTTATCTATTCAATGAAGAGAATAGACTAGGGTAGGTGATGTATAGGATCCCTTCTAGTGCTAATGTCCTGAATCAAAGTAAAAGTCAAAGTTATATAAATGAGGTTTAATAATGTTACTTTTATATGGTGTTATATAGCATCTGAGAAGTTAAAAGAGGGAATATATGTAAAGAGCACCTTGTGAAGGATAAAATATCATACAGGTATTATTATTATTAAAGCACTGTAAACATTTTACAAATACTTTCATTTGTCACCTGTGCGAGAAAAGGGGAGCAGATGTTTTTGTTTGTTCCTTACTAATGAAAGAGTGGAGATGAACTTGGATGAAGTGACTTGTCAAAGGTCATGCCAAGTATTAATTTTAGGACTAAGGCCCAGATCTCCTAATTCATAGCCTGCTTTTATCCATTTAAAATTTTTGACCAGGGCCAGGGATTTAGCTCAGTGGCACCACACCTGCCTTGCAACTACAAGGTCCTGAGCACGGGAGGGGTGGGGCGGGGGTGGGGTGTGGATCTGAGCAGATCTTATCCTTCCAAGATACAATATAACACTGAACTTAGTTCCAGAAGAATCATAGGCTCTAAAGCAGTCATTCTCAATCCCAGCTCTGCACATTGGAATCCCAAAGGAAACTTTTAAACATAGGGAACTTGGGATGCCATCTCCAGGTATTCTGATTTAATTAGTCTGTGGTAGGCCTAGTCTTTTTGAAAAGCTCCCCAAACATTTCTTATTTGCAGCCAGGGTTGAGACCACAGGCTAAAGGGAACCCCATAGGTCTTTTACCTGTGCTTTTCACTCTATGTAATGAAACCTTGAGGTGGGCACAATGGTGTGTGCCTATAATCTCAGCTACTCTGGAGGCTGAGACAGAAAGTGAGTTCAAGGCCAGCCTAGGCAACTTATCAAGACCCTGTCTCAAAATACAATACAATAAATATAATACAATAATATGGGCTAGGAGTGTAGCTTAGTGGTAGAGAACTTACCTAATACATGCAAGGCCCTAGATTGAATCCTCAGCACTTCAAAGAAAAAGAATCCTATTACTTTTCACCCATAGTACTGGGATATGCCGGTGGCTTGTCAGCATTTGTGATATATACACACCCCACACACATACATATATATTTGCAGTTCTGTCTGTGTCAGTTATACTCACTCTCTGACATTCAGATCTGCTTCCTAGGATGAGAGAGAATGAGATGAAGTCATAGCTCATGCACATGGCATTTGTGCGACTACATCTATCATGTGTGTAATGACTATTCTATAGTACCACAACAAATGTTTATCTAGCCTCCACTTGCTTGGAGACTAGAGTAAGGAGAAGCTCATAGTCTCACAGGGCTGCCCATTCCACTAATTGTTAGAAATTATTTAGCTGAAATGTTCTGTCCTATAATAAATCATCCCATTAATGGGTCTTAGCTATGTCAGAGCCTCATTGTTCTTCTTAATGACAGCCCTTCAGATAACTCTGCCCTCATATTTTCCCTTTGAATAAAATAAAGAAACATGGACAGGGTAACAGCACTTTTGAAGCATTTTGATGAATTTGTAAATGGTCAAAGGGTCATACCCGGGTAACATCAGTCATGGTTCAGTGTTATCCTTGTGAGCTATCTCTAGGGCGTGTCACAGAACTGTCTTTTGCTGTGTCTTATTCAAAGCAGCCAAGATTTTGTGTAAATTCATATATCTTTCTGGAAGCCAACTTGAAAATACTATCCAAAGCCTTAAAAATGTTCCCATCATTCTTGCTTTGACAACACATATACTGAAAGAAAATGTCCCTATTCTCTGACCCAGTAATTATACATCCAGGAACTTATACTAAGGAAAAATGGTCATTGGCATGTAAATAGATTTATTCATTTAAAAAATCTTTTCTGAGTACCTATGTGTCAGTTACTGTTTCTAGGTGCTAAGAATACAACAAACAATACAGATGAGACCCTTGCCATTATGAAATACATTCTTATGGGGAGAGACATACAGTAACTAGAAAAACAAAATAATTTTAGATGGTAATATAGAAAAATAAAAGAAAATACAGTGAAATCGTAAAGAATGATGGAGTAGAAAGAGAGTATTTGGGAAAGGAAGACCTGTGTAAGCTAAGATCTGAACAAAGTGAAGGAGCAAATCAGGAGAACAATCAGAGGAAGAACATTTCAGGGAAGGGGAACAGCAAATGCAAAGACCTCAGGACAGGAAAGAACTTGGTGTCTCAAGGAACAGCTGAAAAAGCCAGTGTGGCTAGAATGTGTTAAGCTCTCATAGGAACTTAAAGACAGCAAGTGAGTTTTCTGGGAGATGATGGGAGGAGGGAGAAAGTAGTGGAAAAAAGTAAACCAAATAAGGTGTTATAAAATTCAGAATAAAAAAAGAAAGATATATGTGTCTTAGACTAGGATGGTAATGGTAGGAACTAAGGTAAATAGAATAAATTAATCATCATTTGGGGGAAAATTTAACATTAAAATGAAGGTTATACAAGAGAGTTACAGACAACTGTATTCTGTAAATAAAGAAAAGTTTTAATCTAAATGATATTAAGGAACATGGGATAAGGGAAAGAATGTTAAATATTAAATATTGTTATATTAAATACATTTTAATAATAATAAAAAAGAAGACGTGGGAGAGAGCAACACAAGATGAAGTCAGAGGTAGTCAGTCCAGATCAAGGAAGACCTTGTCAATCGAGGTATGGTTTAGATATTCACTACAACATGATTTATAATAGCAAACAATTCCTTTCAAAACAATCTTAATACCTAATATTAGGGGACTGGTTACATAAATTGACATGTCCACATGATGAAATGTTACAACTATTAAAATCATTTTTTACTTCCAATTTTTATAAAGAGATATATGATATCCACAGAACCAGGGGAAAAACCAGTTTCCTTTACCTTCACAACTACGAAACAAAGGTAATGGTTGTCATATGTAAAAGGCTTAAGGGTTTGAAGTTGATTGATCATAAACTCAGTATGAATCCACAATGTGTTTGTAAGAGTGGAAAATGTCACTATCAGGAGAATGGATAAATTGTGGCGTGTTCTTAGAGTGAAAATGAAATGGAACTGCAGCTACATGTTAGCAACACATAAGATGCTATTTAGATAAAGTTTAAACATGTGAAACACTTCCTTATATTTTTTGTAAAACTCCTGCATGGTAAAAGACGTGCATAGGAGCCGGGCATGGTGGTGCACGCCTGTAATCCCTGCACTCAGGAGGCTGAGGCAGGAGGATCACTGGGAGTTCGAGGGCAGCCTGAACTACAAAGCGAGACCCTGTCTCAAAAACCAAAAAGAAAAAAAAGGGCCAGGGATTTAGCTCAGTGGTGCTGCTGCCTGCCTCACAAGCGCAAGGTCCCAAGTTCAATCCCCGGTACCAAAAAAAGAAAGAAAGAAAGAAAAAGACATGCATAGGAGTGATAAATACCTAATTCAAGAGACTATTTACTCCTGGGGGACAGAGAGGCAAATGGAGTCAGGAAAGGGTAGACATGAGACTTGAATTATATCTTTACTTTATTGAGGGGAGGAGGAATGAGTTGGGTTTTTCTTCTTACTATTGTTGTCTGTGCTTTTGTATGCATGGAAGAAATGGTGCCCTAAAATAGGACACATTATTTCAAATACCGTATGGTCCAACTGACCTAGGGTATAATGAAATAATTGCTCCCCATGTTTTCTGAACTCCAGATTTTTGCCTGACTACGTTTGCTTTTTGATAGCCATTCACGCTATTGACATCTCAAATGCCTAGGCCCATTCTGCACAAACTACTTATAAGCTAGATTTTCTCCCATATTCTATTCATGTGGCTAATTTGGGGGGAACCTAAATACCACACTTAGACATATCCCTGTTATATCTTTTCTTTCTACTTTGAACCCATAATTTCAGCCTGTCAAAATATTTTTGGATTGTGATCCTGTTGTCATACCTATTAATCATCCTCCAAGCATTGTGCCACTGTTAGAGCTGATAAATATTCCTACCTGGTAGACTGGTTATAACATTTCATATTTATGCTGGGTGTGGTGGTGCATGCCTATAATCCCAGCACTTGGGAGGCTGAAACAGGAGGATTGCTGCAAGTTTGAGGCCAGCCTGGGCTAAATAGTTCAAGGACAGCTTAAGCTACATGGGGAGACCCTGTCTGAAAAAAAAAAAAAGATTTCAGGCTGGGGATTTAGCTCAGTGGTTCCACTGCCTGCCTTGCAAGCACAAGGACCCGAGTTCAATCCCCAGTACCAAAAAACAAAACAAAACAAAAAAAGATTTCATATTTATATATATGAAAGTACTCTAGAAACTATAAAATATAAATGTGAGTTGGAAAGTACAGTTAGTCTAAAAAAGACATCAAGCAACTTATGCTCAGTCCTTAAATATACCGAACTATACAATATGCCCAACTCACTGTTCTTCAGTTTGCTCATAAAACTGTAAAAGTAAAAAAAAAATTTGTCGTAAAAGTCTGTCAGTTGCCTTGCATTATTATAATATTCCTCTCATCTATCCATTAAGTATACTACCAGAAAAAGAAAATGGGTTTGTCTGCCATGACTTACTTTGGTAAACCTGTAGTAATTCTTTTTTTTTTTTGCTTCAATTCTTTTATTGGTACATTTTAGGCATACGATACGTTTACATTTATCATTGGGTGCTTGTACCTGTACATGATGTATCTTGGTTCTTATTTTTTCCCCATTCCCTGTGCTCCCTTCATCCCCTCCACCATTCCCTATTTACAAAGACTTTGTTTCCATTTTTTCCTTTTCTTATAATTTTTCCTTTCCCTTCTTTCCTTTCCCCTTCCACTCCCACTTCCCCTACCCCTTTGGACCTTTTCTTCCTATTTCAAATTATCAATTATTCATTTTAATCATTTTAATCCTTATTTACACTTTCAGTTTCTCACACCAAAGAAACTATTTGGTATTTACACATGTGTGTCCTATTTATTTCACTTAAGAGTATGTCCTCAATATGCATCCATTTAGCTATAAATGACTAGTTTCTCGTTCTTTATGGCTGAGTAGTACTCCATTTTTTATAAATACCGTATCTTCTTTATTCAGTTTCCAGTTGATGGGCACTTGGGCTGTTTCCAAGCTTTCACTATTACAAACCATGCTGCTATAAACATGGTTGCACATATATCTCTGTGGTATGATTCTTTTAATTCTTTTGGGAAGATACCCAGCAGGGGAATCACTGGGTCAAATGGGACCTCTAGCCCTAGTTCTTTGAGGTATCTCCATACTGATTTCCACAGTGGTCGCACCAGTCTACACTCCCATCAACAATGGAGAAGGGTTCCTTTCTCCCCACACCCCCACCAGCATTTGTTATTGGTTGATTTCTTGATAGCAGCCATTCTTTCTGGGGTGAGGTGGAATCTCAGTGATGTTTTCATCTGCATCTCTCGAATGACCGGTGATGTTGAACATTTTTTCATATGTTTATTTGCTGCTTTTGCTTCTTGTTCTGAGAAATGTCTGTTCATTTCAGATGCCTATTTTTGAATTGGGTCTTTAAATTTGGGGGGTCTGATTTTTTCGTTCTTTATATATTCTAGATAGTAGTCCTTTGTCTGAGGTACAGCTCCTAAATTTTTTTCCCACATTGTAGGTTGTCTCTTAGCTCTGTTGGTGGTTTCTCTTGCAGTGCAGAAGCTTTTTAATAAGATGAGATCCCAGTTGTTGATTCTTTGTGCTGGTTCCCGTGCTACTGAGGTTTTGTTCATAAAGTCTTTTCCTATGCTAGTGTCTTCAAGAGTTCTACCTAATAACTTATCTTCCAGCAAGTTTAGTGTTTCTGTTTTAATATTTACATCTTTAATCCACTTCTTAGTTTAGTGCATGGTGATAGATATGGGTCTAGTTTTAATCTTTGGCAGATTGAAATCCAGTTTTTCCAACACCATTTATTAAATAGGCTATCTTTCCTCCAATGAGGGTGGTTGGCTCCTTTGTCAAAGATGAAATGGCTCAGTATGTCTGGAGTTATTTCTGCATCTTCCAATCTATTCCACTGATCCTCAGGTCTGTTTCTTTACCAGTACCATGCTGTTTTTATCACAGTAGATTTGTAATATAGTTTCAAGTTGGGGATTGTGATACCCCCTGCCAACCTGTGGTAATTCTTGGAGACCAATAGAGAACAAAAGGAGAGGACTGAGGACAATGACATTTGATAAAGATGATGGTACTTTCCATTTTTTCTAGATAAGCTTGCAAATGAAGGAAAGATATTTTAAACTAATATTCTCATCCTTTCAGTAATACATCTTCCCATAAACCTATTTTTCAGTGTTCCTGCAAGGGCTGGTGTGGGAATAAACAGTGTGGGTGCAGGAAGCAAAAGTCGGATTGTGGCATGGCCTGCAGCTGTGACCCCACAAAGTGTCGGAACCGCCAGCAAGGCCAGGTAGGATCAGTGCTGTTTCCCCTCACCACACCCTCAGACCTCCCACTAGTTGCCATCCTTTTCTTCTGTCTTGCACCCTGAAACCTAGAATGTCCTCTGCAGCTCTTCCTACATTTTCACTTTGCTTCTGCACCCAGTAGAAGAGACACTTCACTTTTGGTCTTTATTCCTTGCTGTTCGTTTGTCATCCATTCCAGGAGATTCCCAGGTATTCAGATCCCCAACCCCAGTCTTGGTGGTAAAGTTTCGGTCCAATTTCTGAGGCAGCAACAAGAACAGGAAAGCAGGCATTTACAGGCATATAAGCATACAGGATCAAACTAGTCCAGAGGCTTAGCTGGAACTGAATGAGCCACATGCTGAGGTGGCAGTTTCCAGGAAGGAAGTTAATCCTCCTGATATCTTGAGATACTAGTTATTAGCCCCTCTCCAGGGAACCAAGCTGTTCCCGAACTCTAGGAAAAGACCCACAGGAACCAGGTCTTTATACTAGCCGCTGTTATGAACCAAGTTAACTATAGCTATCTTCCTTGTATTGCTCCTGAGAATAACAAACTCAGGGAAACAAAATGTGCCCAGAAAAGAGCAGCACCAAGCAGATCGGATTTCTGGATTTGCCAAATACCTGCCCATCCATGGCAAAAGCTCATTGCTATAGCTGTCTATGTGAAATACAATAATTCCACCAAGTGTAGTGTAATGATCGTTCATCATGCATTTCTTGAACATCTGCACATAGACAGTTTTGCAATGGATCTTTTGTTAAAAAGATTTCTGAGATAAGTAAGCCCCAGAGGACTAAAGTGCCAAATTAGAATTCAGGCTAAGGATCATAGAAGTATCAGGGACCTTAAGAGTTCCCAATTTCCATGGTTTTTCTGTTTGGGTTCTAGAGTCCTATAGTTGCTTGCTACATGAGAAGGGCCTGGACAAGGGTGGGGGTGACCTGAAGCTATCCAATCTCATTTATCCAAAGCAGCTAGCTCTTTGTTTACATATTAAGCTTCCTCTTAGGATTACAGTTGTGAAAATCACTGGTCTAGTCCAGTGCCTCCATTTTATAGAGAAGGAAACTAAAACCTAGAGATAAGTGTAAATGATACACTTGATATGACACAGCTGGTCATGACAACTAAGATTAGACTTCAGGCTTCTGACTTTTTTTTTTTTTTAGGCTTCTGACTCTTAATGCAGCTCTGTTTCCACGACAACAGACTATAATTCTAATCTGAGCTCTACATAGTCACCTTGTTACCTAAGGGAATTCTTTCACTTGGTTTCCGTATCAGAAAGGAATATTGGCCCGGGATTTAGCTCAGTGGTGCCACCGCCTGCCTCTCAAGCACAAGGTCCCGAGTTCGATCCCTGGTACCAAAAAAAAAAGAAGAAAAAAAGAAAGGAATATTACTAATACAGGCAACACCCTATAGTAGTGCTAGTGCAGACTGTAGAGAGGTGAGGTTTAATCAAAGAAATGACCAAGGCCTTCCTTGTTTTGAACCTTGCCTCATATGTCCTATGTTGCTATCCTCAGACCTTTGCCTTCAAAGGCTGCCTCCAAGCATTCCTTCATTCCTTTAGGGAGAGAGCATTTTGAACCCTATGACCTCTCTGAGTACAATCTCCCTAATACTTACTCAGACTGACTGGTCAGGCACTCAGAGCTGGGACCTCCCTGGTTAAAGAGAAGCACACTGAGTTTGTAACCCTGGTAGCACAAATGCAGAATATGCCTGTCTGCTTGGTTTTCAGGATAGCTTGGGCACTGTGGAGCGGACTCGGGATTCTGAAGGCTCCTTCAAACTAGAAGATCCCACAGAAGTAACCCCAGGATTGAGCTTCTTCAACCCTGTCTGTGCCACTCCCAATAGCAAGGTACGGGAGCTAGAAGACAGGCACTAGAAAACTATGTTAGCATCCTTCTCTGCATTAGCTATGACAGAGCCTGGTGAGAAAAAGATATAATCAGCTTACTGAGAACTGGGAATCAGGAGTAGACTAGTGTAGGGTTTTATTGTTGTTGTTGGTTTGGTTTGGTTTTTTGCATTACTAAGGATAGAACCCAGGACCTTATGCATGCAAGGTAAATGTTCTGCCACTGAGCTATACCCCCAAGCCTTCTTAAGTTTCATTTTGAGATATAATCTCACTGAGGTTCCCAGGCTGACCTTGAACTTGGCAATCCTCTTGCCTCAGCCTCCTAAATAGCTAGGATTATAGGCATGCACCACCATACCCTGCTAGAATGTTTTTTTTAAATTCAGCTATCTTAAGGACACCTCATAATACTGGGAGTATATTAAGCATTTGTAGTGACTCAACTAGCCTGGCCTTCTGCCCCTATCCAGGGTCTATTCATATCTGTCTCTGTCTTTCCTAGATCTTGAAAGAGATGCATGAAGTGGAGCAGGGGCTATCAAAGAAGACTGCTCCGGCTCTCTCTTCTTTTGACCTCCCAGAATCAAAACATATTGCAACAGAATCCCAAGAAAATAAAGCTCCAGGGAAGAAAAGGAAGCGGGCTCTGGCCAGCAATACCAGCTTCTTCTCTGGCTGCTCCCCTATCGAAGAAGAGGCCCACTGAGTTGGATTCATCATCTAGACCCCTATCTGCCTTGGGAGACTTGTTCAGGTTGCAGTCAAGAGAAATTTTTAATGACTACTCTGGATTTCAGGTGTCTTGCTGTTGAGGGGACAGAATGTTACTAAAAAGATGGGAACCTTTGTTGAATGTTGGCCCTCAGTCTCCTGCCCCTTGTCCCAGACTGCTTCTACTCTTTCTTCTCCAGAAGATACTAAGCCACCTACTGAAGAGAGAACCAACTGACCTTCCCCTAGTGACTTGTCAGGAACCAGTCCCCAGTAGGATCTAGCTCTTCCTTGCTTTTGAGCAGTTGTCTTCTATGTCATCTCAGCTTATGGAGGAGCCTGGCCCAGAATGGAAGCCTGACTCAAATCCTTTGCCTCACCTCAGGAATAGAGCTGGAATCTTTCCTGCCTTCACTCTGGATTTTAAGTCTTTTAAGAAGACCTTCATTTGTCTGCCATGTTAGTGAAGTAAATGAAGTATTTTAAAATGTTAAATAAATAAAGCTTAACCTGTCTACTGTTCAGGAAGATCCTTCTGCACTACAGGGAGAAATAAAATTTTAACCTGTGTTCTTAAGCCTCTGAGCTTAGAACTATTAGGGAGATTCATCACAGGTTCCTAACCCTTCCTGCCCTTTTTGGGAAAGTTGCTTTAGGGATGGAACCTGGGCCTTGTGTGTGCTAATAAGCACATGCTCTACCACAGGGCTACATCCCCAGCCTACCCTAATCTTTCCCAGAGGATAGTGTAGAATATAATGTATTTATGTTGCTTTGCTACCCTAGGAAATTGGAGCAATGTTTCCAGAGCCAGTAGCCTCACCACTGTAGAACCTGCCTGGCCTCCAGATTTGGGAGGAAGGAACCACATTTACTAAGCAGCTCAATGTTCCTGCCATGATTTTCTTTATCCTTCACCACAAAAATGCTCAGGATATTTGCAAATGAGGAAACAGAATGTGTTAGTCAGTTTCACATCACTATACCTGAGATAAACAGCTTACAAAGAGAATGGGTTGATTTTGATCCACAGTTTTGGACATACCAGTCCACGCTCTCTTGGCTCTGTTGCTTGTGGGCCTATGGTAAGGCAGTGTGTCACAACAGAAGAAAGTGGCAGAGCAAAACTCATTTCATGTCCAAGATGCAAAACATAGGAAGAGGAAGGAGGGAGGGGTCTCCCAATGAAGTGAAGACCTCTGCCAGGCCCCTCCTCTTAAAGGTTCCACAGCTCTCAAAGTGTGTCATGGGCTGGAGACCAAGCCTTAAATACATGGGCCTTTGGGGGACATTTAAGGATCCAAGGTATAGCACTGAGGTACCAAGAAGTTAGATAATTTATCTAGAGTCACAAAGTTAGTGAGTAAGTAATAGAGCTAGGACTTGAACCCAGATCTCGTGTGTCTAATGCCCTGCTGTCTGCTTTATGGACATGGGATAGGCATGGGACCACACTACTGTTCAGTTCCAGGGCCGAATAGCGTTGGCTTCTTACTGTCTCCTTTGAAAGGGGAAAGAAGAGGCAGGGGTTACTCCTTACTATACATCAGGCTCTCCATCTCTGCTTAAAATTAGGAGGGCAGCCCTGGAATGCCATACACAGGCTGCCAACTGCACATGTAGCCTTCTGAGATTTCCCAAGCCCTGGGGACCATATCCATAAATGTTAAATCCCAGTCCCCTTCCCCTACAAAACTTTCAGTACTGGCCCCAAGAACTGGAAAGCCAAGACTCTAGAATCCACCCCTGAGCAAGCAAAGGAAACTGAACTGCAACCTGCTTAGAATAAAGCTGGGAGAGAACTGGGTGACCCGCTGGCCCTCGGCCTCCTGCCAGCAAGCAACCCTGCTTCTCTTTGCATTTTAATTCCAAGGGAGCCTCTGTGGTTGCCAGCTAGAGCCTCCTGATACAATGGGAAGGCAGAGAGGGAGGGGGAGGGCTCTTGGCAGAAGAGAGCTAGTCTTCCTTGTCACTGTTGGAAATCCAGTGCATGTAGGGGGAGGGGGCAGGCTTAACCCAGGAGAGGATATCCTTTCCCAACAACACCCTGCTAGCCTCCAGACCTAAATCACTGCATCAGCCAAAATGCAGAGAGGGACTCTGATCAAGCCAGCCCCCAACCCACACCGACCTCTGTGCCTTACCCGAAGCTGACTACAGCTTGCTAGGCCACCCTCTCCATCTGATGCTACAGTAACAGCGTCTTTTGTATGTGTTCATCTTCCAAAAGCCTGCAACCCCAACATACTATACGCCCTTCAAGCGATTCTTGAGAAGAAATTAAAGATTCTCTGGACACAACAGCGGCAATGATGCAAGTCTTGATGTGTCTTGAATGAACATCTGTGTCAAGTGATGGGGGAAGGGAAGGACTGCAAAGTATCACCTGGAATCCACAAGGCCCATGGGGACCCCTGGCCCAGAAACTGAGCAAGCTGCTGCCCAGAGTTCAGGAAGTAGCTTTACAACTACATCTGTTATAGATGCACCTTGCAGAAGTGGAAGTAGGAGCCCAAGAGAAAAGGGGGGCTAATAAATTGAGGCTATAGTCCCAGTGGGCTTGAGACTAGACATTAGACTTCCTCACACACATGTAGGCCTTTCCAGGGGGCTGGCAGGGCCCCTTCTCACTGCCAACTTGCAGATCACCTCCCCCCAGCTTCCCACACCATTCCCTCAGCCCTGCCTCCCTAAGCAGGACAAAGCCTCAGCAGTGACTGAGAGGGAAATAAAGGGAAGGACAGAAAAGGCTGCACAAAAGAATTCCTCTCCCCCAGTCCCCCTGACCGCCAATGAGTAAAGAAGCAGATCTGCTCTCCCTCCCACCCTTGCTGGCCCAGGCCAGAGAGCAGCTGTATACCTCCAGAGAGGACACATACATTGTCCTGTAGGTGGCAATAGTACCACCTGTTTGACCGGTGGGGCTGAGCCAAGGACTGGAAGAGGGAGGAGGCAAACAACTCAGAGAGAAGCTGTAAAGCAATACAGACCAGAGAGCAGAGCAGAGAGCAGAGCTGCGGCTGAGAAAAGGTGTGAGGGTTTGGAGGCTGAGGGCTACAGGTGGGAGGTGGGGGGTGAGGACCGGCTCTGCCCGGCAGGGAGGCAGGGGTCAGGCCCAGCACTTGGGCAGCACCCGACAGATCCCCTGCTTAGGGTTTCAGATCCCCTGCTTAGGGTTTCTAAGCTGCTGAGACTCTGATCCAATACAACAGCCAGCTCTTGGAGGGAGGTGGGATTCTGGAAGGCAGTCTGGGGTGCAGGAGTAGGACCCCAAGGGAGGCTGAGGTTCGGACTGGGGTTCAGAACAGGGCCCTGCACGCCAGCCTCAGAATGGGCAGAGACAGGGTCCTCCCTTTGGCTTGACTGTCTCTTGGGAAGGAGCTCAGGGACAAGGGAGAGGTTTCCTTCCCCCACTCCAATCCCTACTCCTTCATCCCCTACCCCAGCCCTCCTTTCCCAAGGCAAGCATAGAGTAAGGGAGGCAGCTTTAGGAGCAGCCACATTCTTCCTCTTTACAGGGGCATAGCCAGTTTACCCCCTAAGACTACACAGCCTCTAGGGGAACCTGGACAACAAGTGGTCCTGTCTCTTAGGCCACACACATGCACATGCGCGTGCGTGCGGACACACACACACACACACACTTTGGGTGTATCGAGGGGCTCCTTTACATAGTGTCATCTAGAAACCCGTTTGTACTGATAGCCACTAGTGCACACATAGATACATATGCTGACACAAATCACACACCACTCACATGGAGTCACAGTTACATGCCCAGCTTGTAGATCATTTTGATCTCACAGCCAGAAGCATAAGGCACAAGGATCCCCAGCCCCAAGATAACCATGTCCCCATACACATGCACCTTTGTCCTGTGTGTGTTGTACTTTCACCAAAGCTAACTCAGAGGGTGGGGCCCCTGCAAGGTGGAAGGTGGGGACTGGGTTTCTGGTTGAGGTGGGGGGATGACTGGGCAGGAAAGGACAAGACTGTGGGGGGAGTGCTTGGATTTCCCAGATTGTGCTTTTAAGGAAAAGTGTCCTTTAGATGGCTGGAAATGACCCCCTCAAGTCTTCCTCTTATTGGAAGTGTCCTCTGCTCTATGGATAGTAGACACAGAGAATCTTTTAGTGGGGGCTTTGTGGTCTGTATAATCTCCGTATCCATAGCAACTAGCCAACTATCTGGGCCTCCCTTTGCCCCAGGTCAGAGCTGGAACCTCTGCTTCAGATTGCTCCTACTTCCTGGGGTAGAAGGTAACTAAATCAACATGGGGCTGCCTCAAACTTGGCCAGATTTGCCTCAACTTGCTGAACTGAGTTTGCCCCACCCTGGGAAGTTTCTCCTGAGTCTCCACCCTGGCCACTCCATTCCCTTAGCTGGATGTTGTTAAGTAGGGAGGAGCTGGAGAAAATGGGTATGCATTCTGTCTACATGTCCCACTGACTTTCCAGATACCAACGATAAAGGTAAAAAAGAAAGACCCCAGACACTACCCCCCTTTGCCAGGCTTGGAGCCAGGGCTTTTCGCCTCACCCAATCCTGTGCTCTGGGCCTGGCCTGCCCAGTGACCTCCCTCTGCTGCTGAGCCCTCAGGCTCCTCAGATACACTGGGAGAGAGGCTGGGATTTGCCCTCTGCCAAGGTCCCTGATGGCCAAGTGTGCTTTCCCCTAGGCCTCACCATGGCTGAGTCCCCTGGCTGCTGCTCCATCTGGGCCCACTGCCTTCACTGCCTGTATAGCTGCCACTGGAGGAAATGCCCCAAAGAGAGAATGCAAGCCAGCAAGGTGGAGTAGGGGTGGATGGGGGAGGCTGGAAATTAGAAGACAGAGGATGACTGGAGGGGATAAGGAGGCCAGTTGTGCTCATAGGCAGTTGGGAGGAAGGGATTTTCTCTCCCCAGGAGAAAATCTCCCTCAAATATGGAAAAAGCTGCCCAGAGTAGACAGGAAGGGCAGGGCAGGAGGCACCCTTATCTCCTTTGGGGACTCATCATGAAATGGAGATCAGCTGTGAGCTTCTCTCCTGCTCCTTTGCAGTGCGACTGTATCTGGTTTGGCCTGCTCTTCCTCACCTTCCTCCTCTCCCTCAGCTGGTTGTACATCGGGCTCATCCTTCTCAATGACCTGCACAACTTCAATGAGTGTGTCATGGACCGACCCTCTTCCTCAGCATATTTGTCAACCTATGCCCCGCCCTGGCCCCTGGGTGCTCAGCTCCCACTGTCAGCCCATGCCTAACCCCTCAAGCTTGGCTGTCCTGTTACCCAACCTCCCTAGAAAATCCCTCCACAAAATCTCCCCAACCCTTGGAGCCCCTGGCCCTATAAAGTGCTTGCCCCTCACTCCCTTCTCATCCTTCTTTTGGAGCCACCCACCCCAACTCCTCTCAGGCCACTATTGCAACCCCTTCCTTCACTTGGACATCTCCTTCTCCCCTCCCACAGATTCCTATTCCACCACTGGGGACACTGGATGGACTGGTCCCCAGCATTCCTGCTGGTCATCTCTCTACTGGTCACATATGCATCACTGCTATTGGTGGGTCCAGGGGTGGCTGGTCCAACTCCCATTTTACCCATTTTTTCCTGCTTGGCTCTACCTTCTTATTCCCATTCTGGCCATTGAGGGAAGGGGGCTGATTGCTGGGTGGGAGAGAAGGCAGTGTCAGCTGGTAAAGCCCACGTCAGTGATCTTGTTCCCCTCTTGGCACCTCCTAAGTCCCACTACCCCTTGCCCCCAGCTCCTGGCCCTGCTCCTGCATCTCTGTGGACAGCCGCTGCATCTGCACAGTCTCCACAAGGTAGGGCAGGGGTGGCGATGAGTGTGAGAGGGGTGGCAGGGCCATTTGCTGAAGACTGTTTTATCCTTGGGGTTGAGCCCCACACCTGAAACCCAGGAAATATTTGTTGAGTGAAAAAAGGAAAGTGGATGTGTCTAGGAAAGGGAAAGATACTGTCTCAATAGAGAAGACCCAGGTAACCATTAGCTCAAGCTGACAAAGAGGGGCCCATTCATCCCTGCCCCTCCAAGGTGCTGCTCCTCTTCATTTTGCTTCTTGTGGCCACTGGCCTTGTGGGACTGGACATCCAGTGGCGGCAGGAGTGGCATAGCTTACGTCTGTCATTGCAGGTGAGTAGCCAATCTTCAGTGACCAGGTGGGAGCCTTGGGCTGCAGTCAATCCCAGATTATATATTGCTCCCTGGTCCCTCAAGCCAGCAGGTAGCTTAGAAATTCTGAAGGTCGGGCTCCAAGAAGGGGAGGGGCACTAGGAAGAAAGCCCTCCTCACCAGCTTTTGTCAACAGGCCACAGCTCCATTCCTTCATATTGGAGCAGTCGCTGGAATCACCCTCCTGGCCTGGCCTGTGGCTGATACCTTCTACCGCATCCACTCAAGAGGTGCCAACTCCACCCCACCCTCCTTCACTGGTCATCCATACTTCTGGCTCCCTCTACTCACCCAGTTTCTAGCACCTGCAGCCTGATTTCCACCCTTAGAGTTCCTCCACTACCCTTTCCCCAAAGACTGTCCTCCCACTCCCCGCAGGTCCCAAGATTCTTCTACTCTTCCTATTTTTTGGAGTTGTCCTTGTCTTCTACTTGGCCCCTCTGTGCATCTCTTCACCCTGCATCATGGAACCCAGAGACTTACCTCCCAAGCCCGGGCTGGTGGGACACCGAGGGGCCCCGATGGTGAGTGGTGGGCAGAATGCTGGAAGGGTGGGAAGGGTCTGCTCCTTGGGCTGCAGCAGTCAGGCCTGTGGGTACCCAGACTCCTGCCCTCCCCTACTACCTCGTCACCAATTTCCTTTCTCAGTTGGCCCCCGAGAACACACTGATGTCCCTGCGGAAGATGGCTGAATGTGGAGCTGCTGTGTTTGAGACTGATGTGATGGTCAGGTGATGGAGGGTGGGGCTCAGGGGATCTGGGGAGTGATGGACACATTGGAAGAGCTCAGGAAAAGATAACCAGGGCCGAGGATTTAGCTCAGTGGTGCCACTGCCTGCCTCGCAAGTGCAAGGTCCAGTACCAAAAAAAAAAAAAAGATGATCAGCCCCAGACTTGGCCCTCTGACGCACACTGTACCCTCAGCTCCGACGGGGTCCCCTTCCTCATGCATGATGAGAAGCTAAGCAGAACCACGGATGTAGCCTCTGTGTTCCCATCCCGAATCACAGCCCACAGCAGTGACTTCTCCTGGGCAGAACTGAAGAGACTTAACGCTGGGGCCTGGTTCCTAGAGGTGAGAATGGCATCTGGGAAAAGGCAATCACCTGCAGGGACACTCAGAGAGGACAGAGTTCATTCCACTGATAAGTTTTTGCTGAGCCCTGTGCTGGCCAGAAGGAGCAGTGTCTGCCTTCAAGTCACCCCACCTACAGTAGTAAAGAAGAGAGCCTATTTAACAGGCAGCTAGAACAGGAAACCTAGAACAATAAAAATACATTTCCTGGGCAAAAAGGAGAGAGAAAAATCACACTGCTCTTTGGCCACAGGTGTAGGAGCGATCAGGAGTGGATTTGCACAGGAGAGGAGGCATAGCAGCCTGTGATATAAGAGTTTGCTCCTGAGATGGACAAAGCAGGCCAGGTGTGGTGGCACACACTTATAATGCCAGAGCTGAGGTAGGAAGATCACAAGTTTGAGTACTGCCTGGGCAACTTAGCTATACCCTGTGTTAAAAATAAAAGTACTGGGGATATAAGTCAGTGATAGAGTGTCCTTGGGTTCAATCCCCAGCACTGCAAAATAAATAAAGTAAAATAGAAGGGACTAGGAATTCTTTTTGCAGTGCTGGGAATGAAATCCAGACCCTTGCACATGCTAGGCATAGTGCTGTGCTGCTGAGCTACACCCCCAATCCATGGGACAAGGAATTCTAGTCAGAGAGAAGAGCATGTATAAAAACCAAGTATGAAAAAATGTGTTCCTAGAGAACAAAAAGTGGTTCAACACAACTAGGAGATACAATTCATGGAAGTGGTGGGATGCAAAGACTTGGTCTTAAAGGACTTTGAAAGCCTGGCGTGGTGTGCAAATCTGTAGTCCCAGCACTTGGGAGGCTGAGACTGGAGGATTGCCATGAGTTCGAGGCCAGCCTGGACTACATAGTGAGTTCAAGGCCAGCCTGAGCTACATAGTGAGACCCTGCCTCAAAAGACAAATTTAAAAAAAAAAGGAAGAAGGGTGTCTTTGAACGCCAGACCCAGAAATGTTATCTTCAATCCTGTAGGTGGTGCAAAAATATTTAAAAGGATACTTTATTTTTCATTTCTTCTTTTCCTGATTACAAAAGTAATACCCATTCATTGTAAAAGAGTAAGTCATCAGAGAAATAAAGCAGAAATTGAAGTTCTCCCATAATCTAACTCATCTGAAATAGTCACTGTTGGAAATACACACACATATATTTATATAAATTTATATATGTACATAATTTATAAATATATTACATTTAAATTACATATATATTGTGCATATAAATTATATACATTTATACATTATACAAATTTATTATATAAATTTATATGCATATTTTATGAAAGTATACATATATTATGAATAAATTATATTACATAAATATATAAATATATATATATATTTAGTACTTTAAAATATATAATGTATATATACACATTATATACACTTTATTTTTGTATATACATTTTATTTTGCATAAATAGGATCATGACATAGACTGTAGCAATTTGCTTTTTTAAAAAATTTAACTATAGGGCTGGGGATTTAGCTCAGTGGCACTGTGCCTGCCTCGAAAGCACAGGTCCTGAGTTTGACCCCCAGTGCCGCAAAGAAAAAAAAATTAACTATAAGCAGGCATAGTAGTGCACACTTGTAATCCCAGCACACGGGGAGGCTGAGGCAAGAGGATCACAAACTTGAGTCTGGCCTGGGCAACTTAGTGAGACTTAGCCCCAAAATAAAAATAAAAAGGGCTGAGAATCTAGTTCAGTGTGAAGGCCCTGAGTTTAATCTCCAGTGCCACAATCAATCAATATAAAAATATAGCTATATATGATGGCATATCAAAGTGATTAAGAGCTAGGGATGTCTGGGCTTGAATTATGCCCCCATCACTTACTAACTATGTGACCTTGGGCAACATTTCTTAGTCATTCTGTGCCTCGGTTTCCTTGTTTGTACAATTGGAATAGGAACAATACCTACCTTGTAGCATTATTGGGAGGATTAAGTCAGTTAATACAAAGTTCTTAGAACATTGTCTTGCACAGAGTAAATACTACAATAAGTACTCAATAGTGTTAGCTTTATCCCTGTCAGGGATTAGAAGATGAGATCATTCCTTGATAACAAAGGGAAAGAGAGCAGAATGGCAGAAGCTTGGAATAGCCACTGGGTGAATGGGAAAGGGAGCAGATTAACAGCAAGTAAAAGTTTTGCTAAGCAGCACTGAGCAAGAAACAGAACTACAATGCCAACTGTCCCTATGGCAGTGTTCATCCCTCAGATCTAGGGGTAGAGAAGGCAGATAGTGAATCAAAGTTTGAAAATTGTAGGGCAGGTGGGACAGGAAGGGAGCTGGTAGCACTGTAGAAAAGAATTTGAAGCTATGGATGGACCATGCCTAGGGATGCGGGTGCAGCGAAAGAAAGCTGATGACTTGAGAGGAAACCAAGGGTTAAGATCCCATAAGATGGAAGAGAAGGTGTAGTTGGAGAAAGAAATGAAACTAGAAGGATAGGAGGTTGAGGTCACAGAGTAGGGTATGGTATTAGATGGTCGGGAAGAGAGCCACAGTTTAGAAGAAGAAAGATCAGACTCAGAGATAAGCAGCAGCATGACACTAAGTGAGGGACATAAGAGGAGATGGCAAGGATAAGGGGAAAGTCTGGGGGCTTCTTCTGGTATTGAAATGATTTTCCTTTCTCATAGAGGAAACCCTTCTGGAGAGCCAAGCAGCTGTCAGGGCCTGATCGGAAAGAAGCTGAGAATCAGACAGTACCAACATTAGAAGAGCTATTGAAGGCAGCAGAAGCCCTCAACCTTTCCATCATGTTTGACTTGCGCCGACCTCCACGAAACCACACATATTATGACACTTTTGTGAACCAGACATTGGAGACTGTGCTGAGTGCAAGGGTGCCCCAAGCCATGGTGATGTTGCCATGGCTCCCAAGAGCCCCATTTTGTCCTCCTTCCCACTATGCCTTTTCAAAGCCTTGATTTTGAAACTGCCTCTTGCCCCAGTACCACATCCACCCCAACCCAGCTCACATAGTCCATTCTGTAGCCAAACCTCTCTGCCCCTCCCCTGTCCCTTGAATCCCTAGGTCTTCCTCATCTTCATGCCCATCTTCCCTGAACCACAGATCCTTTGGCTACCAGATGAAGATAGGGCTAATGTCCAACAACGGGCACCCAGAATGCGCCAGATATATGGACAGCAGAGAGGCAACAGAACAGAGAAGCCCCAGTTTCTCAACCTCCCCTATCAAGACTTGCCATTGTTGGATATCAAGTGAGTGCCAGAGAATAGAATCGAGGTGATCCCATGGCCTAATGGAAGGGAAGAGCCAATGCAGCGAAGGCAAAGGCAATTCATTTATTTACTCATATGACAAATATTTATTGAATACCTGTGTATCAGGTAGTATATATTTCAGCTTTTGGGGGTGCAAACATACATAAGACAGACAAGGAATTCCACTTTCATGGAATTTACGTACTAGTGAAAGAGCTAGATAGTAACTCACTTAAAATGCATGCATATTGAGTAGTGCTAAGTATTATGGAAAAAAAAACCCAGGGAGATGTAGTAGTGATTGGGGTTCAGAGTGAGGGGCTAGTGCAGGAGGCAGGGCAGCTACATTAAGAAGAATGGATAAAGAGGTGATGTCTGAACTGAGACCTGATGGTTACAAGAAGCTAACTATGGGAAGAGCAGGGATAACACCCCAAAGATCAAGGGTAGGCAGGGGCCAAACTGGGCAGGGTTTTGTAGGCCATAAGGATTTTAGCTTTTATTCTACACCAAAAAGACCAGAGTAGGGTTGGGGGCATAGCTCAGCAGTAAAGGATTTGCCTAGCATGCAAGAGGCTGTAGGTTCCATCCCCAGGACTTAAGAAAACACACACACACACACACACACACACACACACACACACACACACACACACAGAGGTGTAAGAGAGGATAAATTTAGGAAAGAATTGGGAGAGTCCCAGATGTGAACTGGGCTGCAGAAGCTGACCCAGCAGTAAACATGATCGATTTCAAAACATGAGGTTGCCAAGGTCTTTTATAATGTCCCTGTGGTCGGATAAAAAAATGTGAACCTAATGATAGCTCAGTTACCATAAGTATTTCAAGGACCCTTCCCCAAGTTGTCACCGTGGAAGGAAACATGACAGAATCTTTCACCTTCACCTTGTCTGGTCAAAATGGACTGCTGATCATGTTTCCAAAAGATGTGAATGGGTAATGAATACACTAATGACAAGTCAAGGCTTTGAAAGGCCTAACTACTTTAAAATGATGGGTCAAAACTAGCAAGATGAAATGCAACAGAGATGTAAAGACCTATATTTGGGACCCAAAAGAATTTCAATCACACAAACACAACAGAGGAGACATTGGCACCAGCAGGGACATATCTGAAAAAGCCCAGGGCATTGAACAGTGGGCATAGTGAATCGTCAGTGGGAGATGGCATTACCAGACCTAACCTGACTCCGGTCTGCCCACATATAGGCATAGTGTCCAGAGGCAGGAGGAGATAATTTTGGCCTACTGAAAGCTGCTCCAAGCTCACCCAGGATAACATGTTGAAAAGCAGGCTCCATATTTTCAAAGGAACATTGATAAAGTGGAGCAAAGCCAGATTAGAAAAGCTTGTACGGTAAAGGAAATAATAAACCAGGCCTCAAGAGTAATAGTTGAAGGCACTGAGCACGTTGGGCCTGGAGAAGTGAAAGCTTAAGGAGGTTTGGCCTCTGTTCCTCAGGCCTCTGAAGAGCTATCATGAAACAAAGGAAAGAGACAAATTTGTGTGGCTCCACATAGCAAAGTTAGCGCTGGTGGATGGAATCTACCAGGAGACAAGAGTCCAGGTATGCAAAAAAAAAAAAAAATCACCTTTGGTCAAGGGATTGCTATGCAGAGTTAGAAGTGATACTAGCCTTGGCAGTGAGACTAAATTCAAGAACATGCAGGGAGCTGCCACCCGTGCCTCATGCACCACCATTCTGGATGTCCCATTTCTTTCCCACTTTGACAGGGCACTGCACCAAGATAATGTCTCAGTGAACCTATTTGTAGTGAACAAGCCCTGGCTCTTCTCTCTGCTGTGGTGTGCGGGGATCGATTCGGTCACCACCAACGATTGCCAGCTGCTGCAGCAGATGCATTACCCCATCTGGCTTATTGTAAGGGCTCTGGGACTATTGCCATTCCCTTTCTTCTCCCATCTCTGATTCTCCTTAACCCTGTCCATTTTGTCCTTACTTATTTTCTCCCATATTCCACCTTTGGGAGTCTGGTCCCTGACAAGGGTCTTTCCCTATTTCAACAGCCTCCTCAAACCTACTTAATGATGTGGATCATTACTAATTGTGTCTCCACCCTGCTGCTTTTGTGCATCTTCCTCCTCCAAGGGTAAGTGCTTTTTGCCTCAGCTTTCTGGGTCCTTACTTTCTCCAGATCCCTAGTGATGAGGCTGATTCAGACTCATATGTGCTGCCTGGGACTGGGGTTTGCTTTATTCGTTCCTTTGAGATCCTTAAGTCCTTTTTTATATCGCCAAATTGACTTGAACCTGGGAAAAACAGTTTGAGGGTTGGAAGGTCCTGCTTGAAGCTGGCTGAACTCACAAAGGAAAGCTTTTCTTCCTATAGGAGATGCGCTAAGGAGAGAGAGAGAACTGGTAAGGACTTTCACCCCTCACCTCACTTTCTCCTCCTAGCCTTCCTTTCGCTCACTCCATATGTGACCCACCCTCTGTTCACCTCTCCAGGCTTAGAAACAGCAGTGCTGCTGACCAGGATCAACAATTTCATGACAGAGTGAACACCCTGCCCTGCCCTTGCCCCATGTGGAGTCTAAGGCCTGTCTTCATTGGTTACCTGCAAAAGAGGGAATGGGGCTGAAGTGGACTATTTTGGAGTAGTGTGTTTTGGTGGAGGGCAATTTTGCCAACAGGAGGTTTGAACCACAAGGCCCTCTGCCTAGATGATGGGCAGGCCTCAAGCTGCCAGGAAATCTGCTTCTCTTGGGGTTTTGACATGGGGCAGTTGAGAAGACAGTGAGTCATGAGAAGTTTCTCCTAAAATGAAACTAGAATGAGGAAGTAAAAGAGCAATTGCCAAGATAATGTCTTAGACTTGGGTGCACGCATTCTTGCATAGAAGGCACAAGGTGTGTCGGGGGTGGGACAGCTTGGGATAAAGATGGATAAAATGACCTTTCCTGGAGCACTCTAAGAAGATGGCGACACAGTCCCCATTTCATGCAATTCAGCAAGGGCTAGGAGATAAAGAGCCCATCTAGTCATGTAATTCTGTATTTACAGGTGGCTTTTTGCTGTACACAATATTTTCTTCAAGATTGGATGGTTCCCGTGGCTTGTCTGTTAATCTGTTACTTAAATCCTATTTGATCACACTCTAATCTTTTCTGCGCTGGGGCTGGGAGGGGACACCTTCCGTCTAGGGTTGGATGTAACATGACATTAAAGGGTCATGATGGGGAGATTCGTGGGTTGGAGGTGGGAGGAGAACCACCTGCTACAATAAAGGACTGCCAGAGGGGAGGTTTACAGGAGCCGCCTAGGGAGCCGTTCATGGTGGCACAGGCACCCAGCGGAGGGTTGCGTTGTAGCTCCATCTTGTGGTCACCTGCCTCCGGAGGAGGGCCGCCTCCGTCGTCACCGTGACGTATTTTCTGAAAGCTACCTGTTTTCCGTGCCTATTGGGGACTTGGGTCCTTGACTTAGAACTCGGGGGCCACAGTCTGATTTCCACAGGTTTTCGTAACTTTTTTTTTTTTTTTTTTTGTACCGGGGATCGAACTTGGGACCTTGAGCTTGCGAGGCAGGCGCCGGAACCACTGAGCTAAATCCCCGGCCCAGGTTTTCGTAACTTTTGTTCCATAGGTTTCGTTTCTACAGGTTTCTGGTCCAGCCTTCCCCTCCAGGAGCAAGTGTCCCAGTGTATTTGCTGCTTGTGTGTCCCTGGCCTAAGTAGTTGAAGTGGCCAGTGCGGAGCTGGCATAGGATGGGGAAACTGTAGAAAGGGGGAAAGGAAGCTCAGGCAAAAACGAGGAGAGGGCCCTGTGGCTGACCCTACAGTCCTCCATTACACTGACATTCCCCTTGGTTCCCCTAAGTCCAGTCGAATTCAGGGGCTGATCAGTCAGGAGACTCGATTCGCGATTCCTGTTCCCTTGCCGAACTGGGACCTGGGCCGGGGATTTAGCTCAAGTGGTTCCGAAGCCTGCCTCGCAAGCGCAAGGTCCTGAGTTCGATCCCTGGTACCAAACAAACAAACAAACTGGGACCTCTGGACAGGACACTAGCCCCGGGTTGTAGGGTCGCCACGGGAACTACAATTCCCAGTATACCTCTGGGCATTTCCGGTCCCCTTTCGTTCTCGACGCCCCTCCCCCTCATTTCACACACATGCACATAACACTCTCATGCACATACATACTTAGGCAGCCGTCCACAGCAACATACCTGGCCTACAGTTGGTGCGGGGGTCGGGGCACGCGGGGAAGCTGGAGGCTCACAGGCAGCCGGTGCCGCGGTTGCTGCCCCGGTCCAGGTCTTGGGTGTCCACGTAGCCTTCCACCGGGCAGGTCTCCTTCACACACTGCTTTTCAAGCCGTATTTCCTTACTTTTCGCTGTTCCTGAACTCGCCCCTCAGTCAGGCTGACTACTGACCTCAGCTCTGGAATCCCCAGCCTGTCAGGTGCTGCCGGCCTGTCACCTCTTAGCATGTACCACCACCCTTATCCCTTCTTTCTGTCCCCCGTCCGTTCCCCAGGCTAGCAGCACTATCGCCTTCTCATCCCTCCCCTCCCCTTCTGAACACAAACCAGTCCATCTCCAGCTTCTCCACCCCCACAGCCTCAACCTTCCAGCTCCCAGGCTCTCAGCTGCAGTCCTCTAATCTTAGCTTCCAGACTCCCCACCAGAATGCCAGCGCCTAGTCCCAGCCATTGCTTCTAGCCCCTAGCCTTGGGAACTGAGCCCTAGGCCTGTCATGGAAAATCCTTTCTCTCTTCCCAGGAGGACTGGGCAGCTATACTGCACTTAACCTCTGTGAGGCCTTGCGGGAGGAGGGCCAGGGGGAGCTGCTCATTGGGGTTCACTGCAATTATTCGTTATTTTTAGCTGGTGAGTCACAACTCCTGGCATCCTGGTTTGGGGCTAGCAGGCTGGGCTAGGGGGATATTAATAGAGCGGAGGCACAGCCCCGACCCAGTTCAATTTGGAAACAAGGGGAACAAAGATCCTTCCTCTTGCCATCCTACTTTTGTGGAGATGCTGTGGACTGAGGCAATGGCTGGGCCAGATGTTCTCTGGTTGCCAGTAACCTCAGCCTGGTATTGCTACCTTGGAACTCTTGAGGGAAAGCCCACAAGGACATTCCTGGGCACAGCTCTCCCCTAAACTTGCCATGGCTTGGGACTCTGCCACAATGAAGCTTCTGTTGTACTAACTTCAAGGGAAGAGGCAAATCTTGATGGAGAAGTTATTGTGGTTAAGGCCTTGGCCTGCTGTGCTATTCCTGGGCCAGAATGCTAGGTAGCTGGAAGGAAAAGCTGTGGATTTCTGGTACCCAATGACTCTCATAAAGAGATGGTGTTTCAGGGCCTGGGATTTAGCTCAGTGGTGCCGCCGAGTGCCTTGCAAGCACAAGGTCCCAAGTTCTCTCTCCAGTACCAAAGCTGGGATCCCCAAACCAGACATAAAACTAGGAAGCTGCCGAATTCCGTTTACTACCTTCCATTCTTTTATTTCTTTCCCTCTTTCTGGGCTCTGCCCCTATTCACAGGGGTCTACCAACCTCATGATCTCTCCCTTCTCCATAGAGAAACCTAATTCAGGAAAGCCATCAAGAAACTTGCCCCACTAAGGTATGGATGATCATTTACATCCTGTCATTCCTGGGGGCCATTCTACTTTAATGGGCTAAAGTAGGAGTTTCCCAAATGCATACATACATTGGGAATGATCAGGGAAATCTTGATACCTTACTGGACTATTCACCAAAATTATTGCCACCCTCTCCCAATTTGCTAGAATTCCCCTTGACTACAGATGCTCACCCATAGCAATGCTCATTGTCCACCCTTTGTGAATCAGAAAGCTTTGCCTTGAATGATCTAGGTCTCAGGTCCAGATGAAACCACATTTGGGGTGAGGATGCTCGTTTGTCCACACACAAAGACTGAGGTCACTTGATGAAGCTCTATTTTTAAGAATGAGCTCAGATTATGAGACAGCAGCCAGCAGCGCCGCCCCAGCCCCTCTATTTGCTGAAGGGCGGGAGAGGCGGTGGAAGAAGAGAGAAAAGGTTTCTCTCCCCGAAAATCCCTTCCCGGAACACCTCCATAGCCTCAGTCTCAGCACTGGCCCGGTCGCCTAGCAACCACGGCCTCCTGCAGGGGCGTGGGGCTGCTTTCGGCCGATAGGGGGCGTCTGTCTCCCTGGGGCCTTGGGCTAGCACCCTGGGAGGCCCTTTCCTTAAGTGTCAAAGTGTTTCAGTGTAGCTGATCTTCTCCCAGGCTTGTCAGCCTGGTCTATTCTGAGTGTCAGAGAGCCTGTGCATGGGAGAAGCTCACTATAAATCTGAAGAGATCTTATTTGTATTCATCAAAAAATGAAAAGAGTGTAAGGAGAAAGGAAAGATAGGAAGAAGTCAAAGGGGATGGGGCAGGACAAGCTTGTAAGGACAATTAGGCCTTCTCCATTCACACCAGTCTTAGCAATGTTTATTCCTCAATCAGAGTAGTTCAGAAGACCTAAAATATAGGGAGCTTTTTCCCGAGCCACTCTTTAAGATGTAGAAAGGAGTCCAGCAAACTGCTGAGCATGTAAAAGACTGCTGAGATGTAAAGACTGCTTACCAGTCTAGCCTACACTTGGTCATTAAAGAATGTATTTATTGGGTCGGGGTGGTGCCGTGCCTGCCTCACAAGCAGAAGGTCCCAAGTTCAATCCCCAGTACTAAAAAAAAAAAAAAAAAAAAAAGTATTTATTTATTCAATAGTAAGTTACACTAATTCAAGTTACACTAATTCACTGTATCAGGTGGTGTGTTAAGTGTTATACATTTAATCATCACAAAAATGCTTTGATTTTCCATTTCACAGATTAAAAAATTGAGTCTCAGAGAAGTTAAATAATATCCAAGGCCACACAATTGGTGACTGAGTTGGATCTGAGCAACTGCTGTGTGCTAGGATCTAAGAATATAGAAATCATGACACTTCTGTCTTTACCTAATGATATTTAGTCTCTTCCCAGCACTGAACTAAAGATGTCATCTCCTTAATGAAACTTCTTTAAGTCCTCCCCTACCCGAGAAATGTTGAGAACATGCTTTTCTGTGCACTCCTCTGAAACAGCCCTTTTCACAAGTATTGGAATAATCTGCTTCCATATTTCTATTTCTCAAACTTTGAGAACCTTGGCAACAAGGCTTGTAAGTTCATCTCCACTTGGATGTCTAATAGGCCTCTCTAATTCAATATGTTCAATTCTGAACTGGCATTTTCCATCATAATGATCCTTTCTAAAGTCACCTTCATCCCCATCAAGAGCAATTTTACTTTCCCAGTTGCTCTGGCAATTTTTTTCTTGGCATTTTACCTATATCCAACCCACCAGCAAATCCTGTCAGCTATATCTTCAAAATATACTCAGAATTCTGCCACTTATTACCTCCAGTCTTACCACCGTAGTCCAAGCCACAACCCCCCTTTAGTTTGATTACTCCTGACTAATCTTGCTGCTTCACCCTTGTCCCCTGTGGCCTGTTGTCCATAAAGAAACCAGACCAATCTTGCTAAAATCAAGCCATATCATCGTAGTTCTCTGTACAAAACCCTCCAATGGCTCCCTAACTCTCTGAAAACAAAGCCACAATCCTTACAGTTGTCTACAGGGCCCTATGCAATCTGTTCCTTATTAAATTCCTAATTTATCTCTTGGTACTCTTCCACTTCCTTACCCTGTTTCAGCCACTTGGTCTTTCTTTCTGTTCCTTGAACAAGCCACATAAACTCTTACCTAGGACCTTTGCACTGGTTGTTCCTTTGCTAGATTTACTTTTCTGAGTGATTCACTTTCTCACCTCCCCTAAAGTCTTTGCTCATATATCAACTTTTCAGTGAGGTCTACCCTGCCCAACCTATTTAAGATTTCTTCTATTCTAACTTCCAGGTTATAGTAAATACTGGGTATAGAAGACCAAGATAAATGACACCATGAGGGAAAAAACAGACAAATCCAGAATGTAGGATATTCTACAAGACAACTGATTAGTACTCTTCAAAAACTCAACATAGTTAATTTTTTTTAAAGATGGGGGACTTTCAGTTCTGGATCCCACCAGAATAGACAAACTTTTCCCTATTCTTCACACTAAGTACAGTAAAACCTTGACATTGTATATAAAACAATCATAAGACTCTGAAAGGACAAAAAGGCAGACTGACTTGAAACCTCAGTGACCTGAACTTATGGTGACGAGTTCTTTAGATTTTCTTGTTGCATTGTATATCTCAGACTGGGTGCTGGAGAAACTACCATCTTGGAAATGGCACCTCAAATAGATGGATAAAAAGCTCTAATAAAAGCTTTTCTCTCAGGCCAAAAGACCAGCGTAGCCAGACAGAAAAGTCATAGACAATAACCAGTGCAACCAAACATCACATAAAAACTGTAGCTTCACTCAAGCCAATAAAGGCCAAGTGGAGAATGTAGACTTTCATGCTGTCTGGGCTCCCCCACTCTCTCTGGGGTGGTGTGAGAGAAGGCTAACTAGAGAACCCAGACTTCCATCCCCAGAGGGTAGCAAGGCCTCCCTTGGGTGGTAGCAGAGTGATAAAGGAAGCATAGTAGAGAGTCAGTTTCAGTACAAGAAAGCATTAATGAGGCCTCTGCTCTCCCCTTCTTCCTCTTCCCAACATATCTTCTACCTCCTGTCTGTGGTGTCAGTGCATGCTGTCTAAAGAACAGCAAAGAGGCGCTTCAACCCCTCCCAGCCAGGAAGGCATAGTGAAGGCCTGCTAAGGAACTAGAATCTCCATCCTTGCTTAGCAATAAAGAGTAGCCCTGGTATATCTACTGATTCCAGTGGAGGAACTTGAACTTTAACCGTTATCTGGCAGTAATCAGGCAGTAGCCCCTTCCTCTGATGGCAATGGTATCAAAGAAGCCTACCAAAACCAAAAGATGTAAATAAAATCCAGAGTCTCAGAACAAAAATTCTGAGGATGCAATAGAAAGTCACTCATAATATCAAGAAGTAGGAGACCCTCAAGTTAAATGAGAATTGATCAACAGATCCCAACATAGTGATAGAAGTTTCAATTATTTGACAAGGTCAAAAGTGGCCAACATAAAAAGTTTTGATGAGTAGTTATAAACAAGTTTGAAACAAATAAAAAATTAGAAAGTTTTGGTAAGAAAATAGGAGATATAATGAAAAATCACATAGAAATTTAAGAACAGAAAACTACAATAACCAAACTAAAAAACTCAGTGGATGGGCTCAACAGAAGGATGGAGAGGACAGAGGAAAGAGTCAGCAAACTTGAACATAGAGCATTAAAAATACTCAATGTGAATAGTAATGAGCAAACACATGCCCACAAAAAAAGAAACTGATCCTCAGGGTTATGTGAGACTACTATAATAAAAGAACTAACATTTATGTTATTAGAGATCCAGAAGAAGAGATAGACAATGAGGCTGAAAAAATATACTCAAGAAATAATGATTGAGCCAGGTGTAGTGGTGCAAGCCTGTAATCTCAGAACTTGGGAGGCTGAGGCAAGAGGATTACCATGAGTTCAAGGCCAGCCTGGGCTACATAGTGAGTTCAAGACCAGCCTGAACTACATAGTGAGAACCTGTCTCCAAAAAAAAAAAAAAAAAAGCAAACAAACAAAAAGAAAGAAAGGCTGTTCCTTGAACAAGCCACATAAACTCTTACCTAGGACTTTTGCACTGGTTGTTCCTTTGCTAGATTTACTTTTCTGAGTGATTCACTTTCTCACCTCCCCTAAAGTCTTTGCTCAAATATCAACTTTTCAGTGAGGTCTACCTTCACTGAAAATTTTTGAAATTTTCACAAATTTAGCAAAATACAGATTTAAGAAAGTGGCCAAACCTCAAACAATATATTCAAAGAAATTCACACCAAGACATATCATAATCAAATTCCTGAAAACTAAAGATAAAGAAAAGTTGAAAGCATCAAGAGAAATAAAAATACCTTACCTATAGGAGAAAAACAAGACCAATGTCAGTGTATTTCTCATCAAAACCCCTGGACACCAGAAACAAATGGCACAACATATTTCAAGTACTTAAAGAAAAGAACTGTCAATCCTGAACACTACATCTGGTAAAAGTGTCCTTCAGAAATAAGAGGGGAATCAAGACATTCTAAAAAAAAAAAAAAAACCAACAAAATCCCCCAACAACAACAACTAAGAGAATTTGTGCCAGCAGACCCATTCTACAAGAATCCCTAAAGAACTTCTCAAAACAGAAAGAAAATCATAGAAGAAATTGTGGAATCTCAGGAAAGAAGGAAAAAATAAATGAAGCTAGGCAAGGTGGTGCACACCTGTCATCCCAGAACTCTGAAAGGCTGAGACAGGAGGATGGCAAGTTCAAGCCCAGCCTGGGCAACTTAGTGACTTAGCAAGACCCTACCCCAAAACAAAAATCTTTTTTAAAGGGGGTGGGTGGGGATGTGTCTCAGTGGGAAGGCCCTGGATTCAATCCCCAATACCACAAAATGAAAAAGTAAAAATATGAGTACATAAAAAAGACCTCCCTTCTTCTGTTTTTAAAATATGAAAGGCAAATTTGCCAGACACAATGTGCATGCCTATAGTTCCAACTGCCCATGAGGTTAGAAGATTACAAGTTTGAGGCCAGCCTGAGCAATTCTGGGGATGTAGCTCAGTGGTAGAGCACTTGCCTTGCATGAACAAGGCCCTGGGTTGAATCTCCACTACTGAAAAAAGGGAAAATTTGGCTAAAATTCCAAATATAGACTGAGCCTTAGATGATATGAGAGTATTATTATTTTTCTTAAGTGTCATAATAATATTGTGGTTATGTGGGAGAATGTCTATTACCAAGAGATGCACACTGGAGTATTTAGAGGTGATGCACATTGAAACTTACATTCAAATAGGTCAGAAGAAAAGTGTGACTATAGAGATGAATAGAGAAAATACAGCAGAACATCACCTACCACTGGTTGGTTGATGAGGAATACATACTGGTGCTCACTGTACTATTCTTTCAACATTTTTGTATATTGATAAATTTTCATTTTTAAAACAGGATAGATATGTGTTATAGATATGTGTAAATATGGTTAAATGTTCATGAGAATCCAGTTGGTGAGTAATTGAGTGTTCACTGTAAAATTCTTTCAATTTGTCTGTATGTTTGAAAATTTTCATATTAAAAGATAGGAATAAAAAACTTGAAGAAAAAAAATCCCAAACCAGTGTCCTCCCCTAGCATTTAGCATTCTCAATCTGTCTTACCATGATCTACTTGTTCTTTTACCCATAGCACCTATCCTCACATGTACTGTATAATTCACTTATTTATTGTGCTTACTTATTACTTATTTATTGTTTTTGTCTGTCTCCCCTCACTAAAATGTAAGTTCCCCAAGGATAGGAATTTGTTCTGTTGGCTGCTGTATCCACAAATCCTGCAACAGTGTCTGCTATGAATATTTGTTGAATTAAAGATGAATTTCTATCCTTAGCATCTATGTCAAGGTCTGGTACAGAGTAGGTATTCAATGAATGTTTGTCAAATTGAACTCAGATCTAAGGTCTGCAGGAGAACTTAAATGGACCTCTTGTATTGGGGCGGATCAGAGGATAGACTTTGGAGTCAAATGGCCAGGAATTGCATCCTGGTTCTGCCACTTTCAGCTGTGTAACTTAGCTGTGTTAACACTTGTTCTTTTTTTTTTTTTTGTACTGGGTATCAAACTCAGGACCTTGCACTTGCAAGGCAGGCATGGTGCCACTGAACTAAATCCCCAGCCCTCATGTCAATACTTCTGAGTCTCAATTTCTCATTAGTAAAATTCTAATAATAATGTTACTATCTTGGTTGAGTTTTTGTTTGCATGTGAAGCACTTAAGACTTTGTAAAGACTCAATAATTGGTAGCTAAAGGCAAAACCAAAGGAACAAAAAGAGCCTTCTGGCTTGTCATCTTTCCCTCCCTCCCCCAACAGTTGGAGCCGCTAGAGGCTAAGGAGATAACCGTGGATAGTTATTCCCAAGATCTTTTCCACACGCACAGAATGGCTTCTTTCACTTCAGGTCTCTTCTTATCCCTTCTCTTGTCCTGAACCCTTTTCTCTTAGCATCCTGAAGCTCCCTCCCCCATCATAACTAGGATAGGAGTGTGGGTCAGGGATAAGGGCTTACAGTTTTCTGCTACTGCCTACTCTAGGGTTTGAGTTCCCTCGCTGGTGATGTAAGGAGGTCAAGTGTGAGGTCACAGCCCTTTCAGGGGTCTAGAGGATGAGAGAACAATAGTCTGGAGGAGAAGGCATTGACAGGAGAGCAGGCCTCATATGCTGCCCTCTTCCTTGGTCCCTTGTAGGAGAGAGCACCTTCCTCACCCTGTTCAGACGCTCTTTGATCGGTTGCCTGGAGTCTCCACTTCTGGTGGCCCTAGCTCAGAGCAAACCTGGGGACCCATTGAGCATCTTTCTGCAACTCTCTCTTGGAAGTGGGGTGGGGCAGGGCTGGGGACGGACTGAAATTGGGGATATAGGGGTACAACATAGTGAGCTTGAGCTCTCCAGCGATCCAAGCCCCTCACCCCACCCTAGGGTTGGCAGTGCCCCAGAGATCCGGGAAGCTGGGGCTGCTCCTGGGGGCGCCGCTGCTTCTGTTCCTTTAAGAAGCCGCTGTTTAGCATTCCTGCCGCTGCCGCTGCCTGACTCTGCGCGCTGATTGGCTGGAATCAACTGAGAAGGGAGCCGGGGAGAGATGCTCTTGACTCCACTCAGAGCCATCCTGGGGACCAGAGCAGAAGCGGTCCTCGCTGCACCCAGCCTCTGCCTGGGCTCCCATTTCTTCTTTGCCGCTGGGCTTCGGCCCAGGAGCTACGACGGGCGACACGGAGCCGCCAGTGCTAGAGGGGGAGCCGTGGGTGCGGGGCAGCGTGGGGGCAGAAGCCCCGGGACGCCCGCCCGGCCCCAGGCCCCGCTCCGCCCGGGCGCCCCCACGGGTGCCCCCCCCCTCCTGGTCCGAGCAGTGTGAGTGTGCCCGGGAGCCCGGCGGTGGCGGTGGCGGCGGCGGCGGCGGCGGCGGCAGCGGCGGCGTGGAAACTGGCGTGGGCTGGGGGGTCCGAGCCGCCGGGGGCAGTGCCATGCACAAGCACCAGCACTGCTGTAAGTGCCCTGAGTGCTATGAGGTGACCCGCCTGGCCGCCCTGCGGCATCTTGAGCCTCCAGGCTACGGTGAATGGGGGCAGGTGCCTGACCCCTATGGGCCAGGTGGGGGCAACGGGGCCAGTTCTGGTTATGGGGGCTACAGCTCGCAGACTCTGCCCTCGCAGGCAGGGGCCACCCCCACCCCTCGCACCAAGGCCAAGCTCATCCCTACCAGCCGGGATGTGGGGCCAGTGCCCCCTAAGCCAGCCCCATGCAAGAGCACCCCCAAACTCAACGGCAGTGGCCCCAGCTGGTGGCCTGAGTGCACCTGTACCAACCGGGACTGGTATGAGCAGGTATGGACCAGCAGGAGGGGGATGGTGGGTCAACCCAGGAGGGTTGGGGAGCGGGAGCCTACAGGCCTGGGGTGCAGCAGGGATTGCCGAGGGCTTTAAGCTTATGGACCCGAACCCTAGCATTGCAGTTAGGCAAAGAGAGGTGGGCTCCCTGTGTGTCTGTTTGGGGGGGGTCTCCATTTGGGGGGGTTGGGAGGAGCCTTGAGTGTCGGGATGAAGGCCTGGTGGAGGGGCACATTTTCTTATGTGGGGGAATTGGGTTAGTCTCAATGAGGGGTGGTGGCAGTGTCTCTGTCTGGCAGGGGGTGGGAGGTTCTGCGGGGGTTGTGTGTGGTGTGTGTCTCCACAGGAGAGGAGGAGGGGGCATGGTGCTCTGTGTAGGGGGAGTGTATGTGTGCGTGCGTGTGTGTGTGTGTGTGTGTGTGTGTTGGGATGTGTGGAGGAAGGCAATGGAGCTCCCATGCTCCCATGAATCTATGTAAAGGAACCCATGTGCCCAGCTTGCCGAGCTTCTTCCCTCCATGCCATGAGTCCCTCTCCGTCCCAATCCCTTTGTGTGTGAATGTGCACATGGATGTATGGGAATGTCTCTCAATGTGGAGGTGTCTCTAGATGAGACTGTAAGGATAGCTATATTTGCTTTTCTCTTTGCGTGTGGTTGCATGTATATGTTTGAGCATGTGGCTGTAAGAGTGTGTATGCATGTGCCTCTGTGTATGTGTGTGTCTGTGTGTGTGTGTGTTGTCCCTGGTGAGAGGCGCTTGACAGGCAAGGGAGTGAAGAGGGAGGAGGAGGCAAGAGACATGTCCCAAGCAAGGCTGAGAGGCTGCCAAGGACGGACTCTTTGTCCAAGCAGCTCTGAAGTGTGTGTGCTGGGGTCGAGGGGGGGTGGTGAAGCAAGCTTCTTCACTCTAGAGCAGGCATGGTGCCTGGAGCTAGGAAAGGGGCAGCTGCCCTGGTGCAAGGACTGGCCCTGGTGCAAGGACTGGCCTTGGTGGAGCATGTCCGCCTTGGGTACCTTTAGATGTGGGAAAGCATAGCCCTTCAGCCCTGACTTGGCAGAGCTTGGGATCCCCTGGGTGCTAGGCACAACTCCGGCTTCCACTCTCAGCCTAAACTGCCAGCTTAGAAAATGGAAGGAGCATCTGTGGGAGAAGCAGCAAAATGGAGGCTGGGCAGGCAGAGCCAGGTCCCTGGCACGCATGGTGGAGGGCCTGTCTGATATTTGGCTCTACAGCCCCCAGGTTGGGGAGAGAGAAGGAGGCTTTACTGTCAAGGGCAGGTATGGACTGCCCCAAGCTGGTGATCAGAACAGCTGCCTCTGTCCTCCTCTGGGGATAGGATGTGTTCTTGCTTAGAAGCAAAGGTGGGGACTTCTGAGGGCGGGGGCCTCGGGTTTGGTCTTCTGTCTGTCCATACTTACTGCTTCCTGTGTTCCTTGTCTTGGCCCTTTGCCATCTCCAGTGAGTCTCCTTTTCCCCTTTCCCCCTCTGTCCTTTGGCCCTCTGTCCTTTGCAAATACCCTCTCATACTTGTCCTGCTCAGCTGGGAGACAGGTGCCAATCTCAAGGCTGGGCCAGTTAGCTAAGGTTTCTTTGCCAGGTCTTATCCCTGGGTGGCTCCTGGCCCTAGGGACAAAGTCCCTGAGTGGGGGTGGGGTGGGACCTGGAGGATCGATCACTGGGAGCTGGGAGTCTCTGGGTACCATTCAAACTGGGCTTGAGGCATGGCTTGTCACATGTGGGCACACACGGCACACCAGATGCATACAAGAGTCTCATGGGTGTCCTTTTGCCTGTATGTCTGTTGCATGGCACTTGAGGCAGCTCTATTGGTTTTGGGTCTCTGACGAGCCATCAGTTCTTCCTTCTGGGATCAGGGACCAGGGTAAGGCTGCATCTGGAGTCCTCCCACCAACTCCCAGAGATGCAGGGCATGAAGTCCTAGAGGCCAAACCCATAAATGGGGAAGGCATGACTAGCTAGCCCTCTTTCCCTCTCCTCTCTGCTTCTTAAAGCCATAGCTTTGTGGAGTGGAGGTGGGAGGGGGAAGCAGAGCTGGGTGTGTGGAGGAGCCCATACCCTGGGCTTCCAGGTCTCTTCTTCTGAGGCCAGGGGTCAGGAAAGGGACAGCATGGCCAGAGAAAGATGGGGGAGGTATTAGGATACCTGGGCAGAGAGGCAAGAGGGTTCCTCCATTCTTGGAGATGAGAATGGGAACCAGTGAGCAGGTGCTATCTGTCGATCAAGAATCAGGCCGGGGATTTAACTCAGTGGTTTTGCTGCCTGCTACGCAAGCGCAAGGACCCAAGTTTGATCCCCGGTACCAAAAAAAAAAAAAAAAGAATCAGATTTCCACTTGAAAAATGACCATAATTACATCCTGTCTCAAAAGCTACCCCTATGTTTCCAACCCCTATGCTTGACTAACCCTGTTTTCAACCTCTTCTGTTGCCTCTTCCCATGGAGACTGCATGTTGAAGAGTGTGGACTCTGCTACTAATCTATCTAGGTGTTATCAGTTTCTCCCTTGTTGGGAGTCTTGTTCACCTTGCTCCTATCCTGCCCCTGGCTTGGCCTCTGACTCCTGGTCAGATTCTACCCTAGCCCTCTCTGCTGGGGACACACAAAGGGTTCAGGATCAAAAGTCCCTTGGGAGAAAATGGCTTACAGTTTTGACTCCTTCTGTTCATTTGAGGAATTAGGCTCCTGGAGGCATTGAAGGAGGTGTAGATTGAGGGCTCATGATGTACTCAGAAGGGGACAACTTTCCTTTCTCCCATGAGTCCTGATGGGGGAATGGGATAAGTGGCTAAAACATCAGGGTCTTGACAACTTGATTGAATCCAAAGAGCACCTTGAGATCCATGCTGTGCCACTAACTGCCAGTATGTCCTTAGGCATGTCTCATGCCTTCTCTGGGCCTCATTGTCACCATTTGTCATATGAGCAGGGTTGGATAAGATGGTGTATGATTTCCTTCTGGCTCTGATGTGGTGGGAATTTATGATCTCTGAGTCAGGGAAAGATGTGGTTCAGAAGGGGAGGGGTTCCCTGACCAGGCCTCTGGGTGCCCCATGGATGCTGGGTGTGGTGCGGCATACCCGCCATGCTCCATCTCTGCCATCCCCCTTAGGCCAGCTCTGCGCCCCTCCTAGTGAACCCCGAGGCCCTGGAGTCCAGCCTCTCGGTGAGTGCGCCACTGGCTGGCTCAGGCTCAGATGACTGATCTGGGCTAAATGAGCAGCTGGGTTTGGCTTGCTGTGGTTGGAAGCAAAGGGAGGGGAGTAGCCCCCTTGGGGTCAGTCGGTCCACATCTGTGGCTTAGAGGTACCCTAGGGTATACTCAGGCTCTCTGTGGGAGCGGGGCAGGGGCAGGCTGACTGGGAGCAGATAGCTGAAAGGGTGGGAGACACTGAGGGAAGTGCCTGTGTTTTCCCCTAGGTGAATGGCAGCGATGGCATGTTCAAATATGAGGAGATAGTACTGGAGCGGGTGAGTCTGCCAGTGGGGAGGGCTCAAAAAGGGAGGAGAGGGTGGGAGCCAGGAGAGGGGAGGGCCCTGAACAGTGATTTCAAGACTCCTGGGGGAACTTACATGGAGAGGATGGGGAAACAGCAGCCCTCAGAAGCTGCAGTGCTGCATCAATCAATCAACTCACTAACAAATATTAATTGACCTTGCTGGCTGAGGCCTGGGGACTTGAGGAGGGGATGGGTTTGCTAAGGCCTCTCTGCCAGAATGGTCAGCACAGGCAGGGAAGCTGCCTGCCAGGTTTCTGATGAATGTGTCCCAGCCTACCATGAGACCTTGAGAACCTGCTCTGGGACAGAGAGGGAAATGGGGTGTCCAAAATCCTGCTTTGTGTTCTCAGAGTGTACAGACTGTGCCCTTCCATCCTCTTCTGCAGGGCAACTCTGGCCTGGGCTTCAGTATTGCAGGTGGCATTGACAACCCCCATGTTCCTGATGACCCTGGCATTTTTATTACCAAGATCATCCCTGGTGGAGCAGCTGCCATGGATGGGAGGCTGGGGTAAGATAGCCTGGAAGCAGGGTTGTGGGTGGCAGGGGCAGGATGGAGATGAGGGGAGGAGAGTTGGGCTAGCAGGATGATCCATCCAGGAAATCTGAGATGGGGGGGGGGGAGAGGAGGGAGAAGGAAGGAAGGGGACAGGAGGGCTGGATTTGGGAGAGGGGGCAAAGGGGCAGTGGCACAGTGTCATGCCTCTCCGGCTTCCCCCACAGGGTGAATGACTGTGTGCTTCGGGTGAATGAGGTGGACGTGTCGGAGGTGGTGCACAGCCGGGCTGTGGAGGCACTGAAGGAGGCAGGGCCTGTGGTGAGGTTGGTGGTTCGGAGGCGACAGCCTCCACCTGAGACCATCATGGAGGTCAACCTGCTCAAAGGGCCCAAAGGTGTGTGTCTCCACGTTCCTGTGCTCTAGCCAGAGCCTGTGGCCCCAGGTTCTGGGTGGCTCCATGGGGAATGGCCTTATTTCTAGCATGACTCCCCCAGTTCTTACTCATAGAGCCTTCTTTTTTGACTTAAGGCCTCACCCTTACTGACCTTGGAACAGCAGCTTAATGTTTGGGATTTCTGGGGGGAAGGTTCTGGGGGGCTGGTGGGTTGGCTGGGGGAGTAGAGTTGGCTTTGGGACTGACCGAACACTCTTACTTCTCGTGGCCCTCTTTCATTCTCTGCTGGCTGTCGCCCAGGCCTGGGTTTCAGCATTGCTGGAGGCATTGGCAACCAGCACATCCCAGGAGACAATAGCATCTACATCACGAAGATCATTGAGGGGGGAGCTGCTCAGAAGGATGGACGCCTACAGATTGGGGACCGGTTGCTGGCGGTGAGACAGCATTTATGGGGATTCCCAAATGGTAGGGTGGGTAGGAGGAGCTCCAGCACCCTCTCACTCTACCTAAACCTCACTCAGGGACAAGGTATCTTGGGGGAATTTCAAGAACATCATTTGAGTTGTGTTTATCCAGATACCAAAACCTCAGCTTTGTTTGTGCAGGGGCTCCCTCCCACCCTACCCCTACCTTCTGGCTGTCTTGTGTCCTCACAACACTGTGCTTGGACGTCTGTTAGCACACTGTTGACTTTCACTGAAAGGGCACCCCTCAGGGGTTCCAGGCAAAGCCTTCCCTTCTCCCAAGTTCCAGCCTGAGGCCTTTCCTCTTCTAGGTGAACAACACAAATCTGCAGGATGTGAGGCATGAGGAAGCTGTGGCCTCATTGAAGAACACATCTGATATGGTCTATCTGAAGGTGGCCAAGCCAGGCAGTCTCCATCTCAATGACATGTACGCTCCCCCGGACTACGCCAGCAGTACGTATCCACTGACCCTTGCCCTGGCCTGTAGCCCTGTCTCTGGTTTGGGGAAAAGAAAATGTGCCCTTGTTAAGAGAGAGCAAGTGCAGGATAGCACTCAAAAGAACCAAGTCCAGACCCAGCTATGTCCTTTGGAGCTGAATGACCTTGGACAATTCCATTTTACCTGTCTTTAGTTTCCTCTTTGGCAAAAAGGAGCTAATGATATATGTGCTGCCTTCCTCATAGGACTGGTGCAAGGATCAAATGAGATCATGAATGAGAAAGCCCTTGGGAAACTGTATTAGGGCACCAGAGATGTGAGGGATTATTATTAGTCATACCTCTAGTCATACCTTTCTTTGTAGACTACTTTGACTTCAGTTCTTTCTAAGAGTCACAGGAGTGAGCCCAGGATTTAGAAAGGGACTGTAGAAGAGGAGAGGGGGGTGTACAGAGTGAGAGGGGCAGCCTGAGGAATCAGCACCCCTGCCCAGAGTCTCTTTTGCACCTGAGGTGTAGTGTGGGTGGAGCGGCCCTTGGAGGGGGCTGGGCTCCCTTGCCAGGGGTACCTTCCTGAAATGTTTCTGAACTTTCCTCTCCTTTTCTTGATCCCAGCTTTTACTGCCTTGGCTGACAACCACATAAGCCATAATTCCAGCCTGGGTTATCTTGGGGCGGTGGAGAGCAAGGTCAGCTACCCTGCTCCTCCTCAGGCGCCCCCCACCCGCTACTCTCCTATTCCCAGGCACATGCTGGCTGAGGAGGACTTCACCAGGTGAGACCCTCGCCCCAGCCCCACTCATTCAACCGAGGGAGGGGGGGAGGAGAGGAATCCAATTTTGGATGGTGACAGACCTTGTAGTACAGCCAAGGAGAGGATGAGGCCTTGATCACTCCCCGCTGTGAGGTGTGTGGGTGGGGGCACTCTCAGCTCTTGGGGCTCTAGAGGGAGTAGAGAAGGTTGCAAGGAAAGGTTCTACAGTCAGAGGGAGTACCGAGCTAAGGGGTGGGGAGGAGCAATAAGGGGTCTGAGGAGGTCGAAGCCGCAGAGTTTCCCGCCCTGGCAGAGCTACAGCCATTCCAAATGATTGAATAAAAGAGTTCAGCCGATGGCCACGGCAGGATTCTGACAGGCTGGCCAGCTGGATGGCCTCTCGGGGAATGGCCCCGCCCCACTGTGGCGGTGGCGGCGGAGGCGCCTACAGGCGAACTGGTCGGGCAGGCCGGGATTTGGGGGATAGGTTTGCGGGGTGGGGCCTAGTAGGTTGCTGGGCCGGCTGCGGTGGATCCGGAAGGGTAGGCGACAAGTTTGAACCAGAGGAGCCATGGAGAGGGCTCCCAAATTCTCAGGCTCTGGCATGGCCCTGGGCCTGGGCTCGGCCTCGGCCTGGAGGAGGGCTTCGCAGAGGTGGGCCTGGCCTCTTCGTTCCTTGCGGCCTGGAGGGGATGCCAGGTAGGAGTGGAGGAGCCAGAGCATCCAGGACTGGGGAGGGAGCCTCCCTTGCACCCGAGACTGGGACTGAAGGAGGAAGAGTCTGGCTTGGGGCTCCTCCTGGAAAGATGCTTGTAAAAGTGAAGGCAGTGGGACAGTGCGCTGGGAGTCGGTTGTATGGACGTACATGTGGGGCTGTTTGCTCTCACTTGGTGATTCTGTGACCATCTAGAGAGAGGTTCCTCGGATGTGGTTGGTTTTAGTTGGATTTTTCTATTCTTATCTCCTCTCTTGAGTTCAGCCCCAAGTGCCTTTTGGAGACAGGGGATTTTTGTCTTCTCTGTCTCCCACCTCACCTAGCAGGGGTGTACCTAGTGGTAACTATTGAGTATGTATGTTGTTGGGGAAGGTAAGAAGGGTCATAGTTGGTGGGTGGAATTTTGAGACTGCAGAGGAGCAGGTGAAAAATAAGTGTGTTGTGCACCCAACCCAGGTTCAGGGCCTATCACACTGGTTGACAGGATAGGAGCCTGGGGAAGGAAGAGGATCAGTGAGTGGGCTCTGAGATTTGGGCTCTAGAGTTCAGGATAGAGGTGTGTTGACTTGAGAGAGTAGTAGGCTGTCCATTGGGAAGTTGACTAGGAGGCCTCAGGAAGGAGAGAAGAGGAACTGAAACTTGGCACCCGACAGAAAACAGTAGCCAAGAAGGTTTCAGGAGAAGAAAGAAGGAACAGGCTATCATACATAGGGACACAAGTTCTTACTGCCTACAGCAAGTATAGGTCTTTGTTCCAGGCTGGACCTCACAGGGGCAATAGTTCCTATATCCCCTTGTCCTGACCTCCCCTGACATATTTCCACTCATTTTCCATCAGAGAGCCCCGAAAGATCATCCTGCACAAAGGCTCCACAGGCCTGGGCTTCAACATCGTAGGAGGAGAGGATGGAGAAGGCATTTTTGTCTCCTTCATCCTGGCAGGAGGCCCAGCTGACCTGAGTGGGGAGCTGCGCAGGGGAGACCGGATCTTATCGGTGAGACAAAGGCGAGGTGGGAGGATGAGAGCTGTGCCAGTCTAAAGGGAGGAGGGAAGACCTTGCTTCCTCCAAAGAATGCTTCTTCAGATGAGGGAAGGCTAAGAACTGGAGAAAATGTATATTGTCTTTATAAATATCCTCAGTGAGAGATAGGAAACCAGACTCATTTTTGAGGAGGAAATGTCCCTTGGGTTTGGGGAGGATACTGGGGATGGAACCCAGGGTTACTCTACCACTGAGCTACATTCTCACCCTTAAAATTTTTTTTTGAAATTTGAGAGCATGCCCAGGAATGACTTGAACATGTGATCCCCCTGCCTCAGCTTCCCAAGTGCTGGGATTACAGGCCTGTGCCACCACACCCAGTTGTTTCTTGGATATTAACCCTGACTGGCATTTAACTTCCACAGAGATAATTATTACATTAAACATGTCATATCCTTTAGGTCTCATTTTGGGGGCAAGGATGGAATTTTTGGAAAGACATTTAAAATGCTAAGAGATGGGCTACCCATCTCCCTTTCTTGTTAGGACAGAGGACTCTCTTTCTTGCTTTGGGGGTGGCTCATAACTCCTCTCTCTGGACAGGTGAATGGGGTGAACCTGAGGAATGCAACTCATGAGCAGGCTGCAGCTGCTCTGAAACGGGCTGGCCAGTCAGTCACCATTGTGGCTCAGTACAGACCTGAAGGTAGGTGAAAGGAAGGTGGGAAGAAATGATGGTGGCGGAAATTCGGTTTATACTGAGAATTGGCTTTTCCCCATCATAGGTAACGAAGCCACTTGACCAGGTCCTTACTACTCTAGTACAGTAACCTCTTACTCTTTCCTTTTGCTGGCGGACCCAGGTTGGTTTGATGACTTGGGAGCACCTAGGAGGGCTGTGCTCAGAGCTTGCTGATGAGAGTTGCAGTGGAGCAGAAGAACAGTAGTGGGCAGCAGCCTACACGGGAAGAAGCATGGAGATTAGGGTGACTGGAAAAAGGAGAGGGAAGACTGAAGGCTTGGAGGGGAAGACCAGGAACTCTGTGCCCTGGAACTGGAGAGCATTTCTCAGTTAGAAGGATATCAGGGGGGAAGAGATTCGACTTCTTAAGAGATCTTGGGCCAAACCCACTTGATTCTCATTTTCTTCCCCTGATCAACATGACTGTGAGAGACCCAGGAACGCACGAAAAGGTGATACTGTGCCTTTGGAGTAGACGATGGGGGAGTGGACCCTCTCCTACTGGGGGCCTTCTTTGTGTTCTCAGCTAGCAGTCCCCGGGCCCGGGCTAGTGGGCGGGGCCCGGGTATGTAAATGAAGGTGTTTGATTGGCTGCCGCCAGCCAAAGGCCAGGTGCCGAGGTGAGCTGCGAGAAAGCGCGCGGCAGCCTGCAGGCCGACGGAGTGGCCAATGGCCGGTGGAGCGCGGCCTCCTGCCGCTCACCCCGCCCCCTGACAGAGGCGGAGGGCGGTGGGAGCCCCTCCTTTCTCCCCCATCGCGCGCCTCGGGCGTCTCCTCCTCTTCCCTACCCTTCACTCCCCTCCCCCTTCTGCTCCCTTCTCCCCGCCTCCCCTCCTCCCGCGCGCCCCGCTTTGTGTCCGTGGTATCCCGCGCGGGACGGAGGGACTGGCTGGAGCTGGCGCTTTCTCTGCATTAGATCCGGACTCCGACTCGGCGCCAGGTGAGGTGGGGCGGACGGGGTCAGGCTCCCTTACAGTCTCCCCAGCCTTTCTCCAAAGCTCTGTTCTCAGACTCTTCCAACACTGTGCCTCCAACTCTGCCCTCTCCCCCGAGAGCTTTCGCCGCGTGTCCCCAGCCCCTTCTGATCTAGGTCACTTGCATCCTTCTTTCCCATTACCTCAGACCAACAAGCTCTCCTGTGAGTTACCTCCCTACACTTCTGTCCTCCATCAAAAGAAGTCTCAAGCCAAGGGTGGCAGGCCCTCTCTTCTTTTCTTCCGAGCTCAGGGGATCCAGAACGAGCTCCAGCCATCGCTGCACCAGGCTGCCCCTTCCACTGGGCCCTGTCCGGGCTTGACCTCTTTGCCAATACTTCCCACCCATAAATTGTGACCCCTTCGCGCTCTAGAGCCACAGTCCTGGCCCCGTTCACCTTCCTGCCAGCTGCTGCGCCCTCGGTGGCACCCAGATCCCTTTCCCAGGGGAATATGGGGAATTTTCTGTCCCCCGAAGCCTGTCTCCCCCTAACCTCGAGGAACACCCACATTGGCTTGGTATTTTTGTGCCTCTTCCCTTTTGTTCTCCCCGCCCTTTAAGCTTAGCCTTTGTCCCTTAGGGCCGCTGTGCCTATGCTCACTGGACGCCTAGGCCTTGTGGTTAGTTACTAAGGTGGAGGAAGGGACTGTCCCTGGCAGGTGCTCTAATTCGGAGAGGAGCAGGGAAGAGAACCCAAAAGCACCCACTTTTGTCCTCTTGGCCACCCTGCCCTGTGCTTGTCCTGGGTTCTCAGAGCGCGGAGGGAAAGAAGAGAGGGCCTGCCAACTTTGGCTTGAGACTGCTTTGATGGAGGACAGAAAAGTAGGGAGGTAACTAACAGGAGAGCTTGTTGGTCTGAGGTAGTGGGAAAGAAGGATGCAGATGGACACTTTTGAGTCATTTCTCTCCATGTTTGGCATTCTGATTACTGACAAGGAATGCACCTTAGGGTTATTGTTTTTATGATTTCTGCGTCTGCTGTTTACTTCTCAATAGAGGGCTGTTGGATGTTTATTAGCAACTGATATTTATCCATTGTGTCCCCACAACTTAGACAGTGGAGGTTCTGCAGAGGAAGTGGTTTCTCTTGCATATTTGTGTGTGTGTGTGTGTAGGAGAAATTGGTGTTTCTTTCGGTTTTGTTCTCTGATGCTGGGCACATGGAAGCAATACTCTGAATTTGTCTGGTAGTGGTATGCTGGAAATTGGTGGCTACATAATTCTGTGACTTCTGTTGGGGGAATGCAACTGGTTTGCATAAAAAACTGTAAGTTGTCCAGGTTAAAGGGATTCCTGCCATGTTTATTGCTCTCTGAGCATAGTTTTGAGAGTTTATATTGTGGGTTGAGGTGCTGTGTTGTGTCAGTCTATCATTTGCTATACAAGGTCTACTTTCTCTTGGAATTTAGTTGAATCACGTTGTTAAGATAGTGACATCCCAATCTTATTTCTTTCTTGGGTTTATTAAATACAGAAGAGCCCCAACATGTAATAGCTTTTTTTTTAAATTTGAAAATGAACCTTTAGAGACTTGTTTAAAGGGACTATCAAGAATTCCACATTAGGCTCTGAATTTTCTTTGATAAAGTGCTAGTTTTTAAAACTAAGGACTCCATGTTGATCATTTTATGAATACATGAAATGTAGTTCTTTGGAGGATTGCATCATGGTGGGTATTAATAAATGAATAAAACAAATATGTCTGTTTGCAGAAATAGCAGAGACTTTGCATGCTATTGGCCAATTAGGTGCTCATTATTTGGATTTTTCACATAGAATGTGAGAGCTGGAAAGGATCTTGTAGTCCACCCACTGAATGTGCAGACTGGACTACCCAGTGGAGTCAGGACAGGACTTGCCTAAAGTCATGGAGAGAAAGTTGCTGAGGGTCAGCAAGCCATTCAATCCTAAGGTCTACCAGTTGGGACACATCATGGTTCTAACAACTGAGAGACCTAAGGCCTAATTTAGAGTGAAAGAACAACAGGAAAAGAGATTGGGGAAATAACAGAAAGACAGATTAGGGAAGGAATGAGGGAAAGATGTGGAAGAGATGGGACTATGCACCGAGGCATCATTGCCAAACCAGTGCACTTTTAGCTGGATAGCCTGTACCTTGAGGGCTTAAAACAGCTTTGACTAATAAGGGCAATCCAAGTAAGAGCATCCCCCCTTTTAAACAACTTTAATGAGGTATGTCATATACTGTACAATTCCCCCATTTAAGACTACAATTCAGTGATATGAAGTTGTGCCTCTATCACTACAATTTTTTTTCCAGTTTTAACCATTCATCTTTATTGATAAAATAGGCTCCTATGCCAATACATACTCTCATACATAAATTTAGTCCTGTAAAAAAAAATGGGGTGGAAAACTGTTCTAAAAACAAAGTGAATGTCTTTCAGCACCCAAGACCTTAATTAAAACTTATCCAAGCAAGAAGACTAATACAATTTTTCTTTTGAGACAGGATCTTGGTATGTAGTTCAGGCTGGCCTCAAACTCAAGGTGATCTTCCTGCCTCAGCCTCCCGAGTGCTGGGATTATAGCCATGCACCACCACACCTGACATCACTACACTTTTAAACATTTTCATTACTCCTCTCCTTTTAATACATAAAGAAGGTGCAAGCATTGGAAGTGTGATAGGTGAAAACCATTTGCTTCTTAATGTACCTCCCCTGGGACACTTAGGGGCAGGATGGCAACTTGGGAATGCTCTAACCTTGAGATTTCTTTCATATGTCTGGTTCAATTGTGTAGTAGACCCACCACGAAGCACAGTGTCTTTCTCTTTGAACTTGTATTATGCCTAGCATGGGTACTTCACACATATTTTCATGATGAAGCTTTGGAAAATATTAAAATAAAAATAGAAATAATAGGGCGGGGATTTAGCTCAGTGACACTGCGCCGGCCCCGAAAGGGCAAGGTCCTGAGTTCAATCCCCAGCACCGGAAAAAAAAAGAAAAAAAAAAAAGAAATGATAAGGTACCACAGTGGAAGATGCTGTTTAATAGTTTCACTTCTGTTTGCTCCAAACTGTTGTGGACACAGCAATCCTACGTATTAGCTAAAAAGAGCTTGATTGTCTTGGACATATATAATCCTGCTTAAAATTCAAATTGAAAATTTAAACAATTGGCTTTTGGCAAGGACTTTCTTCCAATCTTTTCTAAAATGAAAAATGTTTTTCTGTGACTTGTGGACTTGCTCCCCCAAGGGAAGGATAGGCTTGGTATTATAACATTTTGATATCACCTACATTTTCCCCTTAGTCACTATGCATCGGCCTCTGCTTATAAACTGAGCTAATATATTTCTGGAAGGCCTTTTTGTTTTTAAGAGTAGAACCTGATCTCCAAATTAGAAGGTTAGCCAGAAATTGGTCACTACAGTAGCTAAATAGGAAACTAATCCTTTCTGACCAGTCTTTTCAACTGGAATATAAATCCAGACAGGGTAGGAGTACACTTGAGTGAGAGAGAATGAGAGTTTTTCCTATAACTTATTTTAAGGTGATGATTAAATGTACTTTCACCATGGAAACTCCTTTGGGTAAGGCCTGGAAGAGTTAGGAATCAGTTTTGACAAAAACTTGGAAGAATAAGAAGAATATTTTCTTCATAGCATTTATGTAACCATCCCATCTCCCCCATCTGAGAATGAAGAATGCAAACATAAGTGCTAACCTATCAGCATGATCTCTCTGGAGCACAGTGGCCAAAGCATACCAAGGCAAAGAAAGTTCTGAAATTCCTACTGCCATTATTTTTAAAAAAGCTAATGAAAGGAAGAGAGAAAATGAATTCCTGGTAACAGCATTTCTACAGTGAAGAATTTTAAAGGCAGCTCAAGTTCATTTTACTGTTCCTAGCACCTAGTCTGGAGCCTGTCATGTAGTTTGTTGAATTGAATTATTGAGTAGCTTTATGTTACAGATACTTTTGTAAGCATTAACTTTCAGGATATCCCTCTGGGGTAGGTAGTATTATCCCATTTTACAGATGAGAAAAGTGAGGATCAGAGAGGTTGAATGACTTGCTCAATGTCGCAGTAAATAAGGGGCATAATCAAAGTGTGAAGTCAAATTTCCCAAGAACTTTGGATTCAGGGCTTTTGCCTTTAGGCCATAATCACTTTTCACTACTATAGGAAGCTGGGAGCCCCCTGTCCCACCCAGATCCACCTGGACACAGCACAAGATGCAACTCTGAGACTCTTCAGGTGTCAGAAGCTGTTAACAGATGGAATAAAACTAACTCACAAATCTCAGCTTTTTATTCTTGATGGCCACAAACTCCTGTCCCAAAGGAAGAAGTAACTTGTGGGGAAAAGGACTGCCAGAAGCCCCAGGGAGACCCTCTCACTTGCAGAAAGGGGGTTTAGAAAAACTGCCAGGTACTGTGGGGAGAAGTTCCAGGAGGCGCCAAAAGGTAGGAGTTGGTTGGTTTGACTTAATAGCAAATGTGTGGAGGTTTAAGAATAGTAATGTAATAAGTAGGCAGCTCTCATTTTTTCAAGTGAAATGGAATTGTATTTGTCATTCTTTGTGTGTGTGTGTGTGTGTGTGTGTGTGTGTGTGTGGTGCTGGGAGATCAAATCCAGGGCCTCAGGCATGCTAGGTAAGTGTTTTTACCACTAAGCTATTGAGCTACAACCCTAGCTGTCATTCATTTTTTAATGACTTTATAATTCACCCATTTAAGGGTATATGTCAGTATTTTTAAGAATGTTCAGAGAGTTGTATAGCTGTCACCATAATTGATTTTAGAATTTTCATCACTCTTTTACTTTTTAGTTATCTCCCCAACCTCCTCACCTTCCCATCCACCTCAGCCCCAGGCAAAGGTAAACCACTAATCTATTTCCTGTCTCTACTGGGTTTGCCTATTTCAGGGGTGGGGAACCTACGGGGAGCTTGCCACAGCTGGCTGTTTGTTATCATTGAAAGCTCTAAAAGATTCCCCATCACTGGCCTATTTGAATAGTTCATATAAATAGAATCATGTAATGTGTCTTTTTTTACCGTACTGGGGATCGAACTCCAGACCTTGTGCTTTCGAGGCAGGCAGTGGCACCACTGAGCTAAATCCCCCGGCCCTAGTATGTGTCTTTTACTTAACTTCTTTTACTTAACATAAGATTGCAGAAGTTTGAGCTGAGTGTGGTGACACACGCTTGTAATACCAGCACTCAGGAGGCTGAGGCAGGAAGATTGCTGAGAGTTTGAGGCTAGCCTGTGCTACAGTGAGTTCAAGGCCAGCCTTGAGACCCTCCCTCAAACAAACAAACAAAAAAACAAACAAGATCGACTAGGTTGATCTATGTTATAGTATGTATGAGTATTCCCTTTCTTTTTATGGCTGAATAGTATTTCATTATATGTATTTATCACATTTTATCAGTTTCCACTTTTTGGCTATTATGAATAATGCTCTGAAAACATTGGTGTGCATGTTTTAGCATGGCCATATGTTTATTATATTTCTCTTTTGAGTATATATCCTTTCGAGTGGCATTGCTGGATCATATGGCCACCTCATGTTTAACCTTTAGAGGAATGGCCTGCCTGTGTTCTCACAATCCCACCAGCAGTGAGAGGGTCCCAGTTTCCACATACTCCCCAACACTTCTATTATTAGTCTGTTTTATTCTAGCCATCTTGGTGGTATGTGTCTCACTGTGGCTTTTGTTTGCATTTCCCTGATGAATAGTGACACTGAACACCTTTCATGTGCTTATTTTTTGCTGTTCAATTTTGCTTTGCTCTGTCCCTTCCTTTGATTCTCACCCTGTTTCCCGATTGACTTGAGACCAGAGAAAACCAACTGTGTTTGTTATTAGGCGAGTGGTCAGAAGGCCAACTATCTCCCACTCTGCTTGCTGTGTTTTGCCAGAGGGGGTTAAGACTTGGGTGGAGATAATTTTAGCTAGAAACATTGACCTGATGAAAATGATAGGGCCCAGGTTGTTTGGAATGAGCTTATTGAGATATAATTCAAATATCATACATATCATACAATGAACGCATGCATTTAAAGTGTAGAATTAAACAGTTTTTAGAATTTTAAGAGTTGTACAGCTGTTAATCAGTTTTAGAATATTTTCATCATCCCCAAAAGAAGCCTTGTCCCCATTAGCAGTTTCTCCCCATTTGCCCCAACATCTCCCTTCCCCCACCCCTAGGCAACTACTAATTTATTCTGTGTTCCTAAAGTTGTCTCTTCTGGCTAGTTCATAGAAGTGAAACCATGTAGAATGTGGCCTTTTGTGTCTGTTTTCTTTCACTTAGTATAATGTTTTCAAGTTTCATCCACATTGTAGCATGTATCAAAACTTCATTCCTTTTATGGATGAATATTCCATTCTATGATTATACCATTTTATTTGTTCATTCTTATGTTGACAGACATGTTGGATATTTCCACCTTTTTTTTCTTTTCTTTTCTTTTTTTCTTTTTTCTTTTTTTTGTCTAGAGCTAGCTGTGTGTGTTTTGGGCTTCTCTGTATTCCATGTAGCCCAAGGCCATGGTAGTTAGATTTGGCAGAGCTTCCTCAGCCTAGCTAGACAGGTGCTTTCTCATCCTTGCTAGGTGATTTGAGTGAAAATCCTAGGAGCTTTGGTGCCTGTAGGATATCAGTTCTTGCAGATGGGGCAGAATGGTTAGAATAATATACAATAATGGAATTAATTCTTTCTTATGCAATTATAACTTTTTAGGATTTCTTTTTAATTTAATCAGCTTGTTGAAATCTTGACCCTAATATTGACACTGTTGCTTTATTTAAAACTTTACTCTTATATTCCATGATAGGGCAATGGTTTTGTCTTTTTAAAGAGAGAAATAGAAGTAGAATAATTTAGGCCTACCACTGTCACCGATATTAAAAATACTGGTTTTGCTTTTTTTATGTAATAGTTTATGTATTATATCTTGGCTGAGAAGCCAAGGCCCTGGGTTCTAGATCTGAATTTATCTTTATAGCTGAATAATCTTAGACTAGTTAACCCACCTCTTACGTACGCAATTTCCTGATCTATAAAATAAAGGGACTGTGCAACATTATCCTAATGTTTCCTCTAACTCAAATTCTATGTAGATAAATGAAAGTGAGTTGTGGATTCAATTTATAAGTTCCTATTTATACCTAGATTATTATTAAATCATGTAGTCTTAAACTAATAACAGTCTTGTTTTAATAAGGGTCTTGTCTTCGCCTATTTTTTCCTGTGATAATGCTTTTCTTCTTTTAGTCTCTTGAAATAGAAAATGGATTTCTTTATACTTTTCATGGAATTTGGATTTTTTTTGTGATGCTGGGGGAACAAACATAGGTCCTCAATTATGCCATATATATATATATATATATATATATATATATATATATATTTTTTTTTTTTTTTTTTTTTTTTTGCGTACTGGGAATTGAACCCAGGGCCTTCGCACTAAGTTATATTGCTAGCCATTTAAAAATTTTTATTTTGAGGCAGGGTCTTGCTAAGTCACTAAGCTGCCCAGCCTGGGCTTGGACTTGTGATCCTCCTCTCTCAGCTTCCCAATGTTCTGGGATTACAGGGAGGAACATGCCACCCAACAAAAGCAAAGGTTGGGGATTGGGATGTGACTCAGAGGTAAAGCACTTGTCCTGGGTTCAATCCCCAGTACCAAAACAAACAAACAAACAAACAAAGACCTATAGAAATACATATGTTCTTTTCTCTTTCTTTTTTTCAGTACTAGGTGTTGGAACTTAGGCCTTTGCTTTGAGCTACATCCCAGCCCTTTTACATTTAAATTTTTTTTCCATAAATTTGTAATTTTTTAAAAAAATTTGAGGGCCAGGGATTTAACTCAGTGGTTCCGCCGCTTGCCTTGCTAGCGCAAGGTCCTGAGTTCGATCCCAGGTACCAAAAAAAAAAAATTGAGACAGAGTCTGAATACCTCAGGCTCAGTTTGAACTTGGGATCCTTCTGCCTCAGCTTTCCAAAATACTAAGATTACAAGTGTGTGCCACCATGCCTGGCTGGAATCTAGATTTTCAAAAAGGAGAAAGCATTAAGTGAAATTGGGGTTAAATTCCAGACTAGATTATTAAGAATGTTTTGTAAAAATATTGTACTTGGAAAAAGAAGTAGGGATTCCAGAAACTAGTATTGGTTCATCAAGGTCAAACAGCCTGACCAAATTTTCTCAATGGACAGGGTTACTGGACTATATATCAGGAAAATATAGTAGATGAGGTATATCTAGATTTGTCAAGGCATTGACAAGGGTTCTTTGGCCCACTTTTGAAAAAAATGGTCAAGTGATAATACCAATGATATGTTTATGTGGATTTATCTAGAACTGATTAAACAATAGCAAAGGAGAATGACTGATGAGCCAGGAATAGTATAGAGGGAAGTTTCTAGTGGAAGTGTGTCCTGTCTTTGTCCTGGGGCCTTTCCTGTTCCATCTGCCTCCCCACTCTCCTCAAGTTGTATTTATTTTCTCTTGGATATAAAAGTATTATATTTAGATTTGTAGAAAATTGGAAAATACAGAAAAATTCAAATCCATAAAATTACCTCCAGAAATAACCATTGTTACATGTGTTTAAGTATTTCCCTGAAAAGCTTTATGTATTTATATTTTATGTGTTTGTATCTCTTTTAAGAATGAGATTACTATATTGAAGCAGTTTCATACTCTTTCTATTAGTTCAACCTCTTTTGTGAATATTTTTCTAAGTCATTATATGTTCTTTGAAAAGTGTTTTTAATAGTTTAATAATATTCCATCATGTATGTGCCATAATTTGGGTAACTATTCCCCTGGTGGCGGATGTGGGCATTTAAGTTCTTTCCAACGTTTTGATCATAATTTGATGGATATCCTTGCACAAGGTTTTTATAAATGTATAGTTATTTCCTTGGAAGAGATTCCTTGAAGTGGAACTATGGAGTCAAAGGTTATGACATGTTTAAGGCTTTTGATACATTTCTGCTAAATTGGCCTCTACCTCCACTGGCAGTATAAGAACATTTAAGGTGTTCACTAATGTGGAGTATCATTTTTTAGGACAACCTCTGGAAATTTGTAGATAGAAATGTTATTTACTTAGTATTTTAATTCATATTTCTTTTGTTAATGATAGAATTGAATATTTGTGTATGTATGTGTTTATTGGTCATTTTTAAGTGGATTGCCTGTTTATACCTGTTTCCTACTTTTCTATTGGGGTGTATTCATCCATTCTTATTGATATACTCTATAGACATTTTAAATGTAATTAGAATATTAATTCTTTTTCAGATATATTGCAAAGACTTTTCCCAGTTTGTAATTTGCCTTTTTGCTTTTATTTATTTATCTGGTGCTGGGGATGGAACCCAGGGTCTTGCACATGCTAGGCAAGTAATCTACCATTGAGCTATACCCCAGCACTTTTTTTGTTTTATTTTATTTTGATATATAGATCTTTTATGTTTTTATATAATCAAACCTTTCAGTGTTTTAATTTGTGTGTGTATTTTACCTTTGCCCATGGATTTGGAAGGGCATTTTCTACCCTGACAGCAAATAAATACTCATCTGTATTTTATTCTAGTTATTTAGTGCTTTGTTTTATATTTAAAATTTTAACCTGTCTGGAGTGTATTTATGATGTAAGGTAAGATACAAACTTATTTTCTATTCCAAATGTTAATGATTTGCCTTAGTACCATTAAAGAAGCCATCATTTCCTTGCTGTTTTGAAGTACCACCTTTATTTTAAATAAAATTCTTTTATACACACATATTTAGATTTTGGGCTTCTAATTCTGTTTTGTAATATTTTACTGAGATTATCCATTCCTGAACAATGAACAGAGATGTTTTGAGGACTATAAACAAGAGGAGTATTTCTCTAATCCCATTTTCTGGGTTCCTTCCACAGAAATTTGACCTAAAGGTAATTCAGTTGATACTGCGTAAAGATTGTCAGAGAGTTTGTGATCCTGAGTTAGTGACTATTGTGAAGAATATATGTATCTAGTCTCTCCATTGACCTGGTAAAACATAAAAACTTATTATATGAGCTGAAATTAGCCAGCTTCATTATAAGATGTGTGTATTTTGGTCACTATGTTGGATCATCCCTGTAAGTAGAAAAAATTGTTGTAAGCAAGTGTACTTAGCACTCTGAGGGCAGGGAAAAGGTATAATTCTGTCTTCATTCTGATGTTTTTTGGATGAGGCGTTTTGTCTTGGGGTGATCTTTATATGTACTTTGGCTTGTGGGTTAAAGGAGCCAAAAGCCCTTTTAATCTTTAATTTGAATATACTACATTAAATTCCTTTGAGATAGAGAAAAGGCCCTATTTGAAACTTTTACCCTGATCTGCTGGGTGAAACAGAATAAGTGAGAAGGGCCAATGGTGGCACAGCCCTGTGAATACTGTTTCTTAGCTCGATGTGAGATCAAGGCACTTTTCAAATGTTCCACTCATTTCAGACCAAGTGGCAGAATCAACAAAACATTTATATAGTAAAGCACTTTAGCCCAGTAGCTAGTTCTTCCTGTATCCCCACTAAGCAATTTGAGACATAGAAACATCCAGTCAATAGGGGTAAACTGGATTTTTTATGGTGTGCTGATCTGGTATATCTTGTTTGCTGTTTTCTTCCTAGTATCCTTCAGGGTGCTTTCCAGAACCCTGGCTCAGTGTGTGTATCGCTGAGGAAGCACACTGTGAGAGCGCAGGGTCCAGAACAGTGACACTCAGGTTTCTGTTCAGGGTTAGTCATAGTTTTGAGCCATGGTTCTAAAAGTAAGGCTGAAATTATTTTCCTCAAGCAATATTTTCCTGTATTGAGGTGGTTACCATTTTTCTGCCCTCTCATATAGCCCTAAGAATTACTTTTGCAGCTTATACTTACAGATTCTGTATCTTCTTGATCCACCGAGTTTAGTATTATTTGCACATATGAAGATTCTTTTTTCCCAGATTGTATTAAATAAATTAAACTAGATTAGTCCTACGTTTGATTCCTTATGAACGTCATTGATTTGATTATACACTCATAATTATGTCATAATTGGAAGAGACTTTAGGCCAGGTGGTGGCAAAAGCCTATAATCTCAGCTACTTGGGAGGCTGAGGCAGGAGGATAGAAAGTCTGAGGTGGACCTGGGCAACTTAGTGAGACTGTCTCAAAATAAAAAGCTCAATGTGAAGGCCCTGTGTTCAATTGCCAGTATGGGAGAAAGGAGTGAGGGGAATGAGCTTCAGAAATTGTCTATTTTCAGAGGTATTAGATTCTTTCAATAGTGGATCATAATTTGAAACTAACCTAAGTAATAGACTTCTTAATATTTTTGAGTCAAATTTGTGATTTCTAGAAATATTACACTATTTGGCAATTCATATACTTACTTCATACTAACAGGTATTTTGATGGACTTATTTTACTTTCAGCATAACTGATGATTTCCTTTAAGCCCCAGGGCAGCTCAGCCATGGCAAATGAGGGGTGTATGTGTTTGAGATTTGAACACATGCACTTCCATAAGAACAGATGAACTCTTTGGGTAGCTGTTGATTTTGAGAGTAGAGCCAACCAAAACATAAGCTATTATTTAGCCATGTCTTTCCTACTCAGTATTTGTGTGGGGTCTCAAGGTCAGAAAGTTATAATTCTCTGTTTTACTTGATTTTTATTTGCACTTTCTGATTGTTCCTGTCTCCATCTGTGTGTCTGAAGTCTGTCATCCAATTATCTTCCCAGCGTCCTTATCATTTCCAAACTTGATACACATGGCTTTTATTCTGTTTTGTAGCTTTTCCTTTTTATATCTTAATTCAAATCATTGGTAATCTGTATGCATGCAAAATAAGTACCCTTGGTTATTGACATTTGTTTGTCTGAACATTTTTCTGCCTTTAATCAAATAAGACCAAATAATCTTATAGCTTGAGAAACTGAGCACCTTTCAGCTTTCCAAATTAATATCAAATGTCATTTTTTTTATTTGTAAAAGACTTCTGACACCAGGAAGGTAGATTTGACAGCAAAGTCTTAGAGAGATATATTTGCAGTCTTGGCTATGTGTCTAGTTTTCATTGGTGAACATTGCTGTTTCAGTCCCCTTTGATGCATAATATTGGGCTGTTAACTGTATCTCCAGACCTCTGACATATCAGCGTTTTGCAGAAATGGTTTGTGGTCTTGTTGGTCCGTTTTTAGCATGTTTGGGTGGGTGTAAAGAGATAGCATGTATTCTCTTTTCTTATATTTGTTCCTGACAAGCCAGAATTTGACAACTGCAGAGTACAGGTTTGTCCTGTCAGATCTCTATATCAAGTTAGCACCTTGAATAAGTTGACTCAACAAGGGTACAGATCTCCACACTAAACTTTGAGAAGAAACAAAAACCACATCAAGGAACTTGTAGCTTACTAAAGGAAATGATGGCACCACACATTCTGGGCACTAGATTTTATGAGGGCAAGGTAATGGAGGGTCTGGAAATCATATTAGTTGAAAGATGATTAAAGAAATAATAATATTTAACCTGGACTTGAGAACTTAACTTCAAGGACATGATTACCATTCTCCATTATGGCTGCTATTAACCTACCTTTTCCTCGTTTTCCAGGAAAACACTCAAAAGTTGCCTTTGATCCTTTATCATCCTGCATCCAATCAGATTCCAAATTCTAACTCTTTTAGCTCTGAAGTATTTCCTGATTCTTATCCTTTCCTTCTATCCTCATTATCCCATACTATGTCAACCTTTGAAATTATTGTCTGTACTAATAGAGTAGCTTCCTGGTCTCTCTTGTGTCCTCTAGTCTATATTACACTTCCAGAATATTTTTCCCTAAAACTTAGTTTTAGTTGGATTATTTTCTTATGTAAACACTTAACAGTGGTTCACATAGCCTAATAAGAAAAGTCCTATCTCAAGCTCTTATAATCTGGCTTCCAACCTGCCATTGTTCCACATCTCCAGCTGCTCTACCTTCTATTCAATCTTAGTTGTTCTGGAGCTTGCTCTAGGCTTTTCCAGCTCTCCAACCTTCTTTTGTTTTTTGTTTGTTTTTGTTTTCTGGTTTGTTTGTTTTTTGGTCCAGAGATCGAACTCAGAACCTTGTGCTTGTGAGGCAAACACAGTGCCACTGAGCTAAATCCCTGGCCCGTTTTTGTGTTTTTGAGACAGGGTCTCTATGTAGTTCAGACTGGCCTTGAATTCACTATGTAGCCCAGGCTGTCCTCGAACTCATGGCAATCCTCCTGCCTCAGCCTCCTGAGTGCTGGGACTACAACTGTGTGCTGCCACACCCACCTCCAATCTTCGTTTAACTATTCCTTCACACTGCTAGGAAGAAGAGAACCCATCATGTTTTAGACACTAAAATTAGGACCTGCTGGCAGAATACATGACCCTCAATCCAAGAATTTTCTCTTGAATAATGTTTTCTAATAATTAAGAATTAGCTTCTCAGCCTTGGACATTCTTGAGCAGGTTAGCTGGTTTGGGTCTGTAAAAGCAGGGACTACTAGGCGGATGAACAAGAATAGAAAGCATGGTACTCTTGTCAAGAAACTTAAATCTGAATGTGATACTGCATACTTACTCCCCCCACAGTAGCCACACACACACACACACACACACACACAAACACACACGCACACCTCTGATCATTTTATTCCTTTCCTTAAAATTTGTCAGTGGCCTCTTCCCATTACTCTTAGGATAAAGGCAAATATCCTTATCATAGTTTATAAGGCCTTGTATGATCAGACCCCTGGCTCCCTGTTATTCTGATCTCTTGCCAGTATCCCTGGACTGTCCTGTGTTCTGTGCATTTTGCACCCTCACAAAATACTGTTCCTTCTATCTGTGAGGCCTTTTTCACCACTACCGCCCCTTCCCTCAGACTTACATGTCACTTTCTCAAGCAAACCTTTGATGAACCTTGCTCTCCCCTTAGTAGGTTGGGTCATCCTTTTTCTCCCTTAGTGTTTTCTTCATAGCCATTATCACAGTTGTAATTGAAGAGTTTTTGTTTTGTGATTGTAATTTCTAGAAACTTTTTTTTACAGTACTGCAGATTGAACCCAGGAGCTCTACTACTAAGCTACATCCCCAGCCTTTTTTAAATTTTTTGTTTTAGCAGGGTTTCACTAAATTGCTCAAGCTGGTCTTGAACTTGTGATCCTCCCGCTTCACTTGGTTTATGGACATGTGTCACTGTGTCCAGCCTCTAGAGAGCATTTTGATTACCATTATATTCCCAGCAGCTAGCACAATGCCTGGCACACAGTAGACACTCAGTAGATATTTGATTAAATAAGTGAATGGATAACTTCTGTGATGAGGAAAGAAGGATGTTGAAGCACATAAAGAATGTTCAGTCTCAGGCAATGGAGAAAGCTCCAGGAGCAGGGAATAGCCGGTAACTGAACAAATTGTGTTCAAGGGGGTTTCAAGCAGGCCGGTCCAAAAGAGAACCTGTGTAATGAGAGATAGGATAGATAGATTAACAGAAAATAGTTGTAGCAGTCCTTGGAAGTTTAGTTAAGATAGTAAAGTAAAATTTTCTAGTTGCTGTTGAGTTAGACTTGGGAGGGCTATAAATGGAAACTTTAGAAAGTTTATTCAAATGAGTCTAAGATGGATTATAATTTGGAAAATAGGGGCACGAGACCAGTTAGGGCAATGTAGCAATGGCCCAGAGACTATTAGGACACAATGTGACCTAAATCAAGGCAAGGGGTAGTGGGGAAAGAGACAAAACAGCTAAGATACCAGGAACAGTGGCACACCTGTTGTCCCAAGTACTTGAGAGGCTGAGGCGGGAGGATCACTTTAGCCCAGGAGTTCAAGACCAGCCTGGGCAACACAACGAGACCCTATCTTTTAAGAAAAGTAAACTAGTCAAGAGAAGTTAAGAGACAAAATCAACAGTAAGGCAATGACAGTGAAAGAAAAAGATGGATTTGGGAAGAAGTTGTTAGTGCATGGATATAGACAATGTATGCATGGAAGTTAAGCTTGGAAAGATACATACTGAAAATACTGACAGTGGCTATTTCTGGGTAGTGGGATGGGAAATGATACAGAAATGTCCAAAGTAAAGAGTTTAATTTTTTTTTAAATCGTGCATTACTTTTTAAATTAAAAAAAGCATAAATTCATGAGCTTTATTTGTAGGCACATTGGACAGTGGCCTCTTTAGCTCTCTTTATTTCACGTGGGATTTGTGGTTGTATTGCCACATTTTATTTTTGAGAGCTTTCTAGTTCTCTCGCCTGGGCTTCCGTTTGAGACACTAGGATCCTTGCCCTGTCTCTTCTCTGAACTAACAAAACAAAACTCAATTCTGTACCTGAAGACCAGCAGTTTCAAATTTTATTGGGCATGGGAATCACCTTGATGCTCATTTAATGCAGATTCCTGGGCCATACTCAGTAGGTTCTAATTCAGTGTATCAGGAATAGGGTCCAGATCCTGATTTTTTTTTTTTGTGCTGGGGATTAAACCCAAGGCCTTCATGCTGAGCTACATCTCCAGCCTCTTTTATTTTTTATCTTGAGACAGAGTCTTGCTAAGTTGCCAGGTGGGACTCAAACTTGCAATATTCCTTCCTCAGCTTCCTTTAGTGCTGGGATTACAGGCGTGCAGCACTGTGCCAGGCTAATCCTGATCTTTCAGATGTACCTCGCCGTCTGGGAACAACCCTATTTCAGTAGTTACTTCAGGCTGTGTCCTCTCTAACTTGTTTCTCTGTGAAAAGCAGCTGGTAAAAGGAAAGGAGGAACCAAAGGATGATTCATCAGGGATATTGTTGTGGGTAACAAATGGTTGGGTTCATCTGAATGTGAAAAAAATGAATAAAGTACTGTTTAACAGACATGAAATTTTGGTAATAAGTGTTATTTAAAGTAGCCTGTTTGAAGGGGCCGCTCTGGGTGGGAAGCTGGTCAGATGGGGCAGTGACTTAGACCCAAGAGATGCCCTCCAGCAAGCAATTGGTGATTCCTGGAGGGGAAGGGAGAAGGAAGAACCTAGGTCAGTCATGAAGTCTTAGAATTCAGATCTTTTTTGTTAGTGTATGTTTGTGATACATAATAGTTGCATTTATTTGGAGACTTGGTACATATATATGATTTTAAAAATCATTTTCCATCCTTTTATCCCTTTCCCCATCCTTCTCCCTTCCCCAGATTCCCTTCCCCTTCACTAAAAAGTCTGCCTCCTTATTTCCTACCTTCTCTTCCTTTATTTTACTCTTTCATTAATTTATATTTTGGGCTTCTCATATAACAGAAACCATGTGATATTTGACTCTGCCTGATGTATTTCACTAACATTATGATCTCAAGATCTATTCATTTTCTTGCAAAGGACATGATATTATTATATATATATTATATATATATAGTTCACATATTCTTTATCCATTTATCTGTTTAAATTTAGATTTTTTTAAGTCAAGCTTTTGTCCTGGTGAAATCATACTTCTAATATTACGATGAGGTACTATCTATCTTAAGTCTGTTCTACCCATTTTTTTTTGTTGGAATGACTTTTTCCTTTGTTGTAGAACAAGGTCTGTTAACCAGATGCCCTTTGTGGGTTATTAACATCTCAAAAGGGTGTTTAAAAAATATAAACCCCAGTTGCTCCCAACAGTCAACCTCAAGAACAAAAGTAAATAGGAGTACTTTTTAACTACCTTTCCAAGCCCTCAGTGAAACTGGCAGCCATCAGCGAAATAAACCATTAGGTTTATTAGTTTGAGAACAGAAGCTTCGGCTTGGACACAGTTTTCTAAATTATTCCTCATTTATCCAACAATCACTTATTCAGAGGCTACTCTGTGTCTAGTGGGCATTAGATAACTCTACAAATAGAAGTCAGAGTCTGGGAAAAAATGAATAAAATACTATTTAATAAACTTGAAATCTTAGTAGCACATGTGAAAACAAATAGTAGATTCCTTAAAGCAATAGCTTTGTTCTCTTTCTGTGGTCTATTTTAAGTGGGCCCTCTGGCCCAGAATTATCAGCCTTAGATTAGGAGCTCTGAGGAATTGGTGGTTTGGTGGTTGCTTTTTTTTTTTTTTTTTGTATTTAAATTCTTTTATTGGTACATTCTACAACACATTTACATTTCTCATTGGGAACTTGTACCATTACATGAGTATCTTGGGTCTTATTTTTTCCCCATTCCCTTGCCCTCCCTTCACCCCCTCCACCCTTCCCTATTTACAAAGACTTTGTTTCCATTTTTTCCATTTCTCATAATTTTTCCTTTCCCTTCTTTCCTTTCCCCTGCCCCTCCCACTTCCCCTACCCCTTTGGACCTTTTCTTCCTATTTTGCATTATCAATTATTCATTTTAATCATTGGTATGGTGGTTGCTTTTTAAAGGATTTTTTTTTTTGTACTGGGGATCGAACTCAGGACCTTGAGCTTGTAAGGCATGCGGTGGAACCACTGAGCTAAATCCCCCAGCCCTTTTTTTTTAAAGGATTTTAAAAAAAGAAATGTAATTCCTAAGCAACACCCATGACCAGCTGTGAAGTTGGAGTTCAGTGCGCAAGTCAGTTCCAAAGAAGGCAATATACAAACAATTTTCAAGAAGGGCAAATGGCGTATGTATACATTGTGTGTGTCTGTGTTTCTTATTGTTTTGGGTTCTATTCAGTTCTTTTACTCATCTTCCCCAAGAAAGGGCTGCCTGGTCAGACATCTGTGTCTCACTTGGTTCTCTGTGTGAGAGTTTGAGGGAGAGCTAGAAAGGAAGGAGGGAGAAGTAATGCCCCACCAGGTTAGAGAATGAGCCCTGGGGTGGAGCCAGTGCCCTGGCCTCTCTAGAGGTGGATTGGCCTGTAGTCCAGACTTTGTGACAGATCTATCACAATCTTCTACCTTTAGATTGGGACACCTCCTTGATACTGATGAGAACCCCCAGCACAGGGATATTGTTTGGCTGTTGTCTCTCTTTTTCCTCCAGCCCTTAATGGGTGAATCAGTGACTCAGCTGCTTCCTCCAGAATTTCAGGGACAGGAGTAGATAATGAGGACAAATCACCCTAACACCAGTGCGTGATGAATGAAATAACACATGAATTTAGCTGGTTAGCTTCATTGATGTCATGGTGAACAAAAAGAAACTTGGTTGAGAAGAGACTATTTGCATGACTCCCAACTTCACTCCTTCCCCCTTAGGCTTCTTAATAGTTCCCTTTTCACCCAGATGAAGGACAGGTTGCTTTGCCAAGGCAGGTGTGAGAGCAGGTGCTTTGTTTCCTCCTGCAGAGTCACACAGACTAGGTGGGGATGCTTCTTGCTAGTCGTCTCTGGTATATGAAAATGCTTTTGTGGATTTTTTTCTCCTGAAAGTGTATTTGTTTTTTAAAGCAGTTGCCCAACATTCAGCCCCTAGTATAAATTTTGACATCCTTTAAAGTCAGCTGGTCAGAGTGTAGTATGCCTGTTTTCTGCTATTGTCACAGCCTGTGTTTTAGATATACCCCATTTCATGAAGCAATTATAGACTTGAAAAATGTGTAATTGTCTGTGTGTTGGTCATATATCATATTTTAAATGTACTAGGAGAATTTCATAGCCAAGGAGCCCTATAAAAACAACCCTCTTATAATAATTGTATGGCTAGAGTTCATTTTCCAGTGTCAGATATTCTTAAATTGGGGATAATCCTGCAGCTGCATTTCCAGAGTGATAACACTGTGTCAGGCAATTGGGGTGGTCTCAGAGGGCCACAAGTCTGGGTATGGATTAATGGCCTCACTGACTAAATGGTTTGGGAGGTAAGAGGTATCAGCAGACTTCTAGGTTTGGGAGAATTTATGTTTTAATGTTTAATTGTTATCAAAACTAAAGAAGCTATTGTTAGGAGGGAAATAACTCAGGAGATCGTTAGCTGCAGTTCTCCTCATATGGTTTTGAGGTTTGTTCTTAACCTTTACCTGTGTACTGGGTTCCAGTACCACCTCCTCGCCCCCCAAAAAGTCATCCCTGAAAAAATTGTCTTCCTCGCCTAACAGTGAGATAACCACCTCTGGTCCTTTCCAGCCACCAGCCATCTGTTCTTTGCAGTCTGCTTTTTGGGAAAGTCTTCTCATCCATCTGCTCTCCTTGGGCCTTAGTACCTGCTCTAAAGACTTATAAAGCTTGCACTGGAACCTCTTTCCAGTTGTTATTTTTAAATTTTATTTTATTTGTACATGTTTGGAGTTCATGTAATTTACAGTCGTCTTGGGGAATAGTTACATGTGTATATTCCAGCATATTTCTTTCTTTTTTCTCTCCCTCCTCCCTCCTCCTCATTTCCTTATCCTATTTTTCATCCCTGTTGATATTACTTGTCTGAGCTTATGTTAGGGCATATAATGTTTATATTAATTGGAGTTATTAGGTACTGGTACATGGCATATCTTTATTATTCTTATTTCTCCTTCTCCTCCTCACCCCTCACCCTAATTCCCTTGGATCACTTCCTATTGCAAGAGATCCATCCCCTTGTGCCTTTTAATCCATCCTTTATTATTTTCTTTATTTGTACTTTGCCTCACTCAAATGAGAGATACCATACAGTATTTAAGCTGTGTATGTCTGTGTGTCTGATTTATTTCACTCAACGTTATATTTTCCAGGTGCATCCATTTTCCTACAAATGTCTCAAATTTGTCATTCTGTATAGCCGAGTAGTTTTCCACTATATATAATCCCACATTTTCATTATCCAATCGTCTGTTGATGGGTATACAGGCTGCTTCCAGGATTTAGCTATTACGAATTATGCTGCTATAAACATTGGTATGCATGCATTGCTGTAATATCATGACTTAAACTCTTTGGGGAAGATACCTAGCAGGGGGATCGCTGTGTCATATGGAATTTCTAACTTAAACTCTTTTTTTTTTTCTTTTTGGTACTGGGGATCGAACTCGGGCCTTTGTGCTTGTGAGGCAGGCAGTGGAACCACTGAGCTAAATCCCTGGCCTAATTTAAATTCTTTAAGAAATCTCTATATTGATTTCCATAATGGTTGTACTAGTGGCATTCTCACCAACAAGGAGGTGGGAAGGTTCCTTTTTTCACACAGCCACATCAGCATTTGTTATCACTTGATTTCTTAATGATTGCTATTCTTTTCAAAGTAAGATGGAATCTTACTGTTGATTTAATTTGCATTTCTCTAATGACCAGAGATGTTGAACATTTTTTATATTTATTGATCATTTGTATTTCTTTCAGTGTTCTGTTCATTTCTCTTATTTCTTGCCTGGGCCTTTAATTTTAGGTGGTTTAATTTTTTTGAGTTCTGTGTATATTCTAGATTTTAGTCTTTTGTCAGAGGCAAAAAATTTTTCCCATTCTGTTGGTTGTCTCTTCACTCAACTGATTGACTCTTTTGCTGTACAGAAGCTTTTCAGTCTTACATAATCCCATTTGCTGATTCTTGCTGCTATTTCTTGTGTGATTGAGGCTCTGTTTAGAAAATTCTTTTCTACACCTATGTCTTCTATTTTATCTTCCAGTAGGCTTAATGTTCCTGTTTTAATGTTTAGACTTTTGATCCATTTTGATTTTAATTTAGTATATAGTGAGAGATAAGAGTCCAGTTTCAATCTTCTACAAACAGATAACCACTTTTCCCAACACCACTTGTTGAATAGGTTTTCTTCTAATATATACTTTTGGCCCTTTTGTCAAAGATGAAATAGTTGAATATGTCTGGAGAGGTTTCTGTATCCTCAATCTGTTCTATTGATCCATGTACCTATTTTTGTTCTGGGACCATGCTGTTTTTAATCACTATTGTTTTGTAGTATAGCTTGAAGTCAGGTATTACTATACCTCCTGCTTTGATCTTATTGGCCAAAATTGCTTTTGCTTTTCTGGGTCTCTTCTAGATCCATATGAATTTTAGTATTATTTTCTCTAGATCTATAAAATATGCTGTTGGTATTTTGATTGGGACTACATTGAATCTGTATAAAAGGTTTTTTTTTTTTTTCCGGTACCAGGGATCGAATTCAGGACCTTGTGCTTGTGAGGCAGGTGCAGTACCACTGAGCTACATCCTCGGTATGGTCATTTTGACAATATTGGTTCTGCCTATCCAGGAGGAAGGGACATCTTTCCATTTTCTGGTATCCTCTTCAGTCTCCTTCTTTAGAGTACTGTAATTTTCTTTATGGAGGTCTTTCATTTCCTAGGTATTTCATTTTTCTTGAAGCTACTGTGAATATTATTTTCATAATGTCCTTCTCCTCCCATTCCTTATTGGTGAACACAGATGCTAATAATTTTTGTGTGTTGATCTTGTATCCTGCCACATTGCTGAAGTTTTTTTTATTAATTCTAAGAGTTTTTTGGTCGTGTTCTTTGGGCCTCCTATGTAGGGTATCACGTCATTTGCAATTAATAATAATTTGAGTTCTTCCTTTCCTATATGTATCCCTTTTATTTCTTTCTCTTGCCTAATTGCTGTGGCTAATGTTTCAAGTACTATGTTCAATAGAAGAGGTGATAGTGGAAATCCTTTTCTTTTTCCTGATTTTAGGGGGAATCCTTTTAGTTTTTCCCCAATTAATATGATGCTGGCTATTGGTTTGTCATAAATAGCCTTTATCATATTCAGGTATGGTCTTTCTATACCTGTTTTCTTCAGGGTTTTTATCTTGAAGGAGTGTTGGATTTTGTTGAAAGCCTTTTCTATATCTATTGATATGATCACAGTTTTTGACCTTGCTGCTGTTTTGTGATATATTATCTTTATTGATTTATGTATGTTGAACCATCCTTGCATCTTGGGATGAAACCTACTTGGTCATGATGTATCATCTTTTTGCTAATGTCTTGTTGAGGATTTTTTTCATCTGTTTATTAAGGAGATTGGCCTAGAGTTATCTTTTTTAGTTGGATATTTATCCAGTTTTGGGATCAGGGTGATACTGGCTTCTGTAAAGGAGTTTGGGAGCACTCCATCCCTTTCAATTTCTTTGAAGAGCTTGAGGAGCATTGGTGATATAACATCTTTAAAGGTTTTGTAGAATTCAGCAGTGAAATGGGGAGGGGCAAAGGATCCTAATGGTGGTAGAGGTATGTTATATATTTAGGTGGGATAACAGAAAAAAATGGATATAGAATCCATAGTAAGAAATGGGGATGAGAAAGGATTCTCTGGCTAATATAAATATTAGAGAAAAAGTTAAAAGGAAATGGATGAAGAGGGGGAAGGAAAAAAAAAGAAAAACAGAGGAAGGATAAGAAACAGGAAAAAGAAGTCGAGTGAAAAGATGGATAAAAATGGAAGAAATTGGGCTGGAGATTATGCTCAGTGGCACTGTGCCTGCCTCGCAAGTGCAAGGTCCCGAGTTCAATCCCCAGTACCAAAAAAAAAAATGAAAGAAATAAAAAGGGAAAAGGGAGAATTCCTTACCCTCTATAAACTATATTGGAAGAAAAGGACGAGAGGAAGAGAAACGCACATACACACTCTTAACGGGGCAAATAATGGAATAAAAGTGTGTGTGTGGGGGTGAATAGAAAGAAGAAAGCAGCAAAAATAAAGTTTTCTATTGTTTGGACACGTGGCTCTTTTCCACAGCCTAGGAATAAGGAGGAGAGCTCAAGCCAAGATGTGACTTTGATCATGCTGGAAGTCTTAAGGTGGCAGTGTATCCCCAGAATGGTGCTGGATGCAGACCTCCACATACAATGGGGACAGGGCACCAATGTGAGCTTCCAATCCCATGTAACTCTGGCTGAACCTGGCCTCTGAGTGCAGGAGCCAGGTCCATGTTCACCAGCCCCAGCCCCTCAGCACGACTCCCTCCAGCTTGCTCTCCAACCCCCGGCTGTCTCCTGTGGCTGTCCTTCCCTCATTCACTCTGAGAACTTGATAGTGTGGAGCATAGCTTCCAGCCATGGAGCTGCTCTGGGACCCAGGTTCAAATGCTGAGCCCTTCACAATAATTGTGTCCCTGCTGGCTCTTTTTCTGCAATTGTGGCAACAGACGCTGGACCAAGGTCACTCACCAAGTATGTATTATGGAAAGGACACTCTGGGAGCAGTATCCCATGTTTTCCTTGCAGGTTCCAATTGCTGCTGAATCTTTCACATCTTTCCTTCTCAGTGGATCTTTCCTCAGCTTCTGTGATGTGATTACTCCTCTTGTCAGCCATATTGAATCCTCTATTCCAAACTTTTGTCCAAGATCAGGTCCCTTGTTTGGCTGATACTTTTTCTGTCCCATGCAGAGGAGAAACAACATAGAGCCAGCTCTGTGCTGGTGGTGGCTGAACCAAGGTGTGGAGTCCATAGTTGTGGAGTTGGTTGGGGACCAGCCCGCTGGTCTGAGCATTCCACCAGGGCAGTGCCCAGTTGTTATTTTTTATTTTTTAAATTTTTTTGGGGGGGGCTACCAGGGATCAAACTCAGGACCTTGTGCTTACCAGGCAGGCACTGTGCCACTGAGCCAAATCCCCAGGCCCAGTTGTTATTTTTTAAAGGATCAGTGAGATTTTGAGGCAGTAAGAGCTGCTTCCATTTGACATGCCCAAATGTAACTCCTTTTTCCAGGGCCTTTCTTTCCTTCTATGTGGCTGAGGGTGGAGGGAAGTCTGTCTATGTTTGGAGGAGAGACTCTGCTTTATCAAAGGAAAAGATTGGGTCAGCTCTGGCTGCTTTGAATATAAGTGTCCTCCTGGCTTTTTGGCCATAGGCATGTCGGCTCAGGAGAGCTCCTTGTGTTCATTCTTTTTTTGTCTTTTTCCTTGTATCCCTGACAGAGTACAGTCGCTTTGAATCGAAGATACATGACTTGCGAGAACAAATGATGAACAGCAGCATGAGTTCTGGGTCTGGGTCCCTCCGAACAAGTGAGAAGAGGTCCTTATATGTCAGGTAAGTTGCCCTTCTGAGCACTGGGGCTGGTCCTGGATGAAGGCAGCTCTGCACCAGCCCAGCCCTTCTTGTTTAACTTGTGGGCTAGGGATTGTGTACTCCCAGTACTAAAATAACACTTTGGACTGTGTGCTCAGGTTGTGTATTTTATGGTCAGTATCTCTTTCCTTCTGTGAGCTGGCTTCTTCCTTTTGCTCATGAATGACTCAGTATGTGAAAATTTCAGTTTGTTCTAATTGTTACGATTGTTAGGTGATTGTTGCTAGTCAGCATTCAAATAACACTCGAATGTTCAAAGTATAGTACTTTGCTTGCAATCTGTGCTTTGAGGGGAAAACTTGGCACCCCCCCATCCCCCTCCACATATGTATATTAGACATCAAGATTTGTATCTGAGCATATCATCACTGCATTTTGGTACAGTACATTTTTGAGAGATCAAAGAATTGACAGGTTGGTGCATTCTGAGAGTTTCATTGTGTTTCCACCCCCCCTTCACTGCTGGTTGTATTGGTCTTCTGTGCCTGTGAATCACGGGATGAAGTGGTGTGTGTTCCCCAGGAAGGGAGGGGTGAAGGGAACAGATACATAAAATTGAGCTATTGCTGCTGAAAGCAATTTGATGATGTGATCAGAAGTGGAGTTTCTGACTCTTGTGGTACAGTATGGTACTGTCAGGCCAGGTGCAAATCTTTTGGGGTGTTGAACTGAAGGAAGGCTATGAAGTCCTCTTAGAATTAGGAATAGTTTCCTTTTTCATGCCCTGGCTTCTTGGCAAAACTCCAGCAGTTTGGTGCAAGTCCATTGTATCTCCTTAAGGTCAAAACTCTTAGAGAAAGTGGTGGTAGGATTACTCGCCAGAGCCAGAAGTAGCTAGGTGTTTTTAATGCTTAGGTGTGGGGTTGTTTCCAACTCTGTGGTTGGACTTTTTCTAGTGGACTCTGATACCTGCTGGGGGTGAGAGACTATATTTGCTAGTTGCCTGGCAACATGACGATTGCTCCGTCCTTGGGGTATGAGATGATGAAAGCTAACCAATGTCAATGCTAATTTCAGTTCTCTGGGAGCTTGCTTTTCTTCTTCCCCAGTTGGTAGGTAGTCCCTGACCTTACTGCAGGGAGCAGAGCTGAGGGAGCCGAGCTGAGGGAGCTGTCTCTGAGCCTGAAGCCCTCTAGAACCCTTGGATTTCTTTTCTAAAGTGACCTCTCAACTCTACTCCTTGTACATGGAGAGGATTTACTGAGCTCGCCTCCTGCTGTGAGGGGAGCAGAAGGCTGGAGTCTCCCTCCCAGAAAAGAAGACCCTGTTTTCTGTCAATAAAGCCCTTGCTGCTGGGCGTGGGCGACACACGCCTGCAGTCCCAGCCCTCGGGAGGCTGAGGTTGGAGGATTGCTATGAGTTCAAGGCCAGCCTGGACTACATAGTGAGACCTTATCTCAAAACAAGGACAACAACAACAAAAAATAGGATAAAGCCCTTGCTTCTGGTCTGCAGCCTAGACCCTGGGCCACTGATGGGGGAATGTGAAATGTGCTGATACCCCCAAATGGGTAATACTTATGTGACTTGGTCAGGATTGTTCCGTTCCTGTGCTTCCAGCCCCCGCAGATGTGGCACTCCAGTGTGCGTGGGAAGCTGCTCTTTAGGCAAGACAGTTTCTTTAGAGAGCTTTATTTTTAGATTCCTCCTCTCCACCTATCCCGTGCTGGAGTTTTCCCTGCCTGGGCAGGGGGAGTGTGGTATTGGCTCTCGATCTAGAACACCTTCTGTGGCCCAGGCAAGAGATACGGTCAGCCCAACTCTGGGGAGGAGAGGCAAGACTATGAGTCTGCTTCTACTGAATCCTTTTATATAATCAGTCCACAGTTAACCTTGTCTAGGTGACATCTGTATCCTCTGAGGAAAGTAGATATGGTTTAGAATAGAAGTTATTTGTGATCACTAGACTCAATCAGGGGAAATGTTTTATGACTATAGCAGTGAGCTGAGGTCCTTTGCTGGGCTAACTCCCATATAGAACCTGGGTTGCTCTCTTCCCTTCTGTTCCTGTTTTTAGACTTTTACCGTATACTTGGTTCTTTTTCTTTTGCATGTGAACATATGTAAGTTTCTTCCATTCTTAAAAAAGGAAAAGAATCCCTTGATACTAAGAGTCCTTTAGATTATTATCTTCTTCCTCTTCCTTTGCTCATTGCATTTGCCAAATTCTGTACCAGGAAACTCTAGTTCCTCAAGATGTTAATAAGTGTTGTATGAAAAATCAGTTCTTTGGTCCATGGGCAAATACAAGCTTAAACAGGTAAACGGATTCTTTACTGTGATTAATGTCCAAGAGGGACTGTCTGGGCAGTGTTTTCCCAAAAGATTTGAGCCTAGGAATCTTATTTGGAGAAACCTGTCTTAACATCCAGGCCAGAAGATGTTGGAGTTGTCTCTATGTGCTTCTTCTACTTCTTCCGAACACTTCTTCAGTAGCCACATGGGAAGTAAGCACCACCTTTTCAGCATGGTGGTATGGTTCCCAGTGGCCCTGGAAGGCTCCAGAGGAGCAGAGGCCAGACTTTTGGTCAGGAATCAGTGGTGAACCCTTGTCATCAAATGCAATGAGTGGTTCACTGGTTCTCTGACATTGGTCTGACCTCTTCACTACATGTGTTTCCACAAGGTACCTGCTTTCTTCTTTAAAGAAAGGCTTCCTGTCTTCCTTCCTGACCATTCCCAAATACCTTTCATTATTAGCTCTGGCCCCAAAATGGCAATGTCATTTATTTTTACAGCTTCAGAGCCTGCCATTGTGAATGACAGTCCTGATCTCTGTACTGAACTCTAGACCAGCATATCAGAGGCTAGCTGGACATGTGCATATATAAAGCTCCCCTCCCAGTGTTTAAATAAGCAGCATGTTCAGAACGGGCTTCCCTCTTCATCACCTCCTCCCCCTCACTTTCCTTAAGTTAATTGCCTCAGCCTATCATGTGGAAAAGGGATTAGATTTGTTCTGTCACCCAAGGCACATTTCAGCTCAATGTAAGGAAAATAGTGCTCATGATGAAAACTGTCTGAAATGGAACGCACTGCTTCTGGAATGAGTAAATTTGATCTCTTGTCACTGCCGGGCTTACAGAAGAGGCTTGGTGACTGTTTGCCCAGGTGTTGCAGAGGGGTTGAAGCTAAAGCAATAATCTTCTGGATCTGATCTGCTCAAGCTTTTGGTAATTTCCCAGTGTCTTTAGATTAAAGGGGAACAAACATTTAGGGACAAACACCCAGTGTACGTCACGACCATTGTTATTCCCTTTAAATGGCTTTTAAAATCCTTTTAATAATGCTCCAGAGAAGACAGTATGATTCTTGTTTTGCAGATGAGAAAACTGAGAGTCCAGTTAGATAGCTAAGAAGTTCCCATATTGGAATATTTACTGGGTTGCTCTGACTGTAATGTATGATTCTTTCACCTTCTCCCCAACTTGCTGCTAGAAATTGGCTGGAGTGTGGTAAAAATATACATCCCAAGCTTCTCTTCTAGTGATTTGGATTCAACAGGTTCAGGCAAGTGTATGTCATTAACAAAAACCAGGATGCTCAAGACTGATGGCTTGTGTGCCACAGTAGACATTAATTTCTGTATCATGAGAGCAACTAAATGCATCACTTCTTTAACTTATGTGTTGTGGAGATCATGGCTAAGAATTTGGGCACAGGGCACAGGGGCAAGGGTAGGTTCATGGTAGCAGCAGAAAAGATTGAGCAGCTCACGGTTAAAGTGAAGGCAACCTTTTCAGTTAGAGTTTCACCTCCAATTCTTTTTGTTGTTCTTTCCCTCTCTGACATGTTTCTCCTCCCTTCCCCTGAGTATCTGTCGCCCTCTGTAGTGCATAGGTTTGCAAAGCTATTTTGAAGTAAATAATGCCTTCTTAAAGCTGCACTGAAGCTAGAGCAGGTGAAACCCTAGGGAACTACAGCTGTAGTAACCATGGGGTGATAGGATTTGTGGAGCAAAAGCAGGAGGGAGAAGGAAAAATAAGGGTTTGGGAAATGGAACTTGGCTTAAAGCTTTAAAAGCTTTAAAAGTTATGAGGGACTTAATGAGAAAAGTCACTGAGCCTGGTGGCACAAGCTTGTAATCCCAGCACTTGAGAGGTTCAGACAGCAGGTTTGCTGTGAGTTCTAGGCCAGCCTGGGCTGCATAGCAAGACCCTGTCTCAAAAAACAAACAAACAAAAAAAACAAAAACAAAAAGAAAGATAGAACAGCCTTCCCCACCCTTCACCATGCTAGAATCAGATCTTTTTCTAATTTTAGTTTTTATTAGTACATGTTTGCAGTACATAATGATTACATTCATCATGGGAAATCGGTACATAGAATCAGATCTTAAATGGATCAGCAAGATGAGCCAAGCCCCTCTGTCTGACCAGCCTAGGCCTTTTGTTCTGCAGATGAATTTGTCCACTGGAAGAGACCACAGAAGCTACCTGTCTTGAGTCTCTGGCTCAAGGTTGGGATGACTAGGTATTTAACTCAGTTCATTTGCATGGGAAGGAGTACAAAGATGCGGGTAGATTAGAGTGCCATGGATGACTTTGATTTCTGTTTTATGAATGAATGATCTTGTCTTGTAAAGGGTGCCAAGAGGCTCATAGTACAGGTGTAGACATAACCTTTGCAAGTCTGTCAGGGTAGGCGGCTGCATGCTTTGCAACCCTAAGACATTAAGCAGGCAGTTGGGTAGTCCTAGCCTCTTGACTGGCCATCTGCTATGCCAATCTTCTTCCCACTCTGGGAAGGAAGTCATGTTGGGGCATCTCAGTCTTGATCCAAGAAACAATGTCAAAAATATTGGCTTGGTCATCAAAGAAGGCTTAAGAGTGCTCCTTCCTTTCAACAGCAGACATTAATTGTGCAACTACTCTGTGCTTTGTCCAGGGTGGTGCTTGGTAGAGTCTGACTTTGTCTTCATTAATGAACTTCAGTAGGGGATTAAGATGTCAACAAGGCAATATTGGCAAGCTTCACTATCTGACAGAATTTGGGGGTGGTGATTGTATGTATGTATGTATTTATTTATTTGCAATGCTGTGGAATCAAACCCAGGGCCTCATACATTTTAGGCAAACCTCTACCACTGAGCTACATCAACCCTGATAACATGTATTTTAAATGCAACAACAATGTATGTAAGTGTTCAGGACTACCAGAGGGCAGGATAGTTCCCTAAATTAGTGACTTTTGGAACTGCCTTGTCCCAAATACCAGTCCTTGGCCTTTATTCATAGTGCTTCAATGCATCCTATCATCTGTAGGTTCTCTGAGCTCTGAACTGTTACTCGTTATAGATTGATTGGTCCTTGAATGTCTCTCCAACTTCATAGTTGCTCTCTAAGGCATGAAGCTTTGAAATAGACCAAGGAGCAGTCCCCTTGTCTACATGCACCCTTCAAGGTGCACTGGGGAGGACTAACTCACTTTCAGGATGACCCACCCTGTATCTACCTGAGCACTCAGGTTTGGGATTTTAGGCTGCTCTTCAGGAGTTGTTGGAAACTCTAACTTTCTTACCAAGATCAAGGGCTGATGAGTGACGGCTGCGTTATGGTTTTTTTATGCATGCATTATATAGCCAGGCAAGGAATGGGCTGCTCAGTCTTCAAATAATATGTGTTCTTTATCCAATACCTCCTGGCCAAAGGAAGAAAGTGGTATCCTGTATCTCACTTTGTACTAGGGCACACAGTGAGGCTGATAATGGGGAGGTCATTCTGTTCAGTAGCTTGCTGTCCATCTGCCATTCATAAGCATTCAGAACCTCATGTGGAGCAGTGGACTTGGTCTCAGTCCACTAAGGGCTTGTTATTTTTTTTTTTTGAGACAGGGTCTCACTATGTAGTTCAGACTGGCCTTGAACTCACTGTGTAGTCCAGGCTGGCCTCAAACTCACAGTGATCCTGTTGCCTCAGCCTCCCAAGTGCTGGGATTACAGGTGTGTGCCACCATGCCCAGCTCCACTAAGGACTTCTATGTTGACAATATATGAAAGCTCAAAAAAATGTGAGGATTAAATTGAAATAAGTAGAAAATATAAGGAAGGGTTTATGTCAAAGGTATGGTATAAATTTGGAAGAAGGAACTGTGGATGGGCAGGTCACAAGGCAGGGAGTAACTTGGGCCAGGTCTCAGAGGAGTTGCTGAGGGAGGTGATGGGGCTGACAGTTGAATCTCAGAATCTCGGGCTAGACAGATGGCTTGGGCTGCAAGTAGGGAGATGGGAACAGTACTAGGTGAGTTTAGCTGGAAGGAGACCCTTTGCCTTTGATGTCATTAGTGTTAAAATATTCTTGTTTGCTTTGTATAGAGAAGAAACCTACCTGACAGTTTCTTTGATAATTGCCATTTTTGTTGTGTTCCAGTTTGCTAATAATATATCATGGTGGCTGTGCCAGGTGCTTAGGATTGTCTGGATCTTTCAGACCTAAACCCCACCATTTAGGATCTGAACTACAAAGACTTCGCTTGGTAATCTATTTACTTAGAGCCAGTTACATTCTTGCTTTCCCATCCAGCAGAGAGGATCCAGCTGAAAGGAAGATTGGCAAAGTCCCCCAGAGCACCATGTGCATTATCCCAGTGAGTGTGTGTGTGCATCACATAGGGGATTTTTTTTTATTAATTAACTTTATTATCAAACACACACACACATACAAAAAATTAAAACCACTCAAAGAGAACAATGCAAGGGGAAAAAAACTACAAAATTATTGAAATACAGTAGAACTCAACCAAAACAAAACTGAAAAGCACTTAAACATTTTTCCATATAACTTAAAAAAGCATCTCAAGCACCAACAAGACACCAGAGGATGTGATTTGTTTCAGAAAGATCCCCAAAACCAACACTGAACAAATAGTGGTCTGGAAAAAAAACTCCAGTTAGCTAGCAGACTCCACATAAGCCAATCTTCTCCCTAATTTAAATTTGATACAGTCATGTGACACGCGATGGAAACACAATCCGAGAAATATGTTATTAGGCGATTTCATCCGTGTGTATCCTTAATTACACTCTCAGTTTCTCACACTAGAGAAAGTATTCGGTATTTACGCATGTGTGTCCTATTTATTTCACTTAAGAGGATGGCCTCAGGGCCAGGGATTTAGCTCAGTGGTTCCGCTGCCTGCCCTGCAAGCAAAAAGACCCAAGTTCAATCCCCAGTACCAAAAAAAAAAGAGGATGGCCTCAATATGCATCCATTTAGCTATAAATGTCTCTAGTTTTTCATTCTTTATGGCTGAGTAGTACTCCATTTTATAAAAAAACCACATCTTCTTTATCCAGTCTCCAGTTGACGGGCACTTGGGGTGTTTCTAAGCTTTCGCTATTACGAACTGTGCAGCTATAAACATGGTTGCATATATATCGCTGTGGTATGATTCTTTTAATTCTTTTGGGAAGATACCCAGCAGGGGAATAGCTGGGTCAAATGGGACCTCTAGTCCTAGTTCTTTGAGGTATCTCCATGCTGATTTCCACAGTGGTTGCACCAATCTGCATTCCCACCAACAATGGAGAAGGGTTCCTTTCTCCCCACACCCCCGCCAGCATTTGTTATTAGATGATTTCTTAAAGCAGCCATTCTTTCTGGGGTGAGGTGGAATCAGCATCTCTTGAATAACCAGTGATGTTGAACATTTTTTCGTATATTTATTTGCTGCTTTCACTTCTTTGTCTGAGAAATGTCTGTTCATTTCAGATGCCCATTTTTTTTGTATTAAATTCTTTTATTGGTACATTGTAGGTATACAACACAATTACATTTCTCATTGGGAATTGTACCTTTACATAATGCATCTTGGTTCTTATTTTTTCCCCATTCCTAGCCCTCCCTTCACACCCTCCACCCTTCCCTATTTACAAACACTTTATTTCCATTTTTTCCATTTCTCATCATTTTTCCTTTCCCTTCTTTCCTTTCCCCTGCCCCTCCCACTACCCCTACCCCTTTGGACCTTTTCTTCCTATTTTACATTATCGATTATTCATTCTAATCAATGGTACATTTTAGGTATACAATATAATGACATTCATCATTGGAAATTTGCACCTTTCCATAGTCTCTCTTGGTTCTTATTTTTCACCCTTGCCCAGCCCTCCCTTCAACCCCTCCAGTCCTCCCTATTTACAAAGATTTTGTTCCTATTTTTCCATTTTCTCATATTAATCCCCTTCCCTTCTATCCTTTCCCCTAGCCCTCCCACTTCCTTCCCCCTTGCCCCTTTTCTTCCTATTTCACATTACCTATTATACATTTAGTCCTTATTTACACTTTCAGTTTCTCACACCAGAGAAACTATCCGGTATTTACACATCTGTGTCCTATTTATTTCACTTAAGAGTACTGCCTCAATGTGCATCCACTTAGCTATAAATGTCTCTAATTTCTCAATTTTTATGGCTGAGTAGTACTCCATTTTATAAAAAAACCACATTTTCTTTATCCAGTCTCCAGTTGATGGGCATTTGGGCTGTTTCCAAGTTTGAGCTAGTACAAACTGTGCTTCTATGAACATGGGTGCACATATATCACTGTGGTATGATTCTTTTAATTCTTTGGGGAAGATCCCCAGCAGTGGAAGAGCAGGGTCAAATGGGACTTCCAGTCCTAGTTCTTTGAGGTATCTCCATACTGATTTCCACAGTGCTTGCACCAGTCTACACTCCCACCAGCAGTGGAGCAGGGTTCCTCTTTCCCCACAGCCCCACCAGCATTTGTTATTGGTTGATTTCATGATAGCAGCCATTCTTTCTGGAGTGAAGTGGAATCTCAGCATTGTTTTCATTTGCATCTCTCGAATGACCAGTGATGTTGAACATTTTTTCATGTATTTATTTGCTATTTCTACTTCTTTATCTGAGAAATGTCTGTTCATTTCAGCTGCCCATTTTTCACTTGGGTCAGATGCCCATTTTTGAGTTAGGTGTTTGAATTTGGGGGGGTCTGATTTTTTTCAGTTCTTTATATATTCTAGATGCTAGTCCTTTGTCTAAGGTACAGTTGCTGAAATTTTTTCCCACATTGTAGGTTGTCTGTTAGCTCTGTTGGTGGTTTCTCTTGCAGTGCAGAAGCTTTTTAATAAGATAAGATCCCAGTTGATTATTTGTGCAAGTTCTCATGCCACTGAGGTTTTGTTCATAAAGTCTTTTCCTCTGCCAATGTCTTCAAGAGTTCTACCTAACTTATCTTCCAGCAAATTTAGTGTTTCTGTCCTAATATTTAAATCTTTAATCCACTTCGATCGTAATTTAGTGCATGGTGATAGGCATGGATCAAGTTTTAATCTTTGGCAGGTTGAAATCCAGTTTTTCCAACACCGTTTATTAAATAGGCTATCTTTCCTCCAATGAGGATGGTTGGCTTCATAGGGGATATTTGAAAGGTCCCCTTTAAGCAACATAGATTTAATATCTCTGGGATCACCTCCTTAGGAGGCAGGAAGTAGCCTTGAAAGCTGCAGAGCTGAAGACTGCTAGGCGGAGGTGTTCAGACTCCAATCTGCACACCTGAGCAGGTTGCATGCGCTGGTCAGCGTGATGGTGTAGCTCTGGAAGACTTCCTTGTTGCCTCCTGTCATTTTGATTTTTCTGGGCCCCACTCTTTATTCTGCTCTTAAAATAATACATTTTTCTGGTCTGGCCTAGATGTTTAAAAAGTTGTAGGAATACCCAGAAACCAGCAAAATCTGGTTCTCCCTAGCTTCTTAGAGGTGCCTGGCCATAACTGAGGAGGAATATGTTCAGGGCTGAGAAGTCATCTGTCATGTACATGGAGCACTGTAGCTATGGTCTGAGGGTAGTAATATTTCCATAAGCATTATCCTTTCATGATGCAGTGTTTCCCACTGACCTCGCCAGTCATTAACTCGGAGGCTTCCATTAAATTCTTTTATCTAGACCCAGAAAGAATGAGGGGTTTCTGAGGTTTCTGGTCTCCCAACACACCCTCTTGTCAGATAAGGTCACATGTAGCACAGACACGCATGCAGGGTGACAGATGGGTTAATTACGGCCTTTCTTTAGGTGTGTGAAGACAAATAAGTTTGCTTTTTTCCTGCTTGCTTTCCTTTTAAATCAGAAGTTAAAATGGTTGGTTGGTTGCTGTGTCATCTGGGCCTTGCATGTGTAAGCTTTCACTTTGGGGACAGTGGGTCCGTCTGGCAGTATTTACCTTGACTTTCTTAGAGCCTAGCCAGAAGACAAAGAGAGCAGGGAGGAACTATCAGTGATCTGGAAAAATGGGCTCCTCCTCCCTTTCACAAGGCTTAATGGGAGGTGTCCTGTCACTTCATTAGGATACCACGCTGTTTCTTTTTTTTTTTCCAAGAAGTTAAGAATCTGTTTTATTCCAGAGTATTGCTTCCCTTTCAATTTCATTGAAGAGTTTAAACAGTAGTGGCAATAGTTCTTCTCTAAATGTCTTGTAGAATTCAGCAGTGACACCATCAGGACCTGGGCTTTTCTTAGTTGGTAAGTTTTTAATTTTCAATTTCATTGATTGATATTGGGTTGTTTAGAATTTTTAGGTCTTCGTTCCACTTTGGTAATTCATTCGTATCTAGGAATCAGTCCATTTCTTCCGTGTTTTCCGTCTTATTGGCGTATAAGTTCTGGAAGGAGGTATTGATGAACCTATGGATTTCTTCTGGGTCCATTGTAATTTCATTCTTTTCATTCCTAATTGCATGGATTTGGGCCTTTTCTTTTCTTTTTCTGATAAGGTTGGCTAAGTGTTTGTCAATTTTGTTTATTCTTTCGAGAACCGACTCTTGGCTTCATTGATTTTTTTCTATCATTCTCTTAATCTCCATTGCATTCATTTCTGCTCTGATCTTTATGATTTCCTCCCTTGTATGAGCTTTGGCTTTTTCCTGTTCTGCTTTTTGTAGAAGCTTGAGGTTTAGCATCAGGTTATTTAATTGGGCTCGCTCTGTTTTCCTAGTATGAGTATTCACTGCTATGAATTTCCCTCTTAAGACTGCTTTCATTGTGTCCCATAGATTCTGATATGTTGTATTGTCATTGTCATTTAATTGTAGGAACTGTCTGATTTCTTCTTTAATTTCCTCTGTGACCCATTGGTTATTCAGAAGTGTGTTGTTCAATTTCCATGTGTTTATGAAATTCTTGCAGTTTCTTTTGCTGTTGATCTCCAATTTCATTGCACTGTGGTCTGCTAATATACAGGGGATAACTTCAATTCCTTTGCATTTACTTAAACATGTCCTATGAGTGAGTATGTGGTCTATTTTAGAGAACGACTTGTGTGCAGCTGAAAAGAATGTGTATTCTGATTTTGTGGGGTGGAACACTGTAAATATCTGTTAAGTTCATTTATTCAAGAGTTTGATTGAGTTCTAGTATTTTGTTGCTTATTTTTTGTCTAGTTGATGTATCTATTTGTGACAGTTGTGTATTGAGATCCCCCACTACTATTGTATTAGTGCTTATTTGATTTTTCATGTCTGTTAGTATTTGTTTTATATAGTTGGGTACACTAGTGTTTGGTGCATAGATATCTATGATTGTCATCTCTTCCTCTTGGATTCTTCCCTTTACAAAGATGTAGTGTCCTTCTTTGTCTTTTAATCAGTGTTGGTTTGAACTCCACTTGATCTGCAAAGAGGATAGCTACTCCTGCTTTTTTTCGGGTTCCTGTCGCATGGAGTATTGTTTTCCACCTTTTAACTTTCAGCCTATGAATTTCTTTTTGAGGCAGACAGCGGAACCACTGAGCTAAACCCCCAGCCCCAGAATTTCTTTTTGAATTAAGTGTGTTTCTTGTATTCAGCATACTGTTGGATCTTGCTTCTTCACCCATTCTGCCAGTCTATTTCTTTTGATTGGTGAATTGAGACCATTAACATGATGGTTATAACTGATAAGTATTGATTTATCATTGTCATGACTTTTTCTTTTTGTTGGATTCTCCCCCTTTGTGTTTAATTTCTTGTCATGCCTGATGGATTCATTCTTCTGGGCTTGCTGGGGTTGTGATCCTCATTGACTTTTCCTAGGATATTGTCTAAAATCTTTTGGAGTGCTGGTTTGGTATTCATGAAGTTCCTAAGGTGCTCTTTGTCATGAAAGTATCTTATTTCTCCATCAATTTTGAAAGATACTTTTGCAGGGTACATCAATCTGGGTTGGAGGCTGTTTTCCTTTAGGGCTTGGAATATGTCACTAGAAGCTCTTCTTGCCTTCAGGGTTTTCCTTGCGAAGTCTGCTGTGATTCTGATGGGCTTTCCTTTGTATGTGATTTGTTTCTTTTCCCTAACTGCTTGTAGAATTTTGTTCTTCTGTTGGGTTTCTGGAATCTTAACAATTGTATGCCTATGTGTACATCTTTTTGATCAAGGCTAGTTGGAGTCCTATATACCTCATTTATCTGTATGTCAAGTTCTTTTCCCCTGCTTGGGAAGTTTTCTGCCATCACTTCTGTGAACAGTTTTTTTTATGTCATCTGCACTCTCTCCTGTTTCTTCCTTGACTCCAATCACTCTGATGTTATTCTTCTTTGCATCATCTAGCAGCTGCTGGATTGATTTCTCATGGTCCCTAGAGCAGTTTTTCTTTTCCTGGTCACTAATTGCAGTCTTATCTTCTAAATCTGAAATTCTGTCCTCACATTGGCTCATTCTGCTGTGTAGACTTTCAGTGGAGTTTTTGATCTCCTGGAAGTCTGTTGACATCTGTTTTATGGATTCCATTTGTTTCCTATGTTGGGATTCCTTCATGTTCCTCAGCTCCTCTATTTTTTTTTAATCTGTGTCCTCTCTAGATTTATTAATCATGTCTTGCACTATGGGCACAGTCTCTGCTGATATGTGAGACATTATTTCTGATTTCATTTTTTCCAGATCCTCTTTTGTTGCCAGTTCAGGGAGTCCAGGTGGTTGACTATCAGAGTGTTCCATCTCGTTTCCCTTTGGGGTTGCTTTAGGTGATCTGGAAGTCTTGTTTTGAGGCTTGTTTACTTGTCTTCTAATTTCACAGGAGGGGGGGCATGTCTTGGCATCTGTGTAGCTCACCTCCTCTGCCCCGGAGTAGTGCTATGGCGGCCAGGAAGCCTCCTCCTCTGTGCTGGGAGTGGTGGTACAGTGGCCTGGAAGCCTTCTCCTCTGAGCTGGGAGCAGTGGTACGGCTGCCCAGAAGCCTCCTCTGCCACCAGCTGTTCTTGACAGAGATTCTCACTGATAGGTGGCCACAGTTTAGCATGCTTCTTAAAGATCAGAAGATAGCTGACAGATTTTTAAAATTTAATAAGGTCTAATTTACATACCTTTTCTGATTACATAAAATACATGGCATGTAAGAGATCGTTTGACTTTAACACTCTTCTTTTACCCCGTTCATTCCTGTATGAAAGATTAGCCCAGTAATAATAAAATTCTGGGCAATGAAGTAGATCACACAAGGTCTACTAAGTGAATGTCACACTCCTTAGCTGAAAGGGCCAGGCTGTCTGCCGCTGAGCCAGATGTGGATGTGCTGATGATCTCTGAGTGCACCCTGTGCTGTTTGCCTTCAGGCCTTCGCTTACTCCCTTTCCCCCTAGCCAGAAGGATCTCTCCCTACCTCTACCTTTGGAAATCCTGATCCTTCTCTGAGCCCCAATTCAAAATGCAAATCTTATTGAAACTTCCCCAAACCAGATGTGATCTTACTCCCTGTGGGTGCTTTGGGGCCTTTGTTTAACCTCCTTTTATGCCTCTTGCCATGACACACTCAGTTTACTGTAACCACTGGCAGGCAGCAAGCTTCACAAGGCCAAAGGCTTACTTACTTTGCTTTTCTATTTCCGATGTATCTAACACAGTGCCCACAGAAAGATGACTCAGTAAATATTGAAAAAATGGAACGGTGGCATTTGCTAGACATATCCAAGTGGAGAATTAGTCCTTTTTTAAATACACATGACTATGACTAAAACCTTATGACATTTTCTGAGATTTAAAAGCCCTAGTCGGAGAGTTGCCCACCATGAAACTCTACATGAGGCCCTGTGCATATCTGCTTTCATTATCTTTGAGGAAGTTTTCTAGCTCTTGGTACAATAGGCAAAGAGACAGAGTGGATTTAGAGAAAATCCACATCATGGGTTTGGAAAACAGATAAAAATCCTGACAAAGGAAGGAAATGTGCAGGAATTGGAAATGTTTAGAGAAGACCTAGGAAAGGCCCAGACTCAGTAAATGCTACAGCTGGCAAGAAACTTGAAGAATAGCTAAGGAATTTTCTTTATTAGATAGGAAGTTGGACAAAGTGACCTCTGAGGATCCAGTTTTCTGCAGAGTTCTTTGCTATTTGAAGTTCTGATTGACAGAAAAGGAAATTCTTAACTCAGCTTTTTCATTCACAACTGAAAATATTGTAGTTCAGAATTTCAAATTCAGACACTATGCTTCTATATCTCTTAGCAAAGTCAAGACTAAAAAAACCATTGTACATCCTGTTGTTCAGTTTTCCTTGTTCACTCACCATTCATATATTCATTAAACAAAATCCAGATGGATACAGGTACCACTTTTTGTAGGGAAATTAGAATTATACAATCTCTCTCTCTCTCTCTCTCTCTCTCTCTCTCTCTCTCTCTCTCTTTTGTCTTGTTTGCCAGGGATCTTAAAGCCAAGCATGGACCTCTTCTGAGGTAAATGACCCAAGCCAGTGCCTGGTATATTTGTTTCCCCACTTTCTTTTTAGTTGATATACATTTTTTGAAAATTGTAAAAGGAACACGTGCTGTGGTTTAAAAACAAACCAAACAGTACAATTCCCAACATGTATTGGTATCAACTGGTATTCTTGTCGAAAAATTTGATCTCTTTATTTTGTTTTTACGTAGCTTATGCAGTATGTGTTTTAATGTTGTAAGGTACCTGATATTCATCTTGGAAATAAACTGTTATATTAACCTATTTAAACCTCTGGTGCTTAAAAATTGCAAGTAATTGGATTCCTGGCATCCAGAAAACATGTTTACATTAACTTTATCATATGTTCTTCATCTAGTTACTACAGTTGCTAAAGGTCGGGGATGGTTCTGGGATACACAAAAATATATATTGTGTTTTAAACTTGCAACCAGTAAACTCTGCATTCTAATCTTCTACATACTCTCCTAATCCCTTTTGATATCTTTTGACTTTCTCAGATTAATCTGTGCTTAGTCTAAGTTCTGTTCTCAAATTTTGAAGCCCATGATGGCATTGTTTCTCATCGTCACTTAGAATAAGATTGCCTTACACACTGATCTTCATAGAAATGGCTGACAGATGCTTGCTTTGCTATAGCACAAATGGAATTTGGCAGTGATAAATGCATTCCAATTTGAGTCTTGCACACAGCCTGCCAAGGAGCTCACCTTCTTGTCTATTGACCTCTCCCTCTGTTCTTCATTAAGTGTGTGCATTGAGGGAAATAAAGGGATTTTTGTTAAAAGTTTGGGTGTGTTCATTTTCAAATCATTTGACATTTGTTTATTTTTCTGTGACAAAGTCTTTCTATGAAGCCCAGGCTGGCCTCAAACTTGGAATTCTTCTGACTCAGCCTCCTGAGTGCTGGGATTACAGGTGTGCCCCACCACACTGACACTGAGTTTTAAGGATTCTGTTTCAAGAACTTTAAAAAGTAGATGGGTACACACACTACTCTGGGATTTTACTATATTTTCTTTCATTTGGGCTTGCACATGGAGACATAATATATTGGACTTGGAACTTCCAGCTGAGGCACAAACCACCAGATTGCAAGTAGAAGTGGAAGTGTAGGAACTGGGTTCTGGACAGTTTCCTGAGCCATGTGTGTGAAAGTATGAAAGCACTTCCATTAGAAGAGATGAGGTAGATGGGTAGAGCCTAGATTACAGGAAGAAAAAAAATACAATTTCTCATTGAAGCCCCCCAATTGTCATGATTCTCTATGAGAAATAGTTCCACTGGATAAGAAAAATAGAGATTATCCCAGGTAAGTTGGTTCTTGGAAATAAGCTGGCGCCAAGTACCAGGCCAGTCTCCCCAGGGCTTACTTAACATTTGCCTCCAAATCTCCCTTTCTCCCATTGTTCTGTTACATATGGGTCAGATTGATGTTTCCAAGGCTCTTTTGCTGTGCTACTTCCCTACTCTCAAATTTTCAGAGATCACTGGATTAGGTCTATTCAAGGCCTTCTGAAATTTGCCCCAGGCTTTATTTCCAACCTCAAGTCCTGACTTCCAGCTGCAGCCAAGCGGGTCTCTTTTTCCATGAGTCTGCATGGTACAGCTCCCTACCCACCTTCTCCCACCTTCCCCTTTATTTCCTCTGCTCTATTTATAGCATGTCACACAGTGTACAAGAGCATGTGTATTAGTCAGCTTTCCTGATGCTAGGACAAAACACCTAACATCTACCACTTAAAGGAAGAGAGGTTTAATTTGGCTCACAGTTTTGGGGTTCAGTCTATGGTTGTCTGGCTTCAATGCAGAAACAGCCTGGTCAAAGGACATGGCAGAAAGTTGTGCACCTAATGGCAGTCAGGAATTAGAGTGAGAAGGGAGGTACTGGGGAAGGAAGGCACACAAAGGCACACACCCAGTGACACACCTCTTCCAACCAGCCTCCACCTCCCAGTAGCATATTTAGCTGTGTACTCATCTATGGATCAGTCCACTGAGGAGTGTAGCACCCCCATGATCTAGTCAGCTTTCACACCCCCACCTCTGAATTTCTGGGGGACTTTCTAGATCCAAACTAACAGCATGCCTTGTCGGAGGACCTGGGTTCTGTCCCAGGTAGTGCGATATGTGGTCTAGGTCCAGGTCAAATTATTCTTTTTCCCAGAACTCTTGTTCCTCCATATGTCAGAGAAAAAGAGTGAATCAGGAGACTTTAGTGTTCCTTGCGACTGGATCATTGTGGTTATATGTTAGTGTTAGCTTTTTCCTTGGCTGCCTTGTAATATAGGTGCGTCCCCCCTCTACCCCATTTTAAATATTTCTGCAGCATATAAGAACAGTAGAGTCTCTTACCTTTCATTGTTTGGGATTGTAGTTAACCTTTTTTTGGGGATTCTATCTTCAACTACTTTTCAAAAGTGTGCCTGTGAACTGACAGACACCTTTGGTAGAGCTGGTTTCCTAGGATGTGTGAGGGCTAGTCAGTGGCTTCTACTTTGGGCTTCTTCCTTGTATCAAGAAGCTGGGATTCATAAAAGATTTTTCTTATTCCCTTTGTTGGGGAAATGAAATGTTTCTTGAAAATGAGGTGTGTTTACCATTTGGGGGACTAAAAGAAGGATGCAGTCTCCCAGAGAGGTCTTCCTGTCCTATGGGAAGCTGCCACGTCTGTGCTGTGGGGGTTGGCCTTCCTCCACCAGGCTTTTGGGGTGCCTGTCTCCAGGATTTGAGGGTTGAGGTGATGACTTCATCTTTTACTGTGTGTTTCAGGGCCCTGTTTGATTATGACCGGACTCGGGACAGCTGCCTACCAAGCCAGGGGCTCAGCTTCTCTTATGGTGACATTCTGCATGTCATTAATGCCTCTGATGATGAGTGGTGGCAGGCAAGGCTGGTGACTCCCCATGGAGAGAGCGAGCAGATTGGTGTGATCCCCAGTAAGAAGAGGTAAGTTATCATGATCAGGAGGGAGACCTTCCCTGGCCTCTTGCTGGTGTCTGTCTTGTTTTCCTATTGTGCTGTAAGTTACTGGAGAATGGCATATGTTCCTGATTATGCCTTTTTGGTAGAGAGTTGGTACTCAGGTTTTCATTCAGTGAGCCAAAGAGTGACTGCTGTCTGTGCCTGCTGCTGCTGCTAAGACCATGTGCTGGCAGCAACAGGACTCCTTTCTGACTCCCAAACAGGGTGGAAAAGAAAGAGCGAGCTCGATTGAAAACTGTGAAGTTCCATGCCAGGACGGGGATGATTGAGTCTAACAGGGTAAGTGGGGATTGACCTCTAAGGAAATCAGCCAGAATATGAAGAGGGGTGAGAGGCCTGGAGTTTGGTCTGAGGTATGAGATAACTGGGAAGCACAGACGAATGTCTTTTTTTTTTCAGGGGGCTGGCTCTGTCCTGTCAGGAAATTGACTATTTTTCAGAAAGCAAAGAGAGAGGGAGCGCTTACAGTCTACGGCTAGTCTGGGCCCCTCCCCCTGGGTTACTGGCTATGGAAGATGTGTTGGAGTTGGCTGACTTACCTGGGAAAGATGCAACCACTCATGGGTATTTCTCTGGCTACACACCCTGTTGGAACTGTGGGTACCTTGAGAAGAACCTGGTATCATCTTGCCAGAATGCCCACTCCAGAGTTTCCACCTCCCTTCAGAATACATGAGGCAGGAGGGCTCTTCATTTATGCCTTTTCTTCTATGAGCTTCGCAGGCCAAAGAACTTCCGGAGCTGTAGAGGGAAGAGAGGCATGGAGTAGATGACTGTGTCTATCAGTGGCACCCACCTTAGGGCATGTGTCCAGGAGGCTCCGGTGACCTTTGTTCTTTAGGAAGTACAAGTGAATGCTGTGAGGCTGGACTAGGTAGAAACTTCTAACATCCCTACAACATTTTCCTGTAAACATAATTTTCCTCTTACATCAATTTTCATTTAATCTCATAGACTACATTTGTGAGAGATGGTCTTTTATTTAGCTCACCATTGTCTCCATTTTAGTTTTTCTTGCATGCTTTAAAATCCATTGTTCTGTTTTTTTTTTCTTCTGTCCTTCCCCTCCATCTTCATGTTCTTTCACAGTCGATCAAAACGAAACGTAAAAAGAGTTTCCGCCTCTCTCGAAAGTTTCCATTTTACAAGAGCAAAGAAAACATGGCCCAGGAGTGCAGCATACAGGAACGTAAGTAGCAGCAGAGTCCAGAGAGCAGACTGCCCAAAGCCCCGCCCTCTTGTCCTCAGTTGTCCCTTCCCTCAGGAGGAATCTGGGTGAGGGCGTGAGCGCCTGCCTGCACACACTTGCTTATTCACAGTTATTGCAGAAATTGGCCTGCGCTGGGAGATGTTGGGGCTTATTTGTCCAGCTCCTCACTTGGAATGAATGTTGGAGGTTCTGAAGTAGGACTGAGGTAGGATTTCAGGAAGTCCCTGGCACTGGCATTGAAAGAGCCAGATGGAGCTCTGCTATTGTGTTGAGGAGCAGTTTTTAGCCAGTGTCAAGGTTAGAAAAATGTTTTTTGAAAAGAATAAGGTCAAGGGACTGGTTGTTGCTCCCCTGGCTCCTTCCTCTTATGTTTTCTTTCCCTTAACTCCACTCATCTATGTCAAGAAAAGAGCCTGTCTTTTCCCAGATCCCTGAAGATGGGGCTGCTTCTGGAATCCCATGCATGTGCCTAAGTACACAGGGCATCCACAGGACTCGCAACAGGCTCACCGTCATCCCAAAGTGCCCGCAAAGCCAGTTTCTACAAGAAAGCCCTTCCTGCGTAAATGAGTTCATGTGGAAGCAGTATTGTTCGACATAGTTCAAATAAAGATTTATTGAAAAACACAAAGCTGATTTGGTAGGGGAAAAAACCAGTAATGCTGAGCTACATCAACTTTGAGAACCAACTTAAACCAGGATAAGTCTTGTGACTCTACCGTGTTCTTCAAAAATTAACTGTTCTGACCTTAACCTAAACAACAGGTCAGGCTTGATAGTTTCTCATTTGTGTCATTTTGAATAGTAAACATCTTTCATTTACCAGTGACTCCTCTGTCTTACATTGAGGGATCTCGCAGCCTGCAGCCTGCAGCCCGAGGCTATTGGAACTGGCAAGGGACGCCTAGTTCTGATAGGAAATGGCCTTTGTTTAGGCCTGCCTGAGTATGAGTATGAGTATGGTATGTGTGAGTTGTTGCTGTCTGTGGTGTACCTGGTAGGTACAAGGTGGCCTTGTTCATATGAGGAACAGGTCTGATCATCCTGGGGTCCTTCAATGCCAAGTGACAGAGGAACTTGGTCTACTTCTAAGCAGTGTGAGGCCATCTGAGACAGGCCTGAGGTGATGTCACCACAGTTTACCAGATGAGTCACAGAACCTCTAGGTTGAACTTATCCTGGGGAGATGTCTCTGCTCAGTGGTCCAGCAGGGGTGGTGAGTGCACATTGGATGACACAGTTGAAAATGTCTACTGCCTGTTCTCTACAAGTCCAGATCATCAGGTCAGCTTTAGCAGCCACACCCTAGACAGCAGGAAGCTTTCCCTGAGATTTGGACAGAGTGAGGCAGTGGTGGGCAAAAGCTCCTCGAGGTGATAGTAATTGTCTCTGCCAACCTGATACACAGGGACATATGTCTTTCATGTACCCACAGAATGAAATGTGATTTCAAGGGCAGAGCAGAGACCTGTGCTCTACAACTACAAATTTGGTCAAAGCAGGTACTCAAAGCCTTGGAGTGTCACCTGCTGTTTCCTGTGGGCCTATGGCTGTAGACTACCTCAGAAAGCTAGTCCACTCCAAGGCCCTCTGGCAGCAAACTGAGTAGTAGCAACTCCAGGTATCTTACCTCACCTGGAATGTTCTTTCTGTAGCAAAGTTCTTCACTTCGATGTAGTTCTAGGTCTTCGTGGCGTTTCATACTTCTGTCACTAATGCTCACCTGGTTCTGTATTCTTCCTTCCCCTTGTCTTTTTTCTGTTTTTTTCTCTTCTCTCTAATTCTTCTCCCACCTTCCCTTCCCTCTCTCTGTCCTTGCTGTCTGTGAAATCAGGACTTCCCTGGGTTAAGTGACGATTATTATGGAGCAAAGAACCTGAGTAAGTGAAACTTGCACACCATTAACTATATTTGTGGCATGAATGGAGATAGGGGGGCGAGGGTGTAGGGGACATGGGTGAGGTTGACGGGTGATGGGAGGACAGTGTTTGTGAGAACTCTATTCCTACGGTAAGGGGAAGTACATGTGACTCCAAATGTCACACTTTTGCCCTTGGTCCCTGGTACCCTAACAGTTCCTTAGCATTTGTGTCTGTGTTTACATTCTACATTTCCAAGTGGTAGGGCCCAAGCCTGGTATCCCACCTTAGAAGTCAGGTGGACCCGAGTACAGCTCTGGGGAGAGCACACAGCTAATGTCCATTCTGTGGTCAAGGGGAAGTCACCTTTTTACTGAATTTTTCTCTCAGGGACAACAGTCTAAAGAGCTGGGCTGAGGAATTGCAGCTCTTGTAGTTCCCCTAACTAGGGGCAAGGGTGCCATGAACCCAACACCTGGCCTAGCCCTGCAGACCCAGAGCAAGCTAAGGGGCTGAGCTGGCCTGGTGGGAGCCCCAGTGCCACTTACGAACTATATATAGCTTGTCCTTTATCTCAAGAATACTTTGGCCTCTCCATTTTGGAAAATAATCCCAGAGTGGAAAGTGAAAGGACCTGGATGATGAGGGCTTAGCAGCTGACCCTGCTGCAGGTATAAATGGATATGTGGCCCCACCAGATGGCTTTTGTCAATGTATACTCTCCTTCAGTAAACCTTAAATGCTGAAGGTAAAGGAGTGTCAGCAGGGATTGTTCAGGAACTAGCCACAGGTGGCAATTCAGCAGGTCCTTCCTGGGGGTGGAGGGCACGGCATGTCATGGTCTGGAGCAGTGTGGTTTTGGCTGAAATGAGCAGTGTCTCTCCATAGTTGTGTCCATGTCTCATTTTCATCTGCCTGTCGCTGCAGGAGGGGTGGGCTTCGTTCGTGCCCTCTGTGAAAATGGCTCTCTGCTCAAATTTTCTATGCCCATACTCAGAGATGGGCAGACTCCCGCTCTCTGAGACAGGAGCACTACCTTGTTCTCAAGATATTTGTGTTGGTTTGTTTTGTGTTTTGACATGTCTGTCTTAGGGTGGACAGAGGCGCATGCCTGATTACCGCTGAAGCCCGGCCCTCCTCAGGAGTAGTGGCAGAAGGGCTGTGGGGCCACAAAAGGACACTGGAGACTGCTCACCCCATACAGCACTTAGCCTTTGAGTTGTGGAGCATCACTGGGTTCCATGCTTTGGGGTGGGGTCTTGGGAGGAAATTCACCAGCAGCATGGTCCATGGTCCCTAGCCTTCTCTCTGCAACCTTCCCTACCTTTTTTTTTTCCCCTGCCATTAGCCTTGGGAGCTTCATTTTGAGACAGGATTTGGAAATCATCCAAGTCAATTTACTTGATTCAGATGAAGAGTGATGCTGAAGGAAGTGAGGCTTCTACTGCTGAGGGAGGGACTTGGCAGATGGAAAGGCTGTGGGGACAAGTAGGAGGTAGCCAGGGCATCAGAATTGGAGCTGTGCCTCCCAGTTGGTGGCCTGGATGTGGCAGGCCTGTTGTGGCCTGACTCAGTTGACAGCTCAGTGTCTCCTGGAGCATTTGAGTTTTGTGCTGCATGTGACCTCTCAGTGGTGCGTTCTGAATTGGAGTCTCTTTCTTGTTGGCTTGCAGAGGGAGTGACATCCAACACCAGTGACAGCGAAAGCAGTTCCAGTAAGTGTGTGTCATTCCCCCCATGTCATGTAGCTCTGCCATGTGTCTCAGCCATCCTCATTACAGTGTTGCATGGCTGCCATTCCTGCTCAAAGGCTGCTGCTCCTTTTAGCCATGTGCACTTTGAGACCCTGGAAATGCTGTAGCCAGTTCTTTGTCCCTGTGGGATGGACTTTGTCCTGTTGATTAGAGGAGAATATAAGCCCTCTGCTTCTAGCTAGGACCTGACTTGAAAGCATCTCTCATCTCATGGCAAATCCCTGCCATGTGCACTGTGGGCTGAAGATGCTACCAGCTTTGCAGATTTGTTCAGAGATCAAAAAGAAAATAGATCCTATGGGATACTGTCTTGAGTCTGCCTCTCCAGGTTGCTAGGACTTGCTTGTCTTTGGTGGGATTCTATGATTTGGAAGGAAATTACCCAGTTTTCCTTCAGAGATCCCTAGACTAGACCAGAGAAGTCACAACTCAAACTTCATGACCTTTTTGGGGACATTGGCCCTTCAGGAGCTGTGGTGGCTAAAGACCTTGAAAAATCTGCCTGGGGGTTAGGCTCAGAAAAAACCTTTTAGCAAGCATCCTGGGGCTTGATGCAGATATCACTGCCTTTCCTGGTATTGCAGTCAGCTACTTTGGAGCCTCCAAGTTCCCAGTGCCAAGTGGCTGGGCGACTCCTTTAGGAAAACCTCATCACTGCCAGGCCACATAGTGCTAGGCCACATGGAGCTCCACCATGAGGAAAGAGCAGGCTCAGCATTGCTCTTAAAGGGCACTGGGAACCTTGGTCCAGCCATGCACCACTTTTCTGGATACTTCTTGGGGGAGGGTAGGTAGACCCACCCTTAAAAGGGCAAAGTTTTGTGGACCTGCATGAGTGCCTTGACTCCTACCTATAGGTAAAAGGACTTGGACAAGTGTGTGTCAACCCAGTGGGTCTTTCCAGAGCAAGGGAGCCACTGAGTATAAAAGACTCTTACCTGTAAGAACAGTTGCTAAAAAGTTTGAGTAGTTTTAGGAAAGGCATACTGGCTGCAGGGCCTTGGCTCTCAGCTTAGCAGTATTCTGCTGTCTGAGAAATGCTGACCCTACCTGGCCATGGAGCTGCCACTGCTTGTTGCCAGTGGAAAGCAGACAGGACCAACAGAAACCCCTTGAGAAGGCAATTTTACAGCATGGGTGTGCTGAAGTGAATTCTGTACAAAGGGAGGCAGATCATGAAGTGCTAACCTGTCTCCCTTTTTTGTTGTAGAAGGACAAGAGGATGCTATTTTGTCATATGAACCAGTGACACGGCAAGAAAGTAAGCCCCCCCCTCCTGAGTCTTGCTTTGTGCCAGTCTCCCTGTGGCAGTGGCAGGTTCCCACAGTGGGCAGCTGTGGAAGGGCTGAGAGAGGGAAGGCGGCTTACTGTGCATCCAGCCCTGGCTGCTGAAGGCAAGGGGAGGTCTGCTTCAGTGGTGTTGCTGCCACTAAAAGAGGCCCAGTCCCTCCTTAGAGCAGCTGCTCTGTAATACCTTGCTGAGCTGCTGGTGTCCATGCAGAGAGCTCCTGAATTCATCAGAATAGGGGATGTTTCAGGCACACTTGCCTGGGACTTAGATATTCTTTTTTTTTTTTTTTGGTACTGGGGATCAAACTTGGGACCTTGCCCTTTCAAGGCAGGTGGCAGAACCACTGATTTAAATCCCTGTCCCCACCTAGATATTCTTAAAGGCTCTATGTAGTCAAAAGGCAGACAATGGCCATGGGTGCCTCCCCATCTTGAGTGGTGGCTCCAAAGCCTCCATGTTCTAGCCAGACTTGGAGGGGGGACAGGCTGCCAGCGGAGCCTCTGTTCACTGTCTCCATGTTCTCCCTCCCCAGTTCACTACGCAAGGCCTGTGATCATCTTGGGCCCAATGAAGGACCGAGTCAATGATGATCTGATCTCTGAGTTCCCGCATAAATTTGGATCCTGTGTGCCACGTAAGAGCCCAGGCAGGCCCAAATGAGTGAAGCTTGTTGCCTGGGAATTGCTGCTTTTTTGTGGAAAGGATATAGGATCAGGTTCTAGGGCTCTTTGGAAACAAGACACATCTGACAGGCTGAAGAGAGTTGGCAGCAATAAATTCCCCCAAAATTGATAAGGTCAGGAAGGCCATGATTTGATGAACCATTTGTTACTTTTACTTAATCCCATGCCAAGTTTCATACCTTCCACAAGCCCTGGCTCAGGAAACCCCACCTTTCTGGTCTAGTTTAAATTAAAGCACATATACCACACCCCATCCCCCATCTCCTGGAGGTTGGAAGAAGTAGTTAAGACAAACTTCCTCCCAAGTGCTCCCCCCACTCCCATCCCATACTCATCTGAAAAATTATTAGAATGGCTTTGTGACCCTCCCAGGTGGGAGAGGATCAAGTGGACTTTTGTGGCTCAGCACAGATCACTTTCCTTTCTTCCTTCAGACACCACCCGGCCTCGGCGCGATAATGAGGTAGATGGGCAGGACTATCACTTTGTGGTGTCCCGAGAGCAGATGGAGAAGGATATCCAGGACAACAAGTTCATTGAGGCGGGCCAGTTCAATGACAACCTCTATGGAACCAGCATCCAGTCCGTGCGGGCAGTGGCAGAGCGGGTAAGAAGAGGAGGTGGCTGCTACCTGTGCACCTCAGAGGGAAGGCAGAAACACTCAGACCACATGTCACTTGTGTCCTCATCCTTCTACCACAGGGGCTACTAAGTGGCACTGTTGACCAAAGCCATGGCAGTTCTGCCAGTTACCAGCCTCTCGGTAAAGGTATCTCTCTCCTTCATGAAACTCACACTGGAGCATCACCCACTAAGGAATAGAGACCTACCCCCAGGCAGATATGGCCTTTTCTCGGTAGTGGAAGCAAAAAAATGTGGCCTGAGGACCTCAGGGAGAGGGTCTTCTGGGCCACTCTGGGTGGCCCTGCCTGCCCCCCTGCCTCTATGGGTGTTTGGAATGCCCCTTGGGGGTTGGGTAGGTAGGGTGTGGTGGGCTAATACAAATCTGCTTTTTCAGGGCAAACATTGCATCTTAGATGTTTCCGGCAATGCTATCAAGAGACTGCAGCAAGCACAACTTTACCCCATTGCCATTTTCATCAAGCCTAAGTCCATTGAAGCACTTATGTAAGTGTTTGCTGAGACTCCAAGAAGCCCAGCTAGGATGGGACCCTGAAAAAAAATGGAGACTACAGTGATTTGTTGGGCTAGGATGGGACCCTGAAAAAAAATGGAGACTACAGTGATTTGTTGGGCAGGGGAGGAGTCTTAGTTACTTTTTCTCATGGCTGAGACAAAATATCTAACTCTCAAAGTTAAAAGAGGAAAGGTTTTTTGGCTCATATTGTAGAGGTTTCAGTCCACAGTTGGCTGGCTCCAAGGCAGGGTGGAATAGCAGAGGGGCATTGCAGAGGAGAAGCAGCTCATGGTAAAGCAGACAGGCGAGAGCACATTAGTCCTCTTTCTGTCCCTTATATTTCATGCAAGCTACCCACCCTAGGGCAGGTGCTGCACTCACACTCTTAATCCTAGCCAGAACTATGCCAAACCAGTCAGTGGACTGATTTAGTAATCACACACCCTTGATCCCAGCACCACACACTCTGGATCCAGCCACCTCTGAAAAGCTCCCCCTATGACTGCATGAGGCTTTGGGAGGACATCTAGACACAAACCGTAACAGGAGGGATGCAGTGAAAGCTTGAAGGAAACTCGGTGCCACAGTGCCAACCACCAGCTTGTTCCTTCTGTTTTGAGTACCTGGAAGATATGAGGAAGAAGTTAGCCACAGTCCACTCAGAGAATAGTTTAGCAGATTTTTAGGAAACATGGGACAATTGTTTATGTTAATCAAAATGTAGGATCTCCTTTGGAACTGTTTTTCTTCTGTGTTGTTGGCAGGGAAATGAACCGACGGCAGACATATGAACAAGCAAATAAGATCTATGACAAAGCCATGAAACTGGAGCAGGAATTTGGAGAATACTTTACAGGTAAGAACCCCTGCTGTCCAGCCACAGGTTCTGTGGGACTAGCCAGACATTGCTCCTGAAAATGTCTCAGAGAGCTTTAGACAGAGTTTAGAAAGCTCGCTCAGAATTTCTGGATGCTTTGGAGCTGTTGAGCTCAAACCTTTCCAAAGTACTCAGGTTCCTTCCCTTCAGCTATAGCTGTTTAGCCAGTTTACAGTGTGAACTGCTCACCAAATGCAGCTTTGGATTGTTGGTTTGTTCATTTTGTCTTCTTGTCCCTCCTAGATTGTGGGGTCCTGTATTATTCTGTTTCCCTTGCCTCCAGCTCTTCCTCTTCCCATACTCTGCCTTGCATGCTTTAGGTGCTGAATAAACGTTTGTAAATGATGATTTCTTGGCGTGGTGTTCAAGTTGTCTGTCGGCCTGTGTGCATGTGCGTGTGTGTGTTTATATGCTCACCTACTTTTTCTAGAAGGTCAGCCTCTAAAATGTGGGGAAGGTTCCTATGTGATTATCCCTCACCTATTAAAATACAGTGACATATGTATGTGTGTGCAGGGAAGTTCAAATAAATACTCACTGGTGGCGCTGATAGGCTAACTAGTTAAGAATTCAGAAATGTCCTCACCTACCTTGGGTCCATGGAGCTCCCTTTAACACCAGCTTCTGTGTCCTTGATTGTTGGGGCGGCCTCTGACAGAGAGCAGATGTGACAGCTCCAGGGGCACTGCCTTTTGCCAAAAAATTGTGGCTTTCTGTCCTTCCTCTGGATAACTGGGATTTTCCCAGTCTTTGAGTGAAGCTGTTTAGAATCAATCACAAGCTGCTAGCCTTATGGCAGCCAAGAGCAACATGAGCTGCCATGTGTGGCATGTAGTGGGCGCTCAGTAAACATCTTTTGAATGAACACATTTTCCTGTTTGCTACTACTTGATCTCACTGTCTCAGAGAGGGGCTTCTAGCCAGCTCCCCTCCTGCCCTGAACTCACAGAAAGCTGACTAGTGAAAACAAAGCTAAACTTGACTTTTGTGAGCATCCATCATGGCTGGGGGGCATTGTAGGACTATTGGGAGAAGCAGAATGGCCAGGGTTTGGGGGATGTGCTGTGGACCACAGTAATAATTTTGTTTTCCTCTTCACTTTAGCCATTGTACAGGGTGACTCACTGGAAGAGATTTATAACAAAATCAAACAAATCATTGAGGACCAGTCTGGGCACTACATTTGGGTCCCGTCCCCTGAAAAACTCTGAAGATTCCCCTCCAACCATTCTCTTGTGAACAGAAGAAATCAAGTCCCTCTTCCCTCCTCCCTCTTCATTCCTATCCCTATGGGGAGAACAAATGACTACTGTTCTTATCCCCTTTTTTAGATATGTCAAAAATTGAGTTTTCTAGTCCTGTTCTTTCTTTTTTTAAATTTTTGTTTTGTTTTAGTTTATTTTTGGGGATGATGCCATCTCACTCATCATGTGACTGTGCCCATTCCTGCATGGACCTTTCCCAAGCGCTAGCACAGGTGCAAATCCATCAGAGCCATTGTTTTCATAAAAACCAAGCAGAAGCGAAGAGAAATGAGGAGGACTGATGGAAAGACAGACTCTGGACAGCTGCACGGCTTGTGAAGTGAGCTAAATGCACCATGTGATGAGGTGCTCCTGGGCATTTCTACCCACCTGTACTACTGTCTTGCAGCTCAGAATGGTGCAACGTAATGGCAATAGAAAGTATCTTATTTATATATATATGTAATTTATATAAAATATATAGAAATTATTATATATATATTATATGCTCTCCTATAATATATATATATATTCACACACATTGGGACTAGAAAATCTATGGAGACTTCATCAGTGGTACTGTGTTATTAGAGAAATGCTTTAATTTTCGTATTCCAATCAGGTGGCATCTTATATTCTACCTGGTTGGGAAGAGATTGAAAATGGTTGTAAGCGCTGTACCAGGGGCACTTGCATTTGTCATTCTCTTGAGAGCTAAGGTTATTGGAGGCGGTCAGCCTGGGGCCTGAGAGAAAGGGCTTTTGCTTGGGCCAAGAGGGTTGGAGACCTGACCCCACAGCAGCTGCTGTCCCTGAGGTGCAGTCAGTCCTGTGCGCTGAGAGACACAGAGAATGGCTAATTATGCTCCATATAAAATTGCCTATTGTTTTATGCCACCTGATGTGTCTGCATGAGAGATTTCCTTTTTGTTCATTTTTAAGCTGCTGTTAAACCAAAACCATGTTGTGCTACTGTGTCAGCCTTTTCACTGTTCCAAATTTTACTTTTACTATTTAAGTGAATGCATAAACTCCAATTTGCCAATGTTCTAAAGGCTTATGAGGTACTGAAGGAGCCAAGCCTTTGGGGATAGTAGGTGACCCAGACTTGGCCATCCAGTCAGCAAAGGGAAAGCAGGAACTGGTGAGGGCTGAGGGTAGGAGCTGGGGCTCTGAACTACCATGCTGGCCTGTCACTTACCTGCCAAGGACGTGCTGGACTTGGCTGAGGTTTCTTTATGGGGCTGCCGACGGGCACAAGGGGCACTTGGCTTCTGACTCTGCTGGGACAGCAAGACAGTGCCAGGCTTGACCAGCTGCAGAATGAGTTTGATATATATATATTTTTTTCAGCTGCTCCATATGCCCTACCCTAGCCACCTCACCAACAGCTGGTAGCTTACTGTTTCTTCAAGAAGAAAGTAGACTTTAATGCTGTAAATTTGAGCTGTAGAGCTAAGACTTGCTTACTGGTGAGCTGTGAAACCTTGTTGCTTTTTTCCCAGAATCTAATAGCAGTGACTGTGGTCCAGGGAGCTTTTCTCCTACCACCAGTGTAGGCAGCAGGTGTGGTTCTGGCCCCACCCCACCGCACTGTACTCCTTTGAAGCCAATGTGCCTCCCTCGCCTCCATGCCAGAGGGATGACGCAGGGGAGAACATAAAAATGCTTGGCCCTAGAGTTGAGCCACTAGGACAGGATGGTGCAAATGACACAGTGTTGAACATGTTTTAAGCACTACCAGCCAAATTCAGGAAATCTGTTCCCAGTTGTCCTACCAGCATCATGAGGCTAACTGTAAAATGTGGGGCCCAGAATGAGGGCAAAGAATGGGGGCAGCAGCTTTCCCTTGGGCAGTACACTGGAGTGAAGGCAAAGTGGGGTCAAGTGATAGCTGATTGCAACTCCAATGAGGGAGGTGAGCAGGGAGTGTTGATTTTCTGGTGGTAACCAAGTGACATGTTGGTGGGAATGATGCTCAGCCCTCCCTCTCTCCCTTCCTCCCTCCCTCCCAGGGAAGAAGAACAAAGATTCAAAGTAAGCATGACACTAGTTGGTTTACCAGTGTTCCTTCCAAGGAGACATATATTTTTTAATAAATGATAGTTGCAATGAACTGTGGCTCAGAGATCTTCTTGATGCAGCCGAGTGGTGGTGGGGTGGGGCTCAACAGTGGGGAGGACTCTATCTTTGCCTGAGACAAAAGACCCTCTCTGTGAGGCGGACAGTCCTTGGGATGGGTGGGTGTGGCCCCTGGGTGGTGTGACAGGTCCTTTGTGAAAGCCCTATGTTCAGTCTTTCACCTTGGCCCAGAAAAGCACCAGCTGGATGAGGGGTCCACTTTCTTGGAGGTGAAATGTGGAATTTTTCTAAAAGCTATACAAGGTGGGGTGATGCCTGCTGCAACTAAGGTGCGTGATAGAAAAAGCAGTGATAAAAATGGTCAGTAAATGCTGCCTGCCAGCTGCCAGTGTTTCCAAGAATGAGGATGTGATGGGCCCAGGTTGAAGATGGCACCCACATCCGTGCTGCCTTCCAGAGGGGCAGAAGTGCTTGGAAGGTATTTCTAACCTGGTTGATGCCTCTGTAGCTTGTATGGAGTGGTGCCATAATAAAGGTCAAGAGCCATGACTGAATGAATGAGCAACCCAGTAGCATGTGGGCCAAGCCCTAGGGAGGATAATCACTCTCAGTTGTTTGTGGAACTTTATGGTGTATGGCAGTGATGGTGAACCTATGGCACGCATGCTGCAGTGGGCTGTTTGTATCATGGAAAGCTCTTAAAGATTCACCATCACTGGTGTATGGGCTCCCACTTTCCCACATTCTCTGCTACAAAGCAGCCCCACAGTAGGAAGGCTCCAGAGGTTCTCTAGGAGTTGTAAGGAAATTCAGCTCCAAGTGCAAAGGGAACAAAGATTTGGCCTATAATCACACTGTGCTGAGACTATCTTCACAGCTGATGTCCTTCTTAGAGGAAGTTCTGTAGGAGTTGTAAGGAAATTCAGCTCCAAGTGCAAAGGGAACAAAGATTTGGCCTATAATCACACTGTGCTGAGACTATCTTCACAGCTGTTGTCCTTCTTAGAGGAAGTACAGGTGAAGAAAAGCTCACTCCAGTATGAGAGGCTGAGCAGCTTGGAGACACCAAAGGGAGGCCCACCAGGCAGGGCCTGTCTTAATCAGGAGCTAACATGGATCCTCTCTCAGGTCTGCTGCTGACACCACAGCTGATCTGTATCTTCATCTTGAACAGGAAGAACCTCATACAGTGATTACTATGACTAAAACTTCATTCAAACATAAATGGCCAACTTTTTCTTAGGTTGAAAGTATTTTTCTAGAAATTAGCTAATGAAAGCAAAGTCTTTAAAGCCAGTGTGGATGTTGAAGGGCTCAAAGATGAAGCTAATAAGGATGCAGAAAAAAGTAGGATTGAGTCACAGGATTGGGAGAAACTGAGCAAAAACAAGATAGGACTGAGAAGGGGCTCTGGGCTTGAGCAGAAAGATCACTACTAAAGGCCACCAGAACCTTTTCTGCAGGGACAATACCTGCCTGATGCCAACCACTGAAGCCAAGGTATCAGAGATCCTGCAGCAGGCAATAAGATGAGCAGGTGTTCAGACCATTGCTTTCTCAAGACCACTGTCTAGTGCTGAAGTCCAAGTCTGAGGGCCAACTGTTGAGCTCAGCTGTGGCTGTGGCCGTCATTCAGTCTCATTATTCCCAAGTTTTGTCTTTTATCATGTTAAGGATTTCATGGTCTCAGTTCCATTAATCTTTTTTCAGTCATTTCCTTGGCATCTCTAGGACATTTTCTTGTCATTACAAATAACTTTCTGAAGCTCTGTTGTGCCCAGATCGCGAAGTTCCCAAAGACCACCAAGGAGCCGATTCCGATGTAAACACACGAGGGTCATTTATTCAAGCTCCAGCAGGGGCACTCAACCGTCACCGATGCAGCGGATCAGGATTGAGAGCCCCGAATTCCAAATCAGCAGGGTTTTTATTGTGGCTACCACAAGGTTTGGGGATGTTCCATTTAGCAGTTACATGATTGGTTGATATTTAGCAAGCATGGGGTGTACATCGGGGCGGGGGGGGGGTTGAGGGGTGGCTACATGTAGAGTTTATGGGAAAAAGGAACAATCAGCACATTGACGGAATGTTCTATAGATAATGGGTCCGGGAGCATCTGTTTTCTGGGCAGACAGAGGATTGAGTTAGGAGCTGTGTCTCTTTTTTATCTGTTGTCCCACAGCAAGGACATTTTATCATTATTTTATGGGCACAAAGGAGACTAGGGGAATAGTTGACTTCAGTGAAGTGGAATTTATGTCAAGGCCACTTCACTGTCTTATTTTAAGATGGAGTCAAACTTTAAAATGGAGTTAGTTAGGTCTCACAGCTAAACTTCCAGTTTCCTCAAAAGCCTCATTCTTGCCCCTTCACTTACAAGTAATGGTAGAACTGGCTCCTGCACACCTCAGTTCCTCATCATTGAACAGGATGTTAATCTCTGTTCTTTGCCAGAAGCCAGAACTTCAGCAATGAAGCCCAAAGTAGATGTTATCTGCAGAGCTGGTCCAAACTTATGCTCTGGGTGATGCACACAGGGACCTTTTTCCACTTTCTATTGAATGAGGTGACTGCACACTTCTTCCTGGGCAGGCCAACCACAAGTGGCTACCACTTCTAAGAACTGGCAAATGGGTTGCTTGGGAGAGGACTTCCCACCTGTCCTCTCCCAGTGAAGAACATGGCAAGAGGATGCCCTGATTGGCTTTGCTGTCACCCAAGGGGGCCTCCCAGCCACCCTTGGGAACAGCTAACCAGTGGTCCCCCTCCCCCAGGCCCTATTCCCTACAGAGAAAGTCCAGGCTCCTTGGCATGGCCCTTTCTCCTTTCAGGCTCTGGTCTTTTCCCCCTGCTTCAATCTTCTGCTGTCAGCCTCTCCGTGGGAGTCATCTAAATTCTGTGAATGCACTGCAACCCTTGAGTCTTGGCTCCTGTTTCTTTTCAGTCCATAAATGCCCTCACCATCACCTCATCTTGCTTAACTAGAAGACTTAAATGCCTTTTCTGAACCACCTTCCCTCTCCCTCCTGCACCAGAGGTAGAATTGACCTTCCTTCTTTTGTATTCCTTTGACATCACTATAACAGCTCACTTTTATTTCCTGCTTGCCATATGCCAGGCACTATATTAAGTGCTTTATGTATACTACCTCACCAGCTCTATGAGGTGGGTGCCCTTCTTATCCCTGTTTACCAGATAAGGAAACTGAGGCACGGGCTTGTCACATGACTAATACAAAATGTGAGTGAAAAGTATGGTGAATGTTAAATTCATTACAGTAAAAGACATATTGCCATTAATTCCCCTCTCACTTTGAACATATCCCATCCTTCTTGTCACTTTCTGGAGCAGTTCTGGAAGTCCCCTTTCATGAGGCCTTTGGTAGTGCTATTGAGGCTGCCTTGATGTCCTGATTGATTAAAAATGTTTATCTTTTATGGTCATTTAATTTTGGGGAAGAGCCAGATTCAGTGAATAGGTGGATGAAGACATTATGAGCCTGCCTTTCCAATGGATGGCACTCAGTGGCAGCACTCACCATATTTTTGATCACATCTCAGAGACACAAAAGAGGACTTTCAGAACTGCTTCAAAAAGTGGCAAGAATGATGGGATAACTGTGTTAGTAGTGAGGGTGAATTTTTTTTTCCCCTCTGTACCGGGGATTGAACTCAGACTCTTTCGCTTGTGAGGTAGGCATGGTGCTACTGAGCTAAATCCCCGGCCCGAGGGTGAATTTTTGGAGGGGGATTAATGACAGTGTATCTTTCACTGTAATAAATTTTATTTAAATCATCCCTTGTAAGCGACAACTATAAGCCAAACAAGCCATCTGGCTGCAGCTGTGGTGCTCTTAAGCACCCCCTGGTCTGTCACTTTTCCATGCTTAGAACATTGTCCTGCCCTCATCTCTACTCCTGTCTTCCTCTCTAACCTCCTCTTTTTTTTTTTTTTTTCTTTTTGGTACTTGGGACTGAACTCAGGTACTTGGGATTGAACTTGCACTGAGCTACATCTGCATCCCTTTTTATTTTTTATTTTGAAATGGTCTTGCCAAGTCACTACGTTGCCTGGGTTGAGATTGACTTTGGGATCCTCCTGCCTCAGTCTCCCAGAGTGCTGGGATTACATGCATGTGCCATGTGCCTGGCTTAGCCTCCTCTTTGAGAGCAGACTGTAGATCAGTGGTGGCAAACTGATGGCTTGTGTGCCATAGTTGGCTATTTGTCATTGAAAGCTCTACAAGGTTTGCCATCACTGCGATCTTACCTGCAAATCCCTAGCAGTTAGTGCATTGTCCACCATAGGGTAGGTGCTTGGGCAAGAAGAGCTGCACTAGGATTGGCTAGGGCCTGAGGGAAGTGATCAGACTAGATCTAAGCCTGTGGGGAGCATGAATTGGTTTGTTTCCTGGGTTCTTTGCACCTTCCACTGGAGTCTTGCTCCAGCCTATGCTGCCTCATTTTCATCATGCAGTCCTTCAGCTCTATTTTTTTCTTTTCCCTCTGCTATCTTCTCACCCAGAGCGGAACTGTTCACCTGCTCCAAGTCCCTGTACTGACCAGTGCTCTACTCAAAGCTCAGCACAAACTTATCCAGTACTAAAAGCTCTCAAGGCCAACCCTTCCCCCCAGGCATGAAATTCAAAGAATATGAAGATGCTAAGTCCCTGCTCTCCCAGTCCCTGTCCACAGGTTCCCTCAGTCTGCAGCTTTGACAACTTTGCTCTCTGCAAGTTCCATCATTGTTCCTCTCATGGTCAAACCCTGATCTGTCTGCTTAAGCCATCACATCCATGTCCAAAACATTGATTATTTACATCTTCAATGTAGTCCATTGCTGTCATTGTCATGGCCCCTATCCTTGTAGTCAGGAGCTCCTGTTTGGGGAGCACTTACTGTGCTTGGTGCTGGAAGGACAAGGACAAAGCAAATACAGTTCCATCTCCAAGGAGCTTATAATCTAGAAAGGGAGTGTCAAGGAAGTAAATGACTACAGAGTGACACATTAGGGCAAAGGTGATGAAGGAAATGCATAGGTTGCATTGACAGAAGCCACAGTGGTGGACGGGTGTCTGCTTAGAAAAGGCACCAAGTGAAGGCTTTTCTGAAGAGGTGACATTCAGGTTGTGACCTGCAGTATCAGCAGAATGGGGAGGCCAGTGATGTGGGCTGTGGGGAGGGAAGGATTGATTTCACACCCTGGCCCTAACCTGCTTTTGCCAAGTACCTCATGATGTTTCTCACCAAACCAGTGCAGACTCCTTACCTCTTTACCTCCGAGTAAGCTCTGTCTGGAGTGATTCCAGGACCCATCTCTTCTTTAATGAAACCCTGCAAGCTCCAGCTCGAATGTCACTTATTATGATGATATTGCAGATGATTCCAGAGGAGCTCCCCCCACCTCCTCTCACATTACCCTAGCTTTACCGAACCTACTCTGTCCTTCCTTACTTGGTAGCTATTTGTTCTTTTTCAACTAGACGAAAAACAAGTAGAAGGCTGGGGTTACATGTGCCCTGTCTTTCTGCCCCTGAGAGCAGCTGATGATGGCCTTGTACATAACAGATGTTCAATAGACAGTTGCCTAGCTTCCCCTTTCTGGGCCTCACTATCTTACTTGAAAACATGAGGAAATTGGACAGATTTCAAGGGCCTCTCCTAGCTCTCACATTTATTGATGATAAAATAGTAGATTTCTAAAGGGCATGAATTATGCTGAATCCCTTGCAAAAAGACAGTCCATGCCTTTCTGTGAATTTGCAGTTTAAAAAAGAAAGTAAGGAAAATGACAAAAGGCTTAAATGTAGCTGCCAAAGAACATGGCACTTGAGCACATTTGGTTTATACACAAACATTACACATAGGCAGGCTCAGTGCCTGCTGTGATCAGGCAAAGGATCCCTGGGAGATGCTAGAGTAGGACCAGGAGAAATTGCCTTTTCCCAGTTGGACAGTGTTCAGATCCCAGAACAGCCTAAAGAAATAGAAAACTTGGAGACAGAATCACTTTTTTCAGTTGGATCAAGAAATGGTTCTGGGGAAGGAAATACAGCAACAGAGGGGCCAAAAGTAGCCCTAGGGGCTCTGGTAGGAGGGTTGAGGTAACTACCTAGCCCCTAGGGCAGCTATTGAGATGATGGCAGGGTGGCATGGGTGGGCAGGCCTACAGGAGACTAAACCAGGCCCTCCCATCAGAGTGGACACCTGACTGTGCTGCCTTGGCTAATTCTGGAAAGAGCAGCTGGCTTGGTGCTATCACTCCCCTCCTCATACTTCCCTTGGTCTGGCTTTTGCTCTCACTGCTCCACAGAAATTGTGCCCTCAAAAGTGATGTGCAAGTCACTAGTTCTTCTACTGTCACAGGCCTCATTCTCATCAGCCGTCCTGATATTTGACACTATTCATTATCCTTTCCCTCTTGAACCTTTATCCTTGGCCTCACTGACACTACTTTTTTAGTTTTCCTACATTCCTTTTCCTTTAAAAAAACATTTTTATTAGTATATTTTTGAGGTACATAATGATTATCTTCCTCATGGGGAGTTGATACATGTATATAACACATCTTATTTTTTTCATGCCCTTCCCCTCCTTTCCACCCTCCTCCTTCCATCTCTTGATTCCCTTCCCTTTTACAAAAGATCTCTCCATTTCCTATTATCTATCTTTTAATTTGCTCCTTATTTATATTTGGATTTCTCATATAAGAGAAACTATGCAATGTTTAAGTTTGTGTGTCTGATTTACTTCACTTATCATTATGGCCTCAAAGTGTATCCATTTTCTTACAAATGAATCAAATGTATCCTTTATGGTAGAGTAGTCCTCCATTTTGTATAAATACCACATTTTCTTTATCCATTCATCTGTTATGGATGTATAGGCTGCTTTCAAGATGTAGCTGAGTTGTTCTGCTATAAACATTAGTATGCATATATCACTGTGAAATGATGTCTTTAACTTTTGGGAAGATACCTAGAAGGGGAATAGCTGAGTCAAATGGAATTTTTAGTTTTAGTTTTTTGAGGAATCTCCATACTGATTTCCATAGTGGTTGTACCAGTTTACATTCCTACCCACAATGTAGAAGGGTTTCTTTTCCCCCTCCTGCAGCCTTGCCAGCATTTATTATTATTTGATTTCTTGATGATAGCCATTTGTTCTGGAGTAAGATGGAGTCTCATTATTGTTTCAATTTGCATTTAGGCAAATTGGCCAGAGATGTTGAACATTTTTAGTGTATTGGTCATTTATACTTCTTCTGAGAAGTGTGTACTTATTTTTCTCTACCTCTTGGCAGTTCCTTCTTTTTTCTTCCTCCTTAAATGTTGGTAATACTGTTCTTGGCTCTCTTCTCTTTCCACATTGAATTCATTGGTGATTTCCTGACTTCAGCACTCATACAACTCCCAAACCTTAACCCACCCAGACTTGAAAACTTTGCAGTGACTCTGATTATGTCTTTACAGCAGTCCTTGCTTCCACTTTCACTGTTTTCATTGTTATTGTCCCAATTTAATTCTTTAATTTTTTTATTTGTTCCACAAACATAGAAGTGTGTGTCAGGCCTTGGGGATACAACAGTGAGCAAAACTGATATGTCCCCTGTCCTAATAATTAGAGCTTACTCTCTCAGTAGTCAGACACTAAACAATCACACAAACAAATATATACTTACTAACTACTAGGTTAGTTTAATGAAAAGTGTGGGGCTTTATTAAAGGGTGAAATAGAGAAATTACAATCCCTCCAAATTAGTCTTCCTTCTTCTACACCTCTATACTCTACTTTCTCCAGTCCAATTTACCCACTTTTGCCCAGATTAATATTCCCAAGGTCTATTTTTGACCCTGCTACTTCCTAGCTCAAATGTTTTAAATGGTTAAGCTGGCCATGAGGACATGAGCCTGTAGTCCTAATTAGGAGGGAGGCTGAGGTATGAGGATAGCTTGAGTCCAGGAGTTCTAGGCCAGCCTGGGCAACATAGTGAGACCTGGACTCAAAAAAACAAAACAAAACAATCAAGCATTCCTTTGATGGATTATGCAATACCAATACCAATACCAATCCAAAGAGTGGAGATCCTCAGCCAGAGAGTGGAGATCCTCCAACCCACCTTTTAAGTCTTTTCCCCACTAATCCTCTTTAAGCAGTTTATGCTCCCAAATATACCATCCCTCACACAAAGATTTCACCAAACTGTTTCTTTTGCTTAGAAGACCCTTCCCCTCATTCCTTATGTACAAATCATATATATCCATTAAAGCCTAGCTGTTTCTTTACAAAGCATTTCCTGATTTCTCTCTCTCAAGTCTCAATACTTTCTTCTTGATATCATACCACTCATCATCTATCTTTAATACTACAATTGCTCTAATACAATGACTGTGAGCCCAGCCTTTTTCCCTATCAGACTATAAGCTCATTGAGGGCTGGACCTGGTCTAAACCACAATTATTCATTGGCTAGATAGACAAATGAATGAATGAACAAAAGAATGAGTGAATGAATAGTCGTTACAAGCTTCTCTAATTGATGTTGTGGAGGGGGCTGTAAGTACGCAGATATGACTATTGTCTTTGATCATATATTCTCACAGATATTTAACAGAGAGCAGTGGGAAAACTGTCAAATCAAACAAACGCTGCCATTTCCACCTTTCTCCAACTCTTATTGAAACAAGTGTTACTCCTGTAGGGATGAGTGGCCTTCACCAAAGGAGGGATAGAAATCTCCAAAGACTATGAAGTGTGGGCAGAAAATTCAAGGAATGGGGAGACCGGGTGGTGTTTTAGAATAGAAAAAAATATATAGAAGATGAAATAGCTGTCTTTAGTGATAGAATTTTAGAATAGGATTTGTTTTGTCGGGACCATGGTTTAAAATACTGGATTGCTAGGCTGTTGGCTAGGGACACAGTTCTCTATGATAACTGAGAAAAATGTGTTTACCCAGAGCTTTGCTGATCTGATAAAGAGAACTTTAAATTGAAAATGGATGGGAAAGAAGAAAAGTGTCCTGATAATATTAAAGTCAATTTCTATGGATGATACCAGATATGGCAGTATGAACAGCACTGGGGGAGGTATCCATTAAGCCTCAGAAGGATATATCTGGGAAAAGAGTCAGAAATAGAACTTACAGCTTCCACTGCTTATGTATCATTGCATGGCCCATGCATTAGGTTCAGCCATATGAAATTGCCAATTTTCAACTCTGTGACCTACAGAAATGGTAATTTCATATGGTTCAACCTAACAGTAAACAATGAACTTAAAATATTAAGGTAGCTCCATCCCAGGCTTCTAGGGCAGAGAAGGTGAGCCAGTCCCAGCACCCGGAAGGAAGCTCCCTGCCTCCATCCCAGGCTCCTAGGGCAGAGAAGCTCAGCTGGTCCCAGCATCCAGAAGGAAGCTCCCCCACTGCCATCCCAAGCTCCTAGGGCAGAGAAGGTGAGCCGCGTGGGTGCCAGAAGCACCCCTCCCCCATGGAAATGAGACGACACATAGATAAGCCTCAAAAACAGACTTCCAGATCACCTACAGCAACCCCAAAGGGAAACAAGATGGAACAATCTGATACTCAACCACCTGGACTCTCTGAACTGGTAACAAAAGAGGATCTGGGAAAAATGAAATCAGAAATAATTACTCAGATAACAGCAAAGATTTTGCTCATGGTGCAAGACATGATTAATAAATCTAGAGAGGACACATTAAAAAATAGAGGATCTGAGGAACATGATGGAATCCCAACATAGGAAACAAATGGAATCCATAAAACAGATAAAAATAGATTTCCAAGAGATTAAAAACTCCATTGAAAGTCTGCGCAGAAGAATGAACCAATGTGAGGACAGAATTTCACATATAGAAGATAAGATTGCAATTAGTGAGGAGGAAAAGGCAAATTGCTTTAAAATTGTAAGGGAACACGAGAAACCAATCCAGCAGCTGCTAGACGATGATAAAAAGAATAACATAAGACTGATTGGAGTCAATGAAGAAAGAGGAGAGAATGCAGATGACATAAAAAAAACTGTTCACAGAAGTGATGGCAGAAAACTTCCCAAGCAGGGGAAAAGAACTTGACATACAGATAAGTGAGGCATATAGGTCTCTAGCTAGCCTTGATCAAAAGCAATCTACACATAGGCACATAAGAGTTAGGATTCCAGAAATCCAACAGAAGAATAAAATTCTACAAGCAGTCAGAGAAAAGAAACAAATGACATACAAAGCAAAGCCCATCAGAATCACAGCAGACTTCTCAATGCAAACCCTCAAGGCAAGAAGAGCTTGGACTGATGGATTTCAAGCCCTAAAGGAAAACAGCCTTCAACCCAGATTGAGGTACCCTGCAAAAGTATCTTTCAAAATTGATGGAGAAATAAGATACTTTCATGATAAAGAGCACCTCAGGAACTTCATGAATATCAAACCGGCACTCCAAAAAATTTTAGACAATACCCTAGGAAAAGACACAGGATCACAACCCCAGGAAACCCAGCAGAATGAATCCATTGGGCGTGACAAATTAAACGCAAAGGGGGAGAATCCAACAAAAAGAAAAAGTCATGACAAGGCTTTTAAAACTTTTAACTTCATCTCCCTAATGAGTGTATAATTCAATCTTGTTATTGTACTGATTAGTATTTTTCTGATTCTAGAATTGCACACCTTTCCTTGTGCTGTACTGGCTATTTATCATCTTCTTATGTCTACTTTTTAAATGGGTTGTCTATTAATGAGCTCTAAGAATTCTTTATATATTCTAGTCATAGGTTATATGCATTGTAAATATAGTCTGTTTAAGGACTACTTTTCATTTTAATGATGTCATTTAAAGTTCTAAATTTTGATGGAATCTCATTTATCAATTTTTTTCTTTTATACATCATGTCTTTTGTATCCTAGGTAGTTCTTGCCTACCCTGAATTCATAAACATTTTCCCTTATAATTTCTTCTTAAAGTTTTATACTTTTAGGCTTTCTTATTTAGGTTCATAGATCCCTTCAAGTTATTTTCATGTATGGAAAAAAAAAGGGTTGAGGTTAATTTTTTATATATGGATACCAGGTGTTCTAGTGCCATTTGCTGAAAACACTATCTCTTCCTCAGCTCTTGAATTGAGTTTATACTCTATAAAATGCTAATGTTAAATAATCTTTCAAAACTCAGTGGACCATATATGTGTGGTTCTATTTCTAGATTCTCTGTTTTATTCCAATGATCTATATGTCTTTCCTTACAACAACACTGCCTTGATTACTGTAGCTTTAGAAGACGTCTTAAAATTAGGTACTAAACGTCATCCAACACTGTTTTTGTTTTTGTTTTTGTTTTTAACTTTTCTAGGTCCTTTGTACTCCTACATAACTTTTAAATTTCAATATCCAATTCTTCATTTATAGCAAGTATACACAGACCTGAATTTGTATATATACCTTGTGTTTTCTAATCCTGCTAAATTCAAGTACAAGTTCTAGGGGCTCCTAGAGATTTCTTAGTATTTTCTCTGTAGATGATCATTTCACCTACATAGAAAGATTTTGCTTCTGCCTTGCCAATCCTATCCTAGTTGTGTCATTTTATTGCCAGACTATTTTGGTGGGGCCTAGGTTTCAAAGTTTAATGTACAGATAAAGAATAAGCATATCTGCCCTTGTTCCCCACCTTAAGGAGAAAGCATTGTATCTTCTACATTCATATAAGGCATTCTTGCTGGAAGTATGGAGTACATGTCTTTGATCTGTTGAGAAGATTCTGTTCTACTTCTAGTCTCCTGATAGCTTTTACCATGAACAGCTGTAGAATTTAGTCCATTACTCTTTCTCCAACTAGTGACAGGATCATATGTCTTTTTCCTTTCCTCTGTTAAAATGATGACTTTTGGGGGTGGATCTTCCAATGCTGAACCAACACTGCCATCCCTATAACAAAACCCTTTTCTACATACTGCCAGATATGACTTCTAATAGTTTGTTTTGTTAAACAAATTTCTATCTATGTTCATACTTTTTTCTTCTATTATCTTTATCCAGTTTTAGGATTAGCACAATGTTGAGTTCCCAAACTGAGGAGAGAAGTGTTCCTTCTTTTTTCTGCTTTAATTGTTTGATATAATTTATCAGTTAGAATGTTTATGAGCCTGCTGTTGTCATATAGGTAGGTTTTCAAGCTGGGAATATACTTTCTTTGATAGGTGCTATTCAAATTTTATATTTCCTCCAGAGTTAGTTTCATTAATTTGCCTTCCAAGGTACTTCTTAGAAGTTGTCAAATTTATTTCCAAAAAGATTTTTGTAATATGCTTTCTGTATCCTTTTTAAATTCTGTAAAATCTGTAGTAATGTCTCCTAGATCTTAATATTGTAATTTTAAAGATATATAACTAATATTGTGTAACAGGAAGAAAGGGTCTAAAGGAGCAGGGGAATTGGGAGGGGTAGGGGAAGAGAAAAAAGGGAAAGGAAAAAATATGAGAAGAGGAAAAAAATGGAAACAAGGTCTTTGCAAATAGGGAAGGGTGGAGGGGGTGATGGGAGGGCAAGGGAAGGGGAAAAAAATAAGAACCAAGAGGCTCATGTAATGGTACAAGATCCCAATGATGAATGTAACTATTTTATACCTAAAATGTGCCAGTAAAGTTAATGGGGAAAAAATATTAAGGTCACACATACTAGCTAAGAGGTGCCACTAAGACCTGGACCAATGCATCTTATAAGTAGATTTGGGCATTAGAAGAAGAACGTTATTAAGAAGGTGCCCTTTGGAATGGGAAGTGAAATTGTGCTATATGCACAGAAATCTAGAAAGGTGAGACAGAGCCCTCTACAGAGTTCTGGCTAAGAAATAAAGTGAATGGAAGAAGAGTCACACAGTGAAGTACATGGCATGCCACGACTCTACAGAGTGGCCAAAATGAATGATGTCCCCAGGCATGGTGGCACATACCTGTAATCCCAGCACTCAGGAGGCTGAGGCAGGAGGACCACCTTGGGTTCGAGACCAGCCTAGGCTACATAGCAAGTTCATTGACAGCGAGAACTACATACAGAGACCTTGCTAAAAAAAAAAAAAAAAAAAGAATAATCTGTTCTTGATGGAGGCAGATCACAAAAATTGCATAGAACAAGATACAGCAGCAATGAGGGACTTTGGTCAGAGTTACTGGAGATTCATTTACCTAAAAGCAGAATGTTCAGAAATTGTTTTTAAAATTTTTGTTGGTACCTCTTTTCAGTACTAAATGACTATGTAGATTCACTGTGGGGGATTGGTACATGTACATAACATCTCAATTCTTTTTATCCCTTTCCCCACACTCCCTTTTTTGCCAGCATCATATTTATTTATCTTATAAGTCCTTATAAAGTTAATGATCATACATACAGATTAACAATCAGACCAACAGGAAAAAACCACATAAAACACATAAGAAAATTATACTATATCAAGGTATACTTTTAGATACATTGTCCATACTGAATTGCAATAGCTTTTTTTCTCATTCTCTTTTTTTCTGTTATCTGTCTTTTATTTTGCAATTTATTTATATATTGAATTTCTCATATAAGAGAAACCATGCAATATTTAAGCTTTGTGTGTCTGAGTTACTTCACTTAATGTGATGGTCTTAAGATGAGTCCATTTGCCTACAAATGACTCAAGTTTATTTTTCTTTATGGCAGAGTAGTACTCCATTGTGCAAAATACAGCACTTCCTTTATCCATTCATCTGTTGAAGGACATGCAGGCTGCTTCCAAGATTTACTTATTATGAACTGTGCTACAAATGAGGGTATGCATGCATCACTGTAATATGATGTCTTTAACTTTTTTGGAAAAACACCTAAAAGGGGAATAGCTGAGTCTAATGGAATTTCTATTTATTTATTTAGTTAGTTAGTTAGTTTTAGTTTTTTGAGGAATCACCATCCTGATTTCCATAGTGGTTATATCAGTTTGCAGTCCCACCAACAATGAAGATGGGTTCTTTTCTCCCTATAGGCTTACTAGCATTTGTTATTGGTTAATGTCTTGAAGACAGTCATTCTTTCTGGAATGAGATGGAATTTCAGTGTTGTTTTAATTTGCACTTTTTGAATGGCCAGGGATGATGAATATTTTTTCATGTATTTATTGGACATTTGTACTTCATCTAAGAAGTGTCTATTCATTTCAGATGCCCATTTTTGATTAGGTCTTTAAATTTTGGGGTTTAATTTTTTTAGCTATTTATATATTTGAGATATTAGTCTTTTGTCTGACGAGTAGCTGGAAATTTTTTTTTCCCATTCTGTAGGTTGTCTCTTCACTCTGTTTCCTTTGCCATGTAGAAGCTTTTTAATTTCTTTTTTTTTCTTTTTTTTCTTTTTGGTACCGGGGATTGAACTCGGGACCTTGCACTTGTGAGGCAGGCACCGGAACCACTGAGCCAAATCCCCGGCTAGAAGCTTTTTAATTTGATGTGATCCCATATATTGATTCTTGATATTATTTCTTGTGCAAATAGGGTTCTGTTCAGAAAGTCTTTCCTACACTGATGTCTTCAAGAGTTTTACCTATTTTGTCTTCCAGCAGATTAAGTGTTTCGGTTCTGTTGTGTAGATATTTGATCCATTTTGATTTTAGTTTAGTGCATGGGGAGAGATATGCATCTAGGTTCAACCCTTAGCATGTAGATAGCCAGTTTTCCTAGCACTATTTGTTAAAGAGGCTATCTTTCCTCCAATGAAAAGATTTGGCCCTTTGTCAAAGATAAGGTAATTGGGTGTGCCTGGAATTGTTTCTGTATTGATCTATAAGCCTGTTGTGTGTGTGTGTGTGTGTGTCTGTTTGTGTGTGTCTGTGTGTGTTTTGTTTGTTTGTTGCTGTTTGTTTTGTTTGCTGCTTTTATCCTGTAGCTTTGTAGTATATCTTGAAGTCCAGGATCATGATGTCCCTGCCTTGCCCCTGTTGCCCAGATTTCTTTTGCTATTCTAAGTCTCTTCTGGTTCCATATGAATTTTAGGATTGCTTTCTCTAGTTCCATAAGGAATGCTATTGGTATTTTGATTGGGATTGCATTAAATCCGTATAACAGTTTTGGAAAAGTTTGTTACTGGTGTACAGGAATGCTATTGATTTTGTGGTGATGACTTTGTATTCTGCCATGCTACTGAATTTGGTTATTAATCTTAGGAGTCTTTTGGTGGAGTTTTTTGATTTTTATGTAGAAGATCATGTTATATGCAAATAATGATAATTTAACTCTGCTTTCCTATCTTTTTTATTTCTTTCTCCTGTCTAATTGCTCTAGCTAATGTTTCAAGAACTATATTGAACAAGAGTGGTGATAGTGGACACCTTTGTCTTGTTCTTGATTTTAGAGGGAAAGCTTTCAGCTTCTCTCCATTTAGTATCATGTTGGCTGTTGGTTTGTCATAGATGGTTTTTATCAGAGTGCAATAAAGACCTTTTCCCTTTTTTTCAGGGTTTTTATCATGAATGGATATTGGATTTTGTTAAATGCTTTTTCTGCATCAATTAAGATGATCATGTGATTTTTGTTCTTGCTTGTCTTTATGTGGTGTATTACATTTATTGATTAGTGTATATTGAACCTACTTGGTCATGATGTATGATCTTTATGATAATTTGCTGCATTCTGTTTGCCAGTATCTTATTAATGATTTTTGCATCTCTGTTCATTAAAGAGATTGGCCTGTAGTTTTCTTTTTCTTTTTCTCTTTTTTTTTAGTACTGGGGATCGAACTCGGGTCCTTGCTCTTGCGCAGCAGGCAGCAAAATCACTGAGCTAAATCCCCAGCCCTGTAGCTTTCTTTTTTGAGTGGGTCCTTTCCTGGTTGTGGAGTCAGGATAATGACTTTGGTAGAACTGCTTCCCTTCTGATTTTATTAAAAAGTTTGAGGCATATTGGCATGAGATCTTCTCTAAAGTTCTTGTAGAATTCAGCAGTGAATCCATCAGGACTTGGGCTTTTCTCAGTTGGTAGTTTTAAAAAATTACTTCTTCAATTTTACTGATTATTTGGATCATTCAGAATTTTTATATCTTCTTGGTTCAGCTTTGGTAGTTCATATTGTGTCTAGGAAATTTTGTATTTTATTAGAGCGTAGGTTATCAAATTAGTTAGCTATGATCTTCTGGATTTTGGCAGAATCTGTTGTGATTCCGCCATTTTCATTTCTAATTGGCTGGATTTGGGTCTTTTTTCTTATTTTGGTAAGATTGGCTAAAGGTTTAATCTTTCAAAGAACCAACTCTGATTCATTGATTCTTTGTATTTTTTAGTCTCAATTCCATTAATTTCTGCTCTGCTCTTCATAATTCCCATCCTTTAACTAGCTTTGGGTTTGGATTTTCCTTGTTTTTCTAGGACCTTGGCATGCATCAATATGTTATTTATTTGAGCTTGCTCTATTTTTCTGATGAGGGAGTTCATAGCTATAAACTTTCCTCTTAGGACTGCTTTCATTGTGTCCCATAGGTTGTGGTATGTCATACTGGCAATATTGTTTGATTGTAGAAATTGTCTAATTTCTTCTTTAATTTCATCTATTACCCATTGATTATTCAAGAAGGTATTATTTAATTTCCATGTGTTTTCATAATTTCTGTGGTATCTTTTTGCCATTGATTTCTAGTTTCATTGCACTATGATCCAATAATATGCATGGGATAATTTCAATTCTTTTGCATTTACTTCAAAATGCTTTCTGGGCTAATACATGGTCTATTTTGGAGAAGGTCCTATGTGGTGCTCAGAAGAATCTGTATTCTGTTATTGTTGGATGGAACACTCTGCAGATATCTGTTAAGACCATTTATTTGAATGTTTGGTTCAACTCTGATATTTCTTTGTTGATCTGTCCACTTGTGACTGTGGGGTATTAAGGTGCCCTATTACAATTGCATTGGTGTTTATCTGACTTTCCATGTCCATTAGTGTTTGTTTTATGAAGGTGGGTACAGTGGTATTTGATGCATTTATGTTTATAATTCTTAACTCTTCCTGTTGAATTGTTTCCTTTACCAATATGTAGTGACATTCTTTGTCTCTTCTGATAAGTCTTGGCTAGAAATCCACTTTGTCTGAAATTAGGATAGCAAGTCCTGCTTTTAGGGGGTTCTGTTGCATAGAATATTGTTTTACATCTTTGACTTTTAATCAGCGAGTTTTTTTGAATTAAATTTTTTTTGTATATTGCATATGGTTGGGTTTTATTTCTGTCTTTTGATTGAGAAATTGAGACGATTCACATTGAGAGTTATTACTGAGAGGTATTGACTTATTCTTGTGATTGCATTATTTTCCTATTGCTGATTTCCTTATTTTTTCCTTTTTGCTTAGCTGCTTATTCCACCAGGTGTATTCATTCTTTTTTAAAAATTAATTTTATTGGTACATATTAGGTATACAATATAATGACATTCATCATTGGAAATTTGCACCTGTACATAATCTCTCTTGGTTCTTATTTTTTCCCCATTCCCTTGCCCTCCCTTCAACCCCTCCATCCCTCCCTATTTACAAAGACTTTGTTTTCAGTTTTTCATTTTCTCATATTAATTCCATTCCCTTATTTCCTTTCCCCTACCCCTCTCACTACCCCTTCCCCTTTGTTCCTTTTCTTCCTATTTCACATTATCTATTATACCTTTTAGTCCTTATTTACACTTTCAGTTTCTCACACTAGAGAAACTATTCCGTATTTACACATGTGTGTCCTATTTATTTCACTTAAGAGTATTGCCTCAATGTGCATCCATTGAGCTATAAATGTCTCTAATTTCTCATTTTTTATGGCTGAGTAGTACTCCATTTTATTAAAAATAAACCACATTTTCTTGATGGGCGATTGGGCTGCTTCCAAGTTTTGTTTTGTTTTGTTTTGTTTTTTTGCTTCCAAGTTTTAGCTATTGCAGACTGTGCTGCTATGAACATGGGTGCACATATATCACTGTGGTATGATTCTTTTAATTCTTTGGCGAAGATACCCAGCAGGGGAATAGGTGGGTCAAATGGGACTTCCAGTCTTAGTTCTTTGAGGGATCTTCATACTGATTTCCACAGTGGTTGCACCAGTCAACACTCCCACCAGCAGTGGAGCAGGGTTCCTCTTTCCCCACAGCCCCACCAGCATTGATTTCGTGATGGCAGCCATTCATTCTGGGGTGAGGTGGAATCTCAGCATTGTTTTCATTTGCATCTCTTGAATGACCAGTAAGGTTGAACATTTTTCATATGCTTATTTGTTATTTCTACTTCTTTGTCTGAGAAATGTCTGTTCATTTCAGATGCCCATTTTTGGATTGGGTCTTTTAATTTGGGAGGTTTGTTTTTTTAAGTTCTTTATAGATTCTAGATAGTAGACCTTTGTCTGAGGAAGAGCAGGTGAAAATTTTTTCCCACATTGTGGGTTGTCTCTTCACACTGCTGGTGGTTTCTCTTGCTGTGCAGACGCTTTTTAATAAGAAGAGATCCCACTTGTTGATTGTTTGTGCTAGTTCATGGGCAACTGAGGTTTTGTTCATAAAATCTTTTTCTACACCAATGTATTCATGAGTTCTACCTAACTTCTATTACAGCTGGTTCATCATTTCTGTTTTAATATTTAGATCTTTAATCCATTTCAATTTTAGTTTAGTGCATGACAAGAGATAGGGGTCTAGTTTTAATGTTTGGCAAGTTGAATCCCAATTTTTCCAGCACCATTTATTAAAGAGGCTATCTTTCCTCCAGTGAGGGTGTTTACCTCCTTTGTTGAACATGAGGTGACTGAGTGTGTCTGGAGTTGTTTCTGCATCTTCCAATCTGTTCCACTGCTCCTCAGGTCTATTTCTTTGCCAGCATCACACTGTTTTTTTCACAGTAGCTTTGTAGTATAGTTTCAAGTTGGGGATTGTGATACCCCCAACCTTGTCTTTATTGCCTAGACTTGCTTTTGCTATTCTAGGTCTCTACTTATTCCAAAAGAATTTTGGATTGTTTTTTCAAGGTCCATGAAGTATGCTACTGGAATTTCAATTGGAATTGCATCGAATCTACATAGCAGTTTTGGAAGTATGGCCATTTTCACTATGTTGATTCTTCCTACCCAGGAGTAAGGGATGTCTTTCCATTTTCTGATATCCTCTTCAATCTCTCTTTTATAGTGCTATAATTTTCAGAGTAGAGGTCTTTGATTTCTTTCATTAGGTTGATTCCTAAGTTTTTCAGTTTTTTGGATGCTATTGTGAAAGGAATTGATTGCCCAATTTCTCTCTCAGTGAGTCTGTTTTTCAAGTAGAGGAGAGCTATTGATTTTTGTGTGTTGACCTTGTATCCAGCTACTTGACTGAATTTGGTTATTAAGTCTAGAAGACTTTTGGTGGAGTTCTTGGGGTCTTCTGTATAGAGTATCATGTCATCTGCAAGTAATGACAATTTGACTTCTTCATTTCCTATCTTTATTCCTTTTATTTCTTTCTCTTGTTCAATTTCTGTGACTAATGTTTCCAGGACTATATTGAACAGAAGTGGTGATAGTGGACAGCCCTGTCTTGTTCCTGATTTGAGTGTGAAGGATTTCAGTTTTTGACCATTTAGTATGATATTGGCTGTTGGTTTTTCATAGATGGCTTTTATCAGATTGAGGTAGAGACCATCTATCCCAATTTTTATAGGGTTTTTATCATAAATGCATGTTGGATTTTTTCAAGTGCTTTTTCTGCATCTATGGAGATAATCATATGGTTTTTGTGCTTGGCTCTATTGATATTGTGTATTACATTGATTGATTTGTGTATGTTGAACCATCCCTGCATCCCTGGGATGAATCTCACTTTATCAGGTTGTATGATCTTCTTGATGATTTTCTGCATTCTATTTGCCAGTACCTTATTAAGGATTTTTGCATCTATGTTCATTAGTGAGATTGGCCTATGGTTCTCTTTTTTAGTTGGGTCTTTCTCTGGTTTGGGGATCAAGGTGATACTTGCTTCCAGGAATGAATTTGGGAGTATTGCTTCCCTTTCAATTTCACTGAAGAGTTTAAAGAGTAGTGGCAGCAGTTCCTCTCTAAATGTCTTGTAGAATTCAGCAGTGACGCCATCAGGACCTGGGCTTTTCTTAGTTGGTAAGTTTTTAATTACATTTTCAATTTCATTGGTTGATATTGGGTTGTTTAGAATTTTTGGGTCTTCTTTGTTCAACTTTGGTAATTCATACTTATCTTGGAATCTGTCCACTTCTGTGTTTTCCATCTTATTGGTGTATAGGTTCTGGCAGTAGGTATTGATGAGCCTCTGGATTTCTTCTGGGTCCCTTATAATTTCATCCTTTTCATTCCTAATTGCATGGATTTGGGCCTTTTCTTTCCTTTTTCTGATAAGGTTGGCTAAGGGTTTGTCAATTTTGTTGATTCTTTGGAAGAACCAACTCTTGGCTTCATTGATTTTTTCTATCATTCTCTTAGTCTCCATTGCATTGATTTCTCCTGTGATCTTTATAATTTCCTCCCTTGTACGAGCTTTGTCTTTGTCTTGTTCTTCTTTTTCTAGAAGCTTGAGGTTCAGCATCAGGTTGTTTAATTGGGCTCACTCTATTTTCCTAATATGTGTATTCACTGCTATGAATTTCCCTCATAAGACTGGTTTCATTGTGCCCCATAGATTCCGATATGTTGTATTGTCATTATCATTTAATTGTAGGAATTGTCTGATTTCTTCTTTAATTTCCTCTGTGATCCATTGGTTATTCATAAGTGCATTGTTCAATTTCCATGTGTTTATGAAATTCTTGCAGTTTCTTTTGCTATTGATCTCCAATTTCATGGCACTATGGTCTGCTAATATACAGGGGATAACTTCAATTCCTTTGCACTTACTTAAACATGTTGTATGAGTGAATATGTGGTCTGTTTTGGAGAAGACACATGTGCAGCTGAAAAGAATGTGTATTCTGAGATTGTGGGGTGGGACACTCTGTAAATATCTGTTAAGTTTATTTATTCAAGAGTTTGATTGAGTTCTCATATTTTGTTGCTTATTTTTTGTCCAGTTGATCTATCTATTTGTGACAGTGGGGTATTGAGGTCCCCCACTACTATCGTATTAGTGCTTATTTGATTTTACATGTCCATTAGTATTTGTTTTATATAGTTTGGTGCACTAGTGTTTGGTACATATATGTTTATGATTGTCATCTCTTCCTCTTGGATTGTTCCCTTTACAAGGATATAGTGTCCTTCTTTTTCTCTCTTAATCAGTGTTGGTTTGAGCTCCACTTGATTTGCAAAGAGGATAGCTACTCCTACTTTTTTTCGGGTTCCTGTCACATGGAATATTGTTTTCCACCCTTTACCTTTCAGTCTATGAGTTTCTTTTTGAATTAAGTGTGTTTCTTGTATTCAGTATATTGTTTGATCTTGCTTCTTGACCCATTCTGCCAGTCTATTTCTTTTGATTGGTCAGTTGAGACCATTAATATTGATGGTTATAACTGATACATATTGACATCATTGTCATGACTTTTTTTTGTTGGATTTTCCCACTTTGTGTTTAATTTCTTGTCATGCCTGATGGATTCATTTTGCTGTGCTTCCTTGGGTTGTGATTCTCATTGTCTTTTCCTAGGATATTGTCTCAAATTGTTTGGAGTGCTAGTTTGGTATTCATTAGGTGCTCTTTGTCATAAAATTATCTTATTTCTCCATCAAATTTGAAAGATTGTTTTGCAGGGTACATCAATCTGGGTTGGAGGCTGTTTTCCTTTAGGGCTTGAAATCCATCACTCCAAGCTCTTCTTGCCTTGAGGGTTTGCATTGAGAAGTCCACTGTGATTCTGATGGGCTTCCTTTGTATGTGATTTGTCTCTTTTCTCTGACTGCTTGTAGAATTTTCTTCTTCTGTTGGGTTTCTGGAATCTTAACTATTATATGGCTATGTGTAGATTTTTTTTGATCAAGGGTAGTTGGAATCCTATATGCCTCACTTATCTGTATGTCAAGTTCTTTTCCCCTGCTTGGGAAGTTTTCTGCCATCACTTCTGTGAACAGTTTTTTTTATGTCATCTGCACTCTCTCCTGTTTCTTCCTTGACTCCAATCAGTCTTATGTTATTCTTCTTTGCATCATCTAACAGCTGCTGGATTGATTTCTCCTGGTCCCTTACGATTTTAAAGAAATTCTTTTTTCCTGGTCACTAATTGCAATCTTATCTTCTAAACCTGAATTTTTGTCCTCACATTGGCTCATTCTGCTGTGTAAATTTTCAATGGAGTTTTTCATCTCCTAGAAATCTGTTTGTATCTGTTTTATGGATTCCATTTGTTTCCTATGTTGGGATTTCATCATGTTCCCCAGCTCCTCTACTTTTTTATGTGTCCTCACTAGACTTAATAATCATGTCTTGCACTATGGGCACAATCTCTGCTGTTATCTGAGAAATTGTTTCTGATTTCATTTTTTCCAGATCCTCTTTTGTTGCCAGTTCAGGGAGTCCAGGTGGTTGAGTATCAGATTGTTCCATCTTATTTCACTTTGAGGTTACTTTAGGTGATGTGGGATTCTGGTTTTGAGACTTGTTTAAGTGCCTTCTCATTTCAACTGTGGTTGCAGGGGCAGAATGTGTGCTGCTGGTGCCTGACTGGCTCACCCCCTCAGCGCTGGGGGTCATGGTACAGTGGCCCAAAAGGTTCACCTCCTCTGTTCTGGGTGCAGCTTTGCTCCTTGGTTCTTGGGGCAGTTGTACTGTGGCCGAGAAGGTTCTGTATTCATTGTTTTTGACTTATTGACATTGTTGGCTTCATTGTATCTTTCTAAGATATCCTTGAAGATTTTTTTGTAATGCTGGTTTGGTAGTCATGAATTTCTAGAGGTAGTCTTTGTCATGGAAATGCCTTATTTCTCTACCAGTTTAAAAAAAAAATCTTGTAAGATACCTAAGTCAGAGTTGGCCTTTAAGGTTTGTGTAGAGAAGTCTTCTGGAATTCTAATGGGTTTACCTCTCTATGTGATTTGTTGCTTTTCTCTAAAAGCTTTTCAGATTTCTCCCTGTGATGGACTTCTGATACTTTAAGTATAATGTGGAGTGGAGAGCTTCTCTTTGTGTTGAGGCTATTTGTGTTTCTATATGCCTCTGTTGTCAGTGTGCTTATTTCTTTCCCTATATTTGGGGAGTTTTCTGCAATTATTTATGTCAAGAGTTTTTTTATGGCATTTGTTTTGTCTTCTGATATTTAACTTCTTTCAATTATTCTTAGATTAGTCTTTGTGTCATCTTCATTTTTCATATTCACTTCTTCCTTTTAAGGTGTCTTTGTGTAGTTGGTCTTTGAAGGTGTCACTGTCTTTTAGTTCTGAAATTCAGCCCTCACATTGGTCAGTTCTGCTGCTCATACTTTGAATATAATTTTTAACCTGCTGGATTTCTGATTGAAACCTTTTCATGGACTCTAATTCTTTGATAAACTGATCATTCATGTTTTATATAATTTTGTTTAGTTCATCTATGTTTTTATTTGTGTCTTCTGAAAGCTCCTACATCCTTTTGGTTATTATTCCCATTATCTGTTTAGGTATATATTCTCTAATTCCACTGAGTACCTCTTTGGTCTGTTTTCTAACCTCCTCTGTTACCTGTTTGACTAATTTGGGTGCCTGGATTGGTTTTGGAGGAGTTGTGAGTTTTAGGAGGCATTGCGTTGCCTTGTCTTCTCATGTTTCTATTGTGTTTGTTTGTTTTTTCTCATGTTTCTATTGTTTTTTGCTGAGGCTTGTTGGTGTTTATACTCTAAAGACTTTGTTGCTGGTATAGAGATCTTTTCAGTTACTCTTCAGTGACGTACTTTGGGCATGGCTAAGTATAATCTTTTGCCACAGCCCTAAGATCCAATCACCTGAGTTAATGTTGAAGGGAAAGATGCAGCATAGTTAGCTCAGCACCAAGTTCTCTGGGAATGTACTGTAGTATTGTTAATGTCACAAAGGTAATCTGAGTGTTGGCTTATAGAGAAATGGCAACAGTTATGCAACCTTGTTAATGTCAGGCAAATCAGCTATAGTAGTATCATCCAAGAAAAAGTAGATATTAACATAAAAAACCAATTACATACTACCCTTAATCCTAGAGAAGAAATCCTCAGTTATGGTATAAACATTATGGCAACCCAAACATTTACTTATAGCTAATATATACTAAATGGAACATCTATATCTCCATGAATGGTAGAAAAGAATTCAACAGTAATTTTACAAAGTTAACTATCAAAAATTAACAAAGCTTATGGTTATATAATTTAAAATATGGGGTTTGGGAATGGGGGAATGCAAGAGGAAAACTTTGAAACCTTAACCTCTATGATATGAGGAGAGAGAAATGGTACAGACAATCTTATTGGGGAGTAGAAAGGTCTTTATAGAATTAGGCAAAGATAAGAGAAAAAACTGTTGAGAAATAGAAGATAAAAGGAAAAGTGGGAGAAAAAAGAAAGAAATATAGAGAATAAAAATAAGAGAGAAATAATTAAAGGGAGAAAAATTAAAAGGGAGAGGAGCAAAAAATAAAAATAAAAAAAGAAGAAAGAAAGAGATAAGGAGCAAGGCAGAGAGGCAAAGAAAAATTTCCAAGCCCCAGGAAACTGGCAAAAAAGAAAAGAAGGAAAGAAGGAGGAGAAAAAGTAAAACAAAACAAAACAAAAAACAAAAAATTAAAATTGCACACACACACAAACAGAAAATGAAAACCAAATAAAAACAAAAAAAATTTTTTCTGTGATTTCAATTGAATGGTTTTCTTCTGAGATCTATAATTTTGGGGCAGTGTCCAAATCAAGATGTACCCCTGCTTACACTGGTAGATAAAGAAGGTAGTCAGATCCCAGATCCATGCTGGATGCAATCACTAGCAGGCAGTAGGATTAGCCAGATTGAGGGTGCCAATGCTACAACTTTCAAACCCATGGCATTTGAGGCTAGGCCTGGCCTCTGGCCATGGGAGTAGGGGCTAAATCCTTTAGTTTAAGCCCCTCCCAGGGTCTCTTGCCAGCCTGACTATGATTCCCTGGGCACAACTCTCTTCCATGGTTGTCCCTCACCCAGTCACTGTGGGAGAATAACGTTGGAAGCTCTAAAATAAAGCCAACCCATGGCTGCTTTGAGTCCCAGGTTCAGTCAGTCCCTTCCTGGAACAGTGTCTGACCACTCTCTTCAGGCGCTCTGACAGGCACTTGGACTGGGGTCACTCATCAGCAGTTTAAGCAGATAGCATCCCCTGGTATGTCCCACTGCTGCTGGAGTCCCCTGCTTTCACTTTGTAGATTTGGTCTTCCTTTCTTGTGAGCCATCAGCCAGGAACTGAGGAGAAAGTGTAGATTGTCTCTTCTTTTTTCTGCATTATGTTCTTTTTCTTCAATTTCTCTGTAGGCTCCAATTTTCCTGTCAGATCATTCCTTGGTCCCAGGGTTCCACCTACCTACTTCTTGTCTTTCCCAAGCTGTTATTTTCTAGAGTCTGGATTCTAAATCTTGGAGAGGCTGAGTTGCGGTTGCTTATCACTCTGCCATTTTCCTGGAATTCCCCTAGAAATGCTTTACTTATCCTACTGACAATATTATTTCTCAGAATGTAAACAACAAAAGGACTGCTTATTATTAATTACCGAATTCTGACCCATAGCAAATGGCTGATTGCCAAAGAGGAAACTTGAAGAGTGACTATATTATTTCAGAGTTTGTGAGATCATGAGGCTGGACACAATAAAGTATTTTGCCCTAGAATTTAAGAAGGCAATTTGAAAGTTTGGAGAATAAAAAGGTAGCATTAAAGGCAAGGAAAGAGCACAGGCCCAACAGATCTGGCTTTACCTTAGAACTATGGCATTGATCAACCAGCTATATTATCTTGAAGAGAGGTAGGGAAGAAGGGAAGAAGGAGAGAGGGAGAGAGAAAAGGAAGGGAATAGATGAAGAGTGGCATTGAATCTCCTTCTCAACGTTTACAATTAATGGCACATGTATTAGTGCTTAGCATTTAGTAAGTATGCCTCAAATGTTAATTTTCTTCTACTTTCTTTTTTTTTGGTATTAAATTCTTTTATTGGTAATTGTAGGTACACAACACAATTACATTTCTCATTGGGAATTGTACCTTTACATAATGCATCTTGGTTCTTATTTTTTCCCCATTCCTAGCCCTCCCTTCACGCCCTCCACCCTTCCCTATTTACAAACACTTTATTTCCATTTTTTCCATTTCTCATCATTTTTCCTTTCCCTTCTTTCCTTTCCCCTGCCCCCCCCACTACCCCTACCCCTTTGGACCTTTTCTTCCTATTTTGCATTATCGATTATTCATTCTAATCATTGGTACATTTTAGGTATACAATATAATGACATTCATCATTGGAAATTTGCACCTTTACATAGTCTCTCTTGGTTCCTATTTTTCACCCTTGCCCAGCCCTCCCTTCAACCCATCCATTCCTCCCTATTTACAAAGATTTTGTTCCTACTTTTCCATTTTCTCATATTAATCCCCTTCCCTTCTATCCTTTCCCCTAGCCCTCCCACTTCCTTCCCCTTTGCCCCTTTTCTTCCTATTTCACATTACCTATTATACATTTAGTCCTTATTTACACTTTCAGTTTCTCACACCAGAGAAACTATCCGGTATTTACACATGTGTGTCCTATTTATTTCACTTAAGAGTATTGCCTCAATGTGCATCCACTTAGCTATAAATGTCTCTAATTTCTCAATTTTTATGGCTGAGTAGTACTCCATTTTATAAAAAAACCACATTTTCTTTATCCAGTCTCCAGTTGATGGGCATTTGGGCTGTTTCCAAGTTTTAGCTATCACAAACTGTGCTTCTATGAACATGGGTGCACATATATCACTGTGGTATGATTCTTTTAATTCTTTGGGGAAGATCCCCAGCAGTGGAATAGCGGGGTCAAATGGGACTTCCAGTCCTAGTTCTTTGAGGTATCTCCATACTGATTTCCACAGTGCTTGCACCAGTCTACACTCCCACCAGCAGTGGAGCAGGGTTCCTCTTTCCCCACAGCCCCGCCAGCATTTGTTATTGGTTGATTTCATGATAGGGTCCATTCTTTCTGGAGTGAAGTGGAATCTCTTGCTGGTGCACCTATGTTTATAGTGGCACAATTTGTAATAGCTAAGGTTTGGAAACAGCCCAAGTGCCTATCAACTGGAAACTGGATAAAGAAGATGTGTTTTTTTTTTTATGAAATGGAGTACTACTCAGCCATAAAGAATGAGAAACTAACGTCATTTATAGGTAAATGGATGCATATTGAGGCCATACTCTTAAGTGAAATAAATAGGACACACGTGTAAATACCAATAGTATCTCTAGTGTGAAAAACTGAAAGTGTAAATAAGGATTAAAATGATTAAAATGAATAATTGATAATTTGAAATAGGAAAAGGTCCAAAGGTGGAGGGGCGGCGGGAGGGGAAAGGGCATGGGAAGAAAGGAAAGGAAAAATTATGAGAAAGAAAAAAAAAAGGAAACAAAGTCTATGCAAATAGGAAAGGGTGGTGTGGGTGAAGGGCGCATAGGTAATGGGAAAAAATAAGAACTAAGATACATCATGTTCAGGTACAAACACCCAATGATAAATGTAAATGTATTGTATACCTAAAATGTACCAATTAATATATAAATAAAAAAACAAAAAAAACCCAGCAGATACACCTAAATTAGGGCTCATGCTACAAAGTAATTACCCTGTACTCCTCAAAAAAATGTCAAGACCATTTGCAGGAGATAAAAAAGACATGATAACTAAGCGCAATTTGTGATCATGAATTTATGAAGGACTTTATTAAGATAATCAATAAAATATGAATAAGATTTGTGGAGTAGATGGTAGAACTGTTTCACTCTTAATTTCCTAATTGTGATGGTTGTCCTGTGGTTACCTAGTAGAGTATTCTTGCTTTTATGAAACACACACTGAGGTGTTAAAGAGTAACAGGACAAGATGTTTGCAAATTAATCTCAGCCCTAGTACAAGAGGACAACCGAACAGTTTGGAGGCAGCAAAGGGAGGCAGGCTTGACACCTGCCATGGCACACCCACTGAAGAGGGCCATGTGTCTGCCAGGAGCTAAGGTGGGTCTCTTCCTATTTCTGCTGTGAATGGTACAGCTGATCCATTTCCTCATCTTGAACAGAATTTTCAAACCTCAAAATAGTAATAGAATAATAGCCATGACTAAATGAAATATTTTTAAACAGAAATGACCAACTTTATCTTAGGTTGAAAGCATTTTTCTGTTAATTAGCTAATGAAAACAAAATCTTTAAAGCCAATGTGGAAGTTGAAGGGCTCAAAAGTGATTCAGAGAGAAACAGAAGGAGAATGAAAATGGTAAAATGTTAACAAATAGGGAAGCTGAGTGAAGAATGTATGGTAAGTTCTTTGTGCTTACCTGTAATTTTTTTTAAAATATGAGGCATTTTTTGTGTGTGTGGTACTGGGGCCTTGCGCACGCTAGGCAAATGCTCTGCCAATAAGCTAATCCCCAGCCCTGAAAGTATCTCAAAATCAAAAGCCAAAAAATGTTAATAGAGCAGGGCATGGTGGCACATGGCTTTAATTCCTGTTACTCAGGAGGTTGAGGCAGGAAGATCACAAATTCGAGTCCATACTGGGCAATTTAGCAGGATCCTGTCACAAAATAAAATAAAAATAAGGTCTGGTAATGTAGCTCAGTACTGGGTTCAAGCTCCAGTACTAGAAAAAAAAAGTAAGTCAGCTGAGGGAGAAAAGTCAGCATCATTTTACAGTACACTAATGTTAGTCTAGGCAGAATCAGGCTGCTGAACTGTGCAAGGGTCAGACCTCACTGGAATGTGGGACTTGGCTCTTGGAAGGTGAGGTGATAAGATCACATGAAGATGAACAGCTAAAGGGACTGAAGATGTTTAATCTGAAGGAGAAAAGGCCTGGAGGATAGAGAGGTCATGACTTCTGTCTTCAATCTCCAAAGGGTGTCTCAGACTGAGATAGCTGACTTGTTATAGGGAGACAGATTCTGTTTAGTATGAAGGAAGGCTTTTGCCAATAAAAGAGAGAGGAAAAAATAGAAGAATTGACAGTTTCCTGTCATAGGATATATTCTAATAGAGATTGGCCAACCAGTTCTCAAGGACGTCAGAAAGAGATTTCGTGAATTAGATAAATGCTGGGCTCAATGACCACTGAGGTCCTTCCAATAAAGGTTATGATTTACTGTTATCTTCAGGTATTGGGAATCAAATGCTACCTGTGTTAGATGGGGATGAACATTCCCTTTTGTGCATATGGGGCATAAAGTACGGTATCTTGCTTTTGAATAGACTATTTTGATACAATCCTTAGAAGTCTGGAAAATTCATTTGTTCCCTAGCAATGAGCCTCATATTTGAGGCTCACTGAGGCAAATATCAAATATCAACATACTTTATTTAAGAAAACTTCATTTAACAACAATGAAATTAGGTCCTAAGGAAACAGAAACAAAAGCTCAAGAGAACGTTTGGCAAACACTGAAATATTCAGTGGCTCAGGATGATATATCTTCTTTAAGTTGCTAGGCACTTGCTTACTCATATACCTTGCTCCAGTAGCTTCTCATTCTTCATTTAAAAGTGAGCCCTTTTGTAATACAATGCTTTCATGAGCTCACTATACAAAACATTCATCTGGGAAGGAAAATAGCAAATAGATTTCTTGAGAAGAAAAAGAAATATTGGAAAGCTCCCAAGGCCCATGATGATGGCATGAGAGTCTAACCCTTACCTTCTGCAATCTGAGGAGCCATTGGGGGAGAAAACATCGTCCTTCCTATTTTGAAGAAGAGGAATTCCAAGGCTCTAGTCCTGCTTAATTAGGTACAGACAGCTCTTGTAAAGGAGAGGTACTTAAAACAGAAAAGATCCTTTGCTCTTATTTGGTAACAAGGTTCTTTTTGTCCACCAAACCTCTCCTGGTTAGCTAATGGCCCAGATGGTTGAAACTGAGAATAGTTCCTGGAGAAAATGCCTATTTAAATAGCCACTGCATTGAGCAGAGGGTAGCCCTTCCCCTTATGCACTGGCAATGACAGTGATGCATTTTTCCAGAGCTTACCCTCGGCAGTCCTTGTAATCAGATTCCAGTTGCTATCTCTAAGTTCCCGATGTTCTCCATCCTTCCCGGCTTTCACTCCAAGGAATTACTGTGCATAGTCCCCTAATTCTTTTAGTTTCATTTTCTTTTTTGAGACAGGGTATCACTATGTAGTTCAGGCTGGCCTTGCACTGACATGTGGCCCAGGCTCGCCTCAAATTCATGATGATCTTCCTCCCTAACTTTTGAATTTATATGGAACCACTGAGAGGAACAATGATGAAGATCCCTGACTAACTAGGGAAAGTCAGGTTGAGTCCCTGTGGAGAGCCCAACTACAACCTCTCTGACCCCTAAGTCATACCTCCCACCCCTTGCTTTCTCCCTCCTCACCTGAGTTTCATAGCTTCTCTTGAGGGAGCCAAGGTGGTCAAGGAAACTCAATGCCAGGCCATACCATTTTTCAACAGATACATATTTGCTCCTGCTATACATAAATATTCCAGTATTCCAGGACTTGATCATCAGCCAGAGAATCTCCATTTCTGGGTAGCATTCCTGAAATCCAGGAACAGTGGATGTTTTAAAGTTATTACTGTCATAAATCATTGTAGCACTCCTTGTACCAGCACTGTTTCTTATTATTACTCAACAACAGGTGCTCTGCTAGCACTAAGGAATGCTCTCCTCCTGGAGAGGAGGAGAGCACCTTGAAGGTTTGTCAGCTGTGGAATGTCCCATTGCAAGACCCCATGAAGTGACACATAAATGGAAAAAGCAATGAGGCCCTCTTAGACTGAAAGAAAGAATTACAGGTGGATTCCTGCTCTCCCAGAAGCAGGAGAAAAACTTGTGTCTGGTTGGGGCTTCCCTACATATCATCCTCAGTCAGTTATCTCCCCAGTCCCTTCCTCTACTCTTCAGAGATTGTCAATAAGCAGTTTTATTGAATCTCTTACTTTCCTTGATCAGAATCAATTTCTATCCTTTGAGTAGAAATTATATTAATCTTTAGTGTTGACAATATCTACCAAGCTATAAACAAAGAACATAATTTTAAAGATGGTCACTTAGCCTTATCAGTGGTCTTCAACATGACTAATCCCAAACTTATGTAAGCTTCTTCATAGTACTTTGCAGTAATGAAAAGAATTAGTGTAAGTGACCTTCCCGGTCTTGTATGGGCGATGGAGCACAAAGAGAAGCATTGACATTAAAGCCCTTCATCTTCAAGACAGGTTTCAGGCCCTTGAAGGCGGGGTGGGGGGTGTGATAGGAGGCCTGGGTAGCAGCTTACTGACTCTTAAGGATATTGTTTCAGCTGTCGTTCATTCATTTGGATTCATAAAAAGTTACTATGCGTTAAACACTGTGATAATGAAGGCACCCAAGAAGGATAAGACAAAGAACTCTTATGCCAAAGGATACACAATGCCTGTGGGAAGACAAGGCATTCACATTTAAAGATGACCTCACAGGGGCTAGGGATGTAGCTCAGTGGTGGAGTGCTTGCCTAGCATGAGTGAGTTCTACCCCCAGCACTGAAATAAAGATGACTACCACATATGCGATTAAGGGCTGGTCAGAGTGACAAAGACAATAAGTGCTCTCTGGTTCAGTAAGAGATGAGTGACAAGTTAGCTCACACTCAGGGGCAGTGTAGTCTTTGCCTGAAATACCACTCTCCATCCTTGTCCACTTGGTAAACTACTTTTTCTTCAAATGCACAAGCAGTTATTGTTTGTCCCCATAGCAAGCTTTACATCCATCAGTTATAACTTATATCATATTGTTCTGAAATGTTATACATTTATCTCCTCCAGACTATTGAGTTCTTTAGGGTGTAAGGATTTTTTTGTTTATCTTTATATTCTCATAGTTCAACACTATGCCTGGCACATAATAGGGGCACAACACAAGTTTTCTGAATAAATTAATGAATGAAAAAATGATTCAATATGCAGTCAACTGTGATCTTCTCAGTGAAGCTTTTCCCTGACCCTCCACGATTTCTTTCTCAAACTTCTTTGTTACTCTATTGTTCATTACACCATAATAGTATTTCTAACACTATGTTGTCTGTGTCCTTCACTAAGTGGGGAATTCTCTGAAGGCAAAATATCATTTATCTTTGTGTACTTACAGCCTAGCAGTGTCTGATACAGAGTAGGAGTGTTGTGACCTTAACAAAATGAATGAAAAAGTGAACAAACAAATAAACATGACTTTAAGGAAGATGAGTAGGATCTAGATATGTAGAGAAAATATTAGATACATTTCCATTGCTGGGACAAAATACCACACATACACAACTTAAAGGAGGAGAGGTCTATTTCGCCTCATGGTTTCAGAGGTTTCAGTCCATAGTCAGATGGATCCAAAACAGAAACATTGTGCCAGAAGGGTGTAGTAGAGGAAAGTTTCTTACCTCATTACAGCCAGGGAATAGAGAGAGCTAGGAAGAGCCAGAGAGATAGGAAGGGGCTGGGAATAGGATACACCCTGCAAAGACTCTCCTCCAGTGACCCACTTCCTCTAACTGGGCCCCACCTCCTAACAGCTCATTCAGGTATGAATTGGTCAATGGACCATTGATAAGGTTAAATACTCCTATGATCTAATCACTTTTAGAAAGTCAACTTCTGAAAACATGAGCCTTTAGGGGGACATTTTTGATCCAAACCATGACACAAAAATTATACAAAATGTCTAGAATAGGCAAAAATCCATAGAGAAAGTAGCTCAGTGGCTTCCAGGGACTAGGGGAATAAGGAATGGGGAGTGACTGCTAATGGGTATGAGGTTCTCTTTTGGGGTAATGGTGATGGGTATACAATTTTGTGACTATACTAAAAAAACCCACTGAATTGTACACTTGAAAATAGTGAGCTTTATGATATATGAATGAAATCTCAACAAAAATAGATATATAGAAATAGAGAATGGTGTTCCATATGGGCAAAACAGAATAAATGAAGACATAGATTATATTTGAGAATGAGTGCATCTCAGGAAGACTAAGAGCTGTTTGACCTAAGCAGACAATTTATGTAGAGTTAATGGGAAATGAGACTAGAAATGTAGGATGAATTTCATAAGCATTTCCTAAATGTGCTTCCTCAGAACACCAGTGTCATGAGAAATGTTAACAGATGGCTTGTGAAACTAGGGTTCTTTATGAAATAAGTTTTGGAAATTTTGGATTCTATATATCTCTATATTCTATATATCTATATATCTCTATATCTAAGAATTTTGCATTGCAGGCCACAGTTTGGAATTTATCCTGCTACAGATGGGAAGGCACTGGAACACTCTGAGAGGGAAAGTGATATGATGAAATTAGTTTTAGTAAGACTGAGATGCTAGTGTCAGAACAGATCCAAGTGTGGAAAAACACAGAAAAGGAGATTCTTGTGTGTGTGTGTGTGTGTGTGTGTGTGTGTGTGTGTTTCTGGGGATCAAACTCAGAGTTTAATGCATTCCAGGCAAGCTTTCTTCCAGTGAGCTACACCACTAGTACAAGACTTGCTTAAAGGCAATAGTAAGAATCTAATTGTAATTTAAAAAATGTGTAATTGATATTGTGTGACAGGAAGAAAAGGTCCAAAGGTGCAGGGCAAGTGGGAGGGGTAGGGGAAAGGAAAAAAGGGAAAAGAAAAAATATGAGAAAAGGAAGAAATGGAAACAAAGTCTTTGCAAATAGGGAAGGGTGGAGGGGGTGAAGGGAGGGCAGGGGAAGGGGAAAAATGAGAATCAAGATACTCATGTAATGGTACAAGATCCCAGTGAGGAATGTAACTGTATTTTATACCGAAAATGTACCAATAAAATTAATGGGAAAAAAAATTTTAAAAATATAAAATAAGATTCTGGTTCATGGACACACACACACACACACACACACACACACACACACACACAAAATAGTAAGAATCTAAAATGCAGTGATGGAGACCAAACTAAAATGCTAACAATGGAAAGATGTAAGAAACATTCCAAAGGAAGAATCAATAGAACTTGGTAACTAGTTTGATTTGGGGACTACAAGATAGGTCAACTCAAAATGCCTCTAAAGTACATAGTGTGAATGACAGAGAATGCTGGTATCACTGAAAACAATTGGAAAGAAATGTTTCTGGGGATAAGGGATCAAGATAATAAGTTCTATTTTAAACATGTTGAGTTTGAAGTAACTTAGAAGATATCACACAGACAGTTGCAGACATGAACTGGAACTCAGGTAATAAAGCATATCAATTCACTTAAAAGACAGAGTATAGCATACAGAGAAGAGAAGAGAATATTGAAAATATTCTTAGTTGAGTGATAAGAAGGAAAGGTAACACAGAGGAGTGACGACAAAATGAAGGACAAGAGAAAGCTGGGTGTGGTGGCACACACATTGTAATCCCAGCACTCTGAGACGCTGAGGAAGGAAGATCACACATTTGAGCCAAGCCTGGGCAACTTTGTGAGGCCCTGTCTCAAAAATAAATAAATACATAAAAATTAAAAAGAGACAAGAGAAAAGAGAGGGTTTTTTTTTTTGTTGTTGTTGTTGTTTGTTTGGTACTAGGCATTGAACTCGGGACCTTGCACTTGTAAGGCAGGCAGCAGAACCACTGAGCTAAATCCCAAGTCCAGAAAAGAAAGTTTTGATAAGGAGCTGGTGGCCAATACTGGAGGTCAGGGTAAAGATGCCACCATATTTGTCTATAAGATGGTTAATTAGTGGCCTTGTGGAGTAAAGTGTGATTAACAGTGCTTAGTTAGGGGAAGAGTGGCTAAGATGAGGACAGACAGTTTAGCAGGGCCTTGTTGGTCACATTCAGGATTTTAGTTTTTATTGAGAGCAAGGGGAAACTACTGAAAAGGATAAAGCAATGTCACACATACTTGAAACATTTAAAAAATCATTCTGGATGCTGGATGGAGAAAGGTATAGAAGGAAGTATGAGTAAATATGAAACAAGTTAAGAGATTCCTGCAGTAGCTGAGATAAAAGAAGATGCTTGAACTAGGTTGTTGATGTTAGAACCTGGAAAGAAGTAGATAAATTTAAGAGATATTTAGCAGGTAAAATTGACAGCTCTTGGTGATAAATTAGCAATGGGAGTGAGGGAAGTGTGAGGATGACTCCTAGATCTCTAGCTTGGGCAACTGGAGGAATGGCAATGCCATTCAGTGGGTTAGGGAACATGGGAATTATATTTTAATTTGCATTAGCTGCCTTCATGCCACAAATTGCTTAAGATAATCATTAATCCTCAAAAAGGAAATGCATCTGCCTGGCTCAGAGGAAAGGGCTTTTGGGCCGCCTTCTGTCCTGCCACTCCCAGCCCAGAGTAAAGGGCTTTTGGGCTGCCATCCATCCTGACCCTCCTGGCCCAGATTAGGGGCTTCAGATCTGCCATCCCACTGCTCCTGGTCCAGAGGAAGGGGCTTCCCAGCCACCATCCATCCCGCCACTTCCAGCCCAGAGGAAAGGGCTTTTGGGCCACATTCCGTCCTGCTGCTCCCAGCCCAAAGGAAGGGGTTTGTGGGCCACCATCCCTACCACCTCTCCTGGCCCCTGTCCCACCTTTCCCAGCACAGAGGAGGTGAGCTGCACTGGTGCCAACAGCATGCCCCTGCCCCCTGAGTCGAAATGAGAAAACACATAAATAAGTCTCAAAACCAGACTTCCAGATCACCTACAGCAACCCCAAAGGGAAATGAGATGGAACACTCTGATACTTAACCACCTGGACCCACTGAACTGGCAAGAAAAGGGGATCTGGAAAAAATGAAATCAGAAATAATTTCTCAGATAACAGGAGAGATTGTGCTCCTAGTGCAAGACATGATTAATAAATCTAGAGAGGAGCTCAGGAACATGATGGAATCCCAACATAAGAAACAAATGGAATCCATAAAACAGATGCAAATAGATTTCCAGGACATGAAAATCTCCACTGAAAGTCTACACAGCAGAATGAGCCAATGTGAGGACAGAATTTCAGATATAAAAGATAAGATTGCAATTAGTGACCAGGAAAAGAAAAATTGCTTCAAAATTATAAGGCAACATGAGAAAGCAATCCAGCAGCTGCTAGATGATGCAAAAAAGAATAACATAAGACTGATTTGAGTCAATGAAGGAAGAGGAGAGAGTGCAGATGACATAAAAAAAAAACTCTTCACAGAAGTAATGGCAGAAAAATTCCCAAGCAGGGGAAAAGAACTTAACATACAGATAAGTGAGGCATATAGGACTCCAAATAGCCTTGATCAAAAAAAATCTACACATAGGCATATAATTGTTAATGTTCCAGAAACTCAACAGAAGAACAAAGTTCTCCAAGCACTCAGAGAAAAGAAACAAATCACATACAAAGGAAAGCCCATCAGAATCACAGCAGACTTCTCAACACAAACCATCAAGGCAAGAAGAGCTTGGAGTGACATATTCCAAGCCCTAAAAGAAAACAGCCTCCAACCCAGATTGATGTACCCTGCAAAACTATCTTTCAAAATGGATGGAGAAATAAGATACTTTCATGACAAAGAGCACCTTAGGAACTTCGTGAATACCAAACCAGCACTCCAAAGAATTTTCCACAATATCCTAGGAACAGACATTGAGGATCACAACCCCAGGAAGCAAAGCAGAATGAACCCATCTGGCATGATGAGAAATTAAATGTAAAGGGGGAGAACCCAACAAAAAGAAAAAGTCATGGCAATGACAAGTTAATATGTTTCAGTTATAACCAACAATGTTAATGGTCTCAATTCACCAATCAAAAGAAATAGACTGGCAGAATGGGTCAAGAAGCAAAATCCAACAATATGCTGCATACAAGAAACACACTTAATTCAAAATGAAATTCCTAGACTGAAAGTTAAAGGGTGGAAAACAATACACCATGCGACGGGAACCCGAAAAAAAGCAGGGGTAGCTATCCTCTTTGCAGATCAAGTAGACTTCAAACCAACACTGATTAAGAGAGACAAAGAAGGACACTACATCCTTGAAAAGGGAACAATCCAAGAGGAAGAGATGACAATCATAAATATCTATGCACCAAACACTAGTGCACCCAACTATATAAAACAAATACTAACACATGTGAAACGTCATGTATGCACTAGCACAATTGTAGTCGGGGACCTCAACACCCCACTGCCACAAATAGATAGATCAACTAGACTAAAAATAAGTAACGAAATACTAGAACTCAATCAAACTCTTGAACAAATGAACTTAACAGATGTTTACAGAGTCTTCCACCCCACAAAATCAGAATACACATTCTTCTCAGCTGCACATGAGTCATTCTCCAAAATAGACCACATACTCACACATAGAACATGTTTAAGTAAGTGCAAAGGAATTGAAGTTATCCCCTGTATATTATCAGACCATAGTGCCATGAAATTGGAGATCCATAGCAAAAGAAACTCAAAAAATTTCATAAACACGTGGAAATTGAACAACACACTTCTGAATAAGCAATGGGTCACAGAGGAAATTAAAGAAGAAATCAGGCAGTTCCTTCAATTAAATGACAATGACAATACAACATATCGGAATCTATGGGACACAATGAAAGCAGTCTTATGAGGGAAATTCATAGCAGTGAATACGCATATTAGGAAAACAGAATGAGCCCAATCAAACAACCTGATGCTGAACCTCAAGCTTCTAGAAAAAGAAGAGCAGAACACCCCGAAAACTCATACAAGGGAGGAAATTATAAACATCAGAGGAGAAATCAATGCAATGGAGACTAAGAGAATGATATAAAAAATCAATGAAGCCAAGAGTGGGTTCTTCGAAAGAATCAACAAAATTGACAAACCCTTAGCCAACCTTATCAGAGAAAGGAAAGAAAAGGCCCAAATCCATGCAATTAGGAATGAAAAGGGTGAAATTACAACAGACCCAGCAGAAATCCAGAGGATCATCAATACCTACTTCTAGAACCTATACACCAATAAGATGGACAACACAGAAGAAATGGATAGATTCCTAGATAAATACGAATTACCAAAGTTGAACAAAGAAGACCTAAAAATTCTAAACAACCCAGTATCAACCAATGAAATTGAAAATGTAATAAAAAACTTTTCAACTAAGAAAAGCCCAGGCCCTGATGGCTTCACTGCTGAATTCTACAAGACATTCAGAGAAGAACTACTGCCATTACTGTTTAAACTCTTCAGTGAAATTGAAAGGGAAGTAATACTCCCAAATTCATTCCTGGAAGCAAGCATCACCTTGATCCCCAAAGCAGAGAAAGACCCAACTGAAAAGGAGAACTATAGGCCAATCTCACTAATGAACATAAATGCAAAAAACTTTAAGAAGAAATTATAAGGGAAAATGTTTATGAATTCAGGGTAGGCAAGAACTACCTAGGATACAAAAGACATGATGTATAAAAGAAAAAAATTGATAAATGAGATTCCATCAAAATTTAGAACTTTAAATGACATCATTAAAATGAAAAGTAGTCCTTAAACAGACTATATTTACAATGCATATAACCTATGACTAGAATATATAAAGAATTCTTAGAGCTCATTAATAGACAACCCATTTAAAAAGTAGACATAAGAAGATGATAAATAGCCAGTACAGCACAAGGAAAGGTGTGCAATTCTAGAATCAGAAAAATACTAATCAGTACAATAACAAGATTGAATTATACACTCATTAGGGAGATGAAGTAAAAAGTTTTAAAAGCCTTGTCATGACTTTTTCTTTTTGTTGGATTCTCCCCCTTTGCGTTTAATTTGTCACGCCCAATGGATTCATTCTGCTGGGTTTCCTGGGGTTGTGATCCTCAGTGTCTTTTCCTAGGGTATTGTCTAAAATTTTTTGGAGTGCCGGTTTGATATTCATGAAGTTCCTGAGGTGCTCTTTATCATGAAAGTATCTTATTTCTCCATCAATTTTGAAAGATACTTTTGCAGGGTACATCAATCTGGGTTGGAGGCTGTTTTCCTTTAGGGCTTGAAATCCATCAGTCCAAGCTCTTCTTGCCTTGAGGGTTTGCATTGAGAAGTCTGCTGTGATTCTGATGGGCTTTGCTTTGTATGTCATTTGTTTCTTTTCTCTGACTGCTTGTAGAATTTTATTCTTCTGTTGGATTTCTGGAATCCTAACTCTTATGTGCCTATGTGTAGATTGCTTTTGATCAAGGCTAGCTAGAGACCTATATGCCTCACTTATCTGTATGTCAAGTTCTTTTCCCCTGCTTGGGAAGTTTTCTGCCATCACTTCTGTGAACAGTTTTTTTTATGTCATCTGCATTCTCTCCTCTTTCTTCATTGACTCCAATCAGTCTTATGTTATTCTTTTTATCATCGTCTAGCAGCTGCTGGATTGGTTTCTCGTGTTCCCTTACAATTTTAAAGCAATTTGTCTTTTCCTCCTCACTAATTGCAATCTTATCTTCTATATGTGAAATTCTGTCCTCACATTGGTTCATTCTTCTGCGCAGACTTTCAATGGAGTTTTTAATCTCTTGGAAATCTATTTTTATCTGTTTTATGGATTCCATTTGTTTCCTATGTTGGGATTCCATCATGTTCCTCAGCTCTTCTATTTTTTATCTGTGTCCTTTCTAGGTTTATTAATCATGTCTTGCACTATGGGCACAGTCTCTGCTGATATGTGAGAAATTATTTCTGATTTCATTTTTTCCGCATCCTCTTTCGTTGCCAGTTCTAGGAGTCCAGTTGGTTCAGTACCTGATTGTTTCATCTCCTTTCCCCTAGAGATTGCTTTAGGTGTTCTGGAAATCTGGTTTTGAGGCTTGTTTATGTGTCTTCTCATTTCAATTGGGGGGGAGTTGTGCTGCTGGCACCTGCATGGCTCACCTCCTTGGTGCTGGAGGTGCTGGTATGGTGGCCCAAAAGGTTCACCTCCTCTGCGCTGGGGACAGCTCTGCTCCTCGGTGCTGGGGTCAGTGATACAGTGGCCCAGAAGGTTCACCTCCTCTGTGCTGGGGGTAGTGGTATGGTGGCCTGGAAGTTTCACCTCCTCTGTCTGCATACTTCTGATGACTAACAATGTTGAACATCTTTTCATGTTTATTGGTCATTTCAATACCTTCATTAGATAGATGTTAATTTAGGTTCTTTGCTTACTAAAAGTGTTTACTTGTCTGTATAGAGTTGTAAGAGTTTATTATATAGTTTAAACACAAATATCTTATCAAGTATATGAGTTCCAACATTTACTCTCCAATTCTTTCAGTTGTCATTTTACTTCCTTGGTGGTGTCTTTTACAGAAAAAAAAATTTACTGAAATTTAATTTGTCTACTTTTTATTTTATTGGTTGTGCTCATGGTTCCACATCTAAGAAACCACTGCCTAACACAAGATCACAAAAGATTTAATAGATAATGTGAAATAGGAAGCAAAGGGGCAAAGGGGAAGTGTAAGGGGTAGAGGAAAGGAAAGAAGGGAATGGAATTAATATGTGAAAATGGAAAAATGGAAACAAAGTCTTTGTAGACAGGGAGGGGTGGAGGGGTTAAAGGGAGAGCAGGGGAATGGGGAAAAAATAAGAACCAAGATGGATTATGTAAAGGTGCAAATTTCCAATGATGAATGTCATTATATTGTATACCCTAAATGTACCAATATAATTAATTTTAAAAATATGTTTTTTTAAGAGTTTGATAATTTTAGCTCTTACATTTATGTCTTTTATTCATTTTGTGTATAGTATGAAATTGGGGTCTGGATTTTCCTCTTTTCCGTATGGCTATCCATTTGTCCAGAACCATTTATTAAAAAGACCATTTGTTTTCATTGTATGGAGTTAATAACTGTTTTAAAAAAGTTAACCAAACTAGACAGGGTAGTAGCACTCAGGAGGCAGAGCTAGGAGGATCACTTGAGCCCAGGAGTTTGATACCAGACTGGGCAATACAGCAAGATCACCTCTTCAAAAAAGTCAATAAATGTGCAGTTTTGATTTTGGACTCTATTGTACTTCATTGATCTATATGTTTATCCTCATGGCAGTACCATACTGCCTTGATTATCTGAAGACTTATAGTAAGATAATTCTGTAATAATAGTTAAAAAACTTAATATAATTTTGCATTTCAAAGAAGCTTAAAGAAGTAATACATCCATATTTTCATAGTTTGCTATGTTAACTTGCATTTTTTGGTTCTCTTCATTTCTTCCTGTGGCTTAGTTATCTTCTAATGACATTTTCTTAATCTAAAACACATTCCCACCTATCTCCTTTGTGGTATTATTTTCCCCCCCATTAAGTTTATTGGTACATTTTAGGTATAAAATACAGTTATATTCATCATTGGGCTCTTGTACCATTACATGAGTATCTTGGTTCTTATTTTTTCCCCTTCCCCTGCCCTCCCTTCACCCCCTCCAACCTTCCCTATTTACAAAGACTTTGTTTCTATTTTTTTCCTTTTCTCATATTTTTTCTTTTCCCTTCTTTCCTTTCCCCTACCCCTCCCACTTCCCCTGCTCCTTTAGACCTTTTCTTCCTGTTACACAATACCAATTATACATTTTTAAAATTACAATATCATGTGGTATTATTTTTTAAGACAGATTTTTAGAGCAATTTCAGGTTGACAGCAAAATTGGCTGGTAGCTATAGAGATATCCTATGTACCTCCTGCCCCTCCATACTTAGCTCCCCCATTATCAACATCTCAACCAGAGTGGTGCATTTGTTGAAACTGCACCTGGATTGGAACACCATTATTACCCAATGTCCATAGTATACATTAGGGTTTACTCTTGGTGTTGTACATTTTATGGGTTTGGACAAATGTATAATGACACGGGTGCACTGTTGTAGTATTATACACAGTGTTTTCACTGCTGTAGAAACCTTCTGCTCTGCTTATTCAACCATCCTTTCCCTTAGCCCCTTAGCAACTGTCATCTTTTTAACTTCATAGTCTCCATAGTTTTGCCTTTGCCAGAATATCATTTAGAAGGAATCAAATAGTATGTAGCCTTTTTAGATTGGGTTCTGTCACTTAATAACATGCATTTAAGTTCCACCGTGTCTTCTCATGGCTTGGTAGCTCTTTTTAGTGCTCATAGTATTTGATTTTCTGGAAGGACCACATTTTATATATTCTGTGTTGTGATTTTTATATTGCATTTTAAAATTTTTAAAAATTTTATTAGTACATGTTTGCAGTACATGATGACTACATTCATTGTGGGGAGCTGGTGCAGGTTTACATTACATTTTTGTATGTTTTAAATTTTGTATGTAGATTTTTTTTTTTTGGTACCAGAGATCAAACTCAGGACCTTGCGCTTGTGAGGCAGGCAGCGGAACAAATGAGCTAAATCCCCGGTCCAGTATGTAGGTTTTAACCCTTAAATGCCTAATGATCTATTTTTGGAATGCCCATAACAATGGAACATAATGAAATGTTTTCTCTTCAAATACTTATTCCTTGAATTTTTCTAAGTAACATATATGGATTTCATGCAGAAATTTAAAAATTTTCAATTTTCAGCATAAATGGGTTAAGCATAACAAACAAGCATGCAATGGGCCTTATACATTTGTTTTTAAATCAGTTAAAAGGAGAATAAATACACATTTATACTGTTTTTTAAAAATTACATAATTACTTTTACTTGTATTATTTGTCTGTGTGTTTGGACTCAAATTATTAGTGTCCCTGGCTATCAGCCTAAAGATTTTCCTTTAATATCTCCAGTAGACAGGTCAGCTAGCAACACATTCTCTGTTTTTGTTTATCTGAAAATATCTCTATTTCTCCCAAACTTTTGAAAGATAACTTTGCCAGTTATAGTATTCTTGGTTAACTCTTATTTTCTTTCATTAATTTGTTTCTGGTGAGAAGTCAGGTGTCAATCTTTGTTGGGGCTCCCTTCTATATGAAAGTCATTTTTCTTTTTGCAACTTCAAAATTTTTGCTGTATTTGGCTTTCAGTATTTTTAGTGTTATATTTCTGTATATTTCTGTGTGTTTTTTACCCCCTGCCCCTTACTGGGGATTGAACTCAGGACCTTGCGCTTGCAAGGCAGGTGCGGCACCACTGAGCTAAATCCCTGGCTCTATTTCTATGTGTTTTGAGTATTTTAATTGGAATTTGCTGAGCTTCTTGGATGTGTAGATTAATGTTTTCCATCAAATTTGGACAGTTTCAGCCACTATTTCTTCAAATTTTTTTTGTTCTTTTCTTTGCCATCCTTCCAATACACCCAATATATAAATATATATACTCGTTTACTTAATGATGCTCCACTTTTCTCTAAGGCATTGTTCTTATTTTTCTGTTCTTTTTCTTCAGATCGCATTATCTATCAATTTATCTTTAAATTTGCTAATTCTCCTACAGCTCAAATCTATTGTGAAGATGCTAGTGAATTTTAAATGTCTCTTACTGTAGTTTTCACCTCTAGATTTTCCATTTGGTTCTTGGAAAATAGCCTGTATCTTTATTGATATTTTCATACTTTCTCTCTTTTTTTTCCTTCCCCTCCCCTCTTCCCCCTTCCTTCTCCACTCCTTCCTCCTTCTCTCCTCCTTTTCTCCTTGGTCCACCTCCTCCTCTTTATTCTTCTCCTTTTCCTCCTCCTCCTCCTCCTCCTTCTCCTCCTCCCCTTCCCCTCACCCCCTCCTTCTCCTTCTCCTTTTGGTACTGGGGGGAAAACCCAGAACACTACCACTGAACTATATCTTCAGCCCTTTATTTATATTTAAAATTTTGAGATAAGGTCTCCCTAAGTTGCCCAGGCAGACTTCAAACTTACAATCTTCCTGCCTCATCCTCCCTCAGTGCAGGGATTACAAGTGTGTGGCACTGTGCCCAGCTCGCTTTTACTTCTTTAAGCATGGCTTCTTTTAGTTCTAGAAATATATTTGCAGAAATTGTTTTGACATCTTTGACATTTGGGCCCTCTCACAGATAGTTTGTGTTGCTTGTGCCCCCCCCATAGGTTACATTCTTCTGCTTCTTTGACTATCTCATATTTTTTTATTTTGTTGGAAACTGAGAATTACAGGTAACCCATTGTAGCACCTCTGAGATTGATTTCCTTCACCCCAGGACTTGTTACTGTTATCTGCATGTTTATTTGTTTAGTAACACGACTGTACTATTTTAGCAAAGTATATTTCCTTCACATGTAAATCTCTTGTATTGTTTCTCAGAGGACACAGTCTTGGTTATGTGCATGGTACCCTAGGATGATAGTCTTTTATTTATCTCTTTTTGTGCTACTGCTTCTGGTATCACTACTGCTACTGCTACTGGTACTACATCTTGCTGTTAGGCTCCACTAATTGCATGAAGATTACTGTATTATTTTCCTCAATGCTCTAATGCATGAATTGTTCCATAGTCTGATCCAATTGGATTCCAGCAATTGTGCAGGGACGGTTTTTGAGGTTTGTTCTGACCCTGGCAGGGCCTTTCTTAACTCTCTTTCCATGGTTCTTTCTGGTAATATAGCTGGGCTATGAATTACCTTCTGACTCAAATAGAGACATCTTCCATTGTCTTGTTTACCACCAAAATATCCATTGTTTGCAAGAGTTTGGCTTGAGTTTCTCCACACAATTAGTCAGTTCCTCTGGGAAAAGGCTGGAAGCTCTCTGTTCTTATGGGCTGCATCTCCCTTTGGGCAAAATCTCTGTGGGGCAAGCAGTAACCCTTTTTTCTCTCACTGGCAACCTTACCTTCAAAGCAGGGTGCTGGGTAGGGTGGTGGTTTCTGGTATTTTTGGCTTGAAACTTTAAATGAGCTGGGATGAGGGCAATCAGGACCTAAATATTTCTGATCTGACTTGCCCAGGATAGATCATCTGGTCTATGTATGAGTGAGTGTTGGGAGAAGGAAGGGAGCTCTCATTCTCTTGTCAGGAATGTAGTTTTTGTATCTTGGAGCTAAGTTTAGGGTAAGAAGTGTTGGCAGCCTGGCCTTCCTGGCAGGATATCATATCCCTTGACCAGGAGCTGAGAGCATTGGAAACATTGTCACATTTGCTTGGAGTAGAGCTTCCATCATGCTGAGCTGGAGGAGGGACAGGGATGGAGCAGGTGATGGGCTCTAGTGCCTCAGATTCTTATGGTTCTTTACCAAGATTTAGTAGATTCTCTTGAATAGATCTTTTTTCATTTTCTGTATGCTCTTAGGAAATTTTCTAGAGACTTTAAATGGAAGTTTTATTTGTTTGTTTTGCAGTACTGGGGATTGAACCCAGGGTTTTGTGAATAGTAGGCAAGGGCTCCACCACTGAGCTACATTTCCTAGCCCTTTTTAAAAATTTTACTTTGGCACAGGGTCTTGCTGAATTGCCTGGGCTGGCCTCCAACTTGTGATCCTCCTTCCTCAGCCTCCCAAGTGTCTGGGATTTCAGTGTTAGCCCCTGTACTCAGCTTAAATGTTTATTTTTCTATTTTCACTAGCTATGGTTGTTTTGTTGGGAAGTAACTCCATGGAGCTTTACATGCTACCATTCTAGAAATCTCACTTTATTGGTAAGGAAACAGAGGCTCAGAGATATGGCACCACTTGCCCAAGTCACACAAGTATGTTTGTGATACAGACAGGACTATACACCAGGGGCACTGAGTCCTGGTCCTGGTTGCCCTCTTTATTTTAATATTATTGCAAACATACCTTCTAAATTGCTGAAAATCTATCCTGCCATTCTCACTTGATGTTTTAACACAAAGAATGTGCGTGTTACTGGGGATTGAACTCAGGACCTTCTTTCTCCCTGAGCTACATCCCCCGACCTTTTTTATTTTTATTTTTTATTTTGAGACAGGGTCTGGCTAAGTCACTAAGTTGCCCAGGCCAGGCTCAAACTTGTGATCCTTCTGCCTCCCAAAGTGCTGAGATTACACATATGCGACACTGTGCCCACCCAGCTTATAATATTTTTGAATTGACAAAATTATAGAAATTGGTAACACGTTAGTGATTTCCAGTGGATTTAAAAAAAATTTCCAGTGTTTAAGGCATATATGAGAGAAGTTGGGGGAGGCTATAAAAGGGCAACATGAGAACTTCTTATGGTGGTAGAAACGTTTTATATCTTGACAGTAATAATTCCAACATCCTGGTTATGATACTGTGCTATGGTTTTTAAAGATGTTATCATTGGGGGAAGTTGGGTAAAGAGTACACATATATCTATCTGTGTTATTTCTTACAAGTGCATGTGGGTCTATAATTACTTAAAAATAAAATTTTAATTAAAAATCCATCTGGGGGCTGGGGATTTAGCTCAGTGGTGCTGCCGCCTGTCTCACAAGCACAAGGCCCGGAGTTTGAGCCCCAGTACCAAAAAAAGTTTATAAACAGGGCTGGAGATTTAGCTCAGTGGTTCTGCCACCTGCCTCACAAGTGCAAGGTCCCAAGTTCGATCCCCGGTACCAAAAAAAAATCCATCTGAATAGTCTACTTCCTCTTAACAATAATCTAGAATACAAACCTATTACAGAATACGTAGGCTCACCTGCATAAGTTTATGTCATCTCTCCCTCAGTTTTTTCACTGTCACTAGCTTCTGAGTATCAACCTAAGCCTTTCCTTTGAAATGAAATTTCCTAGCAAAACTGGTAAAGTTGTATGTTTTGGTAGAAAGAGCCTGTAAATGATAAACAATGGACTGAATATTTATGCCCCTTCCAAACTCATATGTTAAAATCATAATCCTCAAGGTGATAGTATTATGAGCTTGGGCCATTGGGAGGTGATAAGGTAAAGAATGCAGAGTCCTCGTGAATAGGATTAGTGCTCTTATAAAAGAGATCCAGAGAGATACCTTGTCCCATCTGCCATATAAGATTACAGTAAGAAGATGATCCATCTATAAGGAAGCAGACCCTCAACAGAGACTGAATCAGTGCCTTGATTTTGTACTTCCTAGCCTCCAGAAATAGAAGTAAATTTCTGTTGTTTATAAGCCACCCAATCTATAGTACAGTATTTTATTATAGCAGCTCAAACTAAGACATGAGATCAAAAGACTAACTCTCATTCATTATTAACTTGACTGTTTTAAATCTTAAAAATTTCCTCATTTAAGTTAAGGATAATAGCACAGTCAGCTTGACAGAATTGCTATGAGAGGGTCATATGAGATAATGGACATAAGAGTGCTTTGTAAACAGTAACGCTTGATGCTGTGATGCTGCTTTGTGTAATAACCATTTTGCCAGTGTATGGAGGCATTCGGTAAAGGTTATTTGCTGAATAAGTCATGAATGAGTGGCTGGTCATTAAGCAACTCAGTCAAACAAACGCAGAATTTTCTCCCAAATATATAAAACAAAGGAGATGCATTGCAAATCTAAGCAAACAAGAAAAAGCAACATATACAAGATAAAGAGCCAAGGGATTATTAAACTAATGTCTGTATAAAAAAATTAATCATTCACTCATGTTGAAGGAATGAGCACTAATGAATGGGAAACTCATCAGAAAAGTAGAAAAATACTAAGATTGGGCAATCCAGGAGCCATAGAATTGGAACTGTAATAAGACAGAATAAAAGTGGCAAAACCAAAATGCTCAAAGAAGTTTTGTTCTCATATAGAGACTATGGAAATTGATCAATTTGCAGTTATAGTATGATCTAATTTTAATTTGCATTGGTTACTATGCCAAACACATTTGAAGGACCAGATAAAGCTCATGGCTTAGGAATGGAATTTTCTCTTCTTCCCAAAAGATAGTAAAAGAAAAGGTAGAAAATATTCAATGCTGAAGTTTTTGTTTCAACTTAAATTCACACAGGCAGTATCTACATAGCTGTAGGAGAATGCTAGGCTACTCAATGGAATTTGTAGCAGGTGGTCAACCTGCTGTATTGTTGCACTATCTGTTGTGATTTATAGATGTTTATTTGCATATGAAAAAACAATTGAGTCCACAGCAGTCAAGATCCTTAGATATTAACATGGATGCAAACAATGACTTTCAATGTGACTTTAACCTTCTCAATATTTTATAGCTCCCTTATAATAGCAATATCACCTTACATGTGTATGAGCTGTTAAAGTTTACAACATACATCCCATTTGTATTGATTCTTATAACTCCAGTGTGGGACTATCAGAACATATTATTCCTATTTTATAAGTAAGAAAGCCAAACAACAGGAGAATGATATTTATATGCAAAAACAAACAACAATAAAACACTTAAACCTCCTATCATACACAAAAGTTAACTCAAATATATTACAGACTTCTCTTTAAGACATAAAAATAGGAAAACAATTGAATAGTCATTTTTCAATGAAAAAATGTGAACAGTCAATAAGCACATGAACAAATGGCCAACATGGAACTACAAGTCAAACCACAATGAACTACCACTCCATACTCACTAGGATGTCTACAATAAAAAAAGATGGACTGGATGTGGTAGTATATGCTTGTAATTTCAGCTATTCATGTGGAGGCAGGAGGATTACAAGTTTAAGGCCAACCTGGGCAACTTAACTAGACCTTGTCTTAAGAAGTAAAAATAGGGCCGGGATTTAACTCAGTGGCGCTACACTTGCCTCACAAGCGCAAGGTCCTGAATTCGATCTCTGGTACTGAAGAGAAAAAAGAAAAAAGAAAAGAAAAGTAAAAATAGCTGGGGATGTAGACCTGTGTGACCTGGGTTCAATCACCAGTGTAAAAAAAAAATGGGTACTAATAGTTCTGGTGAGGATGTAGAGCAATTGGAATACTCACACACTGTTAGTATGAATATAAAATGGTGCCAGTTTCATGGCTCTAGAAAACAGATAGCAGCTTTTCAAAAAGTGAAGCATAGAATAACCAAATGATCCAGCAATTCCACTCCTAGATATATATCCAAGACAATTGAAAACATATGCTATACAAAGACTTGTACATGACTGTACATAGTGGCATCATTCATAATACCGAAAAGTGTGAACAACTCAAATGTCTATCAATTAATACATGAATAAATAAAATGTGGTATAACAGTTTAATAGAATATTACTCTAAAAAAGAATGAAATATTGATAATGGCACTATATGAACAAACCTCAAAAACATTATATTCAGTGAAAGAAGCCAGGCACTGGAGTCCACATATTGTAGGAATCTAGAAAGAGAAAGTCTGTAAAAGTAGAGAGCAGTTCTGTGGTTGCCTGGGGCTGAAGCTAGGAGCAGGGACGGACAACAAATTGGCAAAAAGGAAACTTTTTAGGGTAATAGAAATGTTCTAAAACTGAATTGTGGTGATAGTTGCACAGCTCTATAAATTTGCTGAACTGTATACACACAATGGGTGAACGTTATGATATGTAATTATGCCTCAATAAAGCTAATTTATAAAAAAATCACTAAAGAAACCTGCACTAAAAAGAACAAGGAATCAGCAAAGAGGGACTAAAAGATGTTTTCCCTGTCTCCTTTAACACCTGTCTGAGAAACAGTGGTAATAATAATAAGCCTTTCCACAAGGTTAATATTATCACAGGGGAAGTATGATTCTACCAGGCTTTGAAATACAAAATAATTCAAGATGCTTGGTGGTACTGCTATTTTGACCTAATCCATAGTATATTCATATTGAAAGAAGGGAAAGGAAAAATTATGAGAAAAGAAAAAAATGGAAACAAAGTCTATGTAAATAGGGAAGGGTGGAGGGGATCAAGGGTACACAGGTAATGGGGAAAAAATAAGAACCAAGATACATCATGTACAGGTACAAGCACCCAATGATAAATGTAAACGTATTGTATACCTGAAATGTACCAATAAAAGAATTTAAGCGAGGACCGGGAATTTAGCTCAGTGGTTTTGCCACCTGCTACGCAAGCGCAAAGACCCAAGTTCGATCCCCAGTACCAAAAAAAAAAAAAAAGAATTTAAGCGAATAAACAATTTCTACTTTTTCCTATTTATATTTCATAAACCCAGGGAAATTTTGTAGTCCACAGCTACATTGTAATGTGAATAGACCCTAAAACATATCAGAAAGCATTATTCTATATAATTTCCAAAATACATGATAATTCAGTTCTTTAAAATTAGCCGAAAATTTAATATCATTGACTTACAGTGTGGCTAATAAAGCTCAGAGCATCTTCAAAATAGCCCCAAACTTCTTTCAGGGAACAGAATTCTGCACTCGATACCCAATCTGGCACTAAAAGTTTGACCAAATTGAGTATGCATTTGCTGAAAATCAAAAAAGAGAGAAATCAACCTATAAGGAAAGAAATCATTGACTTTATGACTAAGTAAAACCTGGAGCTCATCCCAGACTAAGAGCTTCAAAACACTTCTGTTCTTCCTTCACTTTTATATGGCCTCTAACATCTGAAGACAGATGTTTGAAGCTATAAAAGGGGTCAGCCCATCTTTCCTTTTATCAGGAAATCCTAGCATGAAACCTCCACTCCTTCCCACTCCTCCATCAACTTTTAAATTTTCTTAGGGGGTCTTTGACTATAGTTCTTTTGGCTATTTAAAAGCCTGTATTAGGTACTGAATTATGTTTATTAACCTGTATTTCAAAACATCAATTGATTCTTTCTTTTTGTGAAGCAATAAAGCCCTGTTCAAGGCCCTGAGAGCAATGGAAGGATAATATGCAGGCATTTCCATTGCTAACACTAAAGGAAGGTAAGAAAAAAATAGTAAACACCATAATCTTATCCATCGGTTTTCATCCCAGGCTACAACTTGCTTCCTCTAGTGAAACTTGACTGAAACAGATTAGCGACCATATATATATAGGTATGCGCGCACACACACACACACACACACACACACACACATGCACACACACAATAAAGATGAGTTTTATAAAATGATGAATCCACAATTGTTTTAAAGATAGCCTCTTCTTTCTGGGCAGAGTAACATGCTAGGATTGCCAGGTTATATCTTTTCTTCAGTAAACATTAACAGAAAACCTACTATCATCTCTTTGACCCTACACACGGTTATACAGGTGAAGCAGCAATCTTATGAATAACAGTCAAGGAGGGGCACACCAAGAAAGAAAGAGAAAGCAGATCAGTAAAAGGTACTAACCAATAGCAGATTTAACATAATATACTGTCTTTTTCTTGCCAGATGCTAAAAATAGGAAACAGTTGACAAGACAGTATCAGAAATAACTAACCCCCAGATTCTTTTAACAGGCCTCTAGAATTGGAGTTCCATTATACAGGAGCTGTGGTCAGAATCATGTGTTCATCAAGTATACATGCTTCATGGCTCTAGGAATTCTGTCTCAGCAAGACTAAGGAAAGGCAAATGTGATTGTTGCATGCTTGAGGTAACCTAATCACTTTATTAACCACACTACTGCTTCCTGAGCAGGGTGAGAGAAAAAGGGAGGATAATTAGGCCATTTCCTGTAGTGTAATCCCCCACCAAAGGCTCTGAGCCCTCAAATACTACTTACAGCTGAACCAGAAATCTGAGAGTAGCAATTGAGTTATAACTATTTTCGATATTTCTCTGTACATTTTAAATACATAGCTAAGATTGTATCACCTTTGATCAGTGAAGCAATTACTATTTCTAGCTAGCTGAGAGAAACCAACATTTTGAAGTTTGAGCTCCCCCTATTGTGTAGTTACATAATTAAATTCCACACATAGAATAAATTTGAGTACATATTATGAGCAACGCACTTCCCTAGAGTTTATAAACACAATAGGTGCATGTAATTTTTTCATGACCCTAAGGATATTATACTTTCATAGAGTGAAAAAGATAAATGCACAAAGGACTGTAATACAAAATAGGGAGAAAAAAGCGCTTTGAGGAAAAGTTATTCACTGGAGGAAGGAAGAGTAAAGAGAGCAAAGAAAATAGCAGGATCTAAATGGGCACTAGCCTTAAAAAGCATAAACATAGATCTTACATGCAATTGTTTCAAATGTTTTACTTTTTTTTCCTTAAATTCTTTTATTGGTACATTTTAGGTATACAATACTTTTACATTTATCATTGGGTGCGTGTACCTGTACATGATGTATCTTGGTTCTTATTTTTTCCCCATTACCTGTGCGCCCTTCAACCCTCCACCCTTCCCTGTTTACCTAGACTTCAGAAACAATGTCTCACATGGATCATTTGAGAAGTCGCCTAAGAAAGAAGCAAAAATGCAACATTCTCTGTGATTTCATTTCATTATTCTCTCCTGTTCAATCTCTCTGTAGACATTTTCCTGTTCAGGAAAATTTATTTTACTTTCAATTTGAGGGTCATCCTAGCCCCTGTAGACAGATTTTTTTTTTTTAACCTGGTACTGGGGATCAAACTAGGGACCTTGCACTTGTGAGGCAGGTGGCGGCACCACTGAGCTAAATCCCCAGCCTGGCAGATTTTTTTTTTTTAACATTTTCAAATCTATAAGCTCACCACTAATTTTAGCACCTTGTAATACATTCATTAGGACTGCCTATACATTTTCTGAAACCTTTTCTATGTTGCTAAAAATTAGCCTGAAAAAGTCCCGCTGCTATTGAGATTCTAATTAAAACCAAATGTTTACCTGCCTCTGTGAACTTACAACTATGCCTATGTTCACTCTCATGGCTGAGTTAAATGGAAAATATGGTGCCTCATAAACTAACAGCTGTTTTCCTTTCAGCAAAGTAGAAGTCCCCAAAGTGTTTCATTTAGTCAGTCAACAGTACTTTTTGAGTTCACCACAGGAAGTATCTTATATCAGATGCCATAAACCATACTATGTTAAGACAGTTTTCATTCACCCTTAGTAGAGTAAACATTAAAAAAATTTTGAAGTATAGCATGCACGCAGTAAACTGAAGTGCTCTAAGCTTTAGCAAACAGCTTGATGGATTTTCATGTATGTTTAAACTTATTTAATCACTACCCAGATCATAATAAAGAACAATTTCCGACACATTAGAAGGTTCCCTTGTATTCCTTTCCAGTCAATGACACTTCATGAGAGGTAACAAATATTTTTACTTCTGTCATAATTGATTTTATTGCTCATTCTTGAACTTTATTGCGCATTCATAGAAATATAACTTTTGAGTATTAACCTTGTATCCTGTGAGTTACTAAATTCACTTATTAGTTCTAGTAGCTATTTTGTAGATTTTTTGGAATTTTCTTTTCTTTTTTTCTTTTTTTTGGTACCAGGGATAGAACTTGGGTTGGCATTTTCTATATAAAAAATCATGTCATCCTCAAATAGTCTTATTTAATTTCTTTCACTATATATGTTTTTTCCTCAATTCTTTTGCTTGTCTTATTACACTATCAGGGACCTCTATATTGAACAAGAGTGCTGACAATAGATATCCTTGACTGGGGGAAAGTATTCAATCTTTCATTGTGAAGTATGACAATAGTTGTAAGCTTTATTTTTGTAGATGGCCTTTAACAGGTTGAGGAATTTTTTAGTTTTCTGAGAGTTTTATCATCAAAATTTTAAACAATCTTGCTGAATTTTGACAGATACTTCTGCATTTACTGAGATGATTTTATGTTTTTCTTTTATCTGTTCATATAGTGAATTGAATTTATACTCTTGAATCTGGGATAAACATCACTTGGTTATGATGTATTATGCTTTCCATGTTACTAAATTAAATGTGATAATACCTTGTTGAGGCTTTCTACATCTATTTTCATGAGAGATATTGGTCTGAAGTTTTCTTATGTGTCTTTGTATAGTTTTGATCTCCTAAAGTGAACTAGGAATTGTGCCTTCCTCTCTTTTTATTTTTGGCAGTCCTGGGGATTGAACCCTGGGCCATGTGCATACTAGCAAGTGCTCCCCCACTGAGATACATTCCTATTCCATGCTCTCCTCTTTTTTAGAGAATTCATACAAAATTGGTATTACATGTTTTTTAATTATTTTGTAGAATTCTTCAGTGAGATTTCCTTTGTTGGAAGATTAACTATAAATTCAGTTTATTTAATAGATACAAGACTATATATTCTCCCAAGGGAGCTTTGGTAGTTTGTGATTCTTAGAAAAAAAATTTGTCAATTTCATCTAAGACTTAAAATTCATGGGCATAATTAGAGAAGTGAAAATTGAAACAACACTGAGATTCCATCTTACCCCAGAAAGAATGGCTATAAAGAAGAAATCAAATAATATCAAATGATGGAGATCTTGGAGTAGGGGAAGGAATGCTTCTATGTTGTTGGTTGGAAAGTAAACCAGTAAAACCACTGTGGAAATCAGTATGGGGATTCTTCAAAACACTAAAAATAGAAATTCCATTGACCCAGCTATTCCCCTTCTAAGTATCTTCCTAAAAGAGTTAAAGACATCATATTACAGTGATACATGCACACCCATGTTTATAGAAGCACAATTAATAATAACTAAACCTTGGAAACAGCCTATATGTTCATAAACACATGAACAGATAAAGATAATGTAGCATTTATATACAATGGAGTACTACTGTGACATAAAAAGGATAAACTTTAGTCATTTGTAGGAAAACAGATGCACCTTGAAACCATAATGTTAAGTGAAATAATTCAAACACATAAGGTTAAATATCACATAGTTTATCTTATATGAGAAACCCAAAATATAAATAAACAGCAAAATAAAAGATAGATAATAGGAAACTGGGAGGTAGATCTTTTTGCAAAAGGGAAGAGGACGAAGAGATGGAGGGAGGGGGGAGTGAGAAGAGGGGAAGGGGATGAACAAAGAATTAAGATGTATTATGTATATGTACCAACTCCCCATGGGGACTATAATCATTACCTATTGCAAATATGTACTAATAAAAAATAAAAATTGAAGTCAGGCATGATGGTGCACACCTATAATCCCAGCATTTGGGAGGCTGAGGCAGGAGGTATCAGAGTGAGTTCAAGGACAGCCTGGGCTGTATAGTGAGTTCAAGGCTAGTTTGAACTACATAGCAAGACCCTGTCTCAAAAAAACCAAAATAAATAAATAATATTTGAAACAAAAATCATGGGCATAATGATGTTCATAATATTCCCTCATTATGCTTTTAAGTTTCTGTAGGATTTCTTGTGATGGCTCCACCTTCATTCTTGATACTGTGTTTTACTCTGCCTAGATAGAGTTGTATCTCAAAAAAAAACACAAAGAACTTTGGGTTTCATTGATTTTATCTGTTGTTTCTGTTTTAAATTTTATTGATTTGTGCTCGTATCTTTATTTCTTCTTCCTATTCTTTTGTGGTACTGGGGGTGGAACCCAAGAACTACAGCCTCAGTTCTTTTCATTTATTTATTTATTTAGTTTTTCAGAACAAGGTCTTGGTATGTAGTTCAGAATGGCCTTGAACTCACTATGTACCCCAGGCTGACTTTGAACTTACAGTGATCCTCCTGCCTCAGCTTCCTGAGTGCTGGGATTATAGCCATGCACCACCACTCCTGGCCTAGTTATTTATTTATTTTTTTGTTCTTGTTTTTTGGTACCTGGGATTGAACTCGGGTCCTTTTTTTTTTTTTTATTAAATTCTTTTATTGGTACATTGTAGGTACACAACACAATTACATTTCTCATTGGGAATTGTACCTTTACATAATGCATCTTGGTTCTTATTTTTTCCCCATTCCTAGACCTCTCTTCACCCTCTCCACCCTTCCCTATTTACAAAGACTTTATTTCCATTTCTCATCATTTTTCCTTTCCCTTCTTTCCTTTCCCTTGCCCCTCCCACTACCCCTACCCCTTTGGACCTTTTCTTCCTATTTTACATTATCGATTATTCATTCTAATCATTGGTACATTTTAGGTATACAATATAATGACATTCATCATTGGAAATTTGCACCTTTACATAGTCTCTCTTGGTTCTTATTTTTCACCCTTGCCCAGCCCTCCCTTCAACCCCTCCAGTCCTCCCTATTTACAAAGATTTTGTTCCTGTTTTTCCACTTTCTCATGTTAATCCCATTCCCTTCTATCCTTTCCCCTAGCCCTCCCACTTCCTTCCCCTTTGCCCCTTTTCTTCCTATTTCACATTACCTATTATACATTTAGTCCTTATTTACACTTTCAGTTTCTCACACCAGAGAAACTATTCAGTATTTACACATCTGTGTCCTATTTATTTCACTTAAAAGTATTGCCTCGATGTGCATCCACTTAGCTATAAATGTCTCTAATTTCTCATTTTTTATGGCTGAGTAGTACTCCATTCTATTAAAAAACCCCACATTTTCTTTATCCAGTCTCCAGTTGATGGGCATTTGGGCTGTTTCCAAGTTTTAGCTATTACAAACTGAGCTGCTATGAACATGGGCGCACATATATCACTGTGGTATGATTCTTTTAATTCTTTGGGGAAGATCCCCAGCAGTGGAAGAGCAGGGTCAAATGGGACTTCCAGTCCTAGTTCTTTGAGGTATCTCCATAGTGATTTCCACAGTGCTTGCACCAGTCTACACTCCCACCAGCAGTGGAGCAGGGTTCCTCTTTCCCCACAGCCCCGCCAGCATTTGTTATTGGTTGATTTCATGATAGGGTCCATTCTTTCTGGAGTGAAGTGGAATCTCAGTGTTGTTTTCATTTGCATCTCTCGAATGACCAGTGGTGTTGAAAATTTTTTGTGTATTTATTTACTATTTCTACTTCTTTGAGAAATGTCTGTTCATTTCAGATGCCCATTTTTGGATTGGGTCTTTAAATTTGGGAGGTCTGATCTTTTTAATGAACTCGGGTCCTTGAGCTTGCGAGGCAGGGGGTGGAACCACTGAGCTAAATCTCCGGCCCCCTAGGTATTTATTTTTGAGACAGGCTCTCATTAAGTTGCCCAGGCTGGCCTCAAATTTGCAATTCTCCTGTCTCAGCCTCCCAAGTAATTTAGATTAAAGGCGTGGGCTATTGTGCTATTTTTTCTAGTTTCCTAAATTAGAAGCTTAGATTATCTGAGGTCTTTTTTCTTTTTTCTAATAGAGGCACTTAATGCTTAATATTTTTGTCTAGATGCTGCTTTATCTGTTTCTTTCAAGTTTGTAAATGTTGGGTTTTCATTTTCATTTACTTCAGAATATTCCCTTTTACCTTTGTCACTTCCTTTTTGGCCCATTGGATTATGTAGAAGTATGTTGTTTAATATCAAAATGTTGGGATATTTTACAGATAATTTTGTGTTACAAAGTAAGTTAATTCCAGTATGGTCAAAAGAAATGGTTTGATATTCTAATACTTCATATTTTTTTGTCATGCTGGACATTGAAGCCAGAGTCTCACAGATGCTAGACAAACACTCCATCACTGAGCTAAGATTTCTATAAAGAATACAAAATTCATCTCAATATCTAGTTTCATTTTTACATTAGAGATATTGGACACTTATTATAACTTAAAATTCATTATTAAGGGTTCAGAAAATATTAAATAAACCATTAAATAATACATTGAATAAAATTACTGAACCATGAATTTATATAAATCATGTTTAATAGTCAAGTTTCCCTTGTATTACTTTACTGAAAGAACCCTTTAGTGTAATTTTTCTAATAACAGCACATCCTCATTTTGACATAATTTACCCTATTCATGCAATTACTACTATTCTCAACAAATTTTTTCCAAACTCCAAAGCTTTCTTTACCTTTTATGAAGTATGACTAAAGTGTTAACTCTTTCAGAGTCTGTTAAAAGAAATTTGCAGCCAGGTGTGGTGGCACACGCCTGTAACACCAGCTACACAGAAGGATGCTGAGAAAGGAGGATTGCAAATTCAAGGTCAGACTGGGCAACTTAGTAAGGCTTTATCTTAAAATAAAAAATAAAAAGGGCTGGGTTGAAGCTTAGTGGTACAGTCCTTGATTAGTATGTGAAAGACCCTGGATTCAGTCCTCAGCAAGGGGGCAAGGGAAGGGTTGAAATTTTAATTTTCACCTGCTTGATTAAAAAGAATAGAATGTCACTACTACATGAATTAAAACAAAGAATAGAATAAAAAACAAAAGTAGTATTTCCATAGTCAGCAAATTATTTGAAAAGCCATTTACACTACATCACAGTTCCAATTAGCATAAGAAAAATGGTTCTAAGTTGTCTTAGTTACTTTTCTTGTTGCTGAGAAAAAATACCTGACAAAGTTAAAGGGGGAAGGTTTATTTAGCTCACAGTTTATAGAGGTTTCAGTCCATAATTGGCTGTCTCTAAGGTGGACTACTATGGAAGACAGGACTTGAGGATAAACAGTTCATGGCAGCCAGAAGGTAGCAAAAGCAACAAGGGACCTTAATAGTATCTTTCTGCCCCTTTTATCTTATCCAGACTACCAGGATTAGGGCAGTGCCAAACCAATCAGTGTACTGGTTTAGTAGTTACATGCCCTTAACCCTAGCATCACACACTCTAGATTCAGCCACCTCTGAAAAAGTCCCACCTAAGACTGCATAAGGCTTTAGGGGGAAATCTAAACATAAACCATAACACAAGTGTTTGGCATTTTTACTGCAAGCTTTAGATCATAGTGTTACTCTTCTCAGCAACTCATCTCTAAGAAAATAACAGTGTTGATAAGTACAAAAATTATTGTATCCAGTATGTGGTATTATATGTAGTCAAGATAATAAGAGAATTCTTCATAAAACTATGTTTAAAAATGTAGAATGTCTTTAATAATTATTAGTTGTCTCAAAGGCTAAGACAGAAAAATGGGGAAAATAGAAGTATTCATTAATATTTTGTTTTGAGAAGCCAGAAATAATTCTATTCCAAGAAATAAGCAATAATGACAAAATATGTGATTAATATGCTTTATCTCTCTTAAGCCAAAGCATACTTTTTACCTCAGAGAGGGCAATTTTAATATCTTTTTGTACAACAGACCCCATTTTAAACCACTATCTATAAAGAGTTAATAATCTAAAGACATTTTTCTCCACAGGATGTTTTAATTTCAGTAAATAAGCTGAAAAATGGTAAATGACTAAATCAGGTTTAAAAATTTGTACTTCAGGTTGAGTATCTTATCTGAAAATGATTGGGACCAGAAGTGTTTTGAGTTTTTTCAGATTTTGAATATTTGCATATGCCGATGAGATATGTTAAGGATGAGATCCAAGTCTAAACACAAAATTTATGTTTCATACACATCTTATACATGTAGCCTGAAGATAATTTTATGCAGTAGTTTTAGTGCACCTGTGTTTTGACTATGATCCACCGCATAAAGTTGGGTATGAAAATTTCCACATCTGGCATCATGTCTATACTTAAAATGTTTATAGTTTAAAGGGCATTTTGAGTTTTGGATTTTCAGATTGGGGATTCTCAAGTTGTATAATAAATGCTAAGTTACATTAACATCCAATAGATTCCAATAACCTTCAATACTCAAGCCTAAAGTTACTACAGTATTGAGATAAAAACTAGCAAGATTTTTTTTCTATATGGTCAGGTTTCATTTAGCAAATTAATACCATTATGAAATTCAAAGAAACCTTAGTGGATCCTGCCAAAGCTGCATAATTTTCCAAATAATTTTTCTCTGATTGCAGAGTATGTTTATCCTTTCAATCTTTTAAAAATTGTTTAGCTTTTGCAATATTTTCTGAATTTTTTGTTTCTTCTTTTGCTGCTTCTCTCTGAATTCGATTGTCTTACTCTATTTCCAGGACATTATAGCACTTGCTGGGAACAGTGGAATAAAGGCCAAATAACTATTTTAAGGAAGCCATGTGAGTTCTTTGCCGCCCATTCCACAACATACTCAATGAAACTTTATGTCAAACATCTTTGCAGCGGCTTTAGGAAAAGTGAAGCTTGAGTAGTAATATCTAACTTTCTTTGTCCTGGGATTACAATCACAATCTCAAAAGAGCCTCAGTTATTTGTCTTCTTTCATTCCACCTTACACTTCTGAGAGGTTTAAATTCTTAACAGGGCCACTGGCCTGTGAGAGCCCTGTTCACTCATGCCCCTCAGCCTTAGCAATCATAGGCCCTTGTCCTGCCACTGGCCAGGCAGGCCCACACAGCTGGGGTCACTGGGAATCCTGGGTTAGAGACACCACACCTTGTGCTGCCACTCCATGGCCATTTCTACTGAGCACAGGGACAACATCATAGCAGCAGCTGCCACCACCTTCCGCTGCATTATGCCAGAGGCTCAGACTCCCTGCAATACTTTTCAATTTTTGAGGTCTGTTTTAATACTTGGAATATGGCTTATGGTGATGAGTGTTCCATTGTTCCATATACATTTGAAAAAAAGTGTATTTTGCTACTGTGAGGTAGGGTGTTCTATAAATATCAATTAGATCAAGTTGGTTGGTAGTTGTTCATGTTTTCTATATCCTTATTATCAGTTGACTTATTCTACTGATTACTGAGGGAGGAGCAATGAAGCTGTAACAATAGCATTAGATCTATTCTTCATTTTAGTTCCATCAATTTTTGCTTCATGTGTTTTGGAGGTCTATAAAACAATTCGTTTTACAATAGCAATAAAAAGAATAAATATATCAGTCATTCACAAGATGACATTCTCTTCTTAAGGAATCCTATAAAATGACATTAGAATTAATAAACAAGTACAATAAGATCAATATAAAAGTGAATTCTTTTTTATATAGCAGCAACGAGCAAGCTCAAAATAAAATTAAAACAATTTTATTTGCAATAGTTTAAAAATGAAATAGGAATAAAATGAACCAAGTGTATGACTTTTACCCTAAAAACTATAAAACATAATTGAAAGAAAGATGTAATAAAACAGAAAAGTATCCTATGTTCATGGATTAAAGGATTTAATACTGTTAAGATGATAATATTCCCCCAAATGATCTATAGATTGAATGTAATCCCAATCAGAATCCCAGCTGGTGATTTTTTCCCTAAAGAAAAAAAAAACCAACAGGCTGATTTTAAAATTCATATGGAAAAACAAGCTTGAAAGAAGAATAAATTTGAATGAATAAAACATTTCTTGATTTCAAAGCTTACTTCCAAGCAGTGATAACAAGACAACATGGTACTGGCATAAGGATAGACATATACATCAATAGAATAGAATCTGCAATCTAGAAATAAGAATGTGTCTAATTTTCCACAAAAGAGAAAAGACCATCCAGTGGCAGAAAGAATAATCTTTTAAACAAGTAGTCCTGAAACAAGTATATAGCCATATGATAAAGAATGAAGTCTGAGCCTTTCCTCACACCATAGACAAAATTAACTCAAAATGGACCAAACATCTAAAAGTAAGGGCTAAAATTCTAAAATTCATAGAAAACATAGAGACAAAACTTCATGACTTTGTATTTGGCAATGGATCCTTAGTTATGTCATCAAAAGCCCAAGCAACAGCTGTGGATTTAGCTCAGTGGCGCTGTGACTGCCTTGCAAGTGCAAGGTCCTGAGTTCGATCCCCTGTACCAGAAAATAAATACACAAATAAATAAATAAATAAATAATAATAAAAGCCCAAGCAACAAAAGGCAAATAGATAAGTTGGAACTCAATGTATTTTAGAGGACATTATCAAAAAGGGAAATAGCAATTCAGAGAATGAGAGGAAATATGTGCAAGTCATATACCTAATCAGGGTAATAATAAAAAGATAACCCACTTAAAAATTGAGCAAAGATTCTGTGATGGTTTGAATATGGTTTGTCCCCTCCACAGAGCACATTGAAATTTGATTGCCATTGTGGTCATGATGGGAAGTGAAGCCTTTAAGAGGTGATTAGGTAGTGAAGAGGGATTAATGACTTTCTGGAGGTGGTGGGTGAATGCTTACTATCCAAGGACTTAATTAATCACTGTAAGAACAGGTAAAGTGAGGCTGCTTCTTGTGTTTTCTCTCTTCTGTATGTACTTCTTTGCTTCTTCATTTTCTACCATGTTATGCAAATAAATGCCTTCACTCTGTCTTTGGACTTTCTGCTATCCAGAATTACGAGCCAAAATAAATTTATTTCCTTTATAAATACCTAGTCTCAGCACTCTGCCATTGCTATTCTGATTTTTTTAAAATTAAATTCTTTTATTGGTACATTGTAGGTATACAACACAATTACATTTCTCACTGGGAATTGTAACTTTACATAATGCATCTTGGTTCTTATTTTTTCCCCATTTCTAGCCCTCCCTTCACACCCTCCACCCTTCCCTATTTACAAACACTTTATTTCCATTTTTTCCATTTCTCATCATTTTTCCTTTCCCTTCTTTCCTTTCCCTTGCAGCTCCCACTACCCCTACCCCTTTGGACCTTTTCTTCCTATTTTGCATTATCGGTTATTTATTCTAATCATTACATTTTAGGTATACAATATAATGACATTCATCATTGGAAATTTGAACCTTTACATAGTCTCTCTTGGTTCTAATTTTTCACCCTTGCCCAGCCCTCCCTTCAACCTCTCCAGTCCTCCCTATTTACAAAGATTTTGTTCCTATTTTTCCATTTTCTCATATTAATCCCATTCCTTTCTATCCTTTCCCCTAGCCCTCCCACTTCCTTCCCCTTTGCCCCTTTTCTTCCTATTTCACATTACCTATTATACATTTAGTCCATATTTACACTTTCAGTTTCTCACACCAGAGAAACTATTCAGTATTTATTCATGCGTGTCCTATTTATTTCACTTAAGAGTATGGCCTCAATGTGCATCCACTTAGCTATAAATGTCTCTAATTTCTCATTTTTTATGGCTGAGTAGTACTCCATTCTATTAAAAAACCCCACATTTTCTTTATCCAGTCTCCAGTTGATGGGCATTTGGGCTGTTTCCAAGTTTTAGCTATTACAAACTGAGCTGCTATGAACATGGGCGCACATATATCACTGTGGTATGATTCTTTTAATTCTTTGGGGAAGATCCCCAGCAGTGGAAGAGCAGGGTCAAATGGGACTTCCAGTCCTAGTTCTTTGAGGTATCTCCATAGTGATTTCCACAGTGCTTGCACCAGTCTACACTCCCACCAGCAGTGGAGCAGGGTTCCTCTTTCCCCACAGCCCCGCCAGCATTTGTTATTGGTGGATTTCATGATAGCAGCCATTCTTTCTGGAGTGAAGTGGAATCTCAGTGTTGTTTTCATTTGCATCTCTCCAATGACCAGTGATGTTGAACATTTTTTCATGTATTTATTTGCTATTTCTACTTCTTTGTCTGAGAAATGTCTGTTCATTTCAGATGCCCATTTTTCGATTGGGTCTTTAAATTTGGGAGGTCTGATCTTTTTAAGTTCTTTATAGATTCGAGAGAGTAGACCTTTGTTTGAGGAAGAGCAAGTGAAGATTTTTTCCCACATTGTGGGTTGTCTCTTCACACTGCTGGTGGTTTCTCTTGCTGTGCAGAAGCCTTTTAATAAGAAGAGATCCCATTTGTTGATTGTTTGTGCTAGTTCACGGGCAACTGAGGTTTTGTTCATAAAATCTTTTCCTACACTGATGTCTTCAAGGGTTCTACCTAACCTCTGTTCCAACTGGTTCAGAGTTCCTATTTTTATATTTAGATCTTTAATCCATTTTGATTTTAGTTTAGTGCATGGTGAGAGATACAGGTCTAGTTTTAATCTTTGGTAAGTTGAAGCCCAATTTTTCCAGCACCACTTATTAAAGAGGCTATCTTTCCTCCAGTGAGGGTGTTTGGCTCCTTTATCGAAGATGAGATGGCTGAGTGTGTCTGGTGTTGTTTCTGCATCTTCTAATCTGTTCCACTGGTCCTCAAGTCTGTTTCTTTGCCAGTACCATGCTGTTTTTATCACAGTAGCTTTGTAGTATAGTTGCAGGTTGTGGATTGTGATACCCCTGCCATGTCTCTGTTACCTAGAATTGCTTTTGCTATTCTGGGTCTCTTCTTGTTCCAAATGAATTTTTGGATTTTTTTCTCAAGGTCTATGAAGTATGCTGCTGGGATCTCAATTGGAATTGCATTAAATCTATATAGAAGGTTTGGAAGTATGGCCATTTTCACTATATTAATCCTTCCTACCCAGGAGCAGGGGATGTCTGTCCATTTTCTGATATCATCTTCAATCTCTATTTTCAGAGTGCCATAGTTTTCAGAGAAGAGGTCTTTGATTTCTTTCTTTAGGGTGATTCCTAGGTCTTTCAGCTTTTTGGATGCTATTGTGAAAGGAATTATTTGCCCTATTTCTCTTTCAGTGAGTCTGTCATTGGTGTAGAGGAAAGCTATTGATTTTTGTGTGTTGACCTTGTAACCAGCTACTTGAATGAATTTGGTTATTAAGTCTAGAAGACTTTTGGTGGAGTTCTTGGGGTCTTCTGTATAGAGTTTCATGTCTCCTGCAAATAATGATAATTTGACTTCTTCATTTCCTATCTTTATTCCTTTTATTTCTTTCTCTTGTCTAATTGCCATGGCTAATGTTTCCAGAACTATATTGAACAAGAGTGGTGATAGTGGACATCCTTGTCTTGTTCCTGATTTGAGTGTGAAGGATTTCAGTTTTTGACCATTTAGTATGATATTGGCTGTTGGTTTTTCATAGATGGCTTCTATCAGTTTGAGGTAGAGACCATCTATTCCAAATTTTTGTAGGGTTTTTATCATAAATGCATGTTGGATTTTGTCAAATGCTTTTTCTGCATCTATGGAGATAATCATATGGTTTTTGTCCTTGGCTCTATTGATACAGTGTATTACATTGATTGATTTGCATATATTGAACCATCCCTGCATCCCTGGGATGAATCCCACTTGATCAGGGTGTATGATGTTCTTGATGATCTTCTGCATTCCGTTTGCCATTATCTTATTAAGGAGTTTTGCATCTATGTTCATTAGTGAGATAGGTCTATAGTTCTCCTTTTCGGTTTGGTCTTTCTCTGCTTTGGGGATCAAGGTGATGCTTGCTTTCAAGAATGAATTTGGGAGTATTGCTTCCCTTTCAGTTTCGTTGAAGAGTTTAAACAGTAGCAGCAGCAGTTCCTCTCTAAATGTCTTATAGAATTCAGCAGTGAAGCCATCAGGGCCCGGGCTTTTCCTAGTTGAAAAGTTTTTAATTACATTTTCAATTTCCTTGGTTGATATTGGGCTGTTCAGAATCTTTAGATCTTCTTCATTCAACTTTGGTAATTCATATGTATCTAGGAATCTGTCCATTTCTTCTGTGTTGTCCATCTTATTGGCGTATAGGTTCTGGAAGTAGGTATTGATGATCCTCCGGATTTCTGCTGGGTCTGTTGTAATTTCACCCTTTTCATTCCTAACTGCATGGATTTGGGCCTTTTTTTTCCTTTTTCTGACAAGGTTGGCTAAAGGTTTATCAATTTTTTTGATTCTTTCAAAGAACCAACTCTTGGCTCCATTGATTTTTTTTTGTATCATTCTCTTAGTCTCCATTGCATTGATTTCTCCTCTGATCTTTATAATTTCCTCCCTTGTATGAGCTTTGGGGTTGTCCTGCTCTTCTTTTTCTAGAAGCTTGAGGTTCAGAATCAGGTTGTTTAATTGGGCTCATTCTGATTTCCTAATATGCGTATTCACTGCTATGAATTTGCCTCGTAAGACTGCTTTCATTGTGTCCCATAGATTCCGATATGTGGTATTGTCATTGTCATTTAATTGAAGGAACTGTCTGATTTCTTCTTTAATTTTCTCTGTGACCCATTGGTTATTCAGAAGTGTGTTGTTCAATTTCCACGTGTTTATGAAATGTTTTGAGTTTCTTTTGCTATGGCTCTCCAATTTCATGGCACTATGGTCTGATAATATACAGGGAATAACTTCAATTCCTTTGCACTTACTTAAACATGTTCTATGTGTGAGTATGTGGCCTATTTTGGAGAATGACCCATGTGCAGCTGAGAAGAATGTGTATTCTGATTTTGTGGGGTGGAAGACTCTGTAAACATCTGTTGAGTTCATTTGTTCAAGAGTTCGATTGAGTGCCAGCGTTTCATTACTTATTTTTTGTCTAGTTGATCTATTTGTGACAGTGGGGTGTTGAGGTCCCCGACTACAATTGTGCTAGTGCATACATGACGTTTCACGTGTGTTAGTATTTGTTTTATATAGTTGGGTGCACTAGTGTTTGGTGCATAGATGTTTATGATTGTCATCTCTTCCTCTTGGATTGTTCCCTTTTCAAGGATGTAGTGTCCTTCTTCGTCTCTCTTAATCAGTGTTGGTTTGAAATCTACTTGATCTGCAAAGAGGATAGCTACCCCTGCTTTTTTTCGGGTTCCTGTCACATGCAGTATTGTTTTCCACCCTTTGACTTTCAGTCTATGAGTTTCCTTTTGAATGAAGTGTGTTTCTTGTATGCAGCATATTGTTGGATTTTGCTTCTTGACCCATTCTGCCAGTCTATTTCTCTTGATTGGTGAATTGAGACCATTAACATTGATGGTTATAACTGAAACGTATTGACTTGTCATTGTCATGACTTTTTCTTTTAGTTGGGTTCTCCCCCTTTACATTTAATTTCTCATCATGCCAGATGGGTTCATTCTGCTTTGCTTCCTGGGGTTGTGATCCTCAATATCTGTTCCTGGGATATTGTGTAAAATTCTTTGGAGTGCTGGTTTGGTATTCATGAAGTTCCTAAGGTGCTCTTTGTCATGAAAGTATCTTATTTCTCCATCCATTTTGAAAGATAGTTTTGCAGGGTACATCAATCTGGGTTGGAGGCTGTTTTCTTTTAGGGCTTGGAATATGTCACTCCAAGCTCTTCTTGCCTTGATGGTTTGTGTGGAGAAGTCTGCTGTGATTCTGATGGGCTTTCCTTTGTATGTGATTTGTTTCTTTTCTCTGAGTGCTTGGAGAACTTTGTTCTTCTGTTGAGTTTCTGCAATCTTAACAATTATATGCCTATGTGTAGATTTTTTTTGATCAAGGCTATTTGGAGTCCTATATGCCTCACTTATCTGTATGTCAAGCTCTTTTCCCCTGCTTGGGAAGTTTTCTGCCATTATTTCTGTGAAGGGATTTTTTTATGTCATCTGCATTCTCTCTTGTTTCTTCATTGAGCCCAATCAGTCTTATGTTGTTCTTCTTTGCATCATCTAGCAGCTTCTGGATTGATTTCTCATGTTCCCTTATAATTTTGAAGCAAATTTTCTTTTCCTGGTCACTAATTGCAATCTTATCTTCTATATCTGAAATTCTGTCCTCACATTGGCTCATTCTGCTGTGTAGCCTTTCAATGGAGTTTTTCATGTCCTGGAAATCTATTTGCATCTGTTTTAGGGATTCCATTTGTTTCTTATGTTGGGATTCCATCATGTTCCTCAGCTCCTCTCTAGATTTATTAATCATGTCTTGCACTAGGGGCACAATTTCTCCTGTTATCTGAGAAATTATTCCTGATTTCATTTTTTCCAGATCCCCTTTTGTTGCCAGTTCAGTGGGTCCAGGTGGTTAAGTATCAGAGTGTTCCATCTCATTTCCCTTTGGGGTTGCTGTAGGTGATCTGGAAGTCTGGTTTTGAGACTTATTTATGTATTTTCTCATTTCGACTGGGGCGGGGGGCTGTTAGCCCCTGCACAGATTACCTCCTCTGAGCTGGGAGAGGTGGGACAGGGGCTGGGAGCAGAGGTAGGGATGGTGGCCCAAAAGCCCTTTCCTGTGGGCTGGGAGCAGCGGGAGGGATGGTGGCCGGGAAGCCCCTTCCTCTGGTCCAGGAGCAGTGGGATGGTGGCTCAGAAGCCCGTACCTCTGGACCAGGAGCAGCGGGACTGCGTGCTGTGGTCTGATGTCCGGTGTCCTCTACGTCTTTGTAGTGTGGAACCAGGTGGCTGTTCAGAGGAGTGGGGGCTGGGGGGTCCAGTGGATTGTTGCTGGGGCGCAGGCTGATTCGGCGTCTTCCACACGACTCAGGATCTTGGCAGGGCATGCTCAGCCCTGCCTGTCTTGCTATTCTGTTATAACAACATAAAACAAAGATAAAGTTGGAATAGATATTTCTCTAAAGAAGATATACAATATCCAATAACCACATGAACATATTCTTGATATTACTGGTAATAAGAAAAATTAATCATCAAAAAACTGATACGAAAAGATTGATAACACTATAGAATGGCCAGAATAAAAGAAAAAGACAATAAAACTGTTGTCAAGGAGGTTTAGAAATCTGAAAGCTCATATGTTGCTTGTGGGGATGTAAAATGTTGCAGATACTTTGGGAAACACTTAAATGATTAAACATAGAGGTACCATATGACCTAGCAAATCCACTCAGGTATACACTCAAGTGAAAATATATTCACATAAAAGCTTGTATATGGTTACAGCAGCATTACTCATACATAGTAGCCCAGAGATGGAAAAAATTCAAATGTCCTCATTTATTGATGAATGGATAAATAAAATATGGCATATCTATACAATGGAATATTTGATAATAAAAAGTATCCAAGTACTGATACATGCTCCAATGAGGATGAACTTTGAAAATATGGCAAGTGAAATAAGCAAGTCACAAAACTCCGTGTATTATATGATTCCATTTATGTGAAACATTCAGAATATGCAAATCTATAGAAAGTGGATTCATGGTTATTTAGGGATGTAGGGGAAATGCAAGGATTGGTAAAGGGCTCAGAGTTTCTTTCTGAGGCAATGAAATTTTCCAAAACTGATTGCTGATGGTGGTTGAATACATCAGTGAATATATTAAAAACTATTCAATTATACACTAATGGGTAAAACACATAGCAAGTGGGTTCTATCTTAATAAAGTTGTTTTCCAAATTGAATTCCTATTCTACATATTCCCTGGTATTCAATCTTTTTCTTCCTGATAATGTTTGTACTATATCACCCCTATTTTTGTATCAGAAGTTGATTCCTTTTACTATTTTGCAGTATTCCATTGCATGAACATAACACAATTTATTTAATCCAGCCTCTTGTTTATTAACATTAGAGTTATTTCAAACTTTTAGCCCTTAAACATAGAGCTTTTGCACATTCTTATACACTTTTGGTGAATAGATGTACTCATTTCATCTGAGTATATATCTAAGGGATGATGCTGCAGGGTAATGGCTGGGATATATACATATTTGGTTTTAGCAGATACCATCAAACAGTTTTCCAAAGTGGTTGTACCAATTCCACTTCTGTGTCCAGTTGCTTCACATCCTCATTAATACTTGGTATTTTAATTGTAATCAGTTCAGTAGTTGTGCACATTGTAGTCTCAATTGGCATTCCTTGGTGAGTAATGATGTTGAACATTTCCTTTGCTCATTGACCATTTTTTATCATCTTTTATGATGCTCCACACAATTCTTTTGTTCAATTTTTACTGGGCTGTTTGTCTTTTCTTGTTGAGTTGTGGTTCTTTATATACTTTGGAGTTTGTCAAGGTAATATATTAGCATATCCTCTTCCTGCCTGTGGCTTGTATTTTTCCTTTCTTAGTGGTATATTTTGACAATCTGAAGTTCTCAACTGTCATGAAGTCTACTTTATCAATGTTTTTCTGTGTAGTTAGTAATTTTTGATATTCTCCTCCTGTGATTCTTCTTAGAAATCTTAACATTATGACCCATTTTTTTGAGATGAGGTCTTACCATTTTGTCCTGTCTATCCTCGAATTCCTGGGCTCAAGTGATCCCCTTGCTTCAAGCTCTCAAGTAGCTGGGACTAAAGGTGCACACCAACGTGCCCAGCTTATCTCCAATCAATGTTTGTATATATGAAGAAAGGATCAAGTTTCATTTTTCCCATTACACATATTTAATTGTTCCAGTATTTTAAAATATAACAAACCTTTCCCCATTGTATAGCACTGGTCATCTTTGTTGCAAATCAAATGACCATGTGTAGGTCTATTTCTGGACTTTATTCTGGAGTCTGTTTCTGATGTGTTGTTTTGGTTTGGCCTTTGTCCAGTTAGAGAATACATTTAACATTCATTTAGCGTTAAATAGTAATCCACTGCATACAAGGTATGATTGAAAAATATGGTGAATGTTCAAATTAAAAAATTTTATTACAGTAAAAGACACATTGCCATTGTTTCCCCCAAATACTCCCACTTGCTTTGAATCCATTTATGCTATTGCTCTTTCCATTTTCTAAAGCAGTTATGGAAGCCCTCTTTCATGTCTTTAATTGTGCTGTTGGGGCTGCCGCCATGTCCTAAATCAACCCAACTGATTCAAATGAATTTACTTTTCATGGTTATTTTGACTTTGGAGAAGAGCCAGAAGTTACATGGTGCCAGATCCAGTGAGTATGGTGGGTGAGGACAGATCAGAATGTTTTTACAAGCCTGCCTTTCTGTTATATGGCACTTGGCAGCAGCATTCACTGTACTTTTGATTATACTTCATAAAGACACTCACAAAAGAAGACTTCCAGCTGGGCATGGTGGTGCACACCTGTAAACCCAGCACTCAGGAGGCTGAGGCAGGAGGATCATTGTGAGTTCAAGGCCAGCCTCAACTACATAGTGGGATCCTGTCTTTACCCCCCCCCCAAAAAAACCCAACCAACAAAACAAACAAAAAAACAAAAACAAAAGAGGACTTCCAGACTACTTCAGAAAGTAGCAACAATAATGGGATAAGCATGTTCAAAGTGAGGGGGACTATTTGGGGAGGGTAATAGCAATGCATCTTTTCTGTAATACATTCTTTTTTTGTTTTTTGGGGTTTTTTTGGTACCGGGGATCGAACTTAGGACCTTGTGCTTTTGAGGCAGGTAAATTAAAATAACACTAGAGCAGTTTCTAATCAGTGGACAGCGATGTTGAGCATTTCTCCATGTATTGATTGGCTGTTTGTTTTTCTGTGAAGAGTCTATTCATTTCACTGGCCCTTTTTTTATTAAGTCTTTTTATTTGGGGTGGGTATAGGGTTTTTTTCCAGTTCTTTATATATTCTAGATACTAGTCCTCTGTCTATGGAATAGTTGGCAAATTTTTTTTCCATTCTGTAGGTTGTCTCTTCACTGTGTTATTTCTTTTGCTGTGCAGAAGCTTTTAAATTTGATGTGATCCCATTTGTTGATTCTCAGTACTATTTCCCATTCAATTGGGTTCTGTTCAGACAGTTCTTGCCTATGCCTATGATTTCATGAGTTTTACCTATTTTATTTTCCAGCAGTTTCTGTTTTAACATTTAGATCTTTGATCCATGTTTATTTTAGTTTAGTACATGGTGAGAGATATGGGTCCCTTCAATCTTTTGCCTGTGGATAGCCAGTTTTTTGAACACCATTTATTAAAGAGACTATCTTTCCTCCAGTGTGTTTTTGGCCCCTTTGTCAAAGATCAAATAGTTGAATGTATTGGGGTTTATGTATCTTCTATTCTGTTCTATTGATCCTCATGCATGTGTTTGTGCTAGTTGATGAATGGATAAAGAAAATGTGGTATTTACACACAATGGAGTATTACTTTGCCAAAAGAAAGGTAAACGAGTTATTTGTAGTAAAATGGATGCACCTTAAGACCATAATGTTAAGTGAAATAAATTAGACACACAAGGCTAAATATCACATGGTTTCTCTTATATGAGAAACACAAATTATAAAAGAAGATAGATAATGAAGAATGAAAAATAGAAAATAGGGAGGAGGGAGGGAGGGAGAGAGAGAGAGGAGAGGGAAAGGAGAGAAAGGGGGTTTAAAAAAAAGAATTAAGATGTGTTATGTATAGGTATCAACTCCACACAAAGAATGTAAACATTTTGTACTGCAAACATGTACTAATAAAATAAATAAAAAGAAATAGCTTTACTATTATGAGCCCTTCAGATAGATGAAACTCCCAATCAATATATACATGAGGCAAGAATTATTAGCCCCACATCTCAGATGCAAAAATTAAGGCTGAGAGATTAAATAATCTGTCGATAGAAACACAGAAAATTAATGGAGCATTAGGAATATTATCCCAGATAATCTGATTCACAGTCTGTTACTGGAAAATATGTAGGGGAGAAGAATGATTATGACTGGAAGTTTGGAAAATAGAACCTAGAGTGCGTAATTTTTGAAGTATTTGGTCTGAAGAAGAAACAACCTAGACAATACTTTGAACTGATCTTGAATCAAGATAAGCATAGATAGTTTTTCAGGGGTAGCAGGGGAAGAAAAAAAAAAACAGAGGTAGCAGGGAAAGGGTAATAAATGAACCTAAGAAGTGAAATAGATTACTAAGAGGCCTGGAATAACTCCAGTGCAATGTTGAACAGAAGTGGTGGTAGTGTATACCCATTCTCATTTTCTGATCATTAAATACGAAATGAATACTGTGTTTATGTTTAGGTAATATTATCTTTAGATAACATTTAGTTTGTTGAATGTTTTCATCATGGATCGCTATTAATGTTGTCAAAATGCTGCTTTTGTACATATTTTTTTATTTATATATATATTTATTGGTACATTTTAGGTATAAAATACATTTACATTTATCATTGGGTGTTTGTACCAGAACATGATGTATCTTAGTTTTGATTTTTTTCCCCCATTACCTGTGCACCCTTTATCCCCTCCACCCTTCCCTATTTACACAGTTTGATTCCATTTTTTTTCTTTCTCATAATTTTTCCTTTCCCTTCTTCCCTTTCCCCTTCCACTCCCACCATCCCCTAACCCTTGGACCTTTTCTTATTTCAAATTATCAATTATTCATTTTAATCATTTTCATCCTTATTTACACTTTCAATTTCTCACACTAGAGAAACTATTCAGTATTTACACATGTGTGTCCTATTTATTTCACTTAAGAGTATCGCCTCAATATGCATCCATTTAGCTATAAATGTCTCTAGTTTCTCATTCTTTACTGCTGAGTAGTACTCCATTTTATAGAAAAACCACATCTTCTTTATCCAGTTTCCAGTTGATGGGCACTTGGGCTGTTTCCAAGCTTTAGCTATTACAAACTGTGCTGCTATAAACATAGGTGCACATATATCACTGTGGTATGATTCTTTTAATTCTTTGGGGAAGATTACCAGTAGGGGAATAGCTGGGTCAAATGAGACCAGTAGTCCTAGCTCTTTGAGGTATCTCCATACTGATTACCACAGTGGTTGCACCAATCTACATTCCCACCAACAATGGAGAAGGGTTCCTTTCTCTCCACACCCCTGCCAGCATTTGTTAATTGTTGATTTCTTTTTTTTTCCCATTAAGTTTATTGGTACATTTTAGGTATAAAATACAGTTACATTCACCATTGGGATCCTGTACCTTTACATGAGTATCTTGGTTCTTTTTTTTCCCCTTCCTCTGCCCTCCCTTCACCCCCTCCACCCTTCTCTATTTGCAAAGACTTTGTTTCCATTTTTTTCCTTTTCTCATATTTTTTCCTTTCCCTTTTTTCTTTCCCCTACCCCTCCCACTTTGCCTGCAATTTTAGACCTTTTCTTCCTGTTACACAATATCAGTTATACATTTTCTAAATTACAATATCAAGATCTAGGAGACATTACCACAGATTTTACAGAATTTAAAAGGATATAGAAAGCATATTTCAAAAATCTGTTTTGAAATAAATTTGACAACTTCTAAGAAATATCTTGGAAGACAAATTAATGAAACTAACTCTGGAGGAAATATAAAATTTGAATAGCTCCTATTAAAGAAAATATATTCCCATCTTGAAAACCTACCTATATGGCAACAGCAGGCTCATATACATTTTACCTGATAAATTATATCAAACAATTAAAACAGAAAAAAGAAGGAACACTTCTCCCCTCAATTTAGGAACTCAACATTGTGTTAATCCTAAAACTGGATAAAGATAATAGAAGAAAAAAGTATGAACATAGATAGAAATTTGTTTAACAAAACAAACTATTAGAAGTCATATCTGGCAGTATGTAGAAAGGGGTTTTGTTATAGGGATGGCAGTGTTGGTTCAGCATTGGAAGATCCACCCCCAAAAGTCATCATTTTAACAGAGGAAAAGAAAAAGCCATATGATCCTGTCACTAGTTGGAGAAAAAGTATTGGACTAAATTCTACAGCTGTTCATGGTAAAAGCTATCAGGAGACTAGAAATAGAACAGAACCTTCTCCACAGATCAAAGACATGTACTCCATACTTCCAGCAAGAATGCCTTATATGAATGGAGAAGATACAATGCTTTATCCTTAAGGTGGGGAACAAGGGTGGGTATGCTTACTCTTTATCTGTCCATTAAACTTTGAAACCTAGTCCCCACCAAAATAGTCTGGCAATAAAATGACATAATTAGGATAGGATTGCCAAGGTAGAAGCAAAATCTTTATATGTAGATGAAATGATCTTCTACAGAGAAAATACTAAGAAATCTCTAGGAGCCCCTAGAACTTGTACTTGAATTTAGCAGGATTAGAAAACACAAGGTATATATACTTGCTATAAATGAAGAATTGGATATTGAAATTTAAAAGTTATGTAGGAGTACAAAGGACCTAGAAAAGTAAAAAAGAAAAGAAAAGAAAAAACAGTGTTGGACGACGTTTAGTACCTAATTTTAAGATTTCTTCTAAAGCTACAGTAATCAAGGCAGTGTTGGTGTAAGGAAAGACATATAGATCATTGGAATAAAACAGAGAATCTAGAAATAGAACCACACATACATGGTCCACTGAGTTTTGAAAAATTATTTAACATTAGCATTTTATAGAGTATAAACTCAATTCGAGAGCCAAGGAAGAGATAGTGTTTTCAAGAAATGGCACTAGAACACCTGGTATCCATATATAAAAAATTAACCTCAACCCTTTTTTTCCATACATGAAAATAACTTGAAGGGATCTATGAACCTAAATAAGAAAGCCTAAAAGTATAAAACTTTAAGAAGAAATTATAAGGAAAAATGTTTATGAATTCAGGGTAGGCAAGAACTACCTAGGATACAAAAGACATGATGTATAAACGAAAAAAATTGATAAATGAGATTCCATCAAAATTTAGAACTTTAAATGACATCATTAAAATGAAAAGTAGTCCTTAAACAGACCATATTTACAATGCATATAACCTATGACTAGAATATATAAAGAATTCTTAGAGCTTATTAGTAGACAACCCATTTAAAAAGTAGACATAAGAAGATGATAAATAGCCAGTATAGCACAAGGAAAGGTGTGAAATTCTAGAATCAGAAAAATACTAATCAGTACAATAACAAGATTGAATTATACACTCATTAGGGAGATGAAGTAAAAAGTTTTAAAAGCCTTGTCACGACTTTTTCTTTTAGTTGGATTCTCCCCCTTTGCGTTTAATTTGTCACGCCCAATGGATTCATTCTGCTGGGTTTCCTGGGGTTATGATCCTCAGTGTCTTTTCCTAGGGTATTGTCTAAAATTTTTTGGAGTGCCGGTTTGATATTCATGAAGTTCCTGAGGTGCTCTTTATCATGAAAGTATCGTATTTCTCCATCAATTTTGAAAGATACTTTTGCAGGGTACATCAATCTGGGTTGGAGGCTGTTTTCCTTTAGGGCTTGAAATCCATCAGTCCAAGCTCTTCTTGCCTTGAGGGTTTGCATTGAGAAGTCTGCTGTGATTCTGATGGGCTTTGCTTTGTATGTCATTTGTTTCTTTTCTCTCACTGGTTGTAGAATTTTATTCTTCTGTTGGATTTCTGGAATCCTAACTATTATATGCCTATGTGTAGAATTTTTTTGATCAAGGCTAGCTGGAGTCCTATATGCCTCCCTTATCTGTATGTCAAGTTCTTTTCCCCTCCTTGGGAAGTTTTCTGCCATCACTTCTGTGAACAGTTTTTTTTGTCATCTACACTCTTTCCTCTTTCTTCTTTGACTCCAATCAGTCTTATGTTATTCTTCTTTGCATCGTCTAGCAGCTGCTGGATTGATTTCTCATGGTCCTTTACAATTTTAAAGCAATTTTTCTTTTCCTGGTCACTAATTGCAATCTTATCTTCTATATCTGAAATTCTGTCCTCACATTGGTTCATTCTACTGTGCAGACTTTCGATGGAGTTTTTAATCTCCTGGAAATCCATTTCCATCTGTTTTATGGATTCCATTTGTTTCCTATGTTGAGATTCCATCATGTTCCTCAGATTCTGAATTTTTTTATCTGTGTCCTCTCTAGATTTATGAATCATGTCTTGCACCATGAGCAAAATCTTTGCTGTTATCTTAGTAATTATTTCTGATTTCATTTTTCCCAGATCCTCTTTTGTTACCAGTTCAGAGAGTCCAGGTGGTTGAGTATCAGATTGTTCCATCTTTTTTCCCTTTGGGTTTGCTGTAGGTGATCCAGAAGTCTGTTTCTGAGGCTTGTTTAAGCGTCTTCTCATTTCCATGGAGGGCAGTGCTTCTGGCACCCACGTGGCTCACCTTCTGTGCCTCAGGAGCTTGGGATGGTGGCAGGGGAGCTTCCTTCCGGGTTCTGGGACCAGCTCACCTTCTCTGCCTCAGGAGCTTGGGATGGCGGCAGGGGAGCTTCCTTCTGGGATCTGGGACCTTATTTGTTGATTTCTTGAAAGGAGACAATCTTTATGGGGTGAGGTGGAATCTCAGTGTTGTTTTCATCTGCATCTCTTGAGTGGCCAGGGATGTTGAACATTTTTTCATATATTTAATTGCTGTTTTTACTTCTTTGTCTGAGAAATGTCTGTTCATTTTGGATGCCCATTTTTGAATTGGGTCTTTGAATTTGGGAGGTCTGATTTTTTTCAGTTCTTTGTATAATCTTGATAGTAGAACTTTGTCTGAGGTAGAGCTGCTAAATATTTCTTCCCACACTGTAGGTTGTCTCTTAGCTCTGTTGGTAGTTTCTCTTGCAGTGCAGAAGCTTTTTAATATGATGAGATCCCAGTTGTTGATTCATTGTGCTAGCTCCCATGCTACTGAGGATTTGTTCATAAAGTCTTTTCCTATGCCAATGTCATCAAGAGCTCTACCTAACTTATCTTCCAGCCAGTTTACTTTTTCTGTTTTAATATTTAGATCTTTAATCCACTTTGATCTTAGTTTAGTGCACAGTGATAGGTATTTGTCTAGTTTTAATCTGTGGCAGGTTGAAATCCAGTTTTTCCAACACCATTTTTTAAATAGGCTATCTTTCCTCCAATGAGGGTGGTTGGCTCCTTTGTCAAAGATGAGGTGACTGAGTATGTCTGGAGTTGTTTCTGCATCTTTTAATCTATTCCATTGTTTCTTTGCCAGTACCATACTGTTTTTTATCACAGTAGCTTTGTAGTATAGTTTCAAGTTGGGGATTGTGATAACCTCAGCCATGTCTCTGTTGCCTAGAATTACTTTTGCTTTTCTAGGTTTCTTCTGCTTCCAAATGAATTTTTGGATTGTTTTCTCTAGTTCTGTGAAGTATACTTTTGGAATTTCAATCAGCATTGCATTGAATTTATATAGTAGTTTTGGAAGTATGGTCATTTTCACTATATTGGTTCTTCCTACCCAGGAACAAGGGATATCTTTCTATTTTCTTATATCCTCTTCAATCTCCTTTTGCAGAGAGCTGTAGTTTTCAGTGTAGAGGTCTTTTGTTTCCTTTGTTAGGTTGATTGCTAGATATTTCATTTTTTTAGATGCTATTGTAAAAGGAATTATTTCCTGAATTTCTCTCTCAATGAGTCTGCTATTTGCGTATCAGAAGGCTATGGTTTTTTGAGTGCTGACCTTGCATCCAGCTACTCTACTGAATCTGTCAATTAGGTCTAGAAGACTTTTGACTGAGTGTTTTGGATCTTCTATGTAAAGTATCATATCATCAGCAAATAATGACAGTTTAACTTCTTCATTACCTATCTTTATTCCTTTTATTTCTTTCTCTTTTCTAATTGCTATGGCTAATGTTTCCAGAATAATATTGAACAGGAGTGGTGATAGTGGGCATACTTGTCTTGTTCCTGATTTCAGTGTGAAAGTTTTCAGTTTTTGACCATTTAGTATGATGTTGGCTGTTGGTTTTTTCATAGATAGCCTTAATCAGGTTGAGAGAAAGACCTTCTATTCCAATTTTCTATAGCATTTTTCTCATGAATGGGTGTTGAATTTTGTCAAATGCTTTTTCTGCATCTATTGAGATGATCATGTGGTTTTTGTCCTTGACTCTGTTAATATAGAGTATTAGATTTATTGATTTACGAGTGTTGAACCATCCTTGCATCCCTGGGTTAAATCCGACTTGGTCAGGGTGTATGATCTTCTCGATGACCCTCTGTATTCTGTTTGCCAGTATCTTGTTGAGGATTTTTGCATCTATGTTCATTAGGGAGATTGGCCTCTAGTTCTCTTTTTGGTTTGGGTCTTTCCCTGGTTTTGGGATCAAAGTAACACTTGCTTCCAGGAATGAATTTGGAAGCCTTGCTTCCCTTTCAATTTCCTTGACGAGTTTAAAGAGTACTGGTGATAGTTGTTCTTAAATGTCTTGTAGAATTCAGCAGTGAAGCCATCAGGACCTGGGCTTTTCTTTGTTGGTAAGTTTTTTATTACATTTTCAATTTCACTCATTGTGATTGGGGTGTTTAGAATTTCTATATCTTCTTCATTTAATTTTGGCAATTCATATGTATCTAGGAATCTGTCCATTTTTTCTGTGTTTTCCATTTTATTAGAGTACAGGTTCTCAAAGTAAGTATTGATGATTCTCTGGATTTCTGCTGGATTTGTTGTGGCTTCACCTTTTTCATTCTTAATTGCATGAATTTGAGCCTTTTCTTTCCTTTTTTTGATAAGGTTGGCTAAAGGTTTATCGATTTTATTTATTCTTTCAAATAACCAACTGTTTGATTCATTGATTTTTTTGTATTCTTCTCTTAGTCTCCATTGCATTGATTTCTGCTCAGATCTTTATAATTTCCTTTCTTGTATGAGCTTTGGGTTTGTTATGCTCTTCTTTTTCTAGGAGCTTGAGGTTGTGCATTAAGTTATTTAACTGAGTTCTCTCTGTTGTCCTAATATGGGCATTCACTGCTATAAATTTCCCACTTAGAACTGCTTTCATTGTGTCCCACAGATTCCTGTATGTTGTACTGGCATTATCATTTACTTGTAGAAACTGTCTAATTTCTTCTTTAATTTCCTCTGTCACCCATTGGTTGTTCAGGAGGCTTTTGTTCAATTTCCATGTATTTGTGGGAGTTTTGGAGTTTCTTATGTTATTGATCTCCAATTGCATTGCATTATGGTCTGATAATATACAGGGGGTAATTTCAATTCTTTTACATTGACTTAGACATGGCCTATGAGCTAGCATGTGATCTATTTTGGAGAATGACCCATGTGCAGCTGAAAAGAATGTGTATTCTGATTTTGTGGGGTGGAACACTCTGTAAACATCTATTAAGTCCATTTGTTCAATAGCTTCATTGAGTTCTAGAATTTAATTGTTAATTTTTTTTCTAATTGATCTGTCTGTTTGTGATAGTGGGGTGGTGAGGTCCCCCACTACAATTGTATTAGTGCTTATTTGGTTTTTCATGTCCATTAATATTTGTTTTGTATAGTTGAGGACATTTGTATTTGGTTCATAAATATTTAGGATTGCCATCTCTTCCTCTTGGACTGTTCCTTTCACAAGGATGTAGTGACCATCTTTGTCTCTCTTAATTAGTTTTGGTTTGAAATCTACTTTGTCTGCAAATAATATTGCTATGCCTGCTTTTTTCTGGGTTCCTGTGGTGTGGAGAACTGTTTTCCATCCTTTTACTTTCAGTCTATGGATTTCCTTTTGAGTTAGGTGTGTTTCTTATATACAGCATATTTCTGGGTTTTGCTCCTTAATCCATTCTGTCAGTCTATTTCTTTTGATTCTTGAATCGAGGCCATTAACATTGATAGTTATAATTGAGAGATATTGACTCATCCTTGTCATGAGGTTTTACTGTTGGTGGCTCTTTTATTTCTTATTTTCCCCCCTTTTGCTTTAGTGTCTTACCTTGCATGGTGCCTTCTCTCTGCTGGGCCTCATGGAGTTGTGACCTTCAATGTCTTTTTCTAGGATATTGCTTAAAATTGTTTGGAGTGCTGGTTTGGTGCTCAGGATGTTTCTCAGGTGTTCTTTGTCATGAAAGTATCTAATTTCCCCATCAATTTTGAAAGATAATTTTACCAGATACAACAGTCTAGGTTGGAAGTTATTTTCTTTTAGGGCTTGAAATACTTCACTCCAGACTCTCCTTGATTTGAGGGTTTGTGCTGAGAAATCTGCCATGATTCTGATGAGCTTTCCTTTGTAGGTGATTTGTTTTTTTTCTCTAATTGCCCATAGAATTTTGTTCTTCTGTTGGGTTTCTGGGATCTTGACTATTATATGTCTAGGTGTAGATTTTTTTTTTTGTTCATGGCTGGTTGGAGTTCTATATGCCTCACTTATCTGCACGTCCAATTCTCTACCTCTGTCTGGGAAGTTTTCTACTATTACTTCTGTGAACAGTTTATGTCAATTGTACTTTCTCCTGTTTTTTCCTGGACTCCTATGAGTCTTATGTTATTCTTCTTTGCATCATCTAGCAGCTATTGGATTGATTTCTCATGGTCCCTTACTATCTTTAAGAAATCCCTGTTTTCATGGTCCTTAACCACAATCCTGTCTTCTGTATCTCATATTCTGTCTTCAGATTCTCTTAGTCTGTTCTGCATGCTTTCAATGGAGTTTTTAATATCCTGAATATCTGTTTGAATCTGTTTCATGGATTCCATTTCTTTCTTATGTTGGGCGATCATGGTTTCCATTTCTTTCTTATGCTGGGCATTCATGGCTTCCAGCATGTTTCTGATCTCATCTATTTTCTTATCTGTTTGTGCTCTAGAGCTTCTAATCATGTCTTTCATTCTGCTTGCCATCTCTGTATTTATCTGGGAGATTATTTCTGTTTTGAATTTTTCTAGAGCCTCATGCATCTGTTTTGTTACTTCCTGTGCTATGAGTTCAGGGTGTCCAAGTGGTTGCTTGTCAGACTTTTGCACCTCATTTCCCCCAGAATTTCCTTTTTGGGGTGTGGAAGTCTGCATTTGTGCCTTGCTTAAGTGTCTTCTCATTTTTGTTTTTGGTACTGTCCTTGGTTTAATTCCTGGGTTGATATTTCAAAATTGCTTAATGTAGGTGTATTTATTGCTTGTGTTTAGAACTCTTGTGGAATGATTGCTTTTCAGAGGTGTCTTCTAGATATAGCTTGTGTTTGGTTATTTTATTTTCCTTATACCAGGTTGGAAAATGACTCTGAGGCTATTTTATTTTCCTTATACCAGGAAGGAAAACTAATTAGATCAATCACAACATGTTAGCCCAAAAGACATAGTGAGCAATACCATAGCATCAAGCACAGCTTAGAAAATGACAATTTGTGGTAGTTATTAATCTATCAATTTTAACTATGTGAGTTAAATTAAAACCGAGGACCAACCTAACATAAGTTTATAATGAATAAGCTCTTCAATATAGCATGTTTCCCCTTTGGGTGGGGAGTTAAAAGGTGTTGGGAAGGGAGGGAGAGGTAGAAAGAACAGGTAAGATTAGCGGTGAGGCCAGAAGACACAGAAAGATCGCACAAACTCTAAGAAGTTGTTAAAGGCAAGAGAAAATGGCAGAATGAAAGAACAAAGATGTGAATAGAATCACCTAACAGCAACAGGGAGGCTAGATACCAAATTTACTTTCCTTTAAACCTAATGATAATCAAGAGAAGGAAAAAGAGAAGAAAAAAACAATAAGTGAGAAATCCGAATTCAGTGCAGAAAGGAACAAATGGGGAGATGAGGAGCAATGTGGGACAGCAAGAGAATGAGTGAGAGAGAGGGAAAAAAGATAAAAGAAAGAAAAGTAAGAAAAGTAAAACTTTGAAGAGTAGAGAGAAAGTAAAAATTAAGAATTGAAAATAGGAGAAAAAAACTTTTTTTCTTTTTTGCAAATAGCACTAGAAATTATCGGCCTCCTTCAGGGTATGTCTCTGCTGTCACAGTAGCCAACGTAGGAATCCCTGTGCATGTACGAGTCAATGAGTCTCAGCAAGGCAGCAGCCGACCAAGTACTACAGTGGCCAGGTGTGCCTTTATTGTAGAGATTCTCTTTACTTTTCCGCTGAGCTTCAGTTTTCATCGAGGAGCCTGAGAAGCCCTCTTTCTGTTACTAACTTCTGCTCTATCTTGTGGCGCTCAGGACAAGGGTCTTTATAATCTCCTGTGCCTCTGTAGTGTGGGACCAGGTAGCAGAAGAGCTAGAAGGTAGGGGGCGCACGGGGGGGCGGGGGGGGTGTTAAGGGGATTGGGACTTGAAAGGCCCCCGCGCGGCTACGCAGACCTCACCGTGGAGTAGCTTCAAGCTGCTCCTGTCACCTAGCCCGTCCAGCTTAGAGAGCTTCGGAGGGGGGTTGGGCTGCAAGATGGCCCCGGACCTCACAGTGGGGTGGGCGGGGCCCGGGACAGCCGCGCGTAGCTTCCTTTTGTTCATATTTTTTGATGTCCTTATAGCTTATTAGTCTTCTCATTCAGATAGTCACTGCAGAATCTTTACTTCTTTGGATTTTTGCCAGCACCAACATTGGCCTTTCCAGTCCCCCTAACTTTCTTCACTCTGTTCTTGCATTCCTTCCACTGTTTTCTTGAGTTTTTTTTCTTCTCATGCAGGCCATGTCTTGCAAGTCTATATTTGGGGTTATTTTTCTTTGCATAATCCAAGGAATCATAAGTCATACCAAGCCAGTTGTCTTGTTGCCACTGAGCAATAAAGAGGGAATGAGAATTCAATAGTTCAAGCAAGTTTATTGCTAAATCCGAGAGGGATCTGTCTGTGCAAGCAGAACAGAGTATGTGTCTCTTACAGCCTAAGAGGCTTTTCAAATAGCATGTTTTGGTGGGCTTTTGAGAAAGTGGGTCAGAGAAACCACAGGAGGACGTGTCCTCTGTGACCTGCTGACATGTCCTTGGGGAACTACTCATAACCTGCTGGACATGTCCTCTGTGACCTACTGATGTATCCTCTGTGGCCTAAGCAAAACAAAACCGACATTTCTCTGAGATGGTGTATGGGCTCTTTCAAACTGGCAGTGTCCCTGTCGAATCTCTCTCATTCCTGGCTTGAAAGAGGCTTAGGAAAAATGGACCATCATTTTTTTCTTGGCTACTTCCTGCTGAGAGGGGGCAATGAAGTCCCCCCCCCCCACCAGGGATCAAACTCAGTACCTTGCACTTGCAAGGCAGGCATGGTGCTGCTGAGCTAAATCTCCAGCCTGAAGTTGTTTTTTATTTCCTTCCTGTTTTGGAGAAGTAAGATTGTTTGAAGGTGTTCTCAAGTAGTTGCCTAGTTGCCTGGGAGATGAGTGCTATTTTTTCCTGAAAAAAATCTTTGGAATAGATTAATTATATGGGGAAGAAAAAGAAGGAAAAGAAGAGTAAAATCAAGGAGCTCAGTGCACTCATGCTGGGGAGTGGAGTCTGGGGAATCAGGTACTGGGAAGAGGTTGGCAGGGTTTAAGACTGACAAGCAGCAGTAGGTAACCAAGGGCTGTAAGAGCTGTAAGTGCAGGCCTTGAACTCAGGCAAGAGAGAGAAAGTTTAAAACACGATGGCTGAGAAGAGATCAGAGAGGTTGTGTGAAGAATGTACCTGTAGGGGTTCATGGAAAGTAATCTTTTGGGCCTTGGGGGTAAGGAGTGTAGCTGATGCTAAGACTTGTAAACCTTAAGAACTTTTATTACAAGGTCAAGCTGCTTGGATAAATAGGCAACAGGCTGGAGGGAGTCTCCAGCTGGCTGTGCAAGTAGCCCTAATGCTTTTCAATTCTTCTGGCCTGAAATAGAAAGAAAGGTTTATTAGTATTAGGTAGGATCAAAATGACAGCCCTAAGGAGTGTCCACATGAAAGCCCAAAAGGAAACGTGAATTAAGTGTTTCTTGCACTCTTTCTAGGGGATCTCTTTGGGAAGCCTCATAGAGGGGTTTTGCAATGAGTGACAAATTTGAGATCCAAAGTCTGAAATAAGTAGGAAGTCCCAGGAAGGAAAGGAGATCTTGTTTTGTGGTGGGGAAAGGAAGATTGTTAATAACCTCTTTTTGGGAGGGAAGTATGCACCGAGTGGTAAGGACGAGGTGAAGGCCAAGGTAAGTGATCTCTAGTTACACAATCTAGGCTTTGTGTTCTGAGACATGGTGTCCTTTATTTCCCCAAGAATTTAAGAAGGGAGATAGTGTGGGATATAGAGTCATTTTTTGAGGGGCTACAAAGCAAAATGTTATCAATGTATTGGAGCAGGTTACTAAGGGCAAGGTCTGGCAATTGGAAGTCCTTTTGTAATGCTTGGCCAAAGAAGTGGAGGCTATCTCAAAATCCTTGGGGAAGAATTTTTTATGTGAGTTGTTGGATGAATAGAGACATGGGGTCTGTCCAGGTAAAGGCAAGAAGTTGTTGGGAATCAGGACTGAGGAGGATAGTAAAGAAAGCATCTTTGAAGTCTAAAACAATAAAGTATTGGGTACTGGGGGATATGGGAGAGAGGGTGTAGGGGTTGGGGATCACTGGGTGAGTGGGAACAACATTTTCGTTAATCTTTTGGAGATCTTGTACTAATCAGAAGGAGATATCAGTTTTTTTTTTCAGGAAGGATGGGAGTGTTGTAGGGGCAGTAGGTAGGGAAGAGAATTTGGGCTTTAGGAGAGTGGTTGATAATGGGCTGGAGGCCAAGATGTCTGTCCAGGATAAGGGGGTGTTGGTTGACTGTGACAGCTCCAGTAGGGACCCTCAGGGCTATTTTGAGGTGTTGGTGGTATAAGGATATGGGAGGGTTTTTGTGTCCCAAACAACATGGTCAATTTGTGATTTGATGAGTTGGATGGCCTCATAGGGGAGGGTGTCATTAGAGGGTACAACTGGTAAGATAAGGAAGGGCTCAGAAGGAAGTAAGGGAATATATATAGATGCTCCCAAGTGATGAAGAATATCTCTTCCTAAAAGGGGCACGGGGCAGTGGGGGACTAACAAAAAAGAGTAAGTAAAAGTTATATGGCCTAAAGAACAGTATAAGGGTGGAGTCATTTCTATTAGGCCCTTCATTTTGACAACTGAGATAGAGAAGGCCAGCAAAGGTCCTGAATATTCGATAAGAAAAGAGAGACTGGCCTCTGAGTCAGCCAGAAAGGAAACCAGTTTTCCAGCCACCACCACTGTTACCTGTGGATCCATTGATGATGTTGTGGAGGGGTACTTGGGATCTGGGCCACGTCAATTGGCAGCTGAAGATAAGGACATGAGGGCCCCCAGGTCTTCTCCGGGTGTGTCAGGTTGCTTGGAGGGGAAAAAACTCAGGAGAGGGGCTGAATTCCCTGGCAGGCAATCCATTTTCCAGGTATCAGGTGGGAAGAAAGAGTATGAGAATGTGTCTGGGGAAAAAAAGGGAAGGTTTGAGGAAGAATGTTCAGTATCACTGGTCATTGGAGAGACGCAAATGAACAGGACGCTGAGATTTCACCTCACTCCATAAAGAATGGCTGCTATCATGAAATCAACCAATAACAAATGCTGGCGGGGCTGTGAGGAAAGAGGAACCCTGCTCCACTGCTGGTGGGAGTGTAGACTGGTGCAACCACTGTGGAAATCAGTATGCAGATACCTTAAAGAACTAGGACTGGAAGTCCCATTTGACCCCGCTATTCCACTGCTGGGGATCTTCCCCAAAGAATTCAAAGAATCATACTTCAGTGATATACATGTGCACCCATGTTCATAGCAGCACAGTTTGTGATAGCTAAAACTTGGAAACAGCCCAAATGCCCATCAACTGGAGACTAGATCAAGAAAATGGTTTTTTAATAAAATGTAGTACTACTCAGCCATCGAAAATGAGAAATTAGAGACATTTATTGCTAAATGGATGCACATTGAGGCAATACTCTTAAATGAAATAAATAGGACACACATGTGTAAATACTGAATAGTTTCTCTAGTGTGAGAAACTGGAAGTGTAAATAAGGACTAAAAGGTTTTATAGATAATGTGAAAAAGGATGAAACATGGCAAAGGGGAAGGGGAAGTGGGAGGGGTAGGGGAAAGGAAAAGAGGGAATGGAATTAATAGTTGAAAATGAAAAACTGGAAACAAAGTCTTTGTAAATAGGGAGGGATGGAGGGGTTGAAGGGAGGGCAGGGGAAGGGAAAATAGTAAGAATCAAGAGAGTACATAAAGGTCCATATCTCCAATGATGAATGTCATGATATTGTACACCTAAAATGTACCAGTAAGAGGATATACAAAAAAAAAAAAAAAAAAAGAAAGGCAGCCCAGATCAGGAAACAGATCACCAGTACGCTTCCCTGCAATCAACCTCCCACCTGGTGTCTGTAGGCTCCCAGAGCTGAATGAGATTGTCCTGTATGCTTAAAAAAAGCTTGTCCCCTCATCAGAGTACAGGAGGTTCCCGTCTTTGTGGTGTTCTCAAATAGTGAACAGGGAGGAAGGAAAAAATATTATGAAAGAATAAAGGGTATGGCAGATTGATTGGCTTTCTCTGGGTGCCAAGAAAAAGTTGACTGGACTAGAATCTTACCCTCCCAGTAGTGGTGATGGATTAGCAGCTGGTAGTGGATGTCTACTTTGAGGTCTGGCAAGATAGTTCTGGCACTGGAGTTCACAAAAACTTGGGGGAAGGGAAGGAAGAGTTGATTACCCAGTTGGGTGGTTAGGGTTTGAAAATTATCTCTGGGGATTTTGAAGGCTTGTCAATGTGTAGCCTTGCCCAGAGCCTTTGCAGTCCCACCACAGAAGGCAGTTGAGCCCATGCAACCAACTCTTTGGGAAGGAGGGGAAAGAGTGTGAGAAACAGGAGGCTCTCAGGATCTGGGAGTAAGCCCTGGATGACGTGTCACTGCCCATAGCTTTCTAGGTGGCAAAAGAGCTCCTGCTCTCAGCTCCTGGTCCTGGGTTTCAGCACCAGATGACTGGGAAAGAGACGAACTCAACAGTCCAAGCAGGTTTATTGCCAAACTGGAGAGGAACCTCTCTGTGCAAGCAAAACAGAGAGGGTGTCTCTTACAGGGTTAAAGACTTTTTCATAGCATTTTTGGTAGGCTTTTGAAGGAGTCCAAGAAATGTCGGGCTGATAACCTGCTAGCATGTCCTCAGCAGACAGCCTGTAACCTGCTGAACATGTTCTCTGCAACATACTGACATGTCCTTGGGGGACTGCTCATAGCCTGCTGACATGTCCTCTGTGACCCAAGTAAAATGAAACCTATGTTTCTCTAAGATGGTGGGTGGGCTCATTCGAACTGGTGGGGTCCCTGTCTAGGCTCTATTAGCCACCAAAATGGGTACTGAATCCAAATAAAATTACATCTGGTGTGATTTTGTACATTTTGGTGAGATTTTCCTGAATTTCTATCTTAGGCACTATTGCATTCCCTGGGTAAAAGATATCAATGACTATTCGTTTCCTTTGAAGTAGTCAGTTTGTCATAAACTTCCTAGTCAGGATAGTTCCTGCGTCATTCATGATGGCAGCAGATCCTCAGGCAGGCAGGCAGGAAAAGTCCCTGCATGTATTGAGATGATTATATTTCCCCCCTTTATTTGTTTGATGTGCACTAATATTTGTATATTGAATTCTTGAGATGAATAGTAACTAGTTGTGAGGTATCCTTTTTATATATGCTAGATTCAATTTTCTTAAAGATTTTAAGGTTTCTTTTCATTTATAACTTAAGATATGGACCTATATTTTTGTTTATCTGAAATATCCTAAAAGGGATATTGGCAACCTAAGCTTAATAACCTTTCTGGCAACATAGTTATGCTAATCTCATAAAACAAATGTGCTTATTTTTTTGCAAGAGATATCTGTACAGGAGTAGTAGAAAGCCTGTTTAGCATGCACAAGGCCTTGTGTCTGATTCTCCAGCATCACCAAAAATAAATTAAGGGATGAAAAGTTTTCACGCTGAAAGAAATGAATAGCATATCTAGATAAAACTCACTAAGTCTAGAAAATGCTCAATTATAGTGACATATCAAATTAAAGTGAAGATTTAAAAAAATGGTGGAGTAGAGATCAGCAGCAAAACACAGTCTCTATAGCACCTGGAATCAAGACATCTGGAAAACAACAACTTGGTGAAGGGAAAAAAAAAAGAAGTAGACCTCCAGGTATTGGGAGAGAGTTAAATGGAAAACTAGAAACTATAGAGAAGCTGGAGAAATGGACCACAATGCAGAGAAAAGAATGAAGCAATCTGAAAAGCTCACCCCAACTCCTGGGGAGGGGGTATTGGCTCCACTGATGCAAGGTAAGTCTGGAGAGGGTCAGCAGCCCCAGGGAGAAACAATGGATCAGGCTGGCGGTGGTAGCCCCAAGAAAAGCCCATAGTTACTGTAAGCTGCAAAAACAAAGTGGGATTTTACTCTGAAAGTGACTCCTTCTGTACAGCAGGTTACAGTTGGAAAAGAAATCCAGTGCAGCACCTACCGTATTTGAGAGCATTTACCCAGGAGCTATTTTGGAAAGGGGATAATTGTTTAAGACTGTGCCACAGAACAATTTCAGAAATATACTACTAAGGTTTCTGGTGTCAACCTACCACAGTGGCTGGGTGGGATATGGTGACAAGAGATAGTCACAGAAACGGTGAGAGCTAGATGTAGACCCCTTGAGAAGTTTAAGCTCAGTTTGGGAAGGACATGGAGGCACTTCCTCTGTGGTGAGAAACCAGGACAGGGATGTGTAGCTTTCAGAGATGGCTGGGCCTGAAAGTGCTGCCATTGAGTCCAGTGTTCTTCTTGACTTTCCACTGCCTACATCCAGGACAGAATTCAGTGATCTGTTTCCTTTCCCCATCTACCAATGTAATCAATGATACACTTCAGCTTGGATGGGTGCCAAAGCCTGGAGTGTGCAGACAGAGGGGCTCCTGGAGGAGGGAGTCCACCTCACAAACCCACAGGCTGTAAAGCTAGGTGGAGAAACTCATGACTTGGGATGCACAGAAAGACACAGAAAGTGAGAGCTACCAGAGTGACTTAGAATTGACCAACCATGCTCAGTGGGAAAAGTGGGACAGAATTTATTCACACACAAAAATGTGAGTGTAGAAACAAAATTGGTCTTAGCAGTGACTCATTGTCCCTCCTCCATATCTGCTGGATTTTAAGACTACAGACCCTGGAAAGAAACCATTCATTGAAAACCACAGAAAAATATTTTTGACTCATTTTTTTCTTCATTGGTTTTTGGGGATTTGGTATTTTTTTCTTTTCCTTTTAATTTTCTCTTATTTTTCCTCTTATTTTGGGGAAGGGTTTATTTTCTTTATTTTGCTTTCTGTTTTTTTTTCTTTGTTCTTTTCTGGTACTTTCTAATTTTATTAATTTTCTTTTACTCCTTAATGCAATATCTTCTCACACTTGTCTATCTTTCTCATCTTCTTTTTCTTATATTTTTCAAATTTTACTTCTTTCATTGTTCTATTTCCCATCTTCTCTATCTTTACTACTAGTATAACCATTAAGCTTTATTAATCTTTAGATAGTTAACTCTATGTTATTATTGTTGAACTTTTTGTTGTTAATGGTGGTATAGTTGTTGCCTTTAATAGATACTCTATGTCAATATTTGGTTTGTCTTTGTGTCTACATTATAATTATAGATCTTTTTTTCTATGATTAAGGGAGGTACAGTAGTAGTATTTACTGGTTCTTATGGTATGTCAATATCCAGTTTGTCTTTGACTCTATTATTTTTGCTGATTTTGTTGCTATTGCTAGGATGGCACAGTTGTTGTTTTAATTATTTTTTTTCCTACGGAATATCTAGTTTGTCTTTGTGTTATCAAAAATACATTTCTGGACAACTGAGTACTGGACCAATTACACTGCACCGTCCCTTACCAAATTAATGGAGGTGGTTGGATCTTAGGAAAGAAGAAAAAACCTATAATTAGACACACCCAGACTCCATCATTGAAAAGCAGACACTAAGAAGTCTCCATACTAGCAACAAAGTTTTTCCAATATAATCAACCCACAAACCACACACACACACACACACACACACACACACACACAGAGTAAAAACTAAGGGAAACATGAGAAGACGAGGCAACAAAATGACCCCCCCATTGCAACTCCCCCAAAACTGATCTATGAGGCATCAATGGAGAGGAAATAAAAAACCATTCAGCTAGCTTACTTGAAATGATAAAAGGGGAGACAAAAAACAGGTGAATAATGTGCTCAGTGAGCTTAAAGATATAACTAAACAGATAATGGACTTAATAAACAAAAAAATCAACAAGTTAGCAGAAGACACTAATAAAAGCTCCACAAAACAATATAACACATGAACAACCAGTTTAGAAAAGAATTAGAGTTCATTACATTGTACCAAAGAGAAATCCAGGAGATTAAATATTCTATTGAAAGTATGGGCAGGAGAAGTGACCAATGTCAGGACAGTGTGTCAGAACTAGAAGGTGGGACTGATGCTGGTAACCATATATTCAGAGATACCTTAAAACAAACAAACAAACAAAAAAGAATATGAAAAATGGATCTAACAGCTGCTAGATGATGCAAAGAAGACTAATCTAAGATGAATTGGAATTAGCGAACAATCAGAAGACAGCACAGATATCACAAAAAACCAGTCTTGTTTTTTTGGTTTTTTTGGTACTGGGGATCGAGCTCGGGTCCTTGCGCTTGTGCAGCAGGCGGTGAAACCACTGAGCTAAATCCCCGGCCCCAAAAAACCAGTTTAAAGAGATTAATAGCAGAAAACTTTCTAAATGTGGAAAAAAGACTCAGCATAGAGATAAGTGAGACATATAGATCCCCAAATAGCTACAATCAGAAAAGAACTTCTCCAGCATACATCATAGTTATAATCCCAGAAGTCCAACACAAGGACACAATCTTAAAAGCTGTTGGAGAAAAACAACTAATCACTTAAAAAGGTGGACCCATTAGAATTACAGCAGACTTCTCAGCACATACCTTAAAGGCCAAGAGAGCTTGAAGTGAAGGGTTTCAGGCCCTAAAGGGAAACAACTTCCAACCCAGACTGACATATCCTGGCAAACTATCTTTCAAAACTGATAGGGAAATAAGGTCCTTCCATGATGAAGAGTACCTTAAAAATTCATGACCACAAAAGCAGCACTCCAAAAAATTCTGAAGGATACCTTATAAAAGATGTAATGCAGCCAACAATACCAAAATCTCTAATGGAATAAATACACCCAGCACAGTGACCAGTTAAACTGGAGAGATAAAAAGGAATCAGCAACAGGAAAATAATGAATGAGAGGAATAAGTCAATACCTTTCCATAATAGCTCTTTTTTTTTTTTTTTTTTGTACTGGGGATCGAACTCAGGTCCTTGCGCTTGCGCAGCAGGCAGCGAAACCACTGAGCTAAATCCCCGGCCCTTTCCATAATAACTCTTAATGTGAATGGTCTCAATTCCCCAGTCCAGAAACAGATTGGCAGATTGGATCAAAAATAATGCCCAAGACTATGCTATATAGAAGAAACACATGTAATGCAAAAAGAAATCCATAGGTAGAGATCCAACCTTATTGTAGGCAGCTAAGTTAGATAGAAATTAATATATAGTCAGAGACTGGGCTTTCAAAGAGGTCAGTGAAAAATACAGATATTAGAATTGTGGCTGGAGGTACATCTGAAGAAGGCAAGGCCTCAAGATAAACTCACAATGGCCCAATTTACATACTTCCCTAAGAGATAAGCACAACTATAATTAGTACCACCCAGTCCATTAAGTCCATATATGCATCAGACACCCAGGTGGCTGACCAGAACACATGGACCCATTCCTTTCCAAAATGTTCCTGTTTTAGAAGTCATAAGGAAGCCAAGGTTAATGATGTTATACTACCCCAAAAAAGGGCCTCGGTAGCAACCTCACTCAGGATCACTCCTGTCTCTCAGGAACTATCTTTCAATAACTCTTTCTTACTCCTAACCTCTGTTGTCCTTTGGAATTCATTCTTCAATTTCAGGGACATAAACTTGGCACATCTAGCAGGTTGGGAGTTATACTTCTTTTATATCGATATGACTGAGTAGAGGAAGGGTTGCATCAGAAGTGCTTAGAGAGGACTCACTAAAGCTACAGTTACTCTGTAATGGGGGAGGTTCTTGCACTCTGAAAGAGAAAATTAGTTGGAAATATGATACTTGTAGATCAAACCTAACATCTGGATAATTGAGGAGAGGATGTGAAGCCACCAGCCTGGTCCTCCTTGTTCAAGCCCCTGCCCCTCCAGAGAGCAGCCTTTAAGAGAGCATTCCAAATAACCTGAAGGAATGAATGAATCAATGGGTGTTGCAGAGTCAGGACTCCTGGGTCAGATTCTGCATATATCAGCCTCTTCTGCCCATCACCTCTCCTTTAAATGCTGGGGAATGCTACAGCCCTGTGGCATCCACACCAGTGCTCACTGAGGGCAAGGGAAGCCCTTCCCATCCTGGGTAGAGAGAGGAAAAGCAAGTGAACAAGGCCTACAGATTCCAGAGGGCACATACTCCTGTCTGCTGCCTCTGTTGGACCCCTGCTTGAGGGTGAACTCCATTTCTACTCCCATGGTTCCTTAGCTATGAGCAAATGCACAGGGCAATTCTTGCAGATCCCCTGCCAGTGCATGAACATGCTCAAGGATTCCTGCTGATCCCAGCAGAGTGCCAGCTCATCCCCTGACTGTGGACCCCCTGCCAGCACACAAGCATTTTACAGATTCTTGTGAATTCCTGCTAGTGAACAAACTGTGCCTGCTGACTCTGCTATCATGCCTGGTAGAAAAGAGTCCCTAAGCCAAGCTCAGGAAGTGTCAAATTGTGTCTGAGAACTGGAGAGGATAATTCTTGACACTGAGTTTGTTTGGGTTTTACATGTATAGTAATCAGACCTCAACTAAGGCAGGAAGAGAATTTTGTGAACACTCAGGCTATTTAGTCTAGCAGTCTTGTGTGCATTTCATGGGCATTCTCTTATTAGAATATTTGAGTTCCCACTGGCCTTTTTTGGGTTTTGCTTTGCTTTGTTTGCTTTGATTTAGCTGGTATTTATTTTCTTGTCCTCTTCTCATCTTCTTATTTCATTTCTTCAGCTTAAGCTTTTGTACCAATACTATTTTCTCATGTTTTACTTGTTTCTCCTACTTTATAAATTCTTCCTCTCAAGTTTTGTTTGCTATATTCTGCTTTTTCTCAGTCACTCCTGTCTTCTCTTGTATTAACATTCTGTCCTCCCTACCCTATTCCTTTTGCTCTTCCTTATTTAACTTAGCCCCATATTCCTTTGCCTCTTTTCCCTTTACAGGTACACAAATATATCAACAGGTCCCAACAACCTCATAGTTTTCCTTAATCACAGATTACACTCCTTCCTTCTATATTCCATCCTTGCCCCCACAAATAACTTCTTAAAACCCTCAAAACTAACCCTTCAATCAACTAAAAGACTTCCAACAAAATCTAACTCCACATTTAATTTTTTTTACCTATTACCATTTCTCCTATCCTCTCCCCCTACTGACTTGTACTCCTCTTTCATGCATCCCTCCATTTCTCCCACTTCACAGGATAACTGCTAATGACAATAGAATATAGACTTCAAAGAATATTAGTAAAAGGTGAAAGTGTAATGCAAGGTTTACCACATATAAGTGATATATGATTGGATCTGTTGATGCTATTATAACCAGAAGTAATTCTTTCCTTAAAACACAAGGACAAAGTCCAAACCACTTAAAGTAAATAGGTGAATAGGTAAATCCCACCTTTGGAAAAGTAAATTAAAAACATATCACTGTAAGGGATTATTTTACTAAAAATATCTTCATATCAATTACAATCTCTCCTTACCCTACTTGCACTCAACCCTATTTGTAGGCTACTACATCCTTGTAAATGGAATAATCCAAAAGGAAAAGAAGACAATCATAAATGCATATGTTTCAAATACTACTGCAACCAACTATATAAAACAAATAATAACAAACATGAAAAATCAAATAAGCACAATACAATAGTAGAGGGGGACCTCAATACCCCACTGTCACAACTAGATAGATCAACTAGACCAAAAATAAACAATGAAATACTAGAACTCAACCAAACTTTTGAACAAATGAACTTAAAAGATGTTTACAGAGTGTTCTATCCCACAAAATCAGAATACACATTCTTTTGAGCCTCACATGGGTCATTCTCCAAAATAGACCACATACTCGCTCATAGAACATCTGTAAGTAAATGCAAAGGAATTCACATTGTCCCCTGTATTTTATCATATCACAGTGTGATGAAATTGGAGATCAATAGCAAAAGAAAACACAAGAATTTCATAAACACATGGAAATTGAACAACACACTTCTGAACAAGCAATGGGTCACAGAGGAAATTAAAGAAGAAATCACACATTTTCTACAAGTAAATGTCAATGCCAATACAAAATATCAGAATTTATGGGATACAATGAAAGCAGTCTCACAAGGGAAATTCATATCAGTGAATGTTCACATGAGGAAAATAGAGTGAACTCAAATAAACAACCTAATGCTGAACCTCAAGCTTCCAGAAAAAGAAGAGCAAGAAAAACCCAAAGCTCACACAAGGGAGAAAATTATGAAGATCAGAGCAGAAATCAATACAATGTAGACTAAGAGAATGATACAAAAAAAGTCAATGAAGCAAAGAGTTGGTTCTTTGAAAGAATAAACAAAATTGATAAACCCTTAGCCAGCCTTATCAAAAAAAGGAAAGAAGGACCGAGAATTTAGCTTAGTTGTTCCAGTGCCTGCCTCACAAGTGCAAGATCCTGAGTTGGATCCCTGGTATCAAAACAAAAACAAAAACAAAAAAAGGAAAGAAGGGGCCAGGAATATAGCTTAATGGTTCCACCACCTGCCTCGCAAGTGCAAGGTCCCGAGTTTGATCCTCAGTACCAAAAAAAAAAAAAAAAAAAAAAAAAAAAGGAAAGAAAAGACCCCAAAACATGCAATTAGGAATGAAAAGGGTGAAATTACAATGGACTCAGAAGAAATCCAGAGGATCATCAATACCTACTTAGAGAACCTATATGCCAATAGGATGGAAAACACCGAGGAAATGGACAGATTTCTAGATACATATGAGTCACTAAAGTTGAACAAAGAAGATCTAAAAGTACTGAACAACCCAATATCAATCAATGAAATTGGAAACATAATTGGAAACTTACCAACGAAGGAAAGCCTGAGTTCTGATGGCTTCACTGCTGAATTCGACAAAACATTTAGAGAAGAACTATAGCCACTACCGTTTAAACTCTTCAATGAAATTGAAAGGGAAGCAATACTCCTGAATTCATTCCTGGAAGCAAACCTCACCTTGATCCCAAAAGCAGAGAAAGACCCAACCAAAAAAGAAAAGTATACGCCAATCTCCCTAATGAACATAGATGCAGAAAATCCTGAATAAATTACTGGCAAACAGAATGCAGAATATCATAAAGAAGAACATATACACTAACCAAGTAGGATTCATCCCAGGGATGCAGGGATGGTTCAATATATGCAAATCAATATATGTAATACATTATATTATTAGAGGCAAGGACAAAAACTATATGATCATCTCAATAGATGCAGAAAAAGCATTTGACAAAATACAACATGCATTTATGATAAAAACCCTACAAAAAATTGGAATACACTGTCTCTATCTCAATCTGATAAAAGGCATCTATGAAAAAGCAACAGCTAACATCATGCTAAATGATTAAAATCTGAGATCCTTCATGCTAAGATCAGGAACAAGACAAGGATGTCCACTATCACCACTCCTGTTCAATATAGTTCTGGAAATATTAGCCACAGAAATTAAACAAGTGAAAGAAATAAAAGGAATAAAGGTAGGAAATGAAGACACTAAAGTGTCATTATTTGCAGACCACATGATATTCTATATAGAAGACCCCAAGAACTCCACCGAAAGTGTTCTAGACTTAATGACTAAATTCAGTAGAATAGCTGGATAAAAGGTCAACACACAAAAATCAATAGCCTTCTTGTACACAAACCACAGACTCACTGAGAGAGCTATTTTTCACTGGAGAAACAACTCCTTTCACAATAGCATCCAAAAAAATGAAATACCTAGGAATCAATCTAATGAAATAAATCAAAGACCTCTACTCTGAAAACTACTGCACTATGAATAAAAGAGACTAAAGAGGATATCAGAAAATGGAAAGACATCTCTTGCTCCTCAGTACAAAGAACCAATATAGTGAAAATGGCCATACTTCCAAAACTGCTATATAGATTCAATGTAATCCCAATTCAAATTTCAACAGCATACTTGACAGAACTAGAGAAAACAGTTCAAAAATTCATTTGGAAAAAGAAGAGACCTAGAATAGAAAAAGCAATTCTAGGCCTTTCCACCTCTCCCATCCCAGAGGAAGGGGCTCCTGGGCCACTGTTCTACAGCTCCCAGCCCAGAGGAAGGGGCTTCCAGGCTGCTGTTCCATTGCTCCCAGCCCAGAAGTAGGGGCTTCCATTCCACCTCTCCCAGTGCAGAGGAGGTGAGCCATGTGGGTGCCAATAGCACCCCCCTCATTGAAATGAGAAGACAAGTAAACAATTCCCCAAATCAGACCTCCACATCACTTACAACAACCCGAAAGGTAAACAAGATGGAAAACTCTGATACTCAACCAATTGGAATCGCTGAACTAGCAACAAAAGAGGATCTGGAAAAAATGAAATCAGAAATAATTTCTCACATAATGGCAGAGATTGTGCTCATAGTGCAAGACATGACTAATAAATCTAGAGAGGAGCTCAGAAACATGATGGAATCCCAAAATAGGAAATAAATGGAATGCATAAAACAGATAAAAACAGATTTCCAGGAGATTAAAAACTCCACTGAACATCTACACAGCAGAATGAGCCAATGTGAGGACAGAATTTCAGATTTAGAAGATAAGATTGCAATTAGTGACCAGGAAAAAAAATTGATTCAAAATTATAAGGGACCATGAGAAATTAATCCAGCAGCTGCTAGATGATGCAAAGAAGAATAACATAAGAATGACTGGAGTCAATGAAGAAACAGGAGAGAGTCCAGATGATATAAAAAAACTGTTAACAGAAGTAATGGCAGAAAACTTCCCAAGCAGGGGAAAAGAACTTGACATACAGATAAGTGAGGCATATAGGACTCCAACTAGCCTTGATCAAAACAAATCTACACATAGGCATATAATTGTCAAGATTCCAGAAAGCCAACAGCACAAAATTCTACAAGCAGTGAGAGAACAGAAACAAATCACATGCAAAGGAAAGCCCATCTGAATTACAGCAGACTTTGCAAGGAAAACCCCAAAAGCAAGAAGAGCTTGGAGTGACATATTCCAAGCCCTAAAAGAAAACAGCCTCCAACCCAGATAGATGTACCCTGAAAACTATCTTTCAAAATTGATGGTGAAATAAGATACTTTCATGACAAAGGGCACTCCAAAAAATTGTAGATAATATCCTAGGAACAGACAATGAGGATCACAACCCCAGGAAGCTCAGCAGAATGAATTCATCAGGAGCAACAAGAAATTAAATGTAAAGGGGGAGAATCCAACAAAAAGAAAAAGTCATGACAATGATAAGTCAATGCATATCAGTTATAACCACCAATGTTAATGGTCTCAATTCACCAAACAAAGGAAATATACTGGAAGAATGGGTCAAGAAGCAAAATCCAACAATATGCTGCATACAAGAAACACACTTAATTCAAAACAAATCTCATAGATTGAAAGTTAAAAGGTGGAAAACAATACTCCATGTGACAGGAACCTGAAAAAAAAGCAGGAGTAGCTATCCTCTTTGCAATTCAAGTGGAGTTCAAACCAACACTCCTTAAGAGAGACAAAGAAGGACACTACATCCTTGTAAAGGGAACAATCCAACAGGAAGAGATGACAATCATAAATATCTATGCACCAAACTATATAAAACAAATACTAATGAACATGAAAAGTCATATATGCAGCAATACAATAGTAGTGCGGGACCTCAATACCCCACTGTCACAAATAGATAGATCAACTAGACAAAAAATAAATAATGAAATATTAGAACTCATTTGAACTCTTGGACAACTGAAATTAACAGATGTTAAAAGAGTGTTCCTCCCCAGAAAGTCAGAATACACATTCTTTTCAGCTGCACCTGGGTCGTTCTCCAAAATAGACCACGTACTCACTCATAGAACGTGTTTAAGTAAGTACAAAGGAACTGAAGTGATCCCCTGTATATTATCAGATCATAGTGCCATGAAATTGGAGAACAATAGCAAAAGAAACTGCAAAAATTACATAAACACATGGAAATTGAACAAGACACTTCTGAATAACCAATGGGTCACAGAGGAAATTAAAGAAGAAACCAGAAAGTTCCTACAATTAAATGACAATGACAATACAACATATCAGAATCTATGGGACACAATGAAAGCATTCTTACAAGGAAAATTCATAGACGTAAATATACATATTAGGAAAACAGAGTGACCCCAATGAAACAACCTGATGCTGAACCTCAAGCTTCTAGAAAAAGAAGAGCAGGACAAACAGAAACCTCATACAAGGGAGGAAATTATAATGAGCAGAGCAGAAATCAGTGCAATGGAGACTAAGAGAATGATACAAAAAATTAATGAAGCCAAGAGTTAGCTCTTTGAAAGAATCAACAAAATTGACAAACCCCTAGCCAACCTTATCAGAAAAAGGAAAGAAAAGGCCCAAATCCATGCAATTAGGAATGAAAAGGGGGAAATTACAACAGACCCAGCAGAAATCCAGAGGATCATCAATACCTACTTCTAGAACCTATATGCCAATAAGATGGACAACACAGAAGAAATGGACAGATTCCTAGATACATATGAATTAACAAAGTTGAACAAAGAAGACCTAAAAATTCTAAACATCCCAATATCAACCAATGAAATTGAAAATGTAATTAAAAACTTATCAACTAAGAAAAGCCTGGGCCCTGATGGCTTCACTGCTGAATTCTACAAGACATTTAGAGAGGAATTACTGCCACTACTGTTTAAACACTTCAATGAAATTGAAAGGGAAGCAATACTCTGAAATTCAGCCTGGAAGCAAACATCACCTTGATTCCCAAAGTAGAGAATGACCCAACCGAAAAAGAGAACTATAGGCCAATCTCCCTAATGAACATAGATGTAAAACTCCTTAATATGATACTGGCAAATAGAATGCCCAAGATCATCAAGAAGATCATACACCCTGTCCAAGTGGGATTCAACCCAGGGATGCAGGGATGGTTCAACATATGCAAATCAAAAATTGTAATATACTGTATCAATAGAACCAAGGACAAAAACCATATGACTATCTCAATAGATGCAGAAAATGCATTTGAAAAAATCCAACATGCATTCATGATAAAAACCCTACAAACACTTGAAATAGATGGACTCACAACTCTGCCTCAATCTGATAAAAGCCATTTATGAAAAACCAACAGCCAATATCATACTAAATGGTCAAAAACTGAAATTCTTCACACTAAAATCAGGAAAAAGACAAGGATGTCCACTATCAAGACTCTTGTTCAATATAGTTTTGGAAACATTAGCCATGGCAATTAGACAAGAGAAAGAAATAAAAGGAATAAAGATAGGAAATGAAGAAGTCAAATTGTCATTATTTGCAGATGACATAATACTCTATATAGAAGACCCCAAGAACTCCACCAAAAGTCTTCTAGACTTAACAACCAAATTCAGTAGAGTAGCTGGATACAAGGTCACACACAAAAATCAATAGCTTTCCTCTGCAAGAACAATAGACTCACTGAGAGAGAAACAGGGCAAATAATTCTTTTCACAATAGCATCCAAAAAACTGAAATACTTAGGAATCAACCTAACAAAACAAATCAAAGACTTCTCTGAAAACTATAGCACTCTGCAAAGAGAGATTAAAGATGATATCAGAAAATAGAAAGACATCCCCTGCCCCTGGGTAGAAAGGATCAACATAGTGAAAATGGTCATACTTCCAAAGCTGCTATGTAGATTCAATGCAATCCCAATGGAAATCCCAGCAGCATACTTCATAGACCTCGAGAAATCAATCCAAAAATTCATTTGGAAGAAGAAGAGACCCAGAATAGCAAAAGCAATTCTAGGTAACAGAGACATGGCAGGCGGTATCACAATCCACAACTTGAAACTATACTACAAAGCTACAGTGATAAAAATAGCATGGTATTGGCAAAGAAACAGACCTGAGGACCAGTAGAACAGATTAGAAAATGCAGAAAAAACTCCACACACACTCAGCCACCTCATCTTTGAAAAAGGAGCCAAACACACTCAGTGGAGGAAAGATAGCCTCTTTAATAAATGGTGCTGGAGAAATTGGGCTTCCACTTGCCAAAGATTAAAACTAGACCTCTATCTTGCACCATGCACTAAACTAAAATCGAAATGGGTTAAGGATCTAAATATTAAAATAGAGTCACACAGAACATGCCGAGTGAGCCCAGTGCAGACAGGCAGGTCTGCCCACATCCTACCAAGATCCCCAGTCACATGGAAGAGGCGGAATCACCCCACTGCAGACAGGCAGCCACCTGGTTCCACACTACAAAGACGCAGAGGACACCAGACCACCAGACCAAGGTACTGAGTCCCACAGCTCCCGGCCCAGAGGTAGGGGCTTCTGAGCAGCCATCCCACTGCTCCTGGTCCGGAGGAAGGGGCTTCCCGGTCACCATCCCTCCCGCTGCTCCCAGCCCAGAGGAAAGGGCTTTTGGGCCATCTTCTGTCCTGCTGCTCCTGACCCAGAGGAAGAGGCTTCCAGGCCACCCTCCCTCCCACCACTTCTGGCCCAGAGGGAGGGGCTTCTGAGCCACCATCCCACTGCTCCTGGTCCAGAGGAAGGGGCTTCCCGGGCACCAACCCTCCTGATGCTCCCAGCCCACAGGAAAGGGCTTTTGGGTCACCATCCCTACTGCTGCTTCTGGTCCTTGTCCCACCTCTCCCAGCTCAGAGGAGGTAATGTGTGCAGGTGCTAACAGCCCCCCACCCCAGTCAAAATGAGAAAACATGTAAATAAGTCTCAAAACCAGACTTCAGGATCACCTACAGCAACCCCGAAGGGAAATGAGATGGAACCCTCTGATACTCAACCACCTGGACCCACTGAACTGGCAACAAAAGGGCATCTGGAAAAAATGAAATCAGAAATAACTTCTCAGATAACAGGAGAAATTGTGCCCCTAGTGCAAGACATGATTAATAAATCTAGAGAGGAGCTCAGGAACATGATGGAGTCCCAACATAGGAAACAAATGGAATCCATAAGACAGATGCAAATAGATTTCCAGGACATGAAAATCTCCACTGAAAGTCTACACAGCAGAATGAGCCAATGTGAGGACAGAATTTCAGATATAGAAGATAAGATTGCAATTAGTGACCAGGAAAAGAAAAAGTGCTTCAAAATTATAAGGGAACATGAGAAATCAATCCAGCAGCTGCTAGATGATGCAAAAAAGAATAACATAAGACTGATTGGGCTCAATGAAGAAACAGGAGAGAGTGCAGCTGACTTAAAAAAAAACTCTTCACAGAAATAATGGCAGAAAACTTCCCAAGCAGGGAAAAAGAGCTGGACATACAGAGAAGTGAGGCATATAGGACTCCAAATAGCCTTGATCAAAAAAAATCTACACATAGGCATATAATTGTTAAGATTGCAGAAACTCAACAGAAGAACAAAGTTCTCCAAGCACTCAGAGAAAAGAAACAAATCACATACAAAGGAAAGCCCATCAGAATCACAGCAGACTTCTCCACACAAACCATCAAGGCAAGAAGAGCTTGGAGTGACATATTCCAAGCCCTAAAAGAAAACAGCCTCCAACCCAGATTGATGTACCCTGAAAAACTATCTTTCAAAATGGATGGAGAAATAAGATACTTTCATGACAAAGAGCACCTTAGGAACTTCGTGAATACCAAACCAGCACTCCAAAGAATTTTACACAATAGCCTAGGAACAGACATTGAAGATCACAACCCCAGGAAGCAAAGCAGAATGAACCCATCTGGCATGACAAGAAATTAAATGTAAAGGGGGAGAACCCAACAAAAAGAAAAAGTCATGGCAATGACAAGTCAATATCTTTCAGTTATAACCACCAATGTTAATGGTGTCAATTCACTAATCAAAAGAAATAGACTGGCAGAATGGGTCAAGAAGCAAAATCCAACAATATGCTGCATACAAGAAACACACTTCATTCAAAAGGAAACTCATAGACTGAAAGCTAAAGGGTGGAAAAAGATACTGCATGTGACAGGAACCCGAAAAAAAGCAGGAGTAGCTATCGTCTTTGCAGAACAAGTAGATTTCAAACCAACACTGATTAAGAGACACAAAGAAGGACACTACATCCTTGTAAAGGGAAGAATCCAAGAGGAAGAGATGACAATCATAAATATCTATGCACCAAACACTACTGCACCCAACTATATAAAACAAATATTAACGGATATGAAAAGTCATATATGCCCTAATACAATTGTAGTGGGGGACCTCAACACCCCACTGTCACAAATAGATAGATCAACTAGACAAAAAATAAGTAATGAAACGCTGGCACTCCATCGAACTCTTGAACAAATGAACTCAACAGATGTTTACAGAGTCTTCCACCCCACAAAATCAGAATACACATTCTTCTCAGCTGCACATGGCTCATTCTCCAAAATAGACCACATACTCACACATAGAACATGTTTAAGTAAGTACAAAGGAATTGCAGTTATCCCCTGTATATTATCAGATCATAGTGCCATGAAATTGGAGATCCATAGCAAAAGAAACTCTAAATTTCATAAACACGTGGAAATTGAACAACACACTTCTGAATAACCAATGGGTCACAGAGGAAATTAAAGAAGAAATCAGAGAGTTCCTTCAATTAAATGACAATGACAATACAACATATCGGTATCTATGGGATACAATGAAAGCTGTCTTAAGAGGGAAATTCATAGCAGTGAATACACATATTAGAAAAACGGAATGAGCCCAATTAAACAACCTGATGCTGAACCTCAAGCTTCTAGAAAAAGAAGAGCAGGACAAACAGAAACCTCATACAAGGGAGGAAATTATAATGAGCAGAGCAGAAATCAGTGCAATGGAGACTAAGAGAATGATACAAAAAATTAATGAAGCCAAGAGTTAGCTCTTTGAAAGAATCAACAAAATTGACAAACCCCTAGCCAACCTTATCAGAAAAAGGAAAGAAAAGGCCCAAATCCATGCAATTAGGAATGAAAAGGGTGAAATTACAACAGACTCAGCAGAAACACAGAGGATCATCAATACCTACTTCCAGAACCTATATGCCAATAAGATGGGCAACATAGAAGAAATGGACAGATTCCTACATACATATGAATTACCAAAGTTGAATGAAGAAGACCTAAAAATTCTGAACAACCCAATATCAACCAATGAAATTGAAAATGTAATTAAAAACTTATCAAGTAAGAAAAGCCCAGGCCCTGATAGCTTCACTGCTGAATTCTATAAGATATTTAGAGAAGAACTACTGCCACTACTGTTTAAACTCTTCAAAGAAATTGAAAGGGAAGCAATACTCCCAAATTGATTCCTGGAAGCAAGCATTACGTTGATCCCCAAAGCAGAGAAAGACCCAACTGAAAAGGAGAACTATAGGCCAATCTCACTAATGAACATAGATGCAAAAATCCTTAATATGATAATGGCAAACAGAATGCAGAAGATCATCAAGAAGATCATACACCCTGATCAAGTGGGATTCATCCCAGGGATGCAGGGATGGTTCAATATAGGCAAATCAATTAATATAATACACTATATCAATAGAACCAAGGACAACAACCATATGATTATCTCCATAGATGCAGAAAAAGCATTTGACAAAATGCAACATGCATTTATGATAAAAGCCCTACAAAAAATTGGAATAGATGGTCTCTCCCTCAAACTGATAGAAGCCATCTATGAAAAACCAACAGCCAATATCATACTAAATGGTCAAAAACTGAAATCCTTCACACTCAAATCAGGAACAAGACAAGGATGTCCACTATCACCACTCTTGTTCAATATAGTTCTGGAAACAGCCACAGCAATTAGACAAGAGAAAGAAATAAAAGGAATAAAGATAGGTAATGAAGAAGTCAAATTGTCATTATTTGCAGATGACATGATACTCTATACAGAAGACCCCAAGAACTCCACCAAAAGTCTTCTAGACTTAATAACCAAATTCATTCAAGTAGCTGGTTACAAGGTCAACACACAAAAATCAATAGCTTTCCTCTACACCAATGACAGACTCACTGAAAGAGAAATAGGGCAAATAATTCCTTTCACAATAGCATCCAAAAAACTGAAAGACCTAGGAATCAACCTAAAGAAAGAAATCAAAGACCTCTTCTCTGAAAACTATGGCACTCTGAAAAGAGAGATTGAAGATGATATCAGAAAATGGACAGACATCCCCTGCTCCTGCGTAGGAAGGATTAATATAGTGAAAATGGCCATACTTCCAAAACTTCTATATAGATTTAATGCAATTCCAATTGAGATCCCAGCAGCATACTTCATAGACCTCGAGAGAAAAATCCAAAAATTCATTTGGAACAAGAAGAGACCCAGAATAGCAAAAGCAATTCTAGGTAACAGAGACATGGCAGGGGTATCACAATCCACAACCTGCAACTATACTACAGAGCTACTGTGATAAAAACAGCATGGTACTGGCAAAGAAACAGACTTGAGGACCAGTGGAACAGATTAGAAGATGCAGAAACAACACCAGACACACTCAGCCATCTCATCTTCGATAAAGGAGCCAAACACCCTCACTGGAGGAAAGATAGCCTCTTTAATAAGTGGTGCTGGAAAAATTGGGCTTCAACTTACCAAAGATTAAAACTATACCTGTATCTCTCACCATGCACTAACCTAAAATCAAAATGGATTAAAGATCTAAATATTAAAATAGAAACTCTGAACCAGTTGGAACAGAGGTTAGGTAGAACCCTTGAAGACATCAGTGTAGGAAAAGATTTTATGAACAAAACCTCAGTTGCCCGTGAACTAGCACAATCAACAAGTGGGATCTCTTCTTATTAAAAGGCTTCTGCACAGCAAGAGAAACCACCAGCAGTGTGAAGAGACAACCCACAATGTGGGAAAAAATCTTCACCTGCTCTTCCTCAGACAAAGGTCTACTATCTTGAATCTATATAGAACTTATAAAGATCAGACCTCCCAAATTTAAAGACCCAATCCAAAAATGGGCATCTGAAATGAACAGACATTTCTCAGACAAAGCAGTAGAAATAGCAAATAAATACATGAAAAAATGTTCAACATCCCTGGCCATTCGAGAGATGCAAATTAAAACAATGCTGAGATTCCACTTCACTCCAGAAAGAATGGATGCTATCATGAAATCAACCAATAACAAATGCTGTGGGTAAAGAGGAACCCTGGTCCATTGCTGGTGGGAGCGTAGACTGGTGCAAGCACTGTGGAAATCAGTATGGAGATACCTCAAAGAACTAGGACTGGAAGTCCCATTTGACCAAGCTATTACCCTGCTGGGTATCTTGGCCAAAGAATTAAAAGTATCATACCACAGTGATATATGTGCACCCATGTTCATAGCAGCACAATTTGTAATAGCTAAAACTTGGAAGCAGCCCAAATGCCCATCAACTGGAGACTGGATAAAGAAAATTTTGTTTTTTAATAAACCAGAGTACTACTCAGCCATCAAAAAGGAGAAATTAGAGACATTTATAGCTAAGTGGATGCACATTGAGTCAATACTCTTAAATGAAATAAAGAAGACACACCTGTGTAAATACTGAATAGTTTCTCTTGTGAGAAACTGAAAGTGTAAATAAGGAGTAAAAGTTATAATAGACAATGTGAAATAGGAAGAAAAAGGGCAAAGGGGAAGGAAGTGGGAGGGCTAGGGGAAAGGAAAGAAGGGAATGGAATTAATATGAGAAAATGAAAAAATGGAAACAATGTCTTTGTAAATGGGGAGGGGTAGAAGTGTTGAAGGGAGGGCAGGGGAAGAGGGAAAAATAAGAATCAAGACAGATTATGTACAGGTGCAAATTTCCAATGATGAATGCCTTTATATTGTGTATCTAAATTGTACCAATAAAATAAAAAAAAAAAGAAAAAGCAATTCTAGGCAATAAAGATGAGGTAAGGGGTATAAGAATTCCAAACTTCAAACTATACTACAAGCTACTCTGATAAAATCAGCACAGTACTATTTGGGCCTGGTGGTGCAAACCTGCAATCCCAGCACTCAGAAGGCTGAGAAAGGAGGATCACCACGAATTTTAGGCCAGTCTGGGCTGCATAGTGAGTTCAGGGCCAGCCTGAACTAGAAAGAGAGACCCTGCTTCAAAAAACAAAACAAAACAACAACAACAAAAAAATCCAGCACAGTACTGGCAAAAATTAGAGCTGAGTATCAGTGGAACTGATTAGAAGATGCAGAAAAAACTCCAGACATACTCCACCACCTCATCTTTGACAAAGGAGCCAAACACCCTTGCTGGAGGAAAGATAGCCTCTTTAACAAATGCTGCTGAAAAAAGTTGGTTTGAACTTGCCAGAGATTAAAATTAGACTTTTATCTCTCAACATGCACTAAATATTAAAACAGAAACACTAAACCAACTGGAAGATAGGTTAGGTAGAACTGTTGAAAACATTGGTGTAGGAAAAGATTTCATGAACAACAACTCAGTTGCACGTGAACTAGCACAAAGTATCAACAACTGGAATCTCATCTTATTAAAAAGCTTCTGCACAACAAGAGAAACCACCAACAGAGTGAAGAAACAACCCCCAATGTGGGAAAAAATTTTTACCATCTATTCCTCAGACTAAGGTCTACTATTTAGAATATATAAAACACTTAAAAAAAATCAGACCTCCCAAATTAAAGATCCAATCCAAAAATGGGCACCTAAAATGAACAGGCACTTCTCAGATAAAGAAGTAGAAACAGCCAATATACATACGAAAAAATGTTCAACATCACTGGTCATTCGAGAGATGCAGATGAAAACAACACTGAGATTCCACCTCACCCCAGAAAGAATGGCTGCTATCAAGAAATCAACCAATAACAAATGCTGGCGGGGTCGTGGGGAAAAAGGAACCTTTCTCCACTGTTGGTGGCAGTACAGACTGGTGTAACCACTGTGGAAATCAGTATGGAGATACCTCAGAAAACTAGGATTAGAGGTCCCATTTGTCTCTGCTATTCCCTTGCTGGGCATCTTCCCCAAAGAATTAAAAGAATCATACCACGGTGATATATGTGCACCCATGTTCATAGCAGTACCATTTGAAATATTTAAAACTTGGAAACAGCCTAGTTGCCAAACAACTGGTGATTGGATAAAGAAAATGTGGTTTTCTTATAAAATGGAGAAACTAGAGAAACTAGAGGCATAGCTAAATAGATGCACATGAGGCCATACTCTTAAGTGAAATAAATAGGACACACATATATAAATACTGAATAGTTTCTCTGGTGTGAGCAACAGAAAGTGTAAATAAGCATCAAAATGTATAATAGATAATATGAAATAGGATGATATGGCCCAAAGGGGAAGGGGAATTGGGAAGGGTAGGGGAAGGGAAAAGAATAAATATGAGAAAAGGAAAAACATAAAATTTTGTAAATAGGGAAGAGTAGAGGGGTGGAAGGGAGGGCAGGGGAATGGAGAAATAAATAACCAAGATATATCATGTAAAGGTTCAAATTCCCAATGATAAATGTCACCATATTGTATACCAAAAATGTTCCAATAAACTTAATGAATTAAAAAAAAGAATGTCTTAGACAGACACAACAAAGCCAACAAAGCCAAAAATCCAAACAGAATAAATTCAAGCAAGGCTAATTGATAAACCAAAAAAGAAAAGAAACATTAAAGAGTCATTAACAGAAAGAAAAGTACATTGATAGGAATAAGTCAACAGCTTTCAGTAGTTGCTATCATTTTTTTTGGTTTTGTTTTTGAGACAGAGTCTTGCAATGTAGTTAAGGTTGGCCTTGAATTCAGTATGTAGTCCAGGCTTCCCTTCAAATTGCAGTGATATTTCTGCCTCAGCCTCCCAAGGGCTAGGTTTATAGGCATGCACCACCACATCTGGCTTAACTGTCAATGTGAATGGCCTCAACTTGACTCAAAAGACAGATTGGCAGACTAGATGAAAAAGCAGATTCCAACAATCTATTGGATTCAAGAAATTCATTAATCAAAAAATATGTTCATAGTCTATAACTCAAAGGACAGAAAACAATATTTCATGCACCAGGAACCTGAAAACAAGCAGAGGAGTAGCAATTTAACTGTCAGACAAAGTAAACTTCAAGCTAAAACTCATCAGAGGAAACAAAGTAGGTCACTACATATTAGTTAAGGAAAACTCCAACAAGAAGAAATAATATTCGTAAATACATGCACAGAATAATGGAGCACCTAGCTGCATAAAACAAATACTGTTGGACATAAAAGATCAAATAAGCACTAATAGAATCATAGTGGGTTACCTCAATACCTTACTTTTGTAAAGACAGATTAAATGAAAAACCATAGAGAAATATCAGAGCTGAACCACACTCTTGAAATTATGAATTTCATTAATATTTACAGAGTGCTCTACCTTACTGAGATAGCAGCACATGAAACTTTCTCAAAAATAGATCACATACTAGTCCACAAACCCTGCTTAAATAAATATGAAAGAATTGAAATTACTCCATGTTTGCTATCAGACCATTATACAATTAAACTAGAAATCAATCACAAAAGAAACCATAGAAATTATGGGAACACCTCTAAACTTAATAACAAACTACTGAACAGCCAATGGGTCACAGAAGAAATCAAAGAAGAAATTAAGCATTTCTGGAATCAAATGACAGTGGTGGTACAACATGCAGAACCTATGGGACACAATGAAAACTGTACTAATAGAGAAGCTTACTGCAATCATTGTACATATTAGAAAAACAGATACAGCTCAAATAAATAATCTTATGAGGAACCACAAGATACTAAAAAAAATTCAAACTACCCCCAAATTAAGGGAAATCATAAATATCAGAACAGAAATAACTTTGGGACAAAAACAATATAAAGAATCAACAAATTGAAGAGCTGGTTCTTTGAAAGAATAAAAAAAATAGATAAAACCTTAGTCAAACTTACCAGAAAAAGAGAGAAAAGACTCATATCCATGCAATAAAAAATGAAAAATGTGAAATCACGACACCATTGAAATCCAGTATATAGAAACTACTATGAAAAACTGTACTCCAACAAATTAAAAAATCTTGAAGAAATGGACACATTCTAGACTCATACAAATTATTGAAACTAAACCAAGAAGGAATACAAATTTGAATAATGCAATAACAAGCAAGGAAATTGAGACAGTAATAAAAAGACTACCAACTAAAAAAAGCCCAGGATGGATGGATTCACTGCTGAATTGTATAAAAACTTTAAGGATGTTATAACACCAATACTCCTCAAATTCACTGAAATTGAAAGGGGTAGGGTTTCCAAAATAATTTCTGGAAAACAACACCACTCTGATCCCCAAACCTGAAAAAGACCCAACTAAAAAAGAGAATTACAGGCCAATCTTCTTAATGAATGTAAATCCAAAAGTCCTCAATGATATATTTGCAAATGGACTTACAGCTCATCATCAAAAGGATCAGACATCATGAACAAGTAGGTTTCATCTTACAGTTGCAAGTATGGTTCAACATATGCAAATCAATAAATGTAGTACATCACATAAACAGAATCAGACAAAAACTACATAATCATATCAGTAGATGTATAAAAAGCTTTTGACAAAATCCAATACCCTTTCATGATAGCAACCATTAAGAAACTAAATATAGAAGGATCTTGCCTAAATTGTATAGGACCCCTTTATGACAAACTAACAGACAACATCATATTCAATGGGGAAAAAGTGAAAAATTTCCCCTTAAAATCAAGACACCACAAGGATAGTCATTATCACCACTTCCATTAACCATATTACTTGAAACATTAGGGAGAACCATCAAGCAAGAAAAAGAAATAAAAGAAATATGTATAGGAAAGGAAGAAGTCAACTTATCATTATTTGCTGGTGATATGATCCTCTACATAGATGACTCAATGAATTCCACCAAAAAACTATTAGAATCAATAACCAATTTCAACAATATGGCAGATACAAAATCAACACACAAAAATCAATATCACTTGAGAATACCAATAATGATCCCAATGAAAATAGTTAGGAAAACAATACCATTCTCAATACTATGAAGAAAAATTAAATACTTAGGAATCAACCTGATCAAGGAAATGAAAGACCTCTACAATGAAACTACAATGAAAAAGGAAATTGAAGAGGCCATCAGAAAATGGAAAGATGTCCCCTGTTCCTGGATAGGCAGAACCAATATTGTCAAAATGGCCACATTCCCCAAACTGATAAGTAGATTCCATGCAATCAGTAAACAATATCGACAATATTCCTCAAAGAACTAGAGAAAGCAATCTTAAAATTCACATGAAACCAGAAGAAACCCAGAATAGTGAAAGCAATCCTGGGCAACAAGAGCAAAGCAGGAGGCACTACAGTAACTGAGTTCAAGTTATACTACAAAGCGACAGTGTTAAAAATGACATAGTATTGGAACAAAACAGACACGTGGATCAGTGGAAGAGAACAGAGGATGCAGAAAAAATCCAGACACATTCTGCTATTTGAACTTCAACAAAGGGTCCTAAAACATACTTTGGAAGAAAGATAGCCTCTTTAACAAATGATCCTGGGAAAACTGGTTATTTATATGCAAAAGATTAAAGCTAGACCCATATCTTTCATTATGTAATAAACTGAAATCAAAATGGATCAAAGATCTAAACATTAAAATAGAACCAATGAACCTACTGGAAGATAGAGTAGGTAAAACTTGAAGTCAAAAGTTGAGGCAATGACTTTCTAAACAGAACCCCAGTTGCACAAGAAATAGCACCAAGAATCAAATGGGGTTATATCAAACTAAATTTCACAGCAAAAAACAAAAAACAAAAAAATAACCAACAGAGTGAAGCCAGGAGATGACATTTAAGATGAAGATAAGGATTGAAGCTCCCCTGAAGAAAGAAAGCAGCCAAAGATCCTTCAAAGACAAACCACCAAAACTATTCTGAAGAAAAGCAGCCTTTCAAGAAAGATCAGCTGAAATCCTTCCCTCTTGTTTTCCTTTTTTTTCTTAAATTCTTTTATTAGTACATATTAGGTATATAATATGTTGACATTTATCATTGGGTACTTGTACCTGTACATGATGTATCTTGGTTCTTATATTTTCCCCATTACCTGTGCATCCTTCACACCCTCCACCCTTCCCTATTTACATAGACTTCATTTCCATTTTTTTTCTTTTCTCATAATTTTTCCTTTCCATCCTTTCCTTTCCCCTTCCCCTCCCACCACCCCTACCCCTTTGAACTTTTCTTCTTATTTCAAATTATAAATTACTCATTTTAATCATTTTAACCCCTATTTACACTTTCAGTTTCTCACACCAGAGAAACTATTTGGTATTTACACATGTGTCCTATTTATTTCACTTAAGAGTATGGCCACAATATACATTCATTTAGCTATAAATGTCTCTAGTTTCGCATCCTTTATGGCTGAGCAGTACTCCATTTAACAAAAAAACACATCTTTTTTATCCAGTTTCGAGATGATGGGCACTTGGGCTGCTTCCAAGCTTTAACAATTACAAACTGTGCCGCTATAAACATGAGAGCACATATATCGCTGTGGTATGATTCTTTTAATTCTATTGGGAAGATACCCAGCAGGGGAAGAGCTGGGTCAAATGGGACCTTTGGCCCTAGTTCTTTGAGGTATCTCCATACTGACTTCCACAGTGGTTGCACCAGTCTGCACTCCCACCAACAATGGAGAAGGGTTCCTTTCTCCCCATACCACCGCCAGCATTTGTTTTGATTGATTTCTTGATAGCAGCCATTCTTTCTGGGGTGACGTGGAATCTCAGTGTTGTTTTCATCTGCATCTCTCGAATGACCAGTGATACTGAACATTTTTTCACATATTTATTTGCTGCTATTACTTCTTTATCTGAGAAATGTCTGTTCATTTCAGATGCCCATTTTTGAACTGGGTATTTGAATTTGAGGGGGTCTGATTTTTTTCAGTTCTTTATATATTCTAGATAGTAGTCCTTTGTCTGAAGTACAGATGCTAAAAAATATTTCCCACATTGTAGGTTGTCTCTTTTTTTTGTATTAAATTCTTTTATTGGTACATTGTAGGTACACAACACAATTACATTTCTCATTGGGAATTGTACCTTTATATAATGCATCTTGGTTCTTATTTTTTCCCCATTCCTAGCCCTCCCTTCACACCCTCCATCCTTCCCTATTTACAAACACTTTATTTCCATTTTTTGCATTTCTCATCATTTTTTCCGTTCCCTTCTTTCCTTTCCCCTGCCCTTCCCACTACCCCTACCCCTTTGGACCTTTTCTTCCTATTTTGCATTATCGATTATTCATTCTAATCATTGGTACATTTTAGGTATACAATATAATGACATTCATCATTGGAAATTTGCACCTTTACATAGTCTCTCTTGGTTCTTATTTTTCACCATTGCCCAGCCCTCCCTTCAACCCCTCCATTCCTCCCTATCTACAAAGATTTTGTTCCTATTTTTCCATTTTCTTATATTAATCCCCTTCCCTTCTATCCATTCCCCTAGCCCTCCCACTTCCTTCCCCTTTGCCCCTTTTCTTCCTATTTCACATGACCTATTATACATTTAGTCCTTATTTACACTTTCAGTTTCTCACACCAGAGAAACTATTTGGTATTTACACATCTGTGTCCTATTTATTTCACTTAAGAGTATGGCCTCAATGTGCATCCACTTAGCTATAAATGTCTCTAATTTCTCAATTTTTATGGCTGAGTAGTACTCCATTTTATAAAAAAACCACATTTTCTTTATCCAGTCTCCAGTTGATGGGCATTTGGGCTATTTCCAAGTTTTAGCTATTACAAACTGAGCTGCTATGAACATGGATGCACATATATCACTGTGGTATGATTCTTTTAATTCTTTGGGGAAGATCCCCAGCAGGAAAATAGTGGGGTCAAATGGGACTTCCAGTCCTAGTTCTTTGAGGTATCTCCATACTGATTTCCACAGTGCTTGCACCAGTCTACACTCCCACCAGCAGTGGAGCAGGGTTCCTCTTTCCCCACAACCGCACCAGCATTTGTTATTGGTTGATTTCATGATAGCAGCCATTCTTTCTGGAGTGAAGTGGAACCTCAGCATTGTTTTCATTTGCATCTCTCGAATGACCAGTGATGTTGAACATTTTTTCATGTATTTATTTGCTATTTCTACTTCTTTGTCTGAGAAATGTCTGTTCATTTCAGATGCCCATTTTTGGATTGGGTCTTCAAATTTGGGAGGTGTGATCTTTTTAAGTTCTTTATAGATTCGAGATAGTAGACCTTTGTCTGAGGAAGAGCAGTTGATGATTTTTCCCACATTGTGGGTTGTCTCTTCACACTGCTGGTGGTTTCTCTTGCTGTGCAGAAGCTTTTTAATAAGAAGACATCCCATTTGTTGATGGTTTGTGCTAGTTCACAGGCAACTGAGGTTTTGTTCATAAAATCTTTTCCTACACTGATGTCTTCAAGGGTTCTACCTAACCTCTGTTCCAACTGGTTCAGAGTTTCTATTTTAATATTTAGATCTTTAATCCATTTTGATTTTAGTTTAGTGCATGGTGAGAGATATAGACCTAGTTTTAATCTTTGGCAAGTTGAAGCCCAATTTCTCCAGCACCATTTATTAAAGAGGCTATCTTTCCTCCAGTGAGGGTGTTTGTCGAAGATGAGATGGCTGAGTGTGTCTGGCGTTGTTTCTGCATCTTCTAATCTGTTCCACTGGTCCTCAAGTCTGTTTCTTTGCCAGTACCATGCTGTTTTTATCACAGTAGCTTTGTAGTATAGTTTCAGGTTGTGGATTGTGATATCCCTGCCATGTCTCTGTTACCTAGAATTGCTTTTGCTATTCTGGGTCTCTTCTTGTTCCAAATGAATTTTTGGATTTTTTTCTCAAGGTCTATGAAGTATGCTGCTGGGATCTCAATTGGAATTGCATTAAATCTGTATGGCAGTTTTGGAAGTATGGCCATTTTCACTATATTAATCCTTCCTACCCAGGAGCAAGGGATGTCTGTCCATTTTCTGATATCATCTTCAATCTCTCTTTTCAGAGTGCCATAGTTTTCAGAGAAGAGGTCTTTGATTTCTTTCTTTAGGGTGATTCCTAGGTATTTCAGTTTTTTGGATGCTATTATGAAAGGAATTATTTGCCCTATTTTCTTTCAGTGAGTCTGTCATTGGTGTAGAGGAAAGCTATTGATTTTTGTGTGTTGACCTTGTAACCAGCTACTTGACTGAATTTGGTTATTAAGTCTAGAAGACTTTTGGTGGAGTTCTTGGGGTCTTCTATATAGAGTATCATGTCATCTGCAAATAATGACAATTTGACTTCTTCATTACCTATCTTTATTCCTTTTATTTCTTTCTCTTGTCTAATTGCTATGGCTAATGTTTCCAGAACTATATTGAACAAGAGTGGTGATAGTGGACATCTTTGTCTTGTTCCTGATTTGAGTGTGAAGGATTTCAGTTTTTGACCATTTAGTATGATATTGGCTGTTGGTTTTTCATAGATGGCTTCTATCAGTTTGAGGGAGAGACCATCTATTCCAAATTTTTGTAGGGTTTTTATCATAAATGCATGTTGGATTTTGTCAAATGCTTTTTCTGCATCTATGGAGATAATCATATGGTTTTTGTCCTTGGCTCTATTGATATAGTGTATTACACTAATTGATTTTTATATATTGAACCATCCCTGCATCCCTGGGATGAATCCCACTTGATCAGGGTGTATGATCTTCTTGATGATCTGCATTCTGTTTGCCATTATCTTATTAAGGATTTTTGCATCTATGTTCATTAGTGAGATTGGCCTATAGGTCTCTTTTTCAGTTGGGTCTTTCTCTGCTTTGGGGATAAAGGTGATACTTGCTTCCAGGAATGAATTAGGGAGTATTGCTTCCCTTTCAATTTCTTTGAAAAGTTTAAACAGTAGTGGCAGCAGTTCCTCTCTAAATGTCTTGTAGAATTCAGCAGTGAAGCCATCAGGGCCCGGGCTTTTCTTAGTTGATAAATTTTTAATTACATTTTCAATTTCATTGGTTGATATTGGCTTGTTCAGAATTTTTAGGTCTTCTTTGTTGAACTTTGGTAATTCATATGTATGTAGGAATCTGTCCATTTCTTCTGTGTTGTCCATCTTATTGGTATATAGGTTCTGGAAGTAGGTATTAATGATCCTCTGGGTTTCTGCTGGGTCTGTTATAATTTCACCCTTTTCATTCCTAATTGCATGGATTTGGGCCTTTTCTTTCCTTTTTCTGACAAGGTTGGCTAAAGGTTTATCAATTTTGTTGATTCTTTCGAAGAACCAACCCTTGGCTTCATTGATTTTTTGTATGGTTCTCTTAGTCTTCATTGCATTGATTTCTCCTCTGATCTTTATAATTTCCTCCCTTGTATGAGCTTTGGGGTTGCCCTGCTCTTCTTTTTCTAGAAGCTTGAGGTTCAGCATCAGGTTGTTTGATTGGGCTCATTCTGTTTTCCTAATATGCGTATTCACTGCTATGAATTTCCCTCATAAGACTGCTTTTATTGTTTCCCATAAATTCTGATATTTTCTATTGTCGTTGTCATTTAATTGAAGGAACTGTCTGATTTCTTCTTTAATTTCCTCTGTGACCCATTGGTTATTCAGAAGTGTGTTGTTCAATTTCCACGTGTTTATGAAATTTAGAGTTTCTTTTGCTATGGATCTCCAATTTCATGGCACTATTGTCTGATAATATACAGGGGATAACTGCAATTCCTTTGCACTTACTTAAACATGTTCTATGTGTGAGTATATGGTCTATTTTGGAGAATGACCCATGTGCAGCTGAGAAGAATGTGTATTCTGATTTTGTGGGGTGGAAGACTCTGTAAACATCTGTTGAGTTCATTTGTTCAAGAGTTCGATGGAGTGCCAGCGTTTCATTACTTATTTTTTGTCTAGTTGATCTATCTATTTGTGACAGTGGGGTGTTGAGGTTCCCCACTACAATTGTATTAGGGCATATATGACTTTTCATATCCGTTAATATTTGTTTTATATAGTTGGGTGCACTAGTGTTTGGTGCATAGATATTTATGATTGTTATCTCTTCCTCTTGGATTCTTCCCTTTACAAGGATGTAGTGTCCTTCTTCATCTCTCTTAATCAGTGTTGGCTTGAAATCTACTTGATCTGCAAAGACGATAGCTACTCCTGCTTTTTTTCGGGTTCCTGTCACATGCAGTATCTTTTTCTACCCTTTAACTTTCAGTCTATGAGTTTCCTTTTGAATGAAGTGTGTTTCTTGTATGCAGCATATTGTTGGATTTTGCTTCTTGACCCATTCTGCCAGTCTATTTCTTTTGATTGGTGAATTGAGACCATTAACATTGATGGTTATAACTGAAAGATATTGACTTGTCATTGCCATGACTTTTTCTTTTTGTTGGGTTCTCCCCCTTTACATTTAATTTCTTGTCATGCCAGATGGGTTCATTCTGCTTTGCTTCCTGGGGTTGTGATCCTCAATGTCTGTTCCTAGGCTATTGTGTAAAATTCTTTGGAGTGCTGGTTTGGTATTCACGAAGTTCCTAAGGTGCTCTTTGTCATGAAAGTATCTTATTTCTCCATCCATTTTGAAAGATAGTTTTTCAGGGTACATCAATCTGGGTTGGAGGCTGTTTTCTTTTAGGGCTTGGAATATGTCACTCCAAGCTCTTCTTGCCTTGATGGTTTGTGTGGAGAAGTCTGCTGTGATTCTAATGGGCTTTCCTTTGTATGTGATTTGTTTCTTTTCTCTGAGTGCTTGGAGAACTTTGTTCTTCTGTTGAGTTTCTGCAATCTTAACAATTATATGCCTATGTGTAGATTTTTTTTGATCAAGGCTATTTGGAGTCCTATATGCCTCACTTATCTGTATGTCAAGCTCTTTTCCCCTGCTTGGGAAGTTTTCTGCCATTATTTCTGTGAAGAGTTTTTTTTTTTAAGTCAGCTGCACTCTCTCCTGTTTCTTCATTGAGCCCAATCAGTCTTATGTTATTCTTTTTTGCATCATCTAGCAGCTGCTGGATTGATTTCTCATGTTCCCTTATACTTTGGAAGCACTTTTTCTTTTCCTGGTCACTAATTGCAATCTTATCTTCTATATCTGAAATTCTGTCCTCACATTGGCTCATTCTGCTGTGTAGACTTTCAGTGGAGTTTTTCATGTCCTGGAAATCTATTTGCATCTGGTTTATGGGTTCCATTTGTTTCTCATGTTGTGATTCCATCATGTTCCTGAGCTCCTCTCTAGATTTATTAATCATGTCTTGCACTAGGGGCCCAATCTCTCCTGTTATCTGAGAAATTATTCCTGATTTCATTTTTTCCAGATCCCCTTTTGTTGCCAGTTCAGTGGGTCCAGGTGGTTGAGTATCAGAGTGCTCCATCTCATTTCCCTTTGGGGTTGCTGTAGGTGATCTGGAAGTCTGGTTTTGAGACTTATTTACGTGTTTTCTCATTTCGACTGGGGTGGGGGGCTGTTAGCACCTGCACGAATTACTTCCTGTGAGCTGGGAGAGGTGGGATAGGGGCCGGGAGCAGCAGTAGGGATGGTGACCCAAAAGCCCTTACCTGTGGTCTGGCAGCAGCCGGAGGGATGGTGGCCAGTAAACCCCTTCCTCTGGACCAGAAGCAGTGGGATGGTGGCTCAGAAGCCCCTTCCTCTGGGCCAGGAGCAGTGGGGCAGGAGGTGGCCCAAAAGCCCCTTCCTCTGGGCCAGGAGCAGTGGGGCAGGAGGTGGCCCAAAAGCCCTTTCCTCTGGGCTGAGAGCAGCGGGAGTGATGGTGACCGGGAAGCCCCTTCCTCTGGACCAGGAGCAGTGGGACAATGGCTCAGAAGCCCCTACCTCTGGGCCGGGAACTGTGGGACTCAGTACCTTGGTCTGGTGGTCTGGTGTCCTCTGTGTCTTTGTAGTGTGGAATGAGGTGGCTGCCTGTCTGCAGCGTGGTGATTCGGTGTCTTCTGTGTGACTCAGGACCTCGTTAGGGCGTGCACAGACCTGCCTGTCTGCAGTAGGCTGATTCAGCATGTTCTGTGTGACTCAGGACCTCGGTAGGGCATTGTAGGTTGTCTCTTAGCTCCATTGGTGGTTTCTCCTGCAGTGCAGAAGCTTTTTAATAAGATGAGATCCCAGTTGCTGATTCTTTCTGCTAGTTCCCATGCTTCTGAGGTTGTGTTCATAAAGTCTTTTCCTATGCCAATGTCTTCAAGAGTTCTACCTCTTATCTTCCAGCAAGTTTAGTGTTTCTGTCTTAATATTTAGATCTTTAATACACTTTGATCTTAGTTTAGTGCATGGTGATAGGTATGGGTCTAGTTTTAATCTTTGGCAGGTTGAAATCCAGTTTTTCTAACACCATTTATTACATAGGCTATCTTTCCTCCAGTGATGGTAGTTGGCTCCTTTGTCAAAGATGAGGTGGCTGAGTATGTCTGGAGTTATTTCTGCATCTTCTAATCTATTCCACTGATCCTTGGGTCTGTTTCTTTGCCAGTACCATGCTGTTTTTTTGTTTTTTGTTTTTTGTTTTTTTTGGTACTGGGGTTTGAACTAGGGTCATTGCGCTTGCGCAGTAGGCAGCGGAAACCACTGAGTTAAATCCCTGGCCCCTATGCTGTTTTTATCACAGTAGCTTTGTAGTATAGGTTCAATTTGGGGGTTGTGATACCCACTGACATGTCTCTGTTGCCTAGAACTGATTTTGCTATTCCAAGTCTCTTCTGATTCCAAATGAATTTTTGGATTGTTTTCTCTAGTTATGTGAAATATATTGTTGGAATTTCAATTGTCATTCCATTAAATCTATTTAGTAGTTTTGGAAGTATGGATATTTTCACTATATTGGTTCTTCCTACCAAGGAACAAGGGATGTCTTTCCATTTTCCTATATCCTCCTCGATATTCTTTTTCAGAGTGCTATAGTTTTCAGTGTAGAGGTCTTTTGCTTCCTTTTTTAGATTGATTCCTAGATATTTCATTTTTTGGATGCTATTGTAAAAGGAATTGTTTCCCTAATTTCTCTCTCAGTGAGTCTTTTATTTGTGAATAACAAGGCTATTGTTTTTTGAGTGTTGACCTTGTATCCAGCTACTCTACTGAATTTGCAATTATGTCTAGAAGTATTTTGGTCGTGTGTTTTGGGTCTTCTATGTAAAGTATCATATCATCAGCAAATAGTGACAGTTTCACTTCTTCCTTTTCTATCTTTATTCCATTTATTTCTTTCTCTTTTCTAATTTCTGTGGCTAATGTTTCCAGAACTATGTTGAACAGGAGTGGTGATAGTGGGCATCCTTGTCTTGTTCCTGATTTTAGTGTGAAAGTTTTCAGTTTTTGACCATTTAGTATGATGTTGGCTGTTGGTTTTTCATAGATAGCCTTAATCAGGTTGAGATAAAGACTTTCTATTCCAAATTTCTGAAGTGTTTTTATCATGAATGGGTGTTGGATTTTGTCAAGTGCCTTTTCTGCATCTGTTGAGATGATCATATGGTTTTTGTCCTTGACTCTGTTAATATAGTGTATTACATTTATTGATTTATGTATGTTGAACTCTCCTTGCATCCCTGGGATAAATCCAACTTGGTCAGGGTGTATGACCTTCTTGATGACCCTATGTATTTTGTTTGCCAATATCTTATTGATGATTTTTGGGTCTATGTTCATTAGAGAGATTGGTCTGTAGTTCTCTTTTTTGGTTGGGTCTTTCCCTGGTTTTGGAATTAAAGTAACACTTGCTTCCAGGAATGAATTTGGAAGTATTGCTTCCCTCTCAATTTCCTTGATGAGTTTAAAGAGGAATGTTGATAGTTCTTTAAATGTCTTGTAGATTTCAGCAGTGAAACCATTATGACCTGGGCTATTCTTTGTTGCTAAATTTTTTATTACATTTTCAATTTCACTCATTGTTATTGGGGTGTTTAGAATTTCTATTTTTTCTTCATTTAACTTTGGCAATTCATATGTATCTAGGAATCTGTCCATTTCTTCTGTGTTGTCCATTTTATTAGAGTATAGATTCTCGAAGGATCTGTTGGGTCTATTGTTGACTTCACCTTTTTCGTTCTTAATTGCATGGTTTACAGTCTTTTCTTTCCTTTTTTTGATAAGGTTGGCTAAAGGTTTGTCAATTTTATTTATTCTTTCAAAAAACCAACTCTTTGATTCATTGATTTTTTTTGTATCGTTTTCTTAGTCTCCACTTCATTGATTTCTGCTTTGATCTTTATAATTTGCTCTCTTGTAGGAGCTTTGAGTTTGTTATGCTCTTCTTTTTCTAGGAGTTTGAGTTTCTGCATTAGGTTATTTATTTGAGTTCTGTTTTCCTAATTTGTGCATTCAGTGCTATGAATTTCCCATGTAGAACTGCTTTCATTATGTCCCATATATTCCTGTATGTTGTATTGGCATTATCATTTACTTGTAGAAACTGTCTAATTTCTTCTTTAATTTCCTCTGGTTGTTCAGGAGGGTTTTATTCAGTTTCCATGTGTTTGTGGGGGTTTTGCAGTTTCTTATGTTATTGATCTCCAATTTTCTTGCACTATGGTCTGATGATATACAGGGGGTAACTTCAATTCTTTTACATTTACTTAGACATGTCCTATGAGCTAGCATGTGGTCTATTTTGGAGAATGACCCATGTGCAGCTGAAAAGAATGTGTATTCTGATTTTGTGGGGTGGAACACTCTGTAAACATCCATTAAGTCCATTTGTTCAATCACTTCATTCAGTTCTTGAATTTTCTTGTTGACTTTTTGTCTAGATGATCTGTCTATTTGTGATAGTGGGGTATTGAGGTCCCCCACTACCATTGTATTATTGCTTATTTGGCTTTTCATGTCCATTAATATTTGTTTCATATAGTTGGGGGCATTCATATTTGGTGCATATATATTTATGATTGTCATCTCTTCCTCTTGGATTGTTCCCTTCACAAGAATGTAGTAACCATCTTTGTCTCTCTTAATTAGTTTTGCTTTGAAATCTACTTTGTCTGCAAATAAGATTGCTACCCCTGCTTTCTTCTGGGTTCCTGTGGTATGGAGAACTGTTTTCCATCCTTTTACTTTCAGTCTATAAATTTCTTTTTGAGTTAGGTGTGTTTCTTATTCACACCATATTGTTGGATTTTGCTTCTTAATCCATTCTGCCAGTCTATTTCCTTTGATTGGTGAATTGAGGCCATTAACATTGATGGCTATAATTGATAGCTATTGACTTATCCTTGTCTTGATGTTCTACTTTTGTTGGCTCTTTTATTTCTTATTTACCCCCCTTTCCCCTTAGTGTCTTACCTTGCCTGGTGGCTTCCCTCTGTTGGGCCTCCTGGAGTTGTGACCTTCATTGTCTTTATCTAGGATATTGTTTAGAATTGTTTGGAGTGCTGGTTTGGTGATCATGAAATTTCTCAGGTGTTCTTTGTTGTGGAAGTATCTAATTTCCCCATTGATTTTGAAAGATAATTTTGCAGGGTACAGCAGTCTAGGTTGGAAGTTATTTTCTTTTAGAGCTTGAAATACTTCACTCCAAGCTCTCCTTGCCTTGAGGTTTTATGTTGAGAATTCTGCTGTGATTGTGATGGGCTTTCCTTTGTAGGTGATTTGATTCTTTACTCTAACTGCTTGTAGGATTTTGTTTTTCTTTTGGGTTTCTGTGATCTTGACTATTATATGTCTAGGTGTAGATTTTTTTGATCATGTCTAGTTGGAGTTCTATATGCCTCACTTATCTGTATGTGCAATTCTCTGACTCTATCTGGGAAGTTTTCAACTATTACTTCTATGAACTTTTTTTTATGTCAATTATACTTTCTCCTGGTTTTTTTTTTTTTTTGTACTCCTATCAGTCTTATGTTATTCTTCTTTGCATCATCTATCAGCTGCTGGATTGATTTCTTGTGGACCCTTACTATTTTTAAGAAATCTCTGTTTTCATGGTCCTTAACCACAATCCTGTCTTCTATATCTGATATTCTATCTTCACATTCCCTTAATCTGCTGTGCATGCTTTCAATGGAGTTTTTAATCTCCTGAATATCTGTTTGAATCTGTTTCATGTTTTCCATTTCTTTCTTATGCTGGGCATTCATGGCTTCCAGCATGTTTCTGAGCTCATCTATTTTTTTATCTGTTTCTCTTCTAGAGCCTCTAATCATGTCTTTCACTCTGCTCACCATCTCTGTAGTTATCCAGGAGATTATTTCTACTTTGAATTTTTCTAGAGCCTCATTTATCTGTTTTGTTACTTCCTATGCTATCAGTTCAGGGTGTCCAGGTGGTTGATTATCAGACTTTTCCACCTTGTTTCCCCCAGAATTTACCCTTGTTGGGGTAGAAGTCTGAGTTTGTGCCTTGCTTAAATGTCTTCTCATTTTTGTTTTTGGTACTGTCCTTCATTTAATTCCTGGGTTGATTCTTTGAAATTGCTTATTGTAAGTATCTTTGTTGCTTATAAATTAGAATCCTTATGGAATGATTGCTTCTCAGATGTGTCTTTCAGATATAGGTGGTATTTAGGTTTTGAGTCTCTAATGACTCTGAGGTATCTCATTTTCATTATACCAGGAAGGCCAACTGATTAGATCAATCACAACACCTTTGCCCAAGTGATACAATCAGCAACACCATAGCATCAAGCACTGCTTAGAAAATTACAATTTGTGGTAGTTATTAATCTATTACCTTTAACTGTGTGAATTAGATAAAAATGGAGGACCAGCCCAACATGTGTTTATAGGAAATATACTCTTCAATATAGCAACTTTACCTTTCAGGATGGGGAGATAGAAGGAGTTGGGGAGGGAGGAATAGATCTGTAGAAGGATAGGGAAAAGTTAGCAGTGAGGCCAGGGGATACAGGATGATCATAGAAACTTAGAAGCTTTTGAAGAGAAGAGGAAAATTCAGATTGAAAGAACAAAGATGAGAAGAGAATAAACTAACAGCAATAGGGAGGCTAGAAACTGTAATTATTTTCCTTTAAAACTAATGACAATTGAGAGAAGGAAAAAGAGAAGTAAAGAAAAATAAAGAAGAAATCTGAATTATGGACAGAACAGGAACAAAAACAGAGATGAAGAACAATGTGGGATAGAAAGAGAATGAGTGAGAGAGAGAAAGGAAGGAAAAGAAGGAAAAAAGAAAAGGAAAATAAAAATTTGAAGAGCAGAAAAAGAAAAAAATAAAAAGTAAAAATTAAAAATAAGAGTGAAAATTTTTGTTTGAAAATAACAAATAAAAATGAAGGGCCTCCTTCAGGGTATGTCTCTGCTGTCACAATAGCCATTGTGGGCATCAGTGTGCAGATATAAGTCAATGAATCTCAGCAAACCAGCAGCAGACCTGTGAGAGTCAGGCAGATTTCTGGCTGCAAGTCCCAAGTTGAGCTCCCTGTCCTCCTGCAGGGTTGAACTCTGCAAGGTTCTACTGCAGGTTTCAGCTGCCCTTCCCCTGAAGATAGTCCACTTTCTGATGGGAGGTAATGAGCCTTCCAACTTACCAGTTACGGTGGTCTGGTGTGCCTTTATTGCAGAGATTCTCTTCACTTTTCCAGCTGGCTTCAGTTTTCACGAAGGAGCCTGAGAGAGGCCCTCTTTCTCCTGTTCACTTCTGGTATATCTTCTGGAGCTCAGGACAATGGCCTTTATGACCCTCTGTGCCTCCAGTGTGGAACCAGGTAGCAGCACAGCCAGGAGGCCAGAGGCAGGGGTCTGGGGGAGAAGCTGCAGTTGCCAGTAAGGCTCAGCTGGTCCCAGGGGGGTGGGCACAGGGATGGAGTGGGGCTCCACACAGCCACGGTCCTCACCCTCCACTGGCTGGTCACTCCTTCTTTGTCTCTCTTAATCAGCATTGGTTTTAAATCCACTTGTTCTGCAAAGAGTATAGGTACTCCTGCCTTTTTTCAGGTTCCTATTGCATGGAGTATTGTTTTCCACTCTTTAACTTTCAGTCTATAAGTTTCTTTTTGAATTAAATGTGTTTCTTGTATGCAGCACATTGTTGGATATTGCTTCTTGACCCATTCTGCCAGTCTATTTCTTTTGATTGGTGAATTGAAACCATGAACATTGATGGTTATAACTGATATGTACTGAATTTTCCCTGTCATGACTATTTCTTTTTGTTGGATTCTCCCCCTTTACATTTAATTTCTTGCTGTGCCTGATGGATTCATTCTGCTGAGCTTCCTGGGGTTGTGATCCTTGTTGTGTTTTCCTAGGATATTGTCTAAAATGTTATGTAGTGCTGGTTTGGTATTCATGAAGTTTCTAAGGCGCTCTTTGTCATAAAATTATCATTTCTCCATCAATTTTGAACATAGTTTTGCAGGGTACATCAATCTGGGTTGGAGGCTGTTTTCCTTTAGGGCTTGGGATATGTCACTCCAAACTCTTCTTGCCTTGAGGGTTTGCAATGAGAAGTCTGCTGTGATTCTGATGGGCTTTCCTTTGTGTGTGATTTGTTTCTTTTCTCTCACTGCTTATAGAATTTTGTTCTTCTCTTGGGTTTCTGGAATCTTAACTATTATATGTCTGTGTGTAGATTTTTTTTTGATCAAGGCTAGTTGGAATCCTATATGCCTCACTTATCTGTATGTTAAGTTCTTTTCCCCTGCTTGGGAAGTTTTCTACTATCACTTCTGTGAACAGTTTTTTTATATCATCTGCATTTTCTCCTGTTTCTTCATTAACTCCGATCAGTTTTATGTTATTCTTCTTCACGTCGTCTAGCAGCTGTTGGATTGATTTCTCATGGTCCCTTAGAATTTTAAAGCAATTTTTCTTTTCCTGGTCAGTAATTGCAATCTTCTCTTCTAAATCTGAAATTCTGTCTTCACATTGGCTCATTCTGCTGTGTAAACTTTCAATGGAGTTTTTGATCTCCTGGAAATCTTTGTATCTGTTTTATGTATTCCATTTCTTTCCTATGTTGGGATTTCATCATGTTCCTCAGCTCCTCTATTTTTTTATCTGTGTCCTCTCTAGATTTATTAATCATGTCTTGCACTATGGGCACAGTCTCTGCTGTTATCTGGGAAATTATTTCTGATTTCATTTTTTCTAAATCCTCTTTTGTTGCCAGTTCAGGGATTCCAGGTGGTTGAGTATCCGATTGTTTTATCTCGTTTCTCTTTGGGGTTGCTTTAGGTGATCTGGAAGTCTGGTTTTTGAGACTTGTTTAAGTGTCTTCTCATTTCATCAGGGTTGGGGATGTGTGCTGCTGGTACCCATGTGGCTCACCTCCTTGGTGCTGGGAGCAGTGTTATGGCAGTCCAGAAGTTTCACCTCCTCTGCACTGGGGGAAGTTCTACTCCTGGGCACTGGGGGGTGGTGGTACAGCACCCCAGAAAGTTCACCTCCTCTGCACTGGGGGCAGCTTTTGGAGTAAATTTTTTTAAAGATTGGATTTTCCAATCTTCCCCAAGAGCATACAATGCACTGGGTTTCTCTTAATTTATTTACCATTGTTTGGTTAATGATTTATTTAAATTATTCACATGCTATCCTCATAATTTCAGGAAATCTTTCATTGCAAACATGCAATCTTAAGAAATATATATCTTGAACAACCCAGAATAGTTTTTATAAATGTATATTTTAATTATTAAAGTATTTCACTGAGAAATTCAAACACAGAAATAAAATAAAAAGTAAAATTCCCCCAAAGTCCCTAATTCTGATCATCTTTCTAGGGCATGATCTATAAATTTAAGGTAGGCATTGGATATTTAAGCAAAAGCAGTGTCTTAGTCATTTTTTTCTACTACCATAACAGAACACCACAGACTGGGTAATAAATAAAGAAGGATTTAATTCTCACAATTTTGGAAGCTGGAAAATCTAAAATTGAGGGGCTGCATCCGATGAGGGACTTCTTATTTGATAACATGGTGTAGCACATCACATGGCATTTATTAAAGGTCCCACCTGACAATACTATCACAGTTGTAAATTTCGACCTGAGTTTTGGATGAGACATGAAACCATAACATTCCACCCTTGGCTCCCCAAAATCCATGTCCTTCTTACTAACTGTTCCAGCATCAACTCAAAAGTCCAGAGTATCATGTGAATCAGATATGAGTAAGACCCATGGCAAGATTCACTCTGAAGCAAATTGACTCAAACTGTGAGCCTTTGAAATCAAAGTAAGTTATATATTTCCAAAATACAAGAGTGGATAGATATTACCATTTTATATAGGGGAAATAGGCAAGAAGAGAAGGGTAATGTCTCAAGAAATGCCAAAGCCCAAGAGGGAAAACATTAAGTTTTTTTTACCCTGGTTCCTTTTTCTTTTTCCTTTTTCATGTTCATATATTTTGGTCCCATCCATCCCTCCATTACACTCCCTTTCACTCCTCCCCCTTTATTCTCTTCCTCTAATTATGGTATAATTTCTACTTTCATGTCATTTGTTCTAGATTCCACATATTAGGGAAAACATGTGATGTAGTACTTGTCTTTGAATCTGGCTTATTTCACTCAACATGATGCAAATGACAATTTCATTCTTTTATGGCAAAATAATACTCTACTGTGTATATGTGCCAAATTTTCTTCATTTGTTCATCTGTTAATATGTACCTAGGCTGGTTCCATATTTTGACTAGAGTAGTATGCCACAATAAGCATGGATATTGCAGGTGTCCCTATAGTTTGCTAACTATTTCATTTGGGTATATTCCAAGGAGTGGTATAGCTGGGTCATATAGTAGTTGTATTACCTTTTCCTGTTGCTGCAAAAAAATACCCAACACCTGCAACTTAAAGGAAGAGTTTACTGGCTTATAGATTCAGAGGTTTCAGTCCATGTTTGGCTCAGCCACCTCAGAAAAGTCCCACCTATGATGATATAAGGCTTTTGGGGGGACATCTAGATACAAGTCATAAGAACAGTGATGTTGAATATTTCTTTATGAATTTGTTTGCCAGTTGTACTTCTGAGAACAGTCTATTCATTTTCCTTGCCATTTTTTGATTGAGTTTTTCTTTGGGAATGGGCCTAAGTTTTTTACTTTTTTATATATTGTAGATTAGTCATCTATCTGAGAAATAACTTCCAGGAATTTTTCCATTCTGTAGGTTGGCTTTTCACTCTTAGTTGTTTATTTTGCTATACTGAATCTTTTTGATATGACCCCACTTTTTGATTTATTACTTGTTTTATGAAGTTGGGTGTGGCATGATTTATATACATATATATAGTTGTTATCTCTTCCTGTTGGAGTGTTCCCTTAAACAATATGTAGAATATGTGACTTTCTTTGCCAGTCTGTGACTTTTGACTGGGGAACTGAAACCATTCACATTAAAAGTTACTACTGATCAGTATTGACTTATTCCTGTTATTGCCTTATTTTCCTCTTTCTGATTCCCTACCTTTCCCTTATACTCAACTGCTCGCCCTACCAAGTGTATTCATTCTAGTAAGTGTTGAGAGCCATTCTATATAATTTTGGGGTAAAATCAGTTCATAATTAAATTATGATTAGGACTGTCTAAGGTCCAATGTCTGCTTGCCCAGGAGCCAGCTATGGCATGTGGAAACAACTCCATTTTGTCTCCAGTCACAAGTTGAGGCCTCAATGGTCCTGTGATACTTTGACACCCAAGGGCAATATTACATCAGCTGAAGATATCCTGGTTGAGAACTGAATAATAATAAAAAAGAAAAAGGTTTCATCTGGGGGAAGAACAGATTTCTTATTAGTCTGCTATCTCATCCCTCCTACTATTGTAAGAATGCTTTGCTCATCTCACTGTCCTCATCAACATAAGAACTTCATCAACATAAGATCCTCAGTGACCTAGGACACTTAGTGACCTAAGATCTTCATCAACACAGGACTACTGGTGCCCTCTTAGTCACCTGATACTCCCTCCAATTATTGTGTGCACCCAGTAAATAGTGGCTACCTCGGAGTGTCTTTGTCTTTGTCCACTGTGAGGCACTGACCTCCCAGGCCCCCATGTAATTATGAAATTATGTATGTCTCTATTGTCTTTTGTTCTTTAGCTGTTACTGTCTCCCTTTCTAGGCAGATCAGAGGATTGATCAGCCTCTGATAATTAAACCTTTTGTCATTGTCGGTTTCATATTTTTCTGTTTTTATTGTATGAAGAAATAAAATAAAACTTCATAACAAAATAGAGACTAACAATAGTTAATACACTGTATCATTACCTCCAAAGTAGTTACTCAGAATATAAGATGTCAACAATAAAGATCTTCTCTTACAAAGAAGAAACAGATAATAGCACAAAACTTTCTTTTCAATGAACTAAGAGAAACTAGTAATATAAATGAAACAAACTGGCATATGTATTTAAATATTTCTGAAACAATGGCATAGGTAATTTGGGGAGTTATTTGAACTTTCTCCCTACTTCTTATTTATCTCATATTTTGGCCTTTGTATATAGTTTCTCATATAAAAAACTATTCAATATTTAATCTCATGTCTGACTTATTTCACTTATCATTATGTTCTCAAATTGAATTCATTTACCTAGGAATGCCTCAAGTTTATCTTTCTTTATGGAAGACCAGTACTCCATTGTGTTTAAATACCACATTTTCCTTATCCATTCATCTGTTGATGGACACATACACTGTTTCCAAGATCTAGCTACTTTAAATTGTGTTGCTATAAACATGGGTATGCATGTATTCTGTAATATGCTGATTTTAACACTTTTGCAAAGATGTCTAGAATGGCATAGCTGGGTCAACTGGAATTTCTATTTTTAGATTTTTGAGTAATCTCCACTTTGATATCCATAGTGGTTGTACCAGTTTACATTCCCACAAACAATGAAGAAGGGTTCCTTTTCTCCCTCAGCTTCTTCAGCATTAGTTATTGGTTGATTTCTTAAAGATAGCCATTCTTTCAAGAGTGAAATGGCATCTCAGTTTTGTTTTAATTTGCATTTCTCAAATGGTCAGTGGTGTTGAACATTTTTTCATGTATTTATTGGCCATTTGTACTTCTTCGTCTGAGAAGAGTCCATTCATTTCATATGCTCATTTTTTAATTGAGTCTTTAAATTTGGGGATCTAATTTTTTGAATTCTTTATATATTCTAAAGCATATGAAAATTTTGACCAAATATGTCAGCATGAACTTTATAATATTAAGTAATCATCTAGGTAAAATAAGAATATAAAGCAAGGATGAGATATCAGGGAAGATGTGGTAGATGATAAAAGAAAATAAAATATGTGTTATTTCACAAATAGACAAAATGAAAAGAAAAAATAAAACCATCTCCCAAACAAGGTAAATTTAGAAGTAGTAAAAGCAAGAAAAGACATCACTTGATAAACAGGAAGAGATATAGAAAACAAGAAGAAATAAAATAGAAATTAAATTGATTGTAACTTCTTCCTGATTGCCGCGTTAATTAATGACTTAAGTAAAATCTTTGAGACATGTTTATTTTATATTCATAAGAGAGTCACTGTTATATGTTCAAAATATTGACTGAGATGCCCAATGGATACACTTAACAGATCTGGGTAAATTGTGTCCCTGCAGAAATGTAACTCATATACTGCTTAAACTCATCATTTCTTGGCTTCTAGATTGAATCACAAGTTGCAGTAGAAGTTATCAGAATCCCTATTTCCTTTTATTGTTCCTTCCTTCTTTTTTTGAGACAGGACTATGTTGCTCAAGCTGGTCTCAAACTCTGGACTTAAGTGATCTTCTTGCTTCAGTCTCTGTAGTATGGAGATTATAAACATGCACAACACAGTGCTTGGCTTTTCATTTTCTTTTCTATGGAGTTTATGTTTTGTATTAGTTTCGGGACTAAACCAGTCATGTCTAAACCATAGCCAGAGGGTGACATGCTGCTCTGGACAACTAATAATGTGGACCCACAAAATCATACACTTTTAACATTATTAGATGATTTTTGTGATTTTTTTCATGATCTGATTGCATGGTGCAGACTGTATAATTAACAGCAGAATGCTGTGTAGGGGAGGATGTGGTGTGGTACTAATACTGCCTCTCATAACTGCCCTACACAATCAACTGAATGGAAACCCTATGTATCAGATGTTACATGCACATGTGCAACTTAGCAAATAAAATGCAGTGATTACAAATAGTATTTCAACCTATTACACATGTGTGCCTGTGAAGATGGGCATTTACTGCTGTTAAGCAGATGCATTTTATTTAATTATTAAACTTGGTGGTTTTGTGTTATTTCATAGAATAATGTTAAAATAAAAAAGGAAGTTTTGTTGCTTATATACATTTACTATGTTATATATTTTATATGTGGCCTAAGACAGTTCCTCTTCAGTCCATGTGGTCTAGGAAAGCCAAAAGGTTAGATACATGTGGTGTAGATAGTAAGTTAGTTTCCCTTGATAGCAGTAATGACTGGGAATATGGTTTTATGGTCTGGCCACCTGGTGATCTCTGTAATTGAATTAATGAAGTATCTACTCTCTGATGGGTAAGAAGCTACAGAGAATTTAGTCTTTATGTGGTTCTATTTGTCCTTTTTGAGTTCAAATTAATACTTTCATGCCCCAGAGAAGGATAACAACACTTTGATATCTGAACTGGAGAGTTTCTGTGTTTACTCTTGACCTATAGATGAAATTGTAGATCTCAATTTATAAGATCTCTATATATTTGTGTTTATATGTCTATAATTGAGAAAGTCCTTGACATTGCATTGTGAAATGTTTTCCTGTCTCTGGAAGGTATTGGTAAATTAAGTTATAAAGTCATCTAAATTAAATGATCTGTGTTCTAATTATTTTATAGACATAAAGAAGGACTTATATACATATAATTTTAAATTTCCAAGAAAAAGTAAGTTGAACTTTTAATATTAAAATGCATTAAACTAAAAATATTCTTACAAAAGATTCAGATCACTAAGAAACATTTTAAGAATTCAAAATTAAGGTAAATCTTTGGCAAATGAGATCAGTTTAATAATGCGCTCCTTGGTAGTTACTTGTGTGAAGTATAAAATAAGTACACATTTTCTTTGACTCAGGTCGGTTTTATTTATTTATTTATTTATTTTGGTACCGGGGATCGAACTCGGGTCCTTGAGCTTGCACAGCAGGCAGTGAAACCACTGAGCTAAATCCCCGCCCCATGGTCAGTTTTACCTAAATGTAAATAGATTTACTGATTAAATAATATTATTCTTATATAACATTGAAGATTACAAAATTGTAACTAAAATAGAATCATGACACTGACAAAATTTTTATTTCACCCGCATCTACATTTTGTAATATGTTAGATTTAAGATAATTTCCGCAACACTTAGTTAACTTAAAATATTGGACCAATATTTTTGAGTTAATAAATGGGTACTCATCAGATATCTCATAATTTTAAGTAAAATATAATACCTAAACATTGAGGATTAATCATAGTTTTACATTTGTATACTGTTGCTTCTTATTTTGCTGTAGAGAGGTAATATCTGTGGATCATGTTAGTGAGTGTGTTCATTTTTCTCTTTAAAAGGAATGGTAGCTGGGCATAACAAAAAGAATTATAAGCTAAAGCTCAGCTTAGGCAATTCAGTGATACTCTGTTTCAAAAGAAAAAGAATAAAAAGGGGCTGGTAAATTAGCTCAGTTCAAAGTTCTAGGTTCAATATCCAGTACTGTAAAAAAAAGGAGGGGAGTGGGGGAATGGTTGTGGACATAGAAAGTCGAGTAGTTGTGCATACATATGTTCATGAGCTCTGCTATTAGGCATGTGAGTGACTGATAGTTCTCAATTACAGCCCTCAAACTTTCTCTTTGAAACAGAAATTATTTTTGTTAAAAGTTATAATTAAAAGAAGGAATTGAAATTATATTATGAGCAAAAGTGACAAATGGATATGTGCTCCTATTTTTCTTGTTGTTTGTTTTGTTTTTTTTGGTATCTGGGATTGAACTCAGGACCTTGCACTTTCAAGGCAGGAGGCGGAACCACTGAGCTAAATCCCCAGTCCTATGCTTCTATTTTGAAAAGAAAAAGTAGTTTGTTCTTAGTATTGTAGATAGGTAAGTTAATTAGATTATCTTGTAGGCAGTTAGACAAGGCCTTCCTTAAGGCACCAGCCCTCCAGGAGACAACACAGCAAGGAGCAAACATGGAGAACAATTGAGGCACATTCACTGGTTAGCATTATAAAAAGGAAAAGAAGTACTACTTCCCCTAGAGATAGATAGCAGTGATTGATATTCTAATTGGGAAATTCCTTGTGTGTGATTTGACTTCCCATTTGATCCCCATTTAATCAATATTACCTGGGTGACTGTACTTGTAATCTTCTGGTTGGTCATGGTTTTCCCCCACCTCATGCCTACCTTGTAAATTTCCATTGGGTCTTATAGTTTTGTCCCACTTTGTACCCACCTCAAAACATGGCTTTGCTGTATAAAACATCTTTGAAACATGGGATGGGTGGGCAACCCACTTTCTGGTCCCCCTTCTGTATCTCTTAGAGAGAAGCTTTCTTTCTCAATAAGTTTTTTGTACTTTTTTTTTTTGGTACCAGGGTTCAAACTCAGGACCTTGCTGTTGCGAGGCAGGTGCTGGAACCACTGAGCTAAATCCCTGGCCCCAGTTTGTCCTACTCTTAACCTCCATTGTTCCTAGAATTCATTCTTTGATTTTAGAGAACAAACATGAGGTGGCTGAGTGTGTCTGGCATTGTTTCTGCATCTTCTAATCTGTTCCACTGGTCCTCAGGTCTGTTTCTTTGCCAGTACCATGCTGTTTTTTATCACAGTAGCTTTGTAGTATAGTTTCAAGTTGGGGATTGTGATACCCCCAGCCATGTCTCTGTTGCCCAGAATTGCTTTTGCTATTCTAGGTCTCTTCTGGTTCCAAATGAATTTTTGGATTGTTTTCTCTAGTTCTGTGAAGTATATTGTTGGAATTTCAGTCTGCATTGCATTGAATCTATATAGTAGTTTTGGAAGTATGGACATTTTCACTATATTGGTTCTTCCTACCCAGGAACAAGGGATGTCTTTCCATTTTCTTATATTGTCCTCGATCTTTTTCAGAGTGCTGTAGTTTTCAGTGTAGAGGTCTCTTGCTTTTTGTTAGATTGATTCCTAGATATTTCATTTTCTTGGATGCTATTGTAAAAGGAATTGTTTCCCTAATTTCTCTCTCAGTGAGTCTATTATTTGTGTATAAGGCTATTGTTTTTTGAGTGTTGACCTTATATCCAGCTACTCTACTGAATCTGTCATTTAAGTCTAGAAGTCTTTTGGTTGAATTTTTTGGTCTTCTATGTAAAGTATCATATTATCAGCAAATAATGACAGTTTAGCTTCTTCCTTTCCTATCTTTATTCCTTTTTATTTCTTTCTCTTTTCTAATTGCTGTGGCTAATGTTTCCAGAATTATATTGAACAGGAGTGGTGAAAGTGGGCATCCTTGTCTTGTTTCTGATTTTAGTGTGAAAGTTTTCAGTTTTTGACCATTCAGTTTGATGTTGGCTGTTGGTTTTTCATAAATAGCCTTAATCAGCTTGAGACAAAGACCTTCTATGCCAATTTTCAGGAGCGTTTTTATCATGAATGGGTGTTGTATTTTGTTAAATGCCTTTTCTGCATCTATTGAGATGATCATATGGTTTTTGTCCTTGACTCTGTTAATATAGTGTATTACATTTATTGATTTACGAATGTTGAACCTTCCTTGCATCCCTGGGATAAATCCAACTTGGTCAGGGTGTATGATCTTCTTGATGACCCTCTGTATTCTGTTTGCCAGTGTCTTGTTGAGGATTTTTGCATCTATGTTCATTAGGGAGATTGGTCTGTAGTTCTCTTTTTAGGTTGGGTCTTTCTCTGGTTTTGGAATCAAAGTAACACTTGCTTCCAGGAATGAATTTGGAAGCTTTGCTTCTCTTTCAATTTCCTTGATGAGTTTAAAGAGTAATGGTGATAGTTCTTTAAATGTCTTGTAGAATTCAGCAGTGAAGCCATCAGGACCTGGGCTTTTCTTTGTTGGTAAATATTTTATTACATTTTCAAATTCACTCATAGTAATTGGGGTGTTCAGAATTTCTATATCTTCTTCATTTAACTTTGGCAATTCATATGTATCTAGCAATCTGTCCATTTCTTCTGTGTTTTCCATTTTATTAGAGTACAGGTTTTCGAAGTAGGTCTTGTTGATCCTCTGGATTTCTGTTGGATCTGTTGTGACTTCCCCTTTTTCATTCTTAATTGCATGGATTTGAGCCTTTTCTTTCCTTTTTTTGATAAGGTTGGCTAAAGGTTTATCGATTTTATTTATTCTTTCAAAAAACCAACTCTGATTCATTGATTTTTTGTATTGTTCTCTTAGTCTCCATTGCACTGAGTTTTGGTCTGATTTTTATAATTTGCTCTCTTATATGAGCTTTGGATTTTTTATGCTCTTCTTTTTCTAATAGCTTGAGGTTCTGCATTAGTTTATTTATCTGAGTTTTCTCTGTTTTCCTAATATGGGCATTCACTGCTATGAATTTCCCACTTAGAACTGCTTTCATTGTGTCCCATAGATTCCTGTATGTTGCACTGGCATTATCATTTACTTGTAGAAACTGAGTAATTTCTTCTTTAATTTTCTCTGTGACCCATTGGTTGTTCAGGAGGGTGTTATTCAATTTCCAGGTGTTTGTGGGAGTTTTGTGGTTTCTTGTGTTATTGATCTCCAATTTTCTTGCACTATGGTCTGATAATATACAGGGGGTAATTTCAATTTTTTTACATTGATTTAGACATGACCTATGAGCTAGCATGTGGTCTATTTTGGAGAATTACCCATGTGCAGCTGAAAAGAATGTGTATTCTGATTTTGTGGGGTGGAACACTCTGTAAACATCTATTAAGTCCATTTGTTCAATAGCTTGGTTCAGTTCTAGAATTTTGTGGTTAACTTTTTTACTGGATGATCTGTATATTTGTGATAGTGGGGTATTGAGGTCCCCACTACCATTGTATTGGTGCTTATTTGGTTTTTCATGTCCATTAATATTTGTTTTGTATAGCTGAGGGCATTTGTATTAGGTGCATATATATTTAGGATTGTCATCTCTTCCTCTTGAATTGTTCCCTTCACAAGGATGTAGTGACTATCTTTGTGGCTCTTAATTAGTTTTGGTTTGAAATCTACTTTGTCTGCAAATAAGGTTGCTACTCCTGCTTTTTTCTGGTGTCCTGTCACATGGAGAGCCATTTTCTATTCCTTTACTTTCAGTCTATGAATTTCTTTTTGAGTTAGGTGTTTTTCTTGTATACAGCGTATTGCTGGATTTTCCTTCTTAATCCATTCTGTCAGTCTATTTCTTTTGATTGGTAAATTGAGGCCTTTAACATTGGTACTTATAATTGATAGCTGACATTAGGGAGATAGGAGAGATAGGCCAAATCTAGACATATTCCTTTTGTGCCCTCCAATGCACAAAATGTCAATAACTCTTCTGTTTTCTAGCAAAAGATACAGAGACTGAAGATGGACTTGGACAGAGCTAGCAAATCAGACTAGTACTGTTAGGTCCTCGGCCTCCAATGAATCGACACTGGCTCTGGACTGGGCTTTGCTTACAATGGTAGGTACAAATGCTCAGGGTGATATAAAAGAGTCAGAACAGAAGATATTGTACCAATTTGAACTGCTGAGTCACATTTCTTTAGATCAAGAAACATACTTTATAGTCCTTAATGTTCAACATTGACCAGAAAGATATTCTTTGAGTAATAGATAAGAAAAGTGGAACAGGCAATTGAAACATTGGTTGTCTAAAACAGGGGTACAGGTATAAAGATCTGGCTTACACATCTTCATAAGTGTGTGCCCATTCTTAATGCAGGGTAGAGGGTTAGGGAGTGTCTTCACTAGGTAGACTCTTCTGTTTTTCTAGTGAATCTGGGGAGGACAGGTCAGGGAAGGATGCTAGTATGATTATAATTCTTCTGAGGGGGATAGAATACTGGTATGATGACTATATTTTTCCTTCCTTCCTTTCTCCTCACATCACTTCAACTTTTTGTTTCCTACCTGATGGCATGGTTGCAACACCATGGCTTCAACAAATGCTAAACACACGAATTATTCCTAAACAAGCGTCTACAACTATAATTTAAGATCTTTATGTTAGAATTCCTAAGAGTCTCATGGGGCATGTGATGTCTTCACCCCATCTGGAAAAAATGAGGTTAATGCAGCTGTACTGCCTAGTGATCAAGAGAGCCACTAGTTCTGTATCTATGTAACCCTACTCTATACTTGTATAAATGAGAGTGGACTTAGGAGGAGCCATTTGCTAAACTAGCACTATTGTGCACAACTTTGACCAGCACTGTAGCTGAATCTAATGTTCCTTCCAAATATGGAATTTTGTTGGTTAAAAAAAATGAAAACAGAAAAATAGTAGCTGAAAGTAAAGCATGAACAAATATAATATTGTTATATTAATATAATAATAATTTTAAAATGTAATAAGGAAAATCCAATATTACATCAACACCTCAAAAGAAACTCAGAGCTAGAAGTGATACTTTTAGCTCAATTATACCAGATGCCTGAAAAAGTGAAGCTGAGACCACTCTTGTTTTGGAACCTGACAAGATTGTATAGAAGCCTGGAAACCTCAGTGTCCTCAACCTAGGAGACAATTTCATATGATAATGATGAATTGCAAATTACTACTGACTAAATGGGACACTAGTAATGTGCCAATATCACTCAACTGTTAATGATTCTTTTGTTATAAGGAATCTGTTGTCAAAGACCAGGTGGTAGCTGTGGTGTAAGAATATTTGGTCTGTGTCCTTTGTTTCTGGCACAAAGCTTCTAAAATCCTTGGGGAGGAAAGGGAGAAACCTCAATGAAGAAGCAACACAGATGGCAGGTAAGCGTATGACAATATGCTTCACAAAATATGTCATTTTAAAAAATGTAAAATAAAATGAGATACTACTACACATCTATTAGAATGCTCCAAATCTAAACCATTAACAACACCAAATGAAGGTAAAGATATGGAGCCACAGGAACTTGCATTTATTGCTGATTGAAATGAAAGTGGTATAGCCATTTTGGAAAACAGTTTGGCAGTTTCTTACAAAGCTAAATACAGTTCTACCACACAACCTAGAAATCACACTTTTTGAGATTTTTCTTAGGCACTTTCTCATCACAGGGACACAATACCTGACACACACAACTTAACGGAGAAAAGGTTCGTTTTGGCTCTCAGTTTGTAGAGGTTCCTTCCCAGAGTCGGCTGGCTCCAAGACAGGGTGACATGGCAGAGGGGCATGGCAGAGGAGATGCCATTTATGGAATGGCAGCAAGAAGGGGGGGGGAACCCCTGCCAGGCCACATCCCCAGGGACCAACTTCCTCCCAACATCACATTTAGCCATAAGCTCATCAGTGGATGAATCCACTGAGAGTTATCATGCCTCCATGATCCAATTACCTTCCCAAAGCCCCACCTATGAGTGCATCAACCTTTGGAAGGACATCTAGATATAAACCATAACAGAATTTAATCCAAAGGAGCTGAAAATTTATGATCATAAAAAACTCTGCACATACTTTATTCATAATTGGGAAAATTTAGAAGTAACCTAGATGCTCTTCAATAGGTGAATGGATAAATAAAATGTGGTACTTCATACAAAACAATATTATTCCATGCAGAAATGACACTATCAGTCACAAAAAAAAGAAGAATTTTAACTACATATTACTAAGTGAAAAAACCCAATATGAAAAGGCTACATACTGTATGTTTCCAATTATATAACATTCTGGAAAAGAGAAAACTATGGAGACAGTAAGGGGTTGATGGGGAAGGGATGAATAAGTAGAGCACAGAGGACTTTTAGGGCAGTGAAAACACTGTGATACTGCAATAATGGATACATGTCATTATATCTGTCTAAACACATAGAATGTAGAGCATCAAGAATAGCCTCTAATTTAAACTATGGACTTTATGATGATTATGATGTGTCAGTTTAGGTGCAGTTGTAATAACTGTATTCCTCTGGTGGAGGATGTTGTAATAACTGTATTCTTCTGATGGAGGATGTTGATAATGGGGATGTTTGTGTATATATGAGGACAGGAAGAATATGGGAATCTCTGTACCTTCTTCTACGCTTTGTTGTGAACTTAAACTGCTCTAAAAATACCTCAAATAAAAAATAAATAAAATGAAAATTCAGCAGAATAAAAGACCATTTTCTGAAACAACAATAAATATGGGAAGTATTGACAAGCTCAACTAAGGAATACAAGAAATAGGGTAGAGTATACTGGCCTTATCAGAAAGGAGTCTAGCATTATTAAATTAAGACTACTTCAGGAAAAGTGACACTTTTCTCAGGGATAAATCCTAAAAGCCTTAAAAATTTATATAAAGTAACTTCTTACAGCAAATTTTGTTAACTTGAATTTCTGCCAAGTTAAAGTTGATGTCTTTACTCCCAATTACTCCATATAAAATACTCTAGAAAAGGACCACTAATGCAAAGAAAAAGTACAAATAAGAATGAGGACATGGAAAAGATCTATTTAAGAAACAAATCAAACTAGGCATGGTGGTGCATGCCTGTAATCCCAGCACTGGCATGAGGCTGAGGTAAAAGGATCACTCTGAGTTCGAGGCCAGCCTGGACTACATGGTGAGACCCTGTCCCAAAAAAACAAAAGAGAGGGAAGGGAGGAAGAGAAAGTGAAGAGAAGAGAAGGAGAGAGAGAAGGGAAAAGGAGAGAGAAAAGGGAAGAGAGAGAGAGAGAGATTGCTAATTTAAAATTAGAGAAATTTTAAAACAGAAAAGAAATATAAAACTTATCCAGTCCAGCTTTTAAAATTTTTCAAATGAAAAAATGTAGCTTAGAGAAGTTAAAGGTTGCCATTCCCTAAGGTAAACCAGAAGTTAATGAAATAGCTGAAGCTAAACTTTAGTTCTTTAGAGGAAAAGGAAAGGAAAAAATAACTAAGATGTGTTATATACATGTATCACTCCTATGAGAAAAGTAATCATTATGTACTCCAAACACGTACTAATAAAAAAGTAAAAACTAAAAAAAAAATTAGTTTTCTGGACCCTTCTCTTTGAATTATGTCATACTTTTTTACAAGTTAGTCTAATTTTTGTTATCTTGAGCTCTGACCTCTACTGGAAAACACTGCTAGAAGATGTTCTCTCTTATTACATCTACTTGAAAACAATAATGTATATTTTAAAACTATTCTACAATATATATTATTAATTCAGAGAAAATTCCCTCTGTTACTTCACTTTCAAACTGGTATGAATGAGTGAGATTTGAGTCTATGCCACAATTACATGGAATATAAAGCATTTATAAGTTTGGTGTTAAAGATCTTATAAAGGATTGATACTCAATTATTTAAATAAATTGAGTGGCAATTATGTTTGAAATGCTATCCTAGGTTCCAGAGATATAAAGATAAATACAAAGAGTCCTATCCTTCAAGGAGTTCTTGCACTCTAATATTTATCAAAGTTTGGTCTCTGAGTTTTCTTCTATAAAAAACAACTTTGTTGTGGAAAATTTCAAAGATATTCATATTTTAAAAGACAAGTATAATAAATCCCCATGTACCTATCATCCAGCTTCAATAATCGACTTATCATCAATCCCATCTCATTGATAACTCCACTTACTTTTCCTCCAATATTATTCTGAAGCAAATTCCAGACATTACATCATTTCATGCATATATATTTCAAGAATGCATCTCTAAGAGATAAGGAAACTCTTTTTTAACAATATAACCATGTTTCACTTAAGAGTATGGCCTCAATATGCATCCATTTAGCTATAAATGACTCTAGTTTCTCGTTCTTTATGGCTGAGTAGTACTCCATTTTATAAAAGAACCACATCTTCTTTATCCAGTTTCCAGTTGATGGGCACTTGGGCTGTTTCCAAACCTTAGCTATTACAAACTGTGCCGCTATAAACATAGGTGCACATATATCGCTGTGGTATGATTCTTTTAATTCTTTGGGGAAGATACCCAGTAGGGGAATAGCTGGATCAAATAATTTCTCAGTATCAAATATTTGGTATGTTCATTTACAACTGCTTAATATTTTTTGTTGTTTGAGTCCCATTCTAATTGATCCATAGAGCCTATAAAGAAATGGCAAATCTTATGATATGTACTTGAGTAAAATTTATATTATGATAAAGTAAGTTATAAGTCCCATGTTATCTCAAACATAGATATCTCCCAAAATTTTAAATTAAAAAATATATTGCCTCTAGTTGAAAATATAAAAAGCAAAGCAGCAGTAGAGATACAGTATTACAGAGTTCTTGTTCAAGGAGAGAATGCAGAAATGGGTGATATTTCTAAAAGTTATCCCTAATCAAAACCTTGAATGAAATTTTCTTTCAAATCGTTGGGAGGTAGTATTATGAATGAAAAATTGTTGATCAAATTCTTCCATAGATTATTAGACTTTTGATAGTATTATGGTAGCATAGAAACTGTGAACAAAAACACTGGAATACTCCCAGCTGAGCTGAATAGAATCAGAATCAACAAGCTATCCAGGTTATAGGTTCTCTGGAAGAACTATGTCTGTATTTGTGTCTACTGGTAAGGAAGGGAGAAACAAATGCAATATTATAACTAGACCATACATAACATTATTGAGAGCTTAATTAAATGCCTACACTGTTTTATATATATTAACATACTCTGGTTTCTCTTCAGATCACATAAATATTTTGCCTTTTATATGTATTAAATCACTCAGTAATTACAGAAATCCCATGAGGTTCTATATTATTATTATTCTCTTTTTACAGATAGAGAAGTGGAAGCCAAGAAATCTTAAGAAACATGCCCGAGGTTACACATCTAACAAATAACAGAGCTAGGATATAAACCCAGGAAGACTGGTCCTAAAGCCTATATTAATTTGGGCCAGGGATTTAGCTCAGTGGCACCGCACCTGCCTTTCAAGCTCAAGGTCCTGAGTTTGATCCTCAGTACCGCAAAAACAAAAACAAAAAAAAACTATATCAATTTTATCCACTGCACCATACATCTCTCAACAAATGTTTCTATTAAAAGTTACTATAATTTTTCTAGTGGTGAATATATAATTTCTGTTGAAATAATGTACTTATTTTCAAATTCCAGCATTTGAGAAACCGTTGGAAGAACAAGACACAACAGATACCTGTGTAATAAAATAATATACAAAGTGATTCTTAGGAAGAAATATATAAGAATACATACTAAGTTATTAACTTTGATTATCCCAGGAAGCAGAATTGAGAAAAGACATGGTAAGGAGAGATAGATCTTATTGCATTCATAGTTCTTTGTATCATTTAATGGTTGCAATGAAAAAACAGCAGTTTTGTGATTTTGAAAGTAGAATGTAATAAAACAATTTTGAAACAAAAATGTTGCCTATAACAAATTAATAAATGGTTCCACAGTTTGCATCATTGTCCAAAATCACCTGCTAGAACATCAGATATTGTGCACACATTTTTATATTTTTCTTTCTGTAAAGGAAACTGGAACTGGTCCTCGAGTCTCACATAAAATAGTATCACTAGGCTTTGAAGGGCTCTGGAAGTATAATGACTAACAAAATAAAGTACAGTAATTGATAGTTTCAAATCTGCAAATGCTTTAAAAATACCTTCTGTCATAAATGATCTAAAATATTTACCTGACTGAAGGTATGCAAATATATCAACTCCTTTTGGTTTTTATTTTTTGTGATACCATTTCCCATTGGAAGTGTTGTCTGAAGTATAATTGACTTACAGGAGAGCCACTCTAGAATACTTCCGCTTTCCCATTTTTTTCACTAGCATTTTCTCAGTCACAACATTAGTAGTTGTCATGTACCAACCCCACAACTTTCTCCTTCACTATTATATATAAAAGTATGAAACTTCCCTTTTGAAAAACCCTTTACCTTCCTAGAAAGAAGGGAGAAGATCAGATTGAACTGCTATATTTTTTAGTTTAGTTTTGTTTTGTTTTTACTTTGAGCAGTGGGTTAAGCAGTTGAGCAGCAGTTATCGACCTCATCAACACTATTTTGGCAGTTTACCAACCAAGAGTAAGGTGAGTAGAGAACATTCTTTCAACAGAATGTGGGCTACTTACTTTAAAGCTGTAAGTACTTGTTGTGAATCTTCTGAATGTTGAGCGAAATATTCCAAAGTTCTTCCTGCCACAATTTGCTGTCCATTCTAAAAGGAACAAATATAATATGTTAAATTACATCTCAAAGTGATACTTATATTAAGTTATCTACATTCTTATCCATTAAGGTCAAGAAAACAGTCTGAACATGCTCATTTTGTGTTCTCAAAAGAGCTACTGCAAGACGGTAGAATGAAGACAAAACTCACTGACAAAAAAAATAAGTTCACATTACCCCCAGAAACTCACAAACACTCACGGCTTTGTTAACACTGCCTTGAACCCTTTTGGGCTAATTTTATTGTGCTCTTTATTCCTGTTTTTTAGCGTAATAGAGAGAACTCCAGATTGTCAGATCATCTTCATTTCCAGCATGCTAATTCCCCAAAAGCTCTGGACATACCCTCTTCTGTCTTTTTCCCATCTCTCCCCAACTACCCCAATCCTTCTACTATTTTCTCTGTTATTCAGTCCACTATCAGCAAAATCTCCCATGCAAGCAACCTCTTCTCTAAAAGTTCCCTCCACATTATTGCTCTAACACACTGATGGTGAACCTTTTAGAGCTTCCGATGATAAGAAACAGCCTGCTGCACCACATGTGCCATAGGTTTGCCACCACTGCTCTAATGGAGGTTTCTGCCAAAATTCCTGCTTGCCCTTTTACCCCTGGTCCTGGAGATGCAATAGGTACCTTTCTTGCTTTTCACTGCCATTTAGAAATTATCTATGCTTCTTCCCTGAAACCCCCAACTTTGAATTTCTTGTCACCAGACTATACCACACTCTATTGCTCTTTGTTACTGTGGTCAATCAGCTCTGAAGCCATTTTTTCTCACTTGTTGATGATTTAGTTATTGCTAAGGGTTTTTTTTTTGCCCCTAAACCACTCTTGTCTTAATTTTTGTCATTTTCAATACATAAGGATATATTCCTTTCAATATCTAAGCCTCTTAGTGAATTCCACTCTGCCAACTATCTTAGCCATTCATTCTCACAGTTCTTCACTAGATCCTGTCATTACTAATAACTGCAACTCTTCCATACCTTTAGTCAGGGCTGAGAATAGGGTGATCAGGTAAGGTGAGAGAACCAGCTAGGGCACAAAATTTAGGGAAGCACTCACTCTTTGGATTGTACAAAGTACCAACCCTATGCTTGCAGGACCCTGAAAGTGAGAACCTCCTTAGTGGTGCTTTCTAGGAGCCTCATTCTGTCACCCTAGTCACTTGCCCAGGTTCCAGCTTGACATGGTTCACTTTCTGACCACTGCTTCTTACCCTCCCACCTCTCCCCTCTATCACCCTGACTCTAGCAACCCTTAAACTGCAGTTACATCCCTAACTCTTCACTGTCCCTCACACTTTTAACATCCTTCTTTATACCCAGTTTAAATTCCACAGGGATTAATAATAACACTCCCCTTATTCCTGGATTCTCTTGCCCCTCTTTTGCTTCATTGTATTCATACAGTAAAACCACAAGTATGGTTAAGTCCAACATTCTATTGAGCCTACATCCATTTGGCACAGTGTGGCCAGAGAAAAATCCATACATCTATTTTCTTTACTTAAGAATGTCATAAATTGAGCCTTAATGCTACTGGCAAGTAGATCACACTTCTGTAGTCATTCAATTTCCTGCTTTCTTGGGTGATCAGCTTACATTTTATCAAAACCCCAGTATCTTTTCTTCTAAGGTCATGACTAGGAGAAGAAAAAAGAAGAGGAACCAGCAAAAGAGGATAAAAAGAAGGAAGTAGGAAGAAAACAATGATAACATGGGTATCCTGGAAGCCAATCATATTTCAAAGAGAAAAGAATGTATTGACTATTGTTGATATGTAAAATACAATGGGGACTGAAATTAAACATTGCAATTTACAATGTCAAGGTCATTGGTGATCTTGGCAATAATAGTGTTGGTAAAACTTGATAAAGGTTCAGGAGATATGGAGGAAAGGAATTAGAGACAATAAGTAGAGATGACATTTTAGAAGAGTTTTACTACACACAGAAGAAAAGAAATTGGGCAGTAGCTGGTGAGAGAAGGGTCAAGAGGATTTATTTTTAGGTTTTGTTTGGTTAAGATGGGATAATTGAGTGTGTTTATATGCTGATGGGATAAAAACAAATAAGAGAACAAAAAAATTGACAAGTTGAGAGAGCAAAAATGTCAAGAGGTGATGTAAACAAGTGCTTAAATTATAGAAATGGCATTAGGAAAGAACATAGCTAGTCCACCCATGATAGCAGTTGAGAATGCAGAATATACAGTGTAATTGCTGGTGGTGGAACTCTATGGAAGTTCTCTTCCTGACTGCTTCAGTTTTCAGAACCTAGACTATACATATTATCTCTTATGTGTGTATGGGGATGAATTTTGTAAGGGGATTGAAAGAGAAGTAGCTTATTTTAAAAGGAGAGATGGCAAAGTTTTACCTGCTTCCTAGTCTTACTATCCTTTCTAGGCTCTTTATCATTTTAAGACTAGATTATCACTGTAGTCTTCCATCCTGTCCTGCCTTTAATTTCTACCTATTCAGCTCACCAGGCAAACCAAAATTATTTTCCCAAAGCAATGCCTTTACATACATTACCATCAGTGTTTCCTTATTATTTCCTTATTCCAAGAAAATAATCAGTATTATATAGTCTGGTCATGGCAAGTCTTCTACTTTATCTTGTATTTTTATTTAAACATCATAACAATACAAACCACTGTAACATTACACCCCAGATCTAGAATGGTGAAGAAATAAGTCGTCTATCACTCTTAACAAAATGCCAAACATGTTCCCTTTTCCATGTTTTGTCATTCTTTATTTTAAGCAAAAATTCTTACATATCAAATTACTACCCTTTCCAAAGCCTAATTTAAGGTTTCCCTCCACATAGAGACAGACTTTTCAAATCTATTCCAGTTCTCAGTGTTCTTCTTCCTCTGAATGTCAGTAATTTTTAACATGTATATTAGTTATTTGGACTTTATCCTATATTTGGTCTTACATTACTAATACATGCCTTGTGTGTTCAAATTGACTTGTAAGAACTTTGAGGACCATATTTGTAGTATCTAGACCAATATCTTGTGCAAAGTAATTGACAAACACGATTTGAACAGTATGTATTTTTCTATTAATAAGTAGGCAGGAGAACACATAAAAGAAGAAAAATGTTTGGCAGATGCAGACACATGTCTGCACAGACGTGTTTGTGTAGAATGAGGAAGAAGAGGAAATGAAAGAAATCCTGTAGCAGGAAGCCCCAAAGAAAATATCTTTTTAAAGGAAGGTTTATAAATTTACATTTGATATAAATAGCAGAAGAGAGCTAGTGGAAGAATTATGGAATTGTAGTTCTGAGTAGAAAGATGATTTTATCTAGGAGAAAGAATCAGAAACTAAAGTAGTTTAAAAAGATGAATCTTCATAGTTTACAAATCACATTTCCAAACATCTTATCAGTTAATTTTGATAACAGTCCTAAAGATAAATATGATTTTTGTGGTGCAAATGAAAAAATTAAGATTTAAAGAAGTTAGCACTGCCACTTATTAAGTGGCAGTACTAACTCAAACCCAGACCATGAGCTCTGGAGCTGTTATTATGCTTTTCCTACTCCTATATATAATTAAAACCAAAATCTTGCAAGTAAAAAATATGAGTGCAAGTATTTATTACACTGAAACTAATGTTTTGTCATTGTGAACAAAATGTCCACAGAAATTTAAACCACCTATTGCAACAGATGAAAGAGGTAAATTTCCAAATAGATACTGATTTATTTCTGTGGGATGGCATTTTAAACCTGGAATTTCCTTTAAAAACTAATGTCTTGATAATTTTATTTTTTAGGTTATTTTAAGCACAAATCTGTTCCTCAGTTTGTTTCATTTACCTTAGTTACATTATAAAGAAATGAAGACAAATTTAAAAATTCTGCAACGAAGTTTGGTGTGAAAATATAAGGCAAAACAGAGTAAATGAATGTCTCTCCTTTAACTGATAATGACTGTATTCATTGTCTTTCAGAAAGGAGAAGTGGGCTAGGATTTAGCTCAATGGTTCTGCCGCCTGCCCTAGCAAGCACAAGGTCCCGAGTTCAATCCCCGGTACTGAAAAAAAAAAGAAAAAAAAATAAAAAGAAAGGAGAAGAGGTTAAAGTCTAGTAGATAGATACACATGAATTACCTCTAGAGCAAACTGGGCAGCCAAACATAGGAGCATGGTAGATGAACCTCTGCCTGCTATCAGACCATTATCTTTTGGTTCTTCATCTGTGAGTAAACTTTCTAAAGTAGTGATTGCCTGCAAAGCTGAAAAACAAGGAAACAATGGAAATATGAGATATTCTTACCATAGATAATACTTATCTATAATTAATTCTAGTACAGTGTATTTGGAACTTATTTTAAGAGAAATAATATCTTCAGAATATTAGTTAAGGTTCATAAAGTCATATGCGTTGGTAAATTGCCAAGTAGTATTTGAATATCAGAAATAGGCCCACCTATTCTGAAAATAATGTGTAGGCTAGATATATTTTTGTACACTCATAAAATACAATGAAATATAAAACAAAGTTAAAATGGCTGTATTATATTCTATTATATGTCTTAAAGGTGGGGTATAATAGAGTAAATATATATACTAGAGACTTTAAGTAACAAATAACAAAGAGTTATAGCTAATAAGCCAAAAATGAGATAATTATAATTAGAAAATTCAATTAAAAAGAAATCAGAAAATAACAACAAAGAACATAGAGCAAGTAATGTGATGCTAAATTTAAATCTAATTATATTAATAACAATGTTAAATATAAATGACTAAATTAATCTGATAAAAGGCAGAGATAGATTAGATTAAAATAAAACAAAACATAGTTTTCAAATATATGCTACTTACAAAAACCACACTTTAAATATAAAGACAAAATTTGTTAAAATGATGGGGTAATAACACTATAGTTGAGGTAACCAAAAGAAAGTTGAAGTAGCTATATTAATATCAGACAAAGTAGATTTCAGAGCAAAGAATAATTAGTAGTGTTAGAAGGGTATTTCACGATAATAAAGAAATCAATTCATCATGAGCACATAAACCTAAATGTTTCCACCCCAGATAACAGAAGTGCAGAATGTAAGAAGCAAAAAAGGTAGAACTGCAAGGAGAAATGAACAAATCCATATTTATAGCCGAAGTTTTAAATAATATTTTCTAATAATTGGTAGAATAGAAAATCAGCAAAAACACACTATGCTTAACACTATCCATCAAGTCGACCTGATTGACACTTATAAAACACTCAACCCAACACCAGCAAAATATATATTCTTTTCAAGTACAAATAGATATTTACCAAGAAAGACAATATTCTAAGCCATAGAACAAGTTCTAATGTGCTTTAAGGGATTCATCATGCAAAGTACAATCTTTTACTAAATGGAATTAAATTAAAAATCAAGCTAGCTGCAGTGGCACATGCCTGTGATCACAACTTAGGAGGCTGAGGGCAGGAAGATTGTAATTTTGAGCCAGCCTGGCCAATTTAAGATCTTTTCTCAAAATATTTTTTTCTTTTACCCAGTTATTTTATTAGTACATGTTTGTAGTATTTAATGTTTATATTCCTTGAGGGGAATTGGTACAAATGCATAATACATCTTAATTCCTTTTTAATCTCCTTTCCTTTACCCCCTCCCCTCTTCAAAATAATTTATTTTTATTTTTATTTTTTTGGTACTGGGAATTGAACTTGGGACCTCGCACTTGCTAGGGCAGACAGTGGAACCACTGAGCTAAATCCCTGGGCCCCAAAATAAATTTTTTTAAAGCCTGTGGATGTAGGTCAGTGGGAGAGTGCTTACCTAGCATACCAAAGGCCTATGTTCAATTGGAAAAAAAATTAATAAAAGAACATTCTCTGGAAAATCAGTAAGTATTTGGAAAATAAACAACACATTTCTAAATAATTCATGAATTTAAAAAGAAATAAAAAGTGAAAACAGAAGGTATTTTAAACTGAATTAAAATAAAAATACAACATACCAAAATTTGCATACTGTCAGTAAAACAACAGTTATAAGATTATTTATAGCATTAGCAATCTATATTACACCAGAATAATGTTCTTAAATCAATGGGTGCAGCTTTCAACTTTGGAAAATGGAAAAATAAAATCAAAACTCAAAGTAAGCAGAAGAATGGACATGCTAAAGATTAGAATGTAGAATCTTGGAAAATAGCTCAGCAATAGAGTGATTATCTAGCATGTGCAAGGCCTTGGGTTTGATTCCTAGATACACAGAATTAATGAAAGAAGATTAAAATGTAAATGAATGAAACAGAAAGCAGAGAAAAATTAAAGAAACCAGAAGCTGCCCCGACTTTATCCCAGGCTCCTAGGGCAGAGAAGGTGAGCCGATCCCAGCACCCAGAAGGAAGCTCCCCCGCTGCCATCCCAAGCTCCTAGGGCAGAAAAGGTGAGCTGCGTGGGTGCCAGAAGCACCCCTCTCCCGTGGAAATGAGAAAACACATAAACAAGCCTCAAAAACAGACTTCCAGATCACCTACAGCAATCTCAAAGGGAAACGAGATTAAACAATCTGATACTCAACCACCTGGACTCTCTGAACTGGTAACAAAAGAGGATCTGGGAAAAATGAAATCAGAAATAATTACTCAGATAACAACAAAGATTTTGCTCATGGTGTAAGACATGATTAATAAATCTAGAGAGGACACAGATAAAAAAATAGAGGATCTGAGGAACATGATGGAATCCCAACATAGGAAACAAATGGAATCCATAAAACAGATACAAACAGATTTCCAGGAGATTAAAAAAATCCATCAAAAGTCTGCACAGCAGAATGAACCAATGTGAGGATAGAATTTCACATATAGAAGATAAGATTGCAATTAGTGAGAAGGAAAAGAAAAATTGCTTTAAAATTGTAAGGGAACATGAGAAATCAATCCAGCAGTTGCTAGACGATGCAAACAAGAATACCATAAGACTGATTGGAGTCAATGAAGAAAGAGGAGAGAGTGCAGATGACATAAAAAAACTGTTCACAGAAGTGATGGCAGAAAACTTCCCAAGCAGGGGAAAAGAACTTGACATACAGATAAGTGAGGCATATAGGTCTCCAGCTAGCCTTGATCAAAAGCAATCTACACATAGGCATATAATAGTTAGGATTCCAGGAATCCAACAGAAGAACAAAATTCTACAAGCAGTCAGAGAAAAGAAACAAATCACATACAAAGGAAAGCCCATCAGAATCACAGAGGACTTCTCAATGCAAACCCTCAAGGCAAGAAGAGCTTGGAGTGATGGATTTCAAGCTCTAAAAGAAAACAGCCTCCAACCCAGATTGATATACCCTGCAAAACTATCTTTCAAAATTGATGGAGAAATAAGATACTTTCTTGGCAAAGAGCACCTCAGGAACTTCATGATTACCAAACCAGCACTCCAAAAAATTTTAGACAATACCCTAGGAAAAGACAATGAGGATCACAATGCCAGGAAACCCAGTGGAATGAATCAACTGGGTGTGACAAATTAAACACAAAGAGGGAGAATCCAACAAAAAGAAAAAGTCATGACAAGGCTTTTAAAACTTTGAACTTCATCTCCTTAATGAGTGTATAATTCAATTTATTATAGTACTGATTAGTATTTTTCTGATTCTAGAATTGCACACCTTTCCTTGTGCTATTCTGGCTATTTATCATCTTCTTGTGTCTACGTTTTAATTGGGTAGTCTATTAATGAGCTCTAAGAATTCTTTATATGTTCTGGTCATAAGTTATATGTATTGTAAATATGGTCTGTTTAAGGACTACTTTTCATTTTAATGATGTCATTTAAAGTTCTAAATTTTGATGGAATCCCATTTATCAATTTTTTTCTTTTATACATCATGTCTTTTGTATCCTAGGTAGTTCTTGCCTACCCTGAATTCATAAATATTTTCCCTTATAATTTCTTCTTAAAGTTTTATACTTTTAGGCTTTCTTATTTAGGTTCATAGATTCCTTCAAGTTATTTTCATGTATGAAAAAAAGGGTTGAGGTTAATTTTTTATATATGGATACCAGGTGTTCTAGTGCCGTTTCCTGAAAACACTATCTCTTCCTTGGCTCTAGAATTGAGTTTATACTCTATAAAATGCTAATGTTAAATAATCTTTCAAAACTCAGTGGACCATATATGTGTGGTTCTATTTCTAGATTCTCTGTTTTATTCAAATGATCTATATGTCTTTCCTTACACCAACACTACCTTGATTACTGTAGCTTTAGAGAAAGTCTTAAAATTAGGTACTAAACATCTTCCAACACTGTTTTTGTTTTTTTTAAATTTTTCTAGGTCCTTTGTACTCCTACATAACTTTTAGATTTCAATATCCAATACTTCATTTATAGCAAGTATACACAGACCTGAATTTTTATATATACCTTGTGTTTTCTAATCCTGCTAAATTCAAGTACAAGTTCTAGGGGCTCCTAGAGATTTCTTAGTATTTTCTCTATAGATGATCATTTCATCTACATATAAAGATTTTGCTTCTGCCTTGCCAATCCTATCCTAATTGTGTCATTTGATTGCCAGACTATTTTGGTTGGGCCTAGATTTCAAAGTTTAATGGACAGATAAAGAGTAAGTATATCTGCCCTTGTTCCCCACCTTAAGGAGAAAGCATTGTATCTTCTCCATTCATATAAGGCATTCTTGCTGGAAGTATGGAGTACATGTCTTTAATCTGTTGAGAAGGTTCTGTTCTACTTCTAGTCTCCTGATAGGTTTTACCATGAACAGCTGTGGAATTTACTCCAATACTTTTTCTCCAACTAGTGACAGGATCATATGGCTTTTTCCTTTCCTCTGTTAAAATGATGACTTTTGGGGGTGGATCTTCCAATGCTGAACCAACACTGCCATCCCTATAATAAAACCACTTTCTACATACTGCCATATCTGACTTCTAATAGTTTGTTTTGTTAAATAAATTTTTATGCCTTTTCATACTTTTTCTTCTATTATCTTTATCCAGTTTTAGGATTAGCACAATGTTGAGTCCCTAAAATGAGGGGAGAAGTGTTCCTTTTTTTTCTTCTTTAAATGTTTGATATAATTTATCAGTTAAAATGTATATGAGCCTGTTGTTGTCATATAGGTAGGTTTGCAAGCTAGGAATATACTTTCTTTAATAGGAGCTATTCAAATTTTATATTTCCTCCAGAGTTAGTTTCATTAATTTGTCTTCCAAGCTACTTCTTAGAAGTTGTCAAATATATTTCAACACAGATTTTTGTAATATGCTTTCTATATCATTTTAAATTCTGTAAAATCTGTGGTAATGTCTCCTAGGTCTTGATATTTTAATTTTTAAAATGTATAATTGATATTGTGTAATAGTAAGTAAAGAGCTAAAGGAGCAGGGAAGTGGGAGGGGTAGGGGAAAGGAAAGAAGGGAAAAGAAAAAATATGAGAAAAGGAAAAAAATGGAAACACAATCTTTGCAAATAGGGAAGGGAGGGCAAGGGAAGGGGAAATAAATAAGAACCAAGAGACTCATGTAATGGTACAAGATCCCAATGATGAGTGTAACTGTATTTTATACCTAAAATGTACCAATAAAGTTAATGGGGGGAAAAATCTATAGCTAATATAATACTCAATGGTAGAAGACTGAATACTTTTCATCTAAAATAAAGAAGACAAGAATATCAAATCTCTTCAATTTTAACCATCACATTACTGGAAAATCTAATAAGCACAACAAGGCAATAAAAAATAAATTGCATCCACATTATAAAAGAGGAAAATTGTCTTTATTCACAGATAACCTGATTATGTAGAAAATCTGATGGAATTCACAGGAAACTAATAAGTGACTTTACCAAAAGTTTTAGGATACAGAATGAATATAAAATCATTTTCATTTCTTATATATTAGGTACAAGCAATCAGAAACAGATTCTTTAAAAATGTCATTAAAAATAAAATACCATTTAAAAGAGCATAAAAAGGCATATTTATTGATAAATTGGACAAAAAATGCCCAGGACTTGCACACTTAGAAGTAGAAAACATTATTTTGAGAAACTTAGGAAAATCTGAATAAATGGAGGTATGTAATATGTTAATGAGTTGGAAGACTCAATGATGTTAAGATGTCGATTTTCCACAAATTGATTTATAGATTCAATTATAATCCCAATAAAATTTCATTTGTGCAAAAATGGAAAAATTGATTCTAAAACTCATATGGATATACAAAGAATTTGAAACAGCCAAAGCAGTTTTGAAGCTAAAAAAGTCAGGGGACTAACACTACATGATTCAGTATTTATTACATAGCTACACTAATAAAGACAGTGTGACAATGGTACAGATAGATAATAGATTGGATAAAATAAAGAATCCAGAAAAAGACATATACATATATGACAGCTGATTTTTAAAATAAAGATGCAGGGCTGGGAATTTAGCTGAGTGGTTCCGGCACCTGCCTTGTAAACGCAAGGTCCTGAGTTCAATCACCAGTACCAAAAAAAAAAAAAAAAAAAGATGTAAAGGTGATTCAACTGAGAAAAGACAATTTGTTAAACAAATGATGCTGGAACAATTGCATAACTGTGTGCAAAATTAAAAATGAACTTCACTGCAGACATGGCAGCCTAGAGGCAGCAATGCTCAAGAGACACTTGAAAGATGCTCACCAGGATCTGCAAGTACGCAGAAACAAGAAGTGAATAAAAAATCAAAACAGGAAGGCAATTTGAAAAAGAAGTCCACCAGATGAATTCCAGTATGAGGCCACCTCTCATTCCTGACACAGCTTACAGATCAGGTCTAGTGAACATGCCATCTTGGGAAAGGATGCCCCCCACCGAGGGAACAAGCCATGTACAACAGTGGTGGTGGGATCCCTGTACATTCAGTATCCAGCCTAGCAGTTCCTGCCCAGTGCCCACATGTCTAAGTTCCCTTCCCACTGGGAGATGGAGTCCAGTGAGCAAGAGAGGGCTGCCTCAGATTGGGGCACTAAGGAAGGCCAGAGAATCATTCCAAAGGTGGTGACTGAGTTAGGACCACTGAGCCCTAGGCACAGTGAGTGATCATCAGACAGTGAGTTGCAGGGATGTGCAGCTGTGAAAGGTGTGATCCATGGGTGGCGAAAAAGACACTGGAGCATTCCCAGAGTGGCATTTTCCTGCCACCCCCTACCCCAAATGCCACTGAGCTCTATGTCCATGTGGTAACTCACCTACTGCCCACCCTCGACAGGCCTCAGAGCTTGGCAACTGCATGAGATCCATCCCACCACCCATCAAAAGCTGCTCAACTCAGCAACCATGTGACTTCTAAATGCTACTGAATTCCAAGCAGATAGGCCATCCTCCATAGAGCCCTAAATGCCATTGAATTTGTGCACTGTGCAGAGACTCTTTTTGAGAGGCATGGACAGAGAGTTTGTCATGAGTGCAAAGCCAGAGAGAAGTGGCAGAGTCAGAAAGTGTTGCACAACCTATTCACCAACAGAGGTGTAGAAAGAGCACATGTAAGCAGCTGCAGGGATTATTTCAGAGGGAAAGAGATAGAGATGCAGAAAGCCTCTTCAGAGATCAGCAGAAGACCAGGTACAGGACCAGTCCTGCTGTCTCCTCCCCCCACACTGCCTGATAAAATTGAAGGTGACAGATCATAAGACAGAGATGAAAACCTTTCAGCTAGTCAAGCTCACAGAAATATAGCTGAAACCTAACAAAGCACTGCCTACACAAGGAATGAGAAACAATCCTGGCAGTCCAGCTGGACTCTCATGCCCCTTTACTCACTGGTAGACAAGAGGACAAATTATCAGAAGGGAACCAGCACAGGCACTGCTCAAGGTATCCAACCTCCTAGTCACAACCACTGGAGACTGGAGTTCAGCCTCTCAAAACTGGTGCAAGACAAGGTGTCTCCATTTTTTAACTAAACTGGGAACAGCACACTGACTGAAATCAGACTGAAGTATAACTAGGACTTTACTTTTGTGTCTTTCCAGTTGTGTGGAGTTTTTTTTCTTTTCTCTTTTCATCTGGTGTGTGTGTGTGTGTGTAATGTGGAGAATGAGAATTGATTGGTGCTTTAGTTTTGATAGTATTTTTCATGGACATGTCAGGTTTATCCTCATGAAAAATTGGGTATGGAAGATTCAAACACAATCTTAATGTCAGCTTATTAATAGATTCTAACCTTATAGCTTCCCTCAACTTAAAGTTATACTGTCCTCCCTTTTCTTCTTTTTCCCCAACTCCACAAATAATCTCTCACCTTCTTCTTCTACCTCCCTCCAATTCAGATGTAAAAATAGTATCACAGAAGTCCTATCTCTTCTTTTTTTTTGCTTAAATTTTTTATTGGTATATTTTAGGTATACAATACATTTACATTTATCATTGGGTGCTTGTACCTGTACCTGATGCATCTTGGTTCTTATTTTTCCCCATTAGCTGTGCATCCTTCTCATCTCCACACTTCCCTATTTACATAGACATCATTTACATTTTATTTCTTTTCTTTTCTCATAATTTTTCCTTTCCATTCTTTCCTTTCCCCATCTCCTCCCACTACCCCTACCCCTTTGGATGTTTTCCTATTTCAAAGTATCAATTATTAGTTATTAATCCTTATTTACACTCAGTTTCTCACAGTAGAGAAACTATTCTGTATTTACACATGAGTGTCCTATTTATTTCACTTAAGAGTATGGCCTCAATATATATCCATTTAGCTATAAATGACTCTAGTTTCTCATTCTTTATGGTGAGTAGTGCTCCATTTTATAAAAAAACCCACATTTTTATCCAGTTTCCAGTTGATGGGCACTTGGGCTGCTTCCAAGCTTTAGCTATTACAAACTGTGCCGCTATAAACATGGGTGAACATATACCTCTGTGGTATGATTCTTTTAATTCTTTTGCAAAAATACCCAGCAGGGGAATAGCTGGGTCAAATGGGACCTCCAGCCCTAGTTCTTTGAGGTATCTCCACATTGATTTCCATAGTGGTCACACAGGTCTGCACTCCCAATGTTAATGGCCTCAATTCACCAATCAAAAGAAGTACACTGACAGAATGGATTAAGAAGCAAAATCCAACAATATGTTGTATACAAGAAACACACCTAACTCAAAAAGAAATTCATAGACTGAAAGTAAAAGGATAGAAAATGGCTCTCCACATGACAGGAAACCAGAAAAAAGCAGGAGTAGCAATCTTATTTGCAGACAAAATAGATTTCAAACCAAAACTAATTAAGACAGACAAAGACGGTCACTATATCCTTGTGAAGGGAACAATCCAAGAGGAAGAGATGACAAACCTAAATATAAATGCACTGAATTCGAATATCCCAAACTATAAAATAACAAATATAATATTAATGGATGTGAAAAACCAAATAAGCATGAACACAATTCTAGTGGGGGCCCTCAATACCCCAATATCACAAATAGATCATCTAGACAAAAAATTAACAACGAAATACTAGAACTGAACCAAGCTATTGAAAAAACGGATGTAATAGATATTTACAGAGTGTTCCACCCCACAAAATCAGAATGCACATCCTTTTCGGCTGCACATGGGTCATTCTCCAAAATAGACCAATGCTAGCTCATAGGACATATCTAAGTCAATGTAAAAGAATTGAAATTACCCCCTGTATATTATCAGACCATAGTGCAAGAAAATTGGAGATAAATAACATGAGAAACTACAAAATTCCCACAAACACATGGAAAATGAATAACTCCCTCCTGAACTACCAATGGGTCACAGAGGAAATTAAAGAAGAAATTAGACAGTTTCTACAAGTAAATGATAATGCCAGTACAACATACAGGAATCTCTGGGACACAATGAAAGCAGTTCTAAGTGGGAAATTCATAGCAGTGAATGCCCATATTAGGAAAACAGAGAAAACTCAGATAAATAACCTAATGCAGAACCTCAAGCTCCTAGAAAAAGAAGAGCATAACAAATCCAAAGCTCGTACAAGACAGGAAATTATAAAGATCAGAGCAGAAATCAATGCAGTGGAGACTAAGAGAATGATACAAAAAATCAATGAATCAAAGAGTTGGTTTTTTGAAAGAATAAATAAAATCAATAAACCTTTAGCCAACCTTAACAAAAAAAGGAAAGAAAAGGCTCAAATCCATGCAATTAAGAACAAAAAAGGGGAAGTCACAACAGACCCAGCAGAAATCCAGAGGATCATCAATACCTACTTTGAGAACCTGTACTCTAATAAAATGGAAAACACAGACGAAATGGACAGATTACTAGATGCACATGAATTGCCAAAGTTAAATGAAGAAGATATAGAAATACTAAACATCCCAATTACAAAGAGAGAAATTGAAAATGTAATGAAATATTTACCAACAAAGAAAAGCCCAGGTCCTGATAGCTTCACTGCTGAATTCTACAAGACATTTAAAGAAGAACTAACACCATTACTCTTTATTTATATTTCTTTATTTTTTTGCTTAAATTCTTTTATTGGTACATTTTAGGTATACAATACATTTACATTTATCTTTGGGTGCTTGTACCTGTACATGATGTATCTTGGTTCTTATTTATTCCACATTACCTGTGTGCCCTTCACCCCTCCACACTGCCCTATTTACATAGACTTGGTTTCCATTTTTTTTCTTTTCTCATAATTTTTCCTTTCCATTCTTTCCTTTCCCCATCTCCGCCCACCACTCTTACCCCTTTGGACCTCTTCCTATTTCAAAGTATCAGTTATTAGTTATTAATCCTTTTAATCCTTGTTTACACTCTCAGTTTGTCACACTAGAGAAACTATGTGGTATTTACACATGTATGTCTTATTTATTTCACTTAAAAGTATTGCCTCAATATGCATCCATTTAGCTATAAATGACCAGTTTCTCATTCTTTATGGTGAGTAGTACTCCATTTTATTAAAAAAAAAACCACATCTTCTTTATCCAGTTTCCAGTTGATGGGCACTTGGGCTGTTTCTAAGCTTTAGATATTACAAACTGTGCCACTATAAACATGGATGCACATATATCTCTGTGGTATGATTCCTTTTTTGTATTAAATTCTTTTATTGGTACATTGTAGGTATACAACACAATTACATTTCTCATTGGGAATTGTACCTTTATATAATGCATCTTGGTTCTTATTTTTTCCCCATTCCTAGCCCTCCCTTCACCCCCTCCACCCTTCCCTATTTACAAACACTTTATTTCCATTTTTTCCATTTCTCATCATTTTTTCCGTTCCCTTCTTTCCTTTCCCCTGCCCCTCCCACTACCCCTACCCCTTTGGACCTTTTCTTCCTATTTTACATTATCGATTATTCATTCTAATCATTGGTACATTTTAGGTGTACAATATAATGACATTCATCATTGGAAATTTGCACCTTTACATAGTCTCTCTTGGTTCTTATTTTTCATCCTTGCCCAGCCCTCCCTTCAACCCCTCCATTCCTCCCTATTTACAAAGATTTTGTTCCTAGTTTTCCATTTTCTCATATGAATCCCATTCCCTTCTATCCTTTCCCTTAGCCCTCCCACTTCCTTCCCCTTTGCCCCTTTTCTTCCTATTTCACATTACCTATTATACATTTAGTCCTTATTTACACTTTCAGTTTCTCACACCAGAGAAACTATTCGGTATTTACACATGTGTGTCCTATTTATTTCACTTAAGAGTATTGCCTCAATGTGCATCCACTCAGCTATAAATGTCTCTAATTTCTCACTTTTTATGGCTGAGTAGTACTCCATTTTATTAAAAAAACACATTTTCTTTATCCAGTCTCTAGTTGATGGGCATTTGGGCTGTTTCCAAGTTTTAGCTATTACAAACTGCCCTGCTATGAACATGGGTGCACATATATCACTGTGGTATGATTCTTTTAATTCTTTGGGGAAGATCCCCAGCAGTGGAATAGCGGGGTCAAATGGGATTTCCAGTCCTAGTTCTTTGAGGTATCTCCATACTGATTTCCACAGTGCTTGCACCAGTCTACACTCCCACCAGCAGTGGAGCAGGGTTCCTCTTTCCCCACAGCCCCACCAGCATTTGTTATTGGTTGATTTCATGATAGCAGCCATTCTTTCTGGAGTGAAGTGGAATCTCAGTGTTGTTTTCATTTGCATCTCTCGAATGACCAGTGATGTTGAACATTTTTTCATGTATTTATTTGCTATTTCTACTTCTTTGTCTGAGAAATGTCTGTTCATTTCAGATGCCCATTTTTGGATTGGGTCTTTAAATTTGGGAGGTCTGATCTTTTTAAGTTCTTTATAGATTCGAGATAGTAGACCTTTGTCTGAGGAAGAGCAGGTGAAGATTTTTTCCCACATTGTGGGTTGTCTCTTCACACTGCTGGTGGTTTCTCTTGCTGTGCAGAAGCCTTTTAATAAGAAGAGATCCCATTTGTTGATTGTTTATACTAATTCATGGGCGACTGAGGTTTTGTTCATAAAATCTTTTCCTACACCGATGTCTTCAAGGGTTCTACCTAACCTCTGTTCCAACTGGTTCAGAGTTTCTATTTTAATATTTAGATCTTTAATCCATTTTGATTTTAGTTTAGTGCATGGTGAGAGATATAGGTCTAGTTTTAATCTTTGACAAGTTGAAGCCCAATTTTTCCAGCACCATTTATTAAAGAGGCTATCTTTCCTCCAGTGAGGGTGTTTGGCTCCTTTATTGAAGATGAGATGGCTGAGTGCGTCTGGCGTTGTTTCTGCATCTTCTATGTGGTATGATTCTTTTAATTCTTTGGGGAAGATCCCCAGCAGGGGAATAGCTGGGTCAAATGGGACATCTAGTCCTAGTTCTTTGAGGTATCTCCATGCTGATTTCCACAGTGGTTGCACCAGTCTGCACTTCCACAAACAAGGGAGAAGGGTTCCTTTCTCTCCACAACCCCGGCAGCATTTGTTATTGGTTGAATCTTGATAGCAGCCACTCTTTCTGGTGTGAGGTGGAATCTCAGTGTTGTTTTCATCTGCATCTCTCAAATGACCAGTGATGTTGAACATTTTTTCATATATTTGATTGCTGCTTTTACTGCTTTGTCTGAGAAATGTCTGTTCATTTCAGATGCCCTTTTTTGAACTGGGTCTTTGAATTTGGGTGGTCTGATTTTTTTCAATTCTTTATGTATTCTAGATACTAGTCCTTTGAGGTACAGCTGCTAAAAATTTTTTCCCACATTGTAGGTTGTTAGCTCTGTTGGTGGTTTCTCTTGCAGTGCAGAAGCCTTTTAATAAGATGAAATCCCAGTTGTTGATTCTTTCTGCTAGTTCCTGTGCTATGGAAGTTTTGTTCATAAAGTCTTCACCTATGCCAATATCTTCAAGAGTTCTCCCTATCTTATCTTCCAGCAAGTTTAGTGTTTCTGTCTTAATATTTAGATCTTTAACCCACTTCGATCTTAGTTTAGTGAATGGTGATAGATATGGGTCTAGTTTTAAACTGTGGCAGGTTGAAATCCAGTTTTTCCAACACCATTTATTAAATAGGCTATCTTTCCTCCAATGAAGATGGTTGGCTCTTTTGTCAAAGATGAGGTGGCTGAGTATGTCTGAAGTTGTTTCTGCATCATCTAATCTATTCCGCTGATCCTTAGGTCTATTTCTTTGCCAGTACCATGCTGTTTTTTCACAATAGCTTTGTAGTATAGCTTCAAGTTGGGTATGGTGATACCCCCAGCCATGTCTCTGTTGCCCAGAATTGCTTTTGCTATTCTAGGTTTCTTCTGGTTCCAAATGAATTTTTGGATTGTTTTCCCTAGTTCTGTGAAGTATATTGTTGGAATTTCAATTGGCATTGCACTAAATCTATATAGCAGTTTTGGAAGTATGACCATTTTCACTCTATTGATTCTTCCTACCTAGGAACAAGGGATGTCTTTCCATTTTCTTATATCCCCTTCGATCGTCTTTTTCAGTGTGCTGTAGTTTTCAGTGTAGAGGTCTCTTGCTTTTTGTTAGATTGTGTCCTAGATATTTCATTTTTTGGTTGCTATTGTAAAAGGAATTGTTTCCCTAATTTCCCTCTCAGTGAGTCTGCTGTTTGTGTATAAGAAGGCTACTGTTTTTGAGTGTTGACCTTATATCCAGCTACTCTACTGAATCTGTCAATTAGGTCTAGAAGTCTTTTGGTAGAGTTTTTTGCGTTTTCTATCTAAAGTATCATATCATCGGCAAATAATGACAGTTTAACCTCTTCCTTTCCTATCTTTATTCCTTTTATTTCTTTCTCTTTTCTAATTGTTGTGGCTAATGTTTCCAGAACTATATTGAACAGGAGTGGTGATAGTGGGCATCCTTGTCTTGTTCCTGATTTTAGCATGAAAGTTTTCAGTTTTGACCATTTAGTATGACGTTGGCTATTGGTTTTTCATAGATAGCCTTAATCAGTTTGAAATAAAAGGCTTCTTATTAAAAGGCTTCTGCACTGCAAGAGAAACCACCAACAGAGCTAACAACCTAGAATGTGGGAAAAAATTTTTAGCAGCTGTACCTCAGACAAAGGACTAGTATCTAGAATACATAAAGAATTGAAAAAAATCAGACCACCCAAATTCAAAGACCCAGTTCAAAAAAGGGCATCTGAAATGAACAGACATTTCTCAGACAAAGCAGTAAAAGCAGCAATCAAATATATGAAAAAATGTTCAACATCACTGGTCATTTGAGAGATGCAGATGAAAACAACACTGAGATTCCACCTCACCCCAGAAAGAGTGGCTGCTATCAAGATTCAACCAATAACAAATGCTGCCGGGGTTGTGGAGAGAAAGGAACTCTTCTCCCTTGTTTGTGGAAGTGCAGACTGGTGCAACCACTGTGGAAATCAGTATGGAGATACCTCAAAGAACTAGGACTAGATGTCCCATTTGACCCAGCTATCCCTCTCCTGGGTATCTTCCCAAAAGTATTTTAAAAATCATACCACAGTGATATATGTGCACCCATCTTCCTAGCGGCACAGTTTGTAATAGCTAAAGCTTGGAAGCAGCCCAAGTGCACATGGACTGGAAACTTGTTAAAGATGATGTGGTGTTCTCAGCCATAAAGAACGAAAAACTAGAGTCATTTATAGCTAAATGGATGCATGTCGAGGCCATACTCTTAAGTGAAATGAATAGGACACACATGTGTAAATACTGAATAGTTTCTCTAGTGTGAGAAACTGATAGGGTAAACAAGGGTTAAAATGATTAAAATGAATAATTGATAATCTGAAATAGGAAAAAAGGTCCAAAGATGAAGGGGTGAAGGGAGGGGAAGGGGAAAGGAAAGGAGGGAAAGAAAAACTATGAGAAAAGAAAAAAAAAAACTGGAAATGATGTCTATGTAAATAGGGAAGGGTGGAGGGGGTAAATGGTGCACAGGTAATGGGGAATAAATAAGAACCAAGATATATCATGTACAGGTACAAACACCCAATGATAAACGTAAATGAATTGTATACCTAAAATGTACCAATAAAATGTACCAATAAAATTAATTTAAAAATAAAAAAATAAAGAGAAACAATTAGCATAGGATTGGCAAGGTATAAATAAAATTATTATATGTAGATGAAATGATCATCTACAGAGAAAATACTAAGAAATCTCTAGAAGCCCCCAGAACTTGTATTTGAATTTAGCAGGATTAGAAAACACAAGGTATATATAAAAATTTAGGTCTGTGTATACTTGCTATAAATGAAGAATTGGATATTGAAATTTAAAAGTTATGCAGGAGTACAAAGGAATCATAAAAGTAAAAATTTAAAAAAAGAAAAAAAAAAGAAAAGTAGAAAGAAAAAAACCACGTTGGAGGACATTTATTACCTAATTTTTCTTTTTTTTTGGTACCGGGGATCAAACTCAGGACCTTGGGCTTGCGAGGCAGGTGGCAGAACCACTGAGCAAAATCCCCAGCTCTTATTACCTAATTTTGACCTCCTCTAAAGCTACTGTAATCAAGGCAGTGTTGGCGTAAGGAAAGACATATAGATCATTGGATTAAAATAGAAAATCTGGAAATAGAACCACACATATATGGTCCACTGGGTTTTAAAAGATTATTTCACATTAACATTTTATAGAACATAAACTAAACTCAAGAACAGAGGAAAAGGTAGTGTTTTCAGCAAATGGTACTAGAACACTTATTATCTGTATGTAAAAAATTAACCTCAACCCTTTATTTCCATACATAAAGATAACTTGAAAGGATCTATCAACCTAAATATGAAAGACTAAAACTATAAGAAAATATTATAAGGGAAAATGTTCATGAATTTAGGCTAGGCAAGCTTTCCCTTTAAAATCAGGAACAAGACAAGGATGCCCACTATCATCACTCCTGTTCAAAATAGTATTCACAACATTATCCAGAGCAATCAGAGAAGAGAAAGAAATAAGAACCACATATAAAAAAGGAAGAGGAGAGAGAGAGAGACAGAGATACAGAGAGAGACAGAGACAGAGAGAGAGGAGACAGAGAGAGAGAGAGAGAGAGAGAGAGAGAGAGAGAGAGAGAGAGACTGCTCCCTGCACCTCAGAGCTGGACTACTCATCTTGAATCCTGATTTCTTAACTCTACCTTCACTTGTGATGAGAACAGAAGACATCTGGACTTGGAGGAAACTTTGCTCTTAATTTCCACATTGATGAATCAAGAGTGGAAAATTTGAAGAGGTGTGAGCAGAAAAAAGAAATTAAACCTGTGCTTGTGTTCCATTTTTCTTTGGACCTTCAAGAGAACAGAAGACAGAGCCTGAGAGGAGATAATTTTTGTAGAGAAGTGAGGAGGTGGTGGTAGGTGGGTAGGTAGAAGATTCCAGTATAAAGCAGAGTGAGGTGGCCTTGCATGAGTCACTTCACATCTGTGAGCAGCAGTTTCCTTGTGTATTAAAGGAAGATAGTAAGTATAACTTTCTCCTCTCATTTAACTGTAGATATTTTACATTAGTTGGGGCTTCCAGATGAATTTCTTTGCTTTGTTGCTACAGAATGATTTATTGAAATATTCATGAAGATGCTGGGGCTCCTAGAACTGCAGCTTGACCCCTGTGGTAAGGGCAATGAAGAAGCCTTAGCCTTGGATCAGTCTCACAGCCCTCTCTCCCTACAGCTCACAAAGCTCAGCCTCCAGCAGAGAGGGAACAAATGTTGACTGAAGAACAAGGATGTGCTCGGCCACACCCATAGACAGAAGAACTTCCAGAGCTACTATTTGTCCATGGTGACAAAGGAAGAAATAGAGCCAGTGTCTGAAGTTTGTGCATAGAACTTTCCATTCTGCTCCTGCAGACCTTTCAAACATTGTGAGGCCACAGAGACATCTAGGGACAGCTCCTCTGTTCTCTTCCAAGTCTTAAAAATTCTGTGCAGGGCCCTCAGATAACTAGAACATGATCTGGAACTAAATCCTGGAGTCAGCAGGTCCATTTAGCATTTCCCTTCATTGAGTCTTTTCTCCAAGTACATGAAATAGATGGACCACCTTCCTATTATGTGGACACATTGCCTGGTAGCAAGGATTGTGCCTGTTCATCTCTCTGGTCACTTTCCTTCTCACCTGAGCAAAGAGGGCCACACATGCATGGAATCCCACTGTTACTTTCACCAGAAAACTGCCAACTGCTCTGACCCAGTGTATACACTGACGGGCTCCTCAGGAGGAGCCAGCCAAGAAGACAGCTCCGTTGAGAGGAACCTGAGTCCACATGAAGCCATTTAAAGAGTCGGCCAACAGAATCAATGTGGTTAAAATGTCCACATTACCCAAAACAGTCTATGGATTTAATTCAGTCTCTATCAAAATTTCAATGGCGTTTCTCATAGAAATAAAAAGGAATCCTAAAATTCATATGGAACTATATAAAAGACTTGGAATAATGAAAGCAATCTTGAGTAAGAGCAACAAGGATGGAGGCATTATACTACCTTATTTTAAGTTATATTACCAAGCTAATCAAAATAGTGTGGTATTAGCATAATAACAGACAAGAGAACAGAATAGAAAGTTCAGAAAAAATTCACATGTATATGGTCAACTACAATTCAACAAAGGTGTGAAGAAAGAAATATACACAGTGGGGAAAGGATAGTCTCTCTCTTTTTTTTTTGGTACCAGCGTTAGAACTCAGGACCTTGTGCTTGTGAGGCAGGCGCGGGGCCACTGAGCTAAATCCCCGGCCCAGGATAGTCTCTTTAATAAATGAGAAAACTCGATACTCACATGTAAAAAATTGAATTGAGTCCTTATATCATATACAAAAATCAACTGAGAATGGATTAAAAATTTAAAGATAAGACCTGGAACCATCTGATTCCTAGAAGAAAACATGGGAAAGCTCCATTGAATTGTTTTCAATAATGATATTTTTTTTAGATATGACAACAAAAACAAATATGAAATAAACAAGATGATATTAAACTAAAAAGTATCTGTACAAAAGGAAATTAAAAAATGAAATACAACTGACAGAATGAGAGAATATATTTGCATCCATATACCTGGATAAATGGCTAATACCGAAAATATATAAGGAACTTACATAACTCAGGAAAAAGCAAGTAATTCAATCTAAAAAGTCTTAAATAGATATATTTTCTCTTTTTATGTTCTTTTATTGGTACATTTTAGGTATACAATTCATTTACATTTATCATTGGGTGTTTGTACCTGTACATGATATATCTTGGTTCTTATTTATTCCCCATTACCTGTGCACCATTTACCCCCTCCACCCTTCCCTATTTACATAGACTTCATTTCCAGTTTTTTTTTCTTTTCTCATAGTTTTTCTTTCCCTCCTTTCCTTTCCCCTTTCCCTCCCTTCACCCCTTCATCTTTGGACCTTTTTTCCTATTTCAGATTATCAATTATTCATTTTAATCATTTTAACCCTTGTTTACCCTATCAGTTTCTCACACTAGAGAAACTATTCAGTATTTACACATGTGTGCTTTATTCATTTCACTTAAGAGTATGGCCTCGACATGCATCCATTTAGCTATAAATGACTCTAGTTTCTCATTCTTTATGGCAGAGTAGTCCTGCATTTTATTAAAAAACCACATCATCTTTATCCAGTTTCCAGTCCATGGGCACTTGGGCTGCTTCCAAGCTTTAGCTATTACAAACTGTGCCTCTATGAACATGGGTGCACATATATCACTGTGGTATGATTCTTTTAATTGTTTTAGGAAGATACCCAGGAGGGGAATAGCTGAGTCAAATGGGACCTGTAGCCCTAGTTCTTTGAGGTATCTCCATACTGATTTCCACAGTGGTTGCACCAGTCTACACTCCCACCAGCAATGGAGAAGGGTTCGTTTCTCTCCACACTCCCTCCAGCATTTGCTATTGGTTGATTTCTTGATAGCAGCCACTCTTTCTGGGATGAGGTGGAATCTCAGTGTTGTTTTCATCTGCATCTCTCGAATGACCAGTGATGTTGAATATTTTTTCATATATTTGATTGCTGCTTTTACTGGTTTTTCTGAGAAATATCTGTTCATTTCAGATGCCCATTTTTGAACTGGGTCTTCGAATTTGAGGGATCTGATTTTTTTCAGTTCTATATATATTCTAGAGAGTAGCCCTTTGTCTGAGTTACAGCTGCTAAAATTTTTTTCCCATATTGTAGGTTGTCTCTTAGCTCTGTTGGTGGTTTCTCTTGCAGTGCAGAAGCCTTTTAATAAGATGAGATCCCAGTTGTTGATTCTTTCTGCTAGTTCCCGTGCTACTGAGGTTTTGTTCATAAAGTCTTTTCCTATGCCAATATCTTCAAGAGTTCTCCCTAACTTATCTTCCAGCAAGTTTAGTTTTTCTGTCTTAATATTTAGATCTTTAATCCATTTCGATCTTAGTTTAGTGCATGGTGATAGGTATGGGTCTAGTTTTAAACTGTGGCAGGTTGAAATCCAGTTTTTCCAACACCGTTTATTAAATAGGCTATCTTTCCTCCAATGAAGGTGGTTGGCTCCTTTGTCAAAGATGAGGTGGCTGAGTATGTCTGAAGTTGTTTCTGCATCTTCTAATCTATTCCACAGATCCTCGGGTCTGTTTCTTTGCCAGTACCACGCTCTCTTTTTCACAATAGCTTTGTAGTATAGCTTCAAGTTGGGGATTGTGATACCCCCAGCCATGTCTCTGTTGCCCAGAATTACTTTTGCTATTCTATGTTTTTTCTGGTTCCAAATGAATTTTTGGATTGTTTTCTCTAGTTCTGTGAAGAGTATTGTTGGAATTTCAATCAGCATTGCACTAAATCTATATAGCAGTTTTGAAAGTATGGCCATTTTCACTCTATTGATTCTTCCTACCCAGGAACAAGGGATGTCTTTCCATTTTCTTATATTCTCCTCAATCTTCTTTTTCAGTGTGCTGTAGTTTTCAGTGTAGAGGTCTCTTGCTTCCTTTGTTAGATTGATTCCTAGATATTTCATTTTTTGGATGCTATTGTAAAAGGAATTGTTTCCCTAATTTCTCTCTCAGTGAATCTGCTATTTCTGTATAAGTAGGTTATTGTTTTTTGAGTGTTGACCTTATATCCAGCTACTCTACTGAATTTGCCTATTAAGTCTAGAATTCTTTTGGTAGCGTTTTTTGGGTCTTCTATCTAAAGTATCTTATCATCAGCAAATAATGACAGTTTAACTTCTTCCTTTCCTATCTTTATTCCTTTTATTTCTTTCTCATTTCTAATTGCTGTGGCAAATGTTTCCAGAACTGTATTGAACAGGAGTGGTGATAGTGGGCCTCCTTGTCTTGTTCCTGTTTTTAGTGTGAAAGTTTTCAGTTTTTACCACTTAGTATGATGTTCGCTGTTGCTTTTTCATAGATAGCCTTAATCAGGTTGAGATAAAGACATTCTATTCCAATTTTCTGTAGTGTTTTTATCATGAGTGGGTGTTGGATTTTGTCAAATGCCTTTTCTGCATCTATTGAGATGATCATATCATTTTTGTCCATGACTCTGTTCATATAGTGTATTACATTTATTGATTTATGAATATTGAACCATCCTTGCATCCCTAGGATAAATCCAACTTGGTCAGGGTGTATGATCTTCTTGATGACCCTCTGTATTCTGTTTGCCAGTGTCTTGTTGAGGATTTCTGCATCTATGTTCATTAGGGAGATTGGCCTGTAGTTCTCTTTTTGGGTTGGTTTGGGAATCAAAATAACACTTGCTTCCAGGAATGAATTTGGAAGCCTTGCTTCCCTTTCAATTTCCTTGATGAGTTTAAAGAGTAATGGCATTAGTTCTTCTTTAAATGTCTTGTAGAATTCAGCAGTGAAGCAGTCAGGTACTGGGCTTTTCTTTGTTGGTAAATTTTTCATTACATTTTCAATTTCACTCATTGTAATTGGGGTGTCTAAAATTTTGATATCTTCTTCATTTAACTTTGGCAATTCATATGTATCTAGGAATCTGTCCATTTCTTCTGTGTTTTCCATTTTATTGGAATAGAGGTTGTCAAAGTAGGTATTGATGATTGTCTGGATTTCTGCTGGTTCTGTTGTGACTTTACCTTTTTCATTCTTAACTGCATGGATTTGAGCCTTTTCTTTCCTTTTTTTTGATAAGGTTGGCTAAAAGTTTATTGATTTCTTTTATTCTTTCAAAAAAACCAACTCTTTGATTCATTGACTTTTTTGTATCATTCTCTTAGTCTCCATTGCATTGATTTCTGCTCTGATCTTTAAAATTTCCTCTCTTGTACAAGCTTTGGATTTGTTATGCTCTTCTTTTTCTAGGAGCTTGAGGTTCTGCATTAGGTTATTTATCTGAGTTTTCTCTGTTTTCCTAATATGGGCATTCACTGCTATGAATTTCCCACTTAGAACTGCTTTCATTGTGTCCCAGAGATTCCTGTATGTTGTACTGGCATTTTCATTTACTTGTAGAAACTGTTTAATTACTTATTTAATTTCTTCTGTCACCCATTGGTTGTTCAAGAGGGTGTTATTCAGTTTCCATGTGTTTGTGTGGGTTTTGTGGTTTCTTATGTTATTGATCTCCAATTTTCTTGCACTATGGTCTGATAATATATAGGGGGTAACTTCAATTCTTTTACATTGACTTAGACATGTCCTATGAGCTAGCATGTGGTCTATTCTGGAGAATGACCCGTGTGCAGCCGAAAAGAATGTGTCTCTGACTTTGTGGGGTAGAACTCTCTGTAAACATCTATTAAGTCTATTTGTTCAATATCTTGATTCAGTTCTAGAATTCTGTTGTTAATTTTTTGTCTAGATGATCTGTCTATTTGTGATAGTGGGATATTGAGGTCCCCCACTACAATTGTGTTAGTGTTTATTTGGTTTTTCATTTCCATTAATATTTGTTTTGTATAGTTGGGAGCATTTGTATTTGGTGCATGTATAGTTAGGATTGTCATCTCTTCCTCTTGGATTGTTCCCTTCACAAGGATGTAGTGACCCTCTGTGTCTCTCTTAATTAGTTTTGGTTTGACATCTACTTTGTCTGCAAATAAGATTGCTACCCCTGCTTTCTTCTGGCTTCCTGTGGTGTGGAGAACTGTTTTCTATCCTTTTACTTTCAGTCTATGAGTTTCTTTTTGAGTTAGTTGTGTTTCTTTTATACAGCATATTGTTGGATTTTCCTTCTTAATCCATTCTGCCAGTCTTAAAATAGATATGTATTCCAAAGAAGACATATAAATGGCCAACAGGTGTAGATGCAAAAGTACTCACCATCCCTCTTCATCAAAACAATGCAAATCTAAACCACCTTACACATTAGAATCATGGTTACCTGTCAGGTGTGGTGACACACCCCTGTAATCCTAGGACTTGGGAGGCTGAGGCAGGAGCATCACCACAAGTTCAAGGCCAGCTTGAAGTACATAGTGAGACCCTGTCTCATAAAACAAAACTAAACAAAAAAAGAACCATAGTTACTAAATGATAAATGTTGAGGAGGAAACAGAGAAAGGGTACCTTGTTCATTGTTGGCAGGAATGCAAATTAGTACAGTATTGAAATTTCTCAAATTAAAAATAGAACTACCATATCATGCAGAACTCCTAATTCTGGTTATTCATCGAAATTAAATCAAATCACTGTCTTGAAGGGATATCTGCACACTCATGTTCATTACAGTATTATCCACAATGGCCAGAATATAGAACAACAACCTAAGTGCCCATTGATAGATGGATAAAAATGTTGTGTACAGTATAGACAATGGAATATTATTCATCCTTTAAAAAAGAAAGAAATCCTGGCATTTGCAGCAACATGGATAAGCATGGAAGGCATTATCCTGTGTGAAATTATCCTCTGTGAAATAAGCCAGGCACAGAAAGAAAAATACTACATAAGAGAAAGAGAGTAGAAATGTAGTTACTGGCTGGGGAATTGGGAAAGGGGAAGATATTGGTCAAAGTTTGCAAACTATAAACGTGCAGTTGTAAGATGAATAAATTCTGGAGACTTAAAAAAAGGAAGAAATCAAATTATTGTTATTTGCAGATGACATGATACTTAAATAGAAGACCCAAAAGCTCTATCAAAAGACTCAGAATTACTAAGAAATTCAACAATGTAGCAGAATGTGAAATTTACACACAAAAAGCAGTAACATTCCTGTACACCAATAATTAATTCACTGGGAATGAAATTAGGAAAACAATACCATTCACAAGAGGATCAAGAAATATTAAATACTTAGGATTTAATTAAATAAAGGAAGTGAAAACCCTCTACAATAAAAACTATAGAACTCTGTAAAAAGGAGATCAAAGAGGACATTAAAAATGGAAAGATAGGGGGCCGGGGATTCAGCTCAGTGGTTCTACTGCTTGCCTTACAAGTGCAAGGTCCTGAGTTCGATCTCTGGTACCCCCCCTAAAAGGGAAAGATATACCATGTTCCTGTTTAGGCAAAAACAATATTGTCAAAATGGCCCTACTTCCAAAACTGATATACAGATATAATGCAATCCCAATTAAAATACCAACATTCCTCACAAAACTAGAACAAAGCAATCCTAAAATTCATACAGAAGCAGAAGGTACCCAGAAGAGCAAAAGCAATGCTGGGTATTAAGAGTAAAACAGAAGGCATAACTATTCTGGACTTTAAGTTATATTAATGAGCCACAGTGATGAAAGCAGCATGGTACTGTTACAAAAACAGACATGTGGATCAATGGAACAGAATAGAGGGAGCAAAAAAAAGGAAAAAGTAAAGAGAACAAACACATTCAACCATGTGATCTTTGGGTCATAAACATACTCTGGAGGAAAGACAGCTTCATTAGCAAATGGTGCTGGGAAAATTGGCTATACACATGCAAAAGATAGAAGCTTGATTCATATTTCTCACCATGTACTAAGACAAAATCAAAATAAATCAAAGTTCTGAATGTTAAAATAGAACTAATCTGTTGAAAGATAAAACAGGTAATACTCTTGAAGGTAGGCATAAGAAAGGACTTTTTGAACAGAACCTCAATTACACAAAAGATAATATCAAAAATCAACCAATGGGGTCATATCAAATTACAAATCTTCTGCACAGCAAAGGACACAGCCAACAGAGTGAAGAGACAACCAACAGAATGGGAAAAATCTTTTGCAGCTGTTCCTCAGACAGAGGACTAACATATGGAATATATATACAACTCAAAAGATTAGACCCTCCTTCAAAATGAAAGACCCAATAAAAAATGGAAAACTGAAATTAATTGTCTGAAGAAGAAATACAAATGCCTCATAAATACATGAAAAATGGTCAACATTACTGGTCATTAGAAAAATGAAAATTAAAACAACACTGAGGGCAAAGGATTTAGCTCAGCAGCACAGCACCTGCCTGGCAAGCACGAGGTCCTGAGTTCGATCCCTGGTATGAAAAAACCCCAAAAACAGAAAATAACAACACTGAGATTTTCATCCTACTCCAGAAATCATAGCAATCATCAAGATATCAAATAACAAATACTGGTAAAGCAGCAAGAAAAAAAGGAACCCATCTACCTTGGTGATGGGAAAATAAAGTAGTACAACCAGTATGGAAATGAATATGAAGATTCCTCAAAAAGCTAGCATAGAAATTCCATTTAACCTAGCCATTCCCCTTCTAGCTGTCTTTCCAAAAAAGTTAAAGATCTCATATTACAGTGATACATGCATACCAATGTTTATATCAGCACAATTCATAATAGTTAAATCTTGGAAGCAGTATATATGTTCATCAACAGATAAATGGATTAAGAAGGTGTACTTATACAAACTGGAATACTATTCTGGTATAAATAAAAATAAATTTGTGGGAAAATGGATGCATCTTGAAAACAATGTCAAGTGAAAAAAAAAATCAGACACACAAGCTTAAATGCCATATGGTTTCTTTCATTGAGAAATCTAAATTTAAAGAGCAAAATAAAAGAGATAAAGGAAACAGGGAGATAGGTGTAGTGCAAATGGGTAGCGAGGAAGTGCGGGAGGGGAAGGGAACATAAAATAGAATTAAGACATGTTGTTTACATGTACAAACACCCACAATGAAAGTAGTCATGTATTGTAAACATGTACTAATAAATAAAAAAGAAAATGATAAAATAGATGACAGAATAACATAAATCAGAATTTTTAAAAACTCAGAAATGATTTGGTAGAGCTCAGGAAAATATTAAAAATAATTAGTTTCAGAGATGAAGACTAACAAGAAGAATCTCAAGAGTAAATAAATGCAGCCAATGGGATTATTAGAAGGCAAAAGAAGAAGAAGAAAAACTTTTTTAAAAATAATTTTTATTTTAATTTTATCCCATTCCCCTCTTCAAGCCCCCTTCCCCTCACTATGTACAAAAGCTTTGTTTCCTTTTTTTTCTAGTTTCACTTTTTTCTTGTCCCTTCCTTTCTCCCTCCCTCCTTCCTTGTTCCTCTTCCATTTGAACATTTTCTTCCCATTTCCCATTATCTATTATACATTTTAGTCCTTATTTCCACTTTCAGCTTCTCACACTAGAGAAGCAATGTGGTATTTAAACATGTGTGTCCAATTTATTTCACTTAAGAGGATGGTTTCAAGGTCCATCTATTTAGTCATAAATATCTGAAGCTAATCCTTCTTTTTGGCAGAGTAGTACTCCATTGTATATAAAAAAAAGCCCACATCTTCTTTATCCACTCGTCAGTTGACAGGCATTTGGGCTGTTTCAAAGATTTAGCTATTACAAACTGTGCTGCTACAAACATGGGTGTGCATATGTCACTGTGGTATAATGCTTTTAATTTTGGGGGGAAGATACCCAGCAGGGGAATAGCTGGGTCAAATGGAACTTCCAATCCTAGTTCTTTGAGGTTTCTCCATATTGATTTCCACAGTGGTTGCACCAGTCTACACTCCCACCACCAGTGGAACAGGGTTCCTCTTTCCCCACAGCCACGCCAGCTTTTGTTATTGGTCGATTTCTTGATAGCAGCCATTCTTTCTGGGGTGAGGTGGAATCTCAGCATTATTTTAGGTTGCAGTTCATGAATGACCAGTGATGTTGAACATTTTTTCATATGTTTATTTGCTATTTCTACTTCTTTGTCTGAAAAATGTCTGTTCATTTCAGATGCCCATTTTTGGATTGGGTCTTTAAATTCTGAGGGTCTGATTTTTTTGAGTTCTTTATATATCTAGATAATGGTCCTATGTCTGATGAAAAGCTGGTAAAAATTTTTTCCCATGCTGTGGGTTGTTTCTTCACTCTGTTGGTGGTTCTATTGCTATGCAAAAGCTTTTTAATAAGATGAGGTCCCAGTTGTTGATTCTTTGTAGTATTCCCTATGCAGTCTGGGTTTTGTTCATGAAGTCTTTGCCTACTCCTATGTCCTCAAGCATTCTACCTATTCTCTCTTCCAACAGATTTAGTGTTTCTGTTTTAATATTTAGATCTTTGAATCCATTTCAATTTTAGGTTAGTGCATGGTGAAAGATAAGGGTTTAGTTTCAATATTTGGCATGTGGAAAGCCAGTTTTCCAGCACCATTTATTAAAGAGGCTTTCTTCCAGTGAAGGTATTTGGCTCCTTGATCAAAGATAAGGTGGCTGAGTATGTTTGGAGTTGTTCCTGTATTTTCTAGTCTGTTCTGTTGATCCTCAGGACTATTCTTTTGCCAGTACCATGCTGTTTTTTTTTTTATCACAGTAGCTTTGTACTATAATTTAAAGTCAGGAATTATGATATCCCCTGCCTTGCTTTTGTTACCGAGAATTGCCTTTGCTATTCTAGGTGTTTTCTGGTTCCAAATGAATTTTAGGATTGTTTTTTCTAATTCTGTGAGATATGCCATTGGAAGAAAATATGGCCATTTTCACACTATTGGTTCTTCCTATCCAAGAACAAGGGATATCTTCTCATTTTCTGATATCCTCTTCAATCTCCTTTTACAGAGTAGTGTAATTTTTCAATGTAGAGTTCTTTTACTTCCTGCATTAGATTAATTCCTAGGTATTTCATTTTTGGGGATGCTATTATGAAAGAGATTGTTTCTTTAATTTGTCTTTCCATTAGTTTGTTATTCATGTACAGGAAGGCTATTGATTTTTAAATGTTGACTTTGTATCCAGTTATGCCACTAAATTTGGTTATCAAATCTAGAAGTCTTTTGGTGGAGATTTTGGGGTCTTCTGTGTAGAGTATCATGTTATCTGCAAATAATGATAATTTAACTTCTTCCTTTTCTATCTTTATTCTTTTTATTTCTTTCTCTTGTCTAACTGTTCTGGTTAATGTTTTCAGAACTGTATTGAACAAGAGTGGTGACAATGGACATCCTTTTGTTTTTCCTGATTTTAAAGTGAAAGCTTTCAGTTTTTGTCCATTTAGTATCATGTTGGCTGTTGGTTTGTTGTAGATGGCTTTTTCTGGATTGAGATAAAGACCACTTATACCAATTTTCTGTAGAGTTTTTATCATGAATGGGTGTTGGACCTTGTCAAGTGCTTTTTCTGCATCTGTTGAGAGGATCATATATTTTTTTCTCCTTGGCTCTGTTAATACATTTATTGATTTGCATACATTGAACCATCCCTGCATCTCTGGGATGAATCCAACTTGGTCATACACCTAAGAAGAAGGACAACTTTTAAAAAATAATTGAAGATAACAAAAGTGAGATACTGATTCAACATGAGTCAACATGATCTGCATGGAAACCCCAAGGGAATTTTTTGTGTAATTAGAAAAGCTAATACTAAAATTCATATGGAAACTCAAGGGATCCAGACTAATCAAGAAAAATCTTGTAAAAGAAGAAAGTTGGAAAATTGACACTTGCTAATTTCAAGAGTTAACTAAAAAGCTATAGTAATCAAAACAGTGTAATACTGGGATAAGAAGAGAAATGAATTAATGAAATATAATGAAGAGCCCAGATGTAAATTTTCACATATATAGTAGAATCTTTTTCAACAAGAATGCGCAGACTAGTTACTGGGAAAGGGATTTTTTTTCAATAAATAGTATTGGGGAAACAAGATTTCCACATTCAAAACAATAAAGTTGGATCCTTATGTTACATAATATACAAAAATCAAAGTGAATCAAGCAACTAAAGTTAAGAACTGTAACTATGAAACACCTAGAAGGAAACAGGAGGAAAGCTTAAAGACACCAGATTTGGAAATGATTTCTTGGCTATGACAGCAAAACCACAGGAAACAAAAGAAAAAGTAGAAAGTTTGACTTCATCAAAATTTTTGAAAACATTCTGTGTTTCAAAAGACACTATGTAGTAAGAGACATGACATCTCGAAGAACTGGAGAAAATATTTGTGAATCACATAATAGTAAGGAGTTAATAAAGTATATAAAGAATTTCTACAACTCAATCACTATAAAATAAATAACTCAAACAAAAAATCAGCAGACCTTAAATAATCTTTTCTCCAAATAAGATTGACAAATGTCAAATAAGCACATGAAAAGACATTCAGCATAACTTGTTATTAAGGAAATGCAAATCCAAATCATGATAAAAGACCACTTCACATTCATTAGAATGGCTATTGTAAAAAAATTAGAATATAACAAGTGTTGACCAGAATGTGGAGAACTTGGAAAATACATACATTGCTGGCAGTGACTGAAAATGGTACAGCCAAAAGAAAAACAATAAAATGACTGGTCAAAATGTTAAATGCAGAATTACCATATGATCCAAAAATTCTACTCTTAAACAACTATCTAAAAGATTTAAGAGTATTTTTTTTCAAGTACCAGGGATCAAACTCAGAACTTTGCACTTGTCAGGCAAGCACAGCACCACTGAGCTACATCCCCAGCCCTCTAAAAGAATTAAGAGATTCAGGGAGATACAAGTCAATAGATGAATACATAAACAAAATGTGATATGTACATATAATAAAATATTATTCAACCTTAAAAATGAGGAAAGTTATGACACATGCTGCAACATAGCTCTCTCTTGAAATTTCATGCTAAGTGAAATAAGCCTGTTACAAAAGGTCAAATACCATATCACTCCACTTATTGAGGTATCTACCTAGAGTAGCCAAAGTCATAGAGACCTGTCATAGAACTGTGGTTTCTAGGAGCGAGTGTGAGGGGAGAATGGGGAAATATTGTTTAGTGGGTACGGTGTTTCACTTTTCCAAGACAGTGGTTTCACAATATGTCTGTCATTAATGTCATAGAATTACACATTTAAAATGGTTAAGGTGATAAATTTTATGTTATGTCCATTTTACCACTATTTTTAAAAAGTTGAATTTCTATGTACTACCAATGAACAATTAATTGGAAATTGTTATTAATAGCATTAAAGCATGATTTTCTTCTGATACAATTAAGGTTTGTAAGGTTTTATGTTGAAAAATATAAAGTATTGATGACAGAAATTTAAAAAGTCCTGAATAGACAGCTATGCTATATTAACGAATTGGAACACTTAATACTGTAAAGATGTTAATTGTTCCTAAAATGATCTAAAGATTAAATACAATCCCAATCAAAATACCAGCAGGCATTTTTATAGAAATTGATAAGTTGATTTTACAACTTACATGGCAACACAAAGACCTACAATAGCCAAAATGATTCCAAAAAAGAATAAAGGATTTACACAGCTTGACTTTAAGACTTACTACAAAACTACAATGATCAATAAAATGAGCTATTAGCATAAGGAAAGATACATAGAATCAATGGAACAAATGGAACAAACAATGGAACAATCAATGGAACAAACATTTATGAGAAATTAATTTTTGACTAAAAAACTAAGGCAATTAAATGGGGGAAAGGATAGACTTTCAATACTAGTACTAAAAATATATGATACTTGTATGGGAAAAATAAGCCTTGTCTATCACATAGATATACATATACACACAGGTTATCTCAAGTTGCATCATAGACCTAAACATAAAAGATAAAACTATAAAATCCATAGAAGGAAGTTTAGGAAAAAGGCTCCTCTCTCTCTCTCTCTCTCTCTCTCTCTCTCTCTCTCTCTCTCTCTCTCTCATTTATTTGCTATCTTTTGGTAGGCAAAGATTTTTTAGATAAGACACAATAAACATGAACCACACCAGAAAAATATAATAAATTTGATTTCATTAAATGATTCTCACAACAAACTAAGTAGAATGGTTAAAATTTAAAAGATTGAAATTTTCCTCTACATGAACAACAGACTCACTGAGAGAGAAATAGGGCAAACAATTCCTTTCACAATAGCATCCAAAGAACTGAAATACCTAGGAATTAACCAAACAAAAGAAATCAAAGACCTCTTCTCTGAAAACTATAGCACTCTGAAAAGAGAGATTGAAGATGAGATCAGAAAATGGAAAGACAGGGCCAGGGATTTAGCTCAGTGGTTCTGGCGCCTGCCTTACAAGCGCAAGGTCCCAAGTTCAATCCCTGGTACCAAAAAAAAAAAAAAAAAGACATCCCCTGCTCCTGGGTAGGAAGGATCAACATAGTGAAAATGGCCATACTTCCAAAACTGCTATATAGATTCAATGCAATCCCAATTGAAATCCCAGTAGTATACATTACAGACCTTGAGAAAACAATCTAAAAATTCATTTGGAACAAGAAGAGACCCCAAATAGCAAAAGCAATTCTAGGCAACAGAGACATGGCAGGGGGTATCAAAATCCCCAATGAGAAATTATACTACAAAGCTACTGTGATAAAAACAGCAAGGTACTGGCAAAGAAACAGACCTGAGGGGGAATAAAAAAGAAACAGACCTGAGGACAAGTGGAACAGATTAGAAGATGCAGAAACAACGCCAGACACACTCAGCCATCTCATCTTCCACAAAGGAACCAAACACCCTCACTGGAGGAAAGTTAACCTCTTTAATAAGTGGTGCTGGAAAAATTGGGCTTCAATTTGCCAAAGATTAAAACTAGACCTATATCTCTTGCCATGCACTAAACTAAAATCAAAATGGATTAAAGATCTAAATATTAAAATAGAAACTCTGAACCAGTTGGAACAGAGGTTAGGTAGAACTCTTAAAGACATTGGTGTAGGAAAAGATTTTATGAAGAAAACCTCAGTTGTCCATAAACTAGCACAAACAATCAACAAGTGGGATCTTTTCTTATTAAAAGGCTTCTGCACAGCAAGAGAAACCACCAGCAGTGTGAGGAGACAACCCACAATGTGGGAAAAAATTTTCACCTACTATTCCTCAGACAAAGGTCTACTATCTAGAATCTATAAAGAACTTAAAAAATCAGACTTCCCAAATTTAAAGACTCAATCCAAAAATGGGCATCTGAAATGAACAGACATTTCTAAGACAAAGAAGTAGAAATGGCAAAAAACACATGAAAAAATGTTCAACATCACTGGTCAGTTGAGAGATGCAAATGAAAACACTGAGATTTCACCTCACCCCAGAAGGAATGGCTGCAATCAAGAAATCAACCAATAACAAATGCTAGTGAGGCTGTGGGGAAAGAGGAACTCTGCTCCACTGCTGGTGGGGGTGTAGACTGGTGCAACCACTGTGGAAATCAGTATGGAGATACCTCAAAGAACTAGGACTGGAAGTCCCATTTGACCCAGCTATTCCCCTGCTGGGTATCTTCCCCAAAGAATTAAAAAGAATCATACCACAGTGATATATGTGCACCCATGTTCATAGCAGCGCAGTTTGTATTAGCTAAAACTTGAAAGCAGCCCAATTGGACATCAACTAGAGACTGGATAAAGAAAATGTAGATTCTTTATAAAATGGAGTACTACTCAACCATAAAACATGAGAAATTAGAGACATTTATAGCTAAATGGATGCACATTGAGGCAATAGTCTTAAGTGAAATAAATAGGACACACATGTATAAATACTGAATAGTTTCTGTAGTGTGAGAAACTGAAAGTGTAAATAAGGACTAAAAGGTATAATAGGTAATGTAAAATAGGAAGAAAAGGGGCAAAGGAGAAGGGGAAATGGGAGGGGTAGGGGAAAGGAAAGAAGGGAATGGAATTAATATTTGAAAATGAAAAAAGGAAACAAAGTCTTTGTAAATAGGGAGGAATGGAGGGGTTGAAGAGAGGGCTGGGCAAGGGGGAAAATAAGAACCAAGAGAGATTATGTGAAGGTGCAAATTTCCAATGATGAATGTCATTATATTGTATACCTAAAATGTACCAATAAAATAAAATTTTAAAAAAATTAAAAGATTGAAAGTATCATATTTTAATGCAATTTATTGGAACAATTTAGATGTACATAAAGATCACATTCGTCATAGGGAATTTGTAGTTGTACATCATATAACTCAATTCCCCTTTTTTTTCCATTCCCCTCCCCACCCTTCAATCCCTCTGTCCCTCCTCATTTACAAACCTTTATTTCCACTGTATCCTTCTTTTCTCTTTTTTCTTTAACCCCCCCCACCCCAGTTCCTCTTTCCTTTCAAACAATATCTTCCTATTTCAAAATATCTATTATATATTTCGGTTCTTATTCACAGAAGAGCTTTAGTTTCTCACACCAGAGAGACAATGCAATATTTACACATGCATGTCTGGTTTACTTAAGAGTATGGTCTCAAGGTGCATCCATTTACCTAGAAATGTTTCCAGTTCATTCTTTATGGCTGAGAAGTACTCCATTGCATTTTTTTTTTTTTGGTACTGGGGATTGAACTCAGGACCTTGGGCTTGCAAGGCAGGTGCCAGAACCACTGAGCTAAATCCCCAGCCAAGCACTCTATTTTTTTTTTAAGGCACAACTATTCAGGAATATTTTATATTTTCAAAGTATTTAGGAATACTTTAATTAGAAAAATAAAGCAATGGGATTATCTATCAGGTTCTAAAAGTACCCATGAATTAAATCATCCCCCAAACAAAACAAAACCTTAAATCACATTGCTATTAAGCTTTCTTACAGTAAAGAATAAAACCAAACTATGCTGAAGTACAAAAACCTGAAATTCTGAGCATGAAAATAATTTATTGATTAGACATCTGATTTATTCAAGCAGTAGGCCTACTGAACACAGCTATGGAGTAGGAAAAAAAATTCCATCCAGCACCTGCGTCATTTCAAATTTCCTGGGGACAGTTTATGCATTCTGTATTATAGCCTCACCCTAAAACATCCACGTGTGCTTGATGTGCATTAACCTTTTAATAAAAGGACATGAGAATCTTTGTGTATACCCAAGTTGGCAAGTATCATTAGTGATATGACTTTCAGAAACATTCTTAGGCACAATAGCACTGCCTGCAGTGACAGTCTTTGATAATCAAAGAAAAGATGACCATTAAATATAATCTTACAAGCAGAAAGGAAAAATATATGCACTTTTGCCAAAAGATTGTTTTACATATTGGGGAGTGTCACAATGAGATTTTCCTTCTATAAGATTAAAAATTACCTTTAACTGACATCAACTTTTAATGGATACCTAAATATTAAAAATCAGACAAAAATAAAACCAATTTAACCAAAATGTAATTTAGGGAAGAAATGCAGGACTAGTCATATGAAAAAATAGCTGTACTTCTTTGGCTAACTCAGTAAAAAGTGCCAATTGAACATTTTCAGTCAAATTTTATTTTTAAAAAAGCAGATCAACATTACAATTCAAGAATCTAATCTAAATATGCACTTGACAATGAAGTACATCTGAGAATGGAGTGAAAAAGGTTTTCAAAAAAACCATCAAATATATTATCTCCAAATACCCAAATAATAAACGCTTCTATAAGCCTTTTGTTAAGTGGAATCATAAAGAACTAAAAATTTATTGCTAGGAAAACAAATCTGTAATACAGTAGTATGAATCTTGGGTATTAGCCATAATCTGTTGAATCAAGTTAAGAAGTTGATGTGGCAAGAAATTTGTGTGTGTGTGTGTGTGTATGCACGCGTGTGTGTATGAGACAAAGGGAGAGACAGACTGTAAGCCAGTTGACCCAAGAGCAACTGAAATATTTAACTTGTTCAGGTGAGACCAGGCACCATCATGTTACTTCTCCATTTTTAGAAGGCAATTAAAAATTACTATTCTAATAGCCCACAAACCAAATAAAAAATGTTGTAGAAATTAAAACTATGTTCAAAGAGCTTTTTTTCCCAGCTCATTTTCAGCACCCCAAGAAAAATAAAAGCATCCATGGCTATCACAGATGAAAACAAAATGAATGTCATTGGAATCAGTTATTTTTCCCCACTGAGGTATAAAATCTATATAGAAATTTGATACTATACTATAACAAATTGTACTTCTCATAGTTCTGTTGTAATTTTCTTTAAACTCTGTTTAATATTTTTTTAATTGTTTTAAAATGTTGTTTTCATGATTGTGAATCTGGTTCCAGTTCTTTTTCACCTATTTGTATATCAATAGTTAATATACTGGCTACCAGTTCTAATCAGGAAAAAAGTCTTGGAAATATATTCATTATGACAGCACACTCAGCAGAAATTACTGATGTGTAAGCAAACCATACAAGGTGCAGTTCTTCAAAAAGCACATTTTGTTGATTAAGTTTTGTGGTCTGAATATTCTTTCCCATGTCTCTTGAAGAAAGACTCTTTCCATCTTGTAAACATCAGTGTGCACAGTCTCACTACTATGCAGTTTCACGTCCTTGGACAGGAAGGCTGGTTCACAGCTAGTGAAAAGCTAGAGGAGTCTGAGTTTTAATGGCTGATAAACCTTACATCCTGCAGAGGAGGAAAGCACTTTTCCTTTTTTGCTACTTAAGAATGTGGCAGAAATATATGCTGAGGTAGCCCAGTCAATCCTTTTTTTTTTTTTTCTTTTTTTGAAAATTTGGTCTCAGAATATTTCTGAAAGGGTGACGTTTCGCAGAAGCCACTGCTGGGACCGGCTTCCGCTGCAGTCTCTAATGCTGAGCACCTGGCTATCCTCTTCTGTGGCTTTATCCAGGCACTGATTACTGTTCACATGGTGCAGGGTTAATTTCACTGGGTCATACTCCCAGAGTTGGTTGCCTTTTAGGTGGTGGCATTTGAGCATGGTAATGGGGCCATTAAGTTTGGAAACATCCAAGCAAAGGTCATTTGTTTTAATTTCTTTGTTGGCAGTATAAGAGAAAACCTGATTCCCTCCCATACCATGACAGTTAAAAATTCCAACTTTTTCATTCTCTTTTCTAGCCATGTTATCTAGACACTGATTTGTTTCCACATTTCGTATCTCTCCCGATGAGAAATAATGATGTGGAATTTGAGAATCAAGGTAGATATTCCCAAGGTACCAAGAGAAAGGTTTGCATTGTAGTTTGTGTCTCAGACCAAGTCTTGATGATATATCTCCATAATCTACCTTTGTAACACCAGGTTTTAATTATATAGAAGAAATCCTTGAATTCATCCATCCACACTTCTGCAAGTCGTCTGTTATTTTTATTGATGATCTGCCCCATGCCTCCTGGAAATGTGTAAGGTGTTGCTTTCTGAAACACATGTCCAACATGTGAGCATGTAACAATTTCCAAAGTTCCTCCACACTGCCAGATCCTAAAGGAAATTTCTAGATTTTCTCCTCCCCAAATATCCATTTCAGCATCATACATTCCAATTTCCTGAAAGGAATCTCTGTCTATTGAAAAAAGGCCTCCTGCCATTGTAGGTGTTCTGACAGGAAGAGTTCGATCACTTTTCCTTCTGGCCATTTCTCTTTGGGGAACAGGATACCAGCGAAAATTGAGTTTCCAATTAAATCCACCATATGTCATATCAGAGCCTGCCATATACTCAAAAGTATCATCACTGATCACATCAATGATAGGACATACCACTGTTCTCCTGTCCTGTTTGATCAGGGCTAAGAGAGGCTCCAGCCATCCCACTGTGCACTCACAATGAGCAACTAAGAAGGTGATCACTTGACCTTTGGAGACAGCAGCTCCTTTTAATCTAGCTCTGATCAATCCAGAACACTGTTCCATTCAAAGTACATGAATTGGCACTTTTAGTTTTTTCCTGTAACTCTCTAGAGGTCTTTTCAAAAAGTCTCTTTCACCGGCATCATCTACTAGAACAATTTCTTCTACCATGTGCCTTGGTAAGCGATTAATGACACTATGAACAGTTCGAAGAAGTGTGCTCCAAGCCTCATTGTGGAAAACAATCACGACACTTGTTGTTGGAAGATTATCTGGATACACCTTTGTATTACACCCTTCTAACCTAACATCGGGTAAACTTCTGTTGAGTGCAATCATCTCACTTGCCATTAAATTGAACTGATTGATTTTAAACATCTCTTTCATTTTCTCTTGATCCTCTTTAGGAATGACGACTGGTTTCCCCATTTCTCCAGGACCTTCATGAGGTTTTTGTACTGGCTTTAGAACATCCCCAGCAGGAAGTCCTCTCTCCTTTCTCTCATCACATTTATTGCATTCACTGAAGTAAAGCAGCAGGAACATATCCAAGAGCACCCAAATCAAGGAGGTGGCTAGGAGGTGGCTAATTTGCAATATGCAAATTTTCTCATGGCACTTTAAGTCAAATGCAAAATTTTAAAACACATATGTATATAAATATACAAAGATCATGAAAATTATCCCAATCCAGTTTCATCAGAAATCACGTTCATACCCCCAAACTGGTTTTTCAAATGAATACATATTCGCAATCCACATGCCCCACATCTCGCTGCGCGCGCGGCGGCAGCAGCGGCGGCGGCGGCGGGCGCTCCTCTGGGCCAGCCCGGGCGGTCGCCGCGCGGTCCCGCGGGCCGCAGCGCAGGCACTACTCTCTGGCCGCCGTCCGCCAGCACTCCATTTTATAAAAGAACCACATCTTCTGTATCCACTCACCCATCAATGGGCATTTGGGTTGTTTCCAAGATTTAGCTATTACAAACTGTGCTGCTATAAACGTGTGTGCATATATCGCTGTAGTATGATGCTTTCAACCCCTTTGAGAAGATACCCAGAGGGGCAATAGCTGGTTCAAATGGGACCTCAACCCTAGTTTTTTGAGGAATATGCACACTGATTTCCACAGTGGTTGCACCAGTCTACACTCCCAGCAATAGTGGAGAAGGGTTCCTTTTTCCCCCGCAGCCCTTCCAGAACTTGTCATTGGTTGATTTCTTGATAATATACAACCTTTCTGGAATGAGATGGAATCTCAGTGTTATTTTAATTGCATTTCTCAAATATCCAGTGATGTTGAACATTTTTTCATGTATTTATTTGCTATTTGTACTTCTTCATCTGAGAAATGTGTATTAATCTCAGATGCCCAGTTTTGGATTTGGTCTTTAAACTTGAGGGGTATGATATTTTTCAATTCTTTATATGTTCCAGATATTAGTACTTTATTTGAGGGTTCTTTTCACTCTATTGGTCATTTCTTTTGCTGTGCAAAAACTTTTTAATAGGATGAGATCCCAGTTGTTGATTCTTTGTAGTATTTCCCATGCGATCGGATTTGTTCAGGAAGTTTCTGCCTACAAACCTTTTCAAGAGTTCCACCTATTCTCTCTTCCAGCAGATTCAGTGTTTCTGTTTTAATATTTAGATCTTTAATTCATTTTGATTTTAAGTTAGTGTATGGTGAGAGACATGGGTCTAGTTTCAGTCTTTGGCATGTGGAAAGCCTGTTTTTCCAGCACCATGTATGAAAGAGGCTGTCTTCTAGTGAAGGTGTTTGGCCCCTTTGTCAAAGATAAGATGGCTGAGTGTGTTTGGGGTTGTTTCTTAGTCTTGTAATCTGTTCCGTTGATTCTCAGGTCTGGTTTGTGGGGGGGGTTGTTTTGTTTTGGTTTGGTTTTTTTTGCAGTACCATGCTGTTGTGTTTTTTTTTTTTAATCACAGTATCTTTGTAGTATAATTTCAAGTCAGGGATTGTGATGCTCCCTGCCTTGCCTTTGTTGTCCAGAATTGCCTTTGCTATTCTAGGTCTCTTTTGGTTCCATATGAATTTTAGGAATGTTTTCTCTAGTTCTGTGGGGTATGCTAATGGTAATTTGATTGGTTTTGGAGTATGGCCATATTAACTATGTTGGTTCTTTCTACTCAAGAGCAGGGGATATCTCTCTATCTTCTGATGTTTTCTTCAATCTCCTTTTTCAGAGCACTGTAATTTTCTATGTATAGGTCCTTTATTTCTTTTGCTAGATTGATTCCTCAGTATTTCTCTTTTTGGGGGATGCTACTGTGAAAGGTATTGTTTCCCTAATTTCTTTCTCAGTGAGTTAGTTATTTGTGTAGAGGAATGCTACTGATTTTTGATTGTTGACTTTGTGTCCAGCTATGCTACTGAATTTAGTTATTAAATCTAGAAGTTTTTGGTGGTATTTTTGTGATGTTCTATGTAGAGAGTCATGTCATCTGCACATAGTGATAATTTAACTTCTTTCTTTCCCATCTTTATTCCTTGTATTTCTTTTTCTTCTCTAATTGCTCTGGCTAATGTTTCCAGAACTATGTTGAATAGGAGTGGTGATAGTGGACATCCTTGTCTTGTTCCTGATTTTAGTGTGCAAGTTTTCATTTTTTGACCATTTAGTATTATGTTGGCTGTTGGTTTGTCATAGATGGCTTTTATCAATTGAAAAAGACCTTCTATTCTTATTTTCTGTAGGTTTTTTTTTTTTATCATGAATGGGTGTTGGACTTTCTCAAATGCTTTTTCATGTCTATTGAAATGGTCATGTAATTTTTGTCTTTGGCTCTGTTGTTATGGTGTATTGTACTTACTAATTTGCATATGTTGAACCATCCCTGCATCCCTGGGATGAATTCTACTTGGTCATGATGTATAATCTTCTTGATGATTTACTGCATTCTGTTTGCCAGTATCTTATTGAGGATTTTTGCATCTATGTTCATTAGGGAGATTGGACTACAATTGTCTTTTTTGGCTGTGTTCTTCTCTGGTTTTGCTATCAGGGTAATACTTGCTTCCAGGAATGATTTTGGGAGTATTGCTTCCTTTCTTTTTCATTGAAGAGTTTGAAGAGAATTGGCAGTAGATTTTTCTCTAAATTTCTTGTAGCATTCAGCAGCAAATCCATCAGCACCTGGGCATTTATTTGTTGTTAAGTTTTTAATTATATTTTCAATGTCATTGACTAATATTGAGTTGTTTAGAATTTTTATATCTTCTAGGTTCAGCTTCAGCGATTCATATGTATCCAGGAATCCATCCATTTCTTCTGTATTTTCCATTTTATTAGAGTACAGGTTCTTGAAGTAGGTATTCATGATAATCTGGATTTTCACAGGATCTCTTGTGATTTCACCCTTTTCATTCCTAATGTCATGAATTTGAGTTTTTTCTTTCCCTTTTTTGATCAGGCCATCTAAGTTTTCATCAATTTTATTTAAAATTTCAAAGATACTATTTTTCAGTACATTGAGTCTTTGCATTGTTTTTTAGTCTCAATTGCATTCATTTCTGGTCTAATCTTTATAATTTCCTCCTTCATGCAAGCTTTGAGGTTGCCTTGTTCTTTTTCTAGAAGCTTGAGGTTCAACATTAGGTTATTTATTTGAACTTTCTCTGTTTTCCTGATGTGAGAGTTCACTGCCCTAAATTTCTATATTTGTCTATTTGTGACAGTGGAGTGTTAAGGTACCCCATTACAATTGTGTTCATGCTTATTAAATTTCTCATGTCTGTTAATATTTGCTTTATATAGTTGTGTGCACTGACATTTGGTACATATGGATTTACAATTGTTATCTCTTCTTGTATTTTTTCTTTAACAAGTATGTAGTGACCTTCTTTATCTCTTTTGATCAGTCTTGGCTTGAAGTTCTTGTCTGAAAATGGAATAGCTACTCCTGCTTTTTTCTAGGTTCCTGTTGCATGGAATATTGTTTTCCATCCTTTGACTTTCAGCCTATGAATTTATTTTTGAGTTAAATGTATTTCTTGTATGCAGCATATTGTTAAATCTTGTTTCTTTATCCATTCTGCCAGTGTATTTCTTTTGATTGGTGAATTGAGACCATCTACATTGATGGTTATAACTGATATGTATCAGTTTATCCCTGTCATATTATTTTCCTGCTGATGATTCCTTGTCTTTCCCTTCCATTTAATTGCTTGCCCTTACTAGTGGCATATTTCTATTAATGTTCTTGGAATTGTGATTTTCATTTTCTCTTTCTAAAATGCCCTTCAGAACATTTTGTAGAGCTGGTTTGTTGGTCATAAATTTCTTCAGTTTTTCTTTGTCATGGAAGTATCATATTTCTCCATTGACTTTGAGATAGTCTTGCAGAGTACATCAATCTGGGTTGGAAATTGTTTTCCTTTAGGGCTTGGAATACTTCACTCCATGCTCTTCTTGCCTTAATGGTGTGTGTTGAGTAGTCTGTTGTGATTCTGATGGGCTTTCTTTTATAGATGATTTGTTTCTTTTCCCTAATAGCTTTTAATATTCTGTCTTTGTGCTAAATTTCTGGGATTTTGATTATTATATGCCTTGCTATAGATTTATTTTGGTCATGGGTATTTGGAGTTATGTATGCATCACTTATGTATGTCCAATTGTTCTTTCATGTTTGCAAAATTTTCTGCCACTACATCTGTGAACAGGGTTTTTATGGCAATTGCACTTTCTCTTGTTCTTTCACTGAATCCAGTCAGTCTTATATTGTTTTTCTTTGCATAGTCTTGCAATTGGTGGATTGATTTTTTTCATGTCTTTTTGCTTTTTTTAAAAGATATCTTTCTTTTTGTGGTCAGTAACTGTAATTGTGTCTTATAAATCTGAAATTCTGTCTTCACCCTGGTTTAAACTATTGCCTATACCTTCAATGAAGTTTTTAACCACCCAGATATTTGTTTGAATCTGTTCCATGTATTCCATTTGTTTTCTGTGCTGTACGTTCATGGTTTTCATCATTTTCCTATGCTTCTCTATTTTTTTTATCTCTTTCTACACCAAATTCATTTGGATTTTTTTTAATTGGAGGATTATTTTTCTATAGCCTCTTGCATTTATTTACTTCTGTAGCTATCATTTCAGAAAGTTCAGGTAGGTTGCTTCCAATTTTCTCTACCTTGTTGTCCCCTGGACTTGTCCTGGGTGGGCTGGATGTCTGGTGCTGCATTTTGATTCTACATCTTGTCATTTTCTACTTTTAAATTTTATTTTGTTTTCTTCGTTGTTGCTTCTAGCTTTCTTATGGTAGATAGCTTTATCACTATTATCAAGGCTTCTCTAGGAAATGCCTGTTCCTCAGAGATGTCTTCTAGGTATAGGAGGTTCTTGGTTTTTGTGTTTATCCCAAGATCCTACCTTTCCAACCTATTGAGGTAAGATGTTGTTATGTATTTAGCTCATCACCCATTTCTATGGTATTGGATTATGATGGTGGTTGTGACCTCAGACAATCACAGCTTTATCATAGACTGGAGAACAACTAATTATAATAGGTATGATATCCTGGCTAAAGTAGTACAATTAGCAGTATCAATAGCATCTAACATTGTCTAGTAACTGACAAACTGTGGTCCCTATTAGTTTGGTACCTTTAACCATATAAACAAGCTCTACCATTGTATAACAAGACCCAACTTAAATCAGGAGCTTGTATGAAGTGAGTTTCCCTTTAGTAGAGTGATTTTTATCCTATGGCAGGGAAATTTAAGAGGGATAAAGGATGAAACAGAGAGATAGGTGAAGAGAAATACAGTAGAAGCAAGGCTGGAGGGCATAGGATGAACACCAAAGCTGTGGGATATTGAAGGATAGGACAAGAAAGAAAGCATGAAGGAGGAAGCAAAGGAATATTGAAGCCAGCCAGAAAGGCAAGACACACTGTTCACTCACATGAAAGTTTCATAAAATCAAGAGAAATAGTTGAGGAAAGAAAGAAGTCAATGAAACAGAACAAATATAATTGTATAAAACCTAAGCAACAATAGGAAAAAAATCCAACCAGAATGAAGAAAGGAAATGAATCAAGCAAACAAGGAAAAGAAATACCAAAATTCCTCTGGTGTCTACAGTTCTGTGTTAGCATCTGAGACATAGCCCATAAATGCACCGTGTAGTCCCATTAGGTTTCTAGTAAGATCAATATTAGACACAGGGCTATTTCTGACTTCTAGGACTGAGAGCTGGGGCCCTTCCCCAGTCAGTAGCCTTCCCTATGTTTCTTGCCCTAGTCTCCTCTCTGTGATCCAGTCTGCATAGCTCTCTCAGTTGCTGTTGCACCCTCTGCTGGGGCCAACCTGAGGCCATTCTCAACTGTATGCAATGCTGGCCCCTCCCAAGTCTTGAATAGGCTCCTCTGTTCCACACCTTTGATTATTTTCACATTCTGGTCAAAGGGTGAGGGTGAGCTCCTTTTTCTCCTGCGGGCTAGGGTCATTTGCTTGTGTCCACAGTTATAGTCTGGGGGGGGGGTCCCCTTCCTGCCACTGGTCAAGGCCTCCTGCCTGCCTGCATCTCTGGTTGCAGAGTTTGAGGGGATGTTTCTACAGCCCTTTGTTGCCAGGATCAGTTTTAGTGGCCCTGGGTGATCCTGGGAGCAGAGTTTGGCTGGACCTGGTCTCTACTTCTTAAAATAAATTCCCTCTATGTGCTTACCCACTGTTGGCACTCCACTGTGGATGGGCAGCTCTTCCCTGCTTTCTCTCAGGGCACCAAAGCGGCCCTGGAAAAAAAGCAGCATTGTTCCACTATCAGAGTTCAAGTACTTGCCTCTCTGCCCAAAACGGTGGCCCTGCAGGCTGGCTGCCAATCAGTTTGGCTGAATCTGGTTCATACTTCTCAACATAAATTCCCTCAATCAGCTGACCAATTGCTGGCAGTCCACCATGGCTGAATGGCTCTTCCTTTCTCTCAGGTTAGCAAAGTGGTGTAGTTTTGCTATCAGAGTTCAAGTGCATGCCTCTCTGCCCAAAATGGTGATTCTGTGTGCCAGCTGCCAATTGTGTGAGCCTCACTTAGCAACTTTTTTCCTCTGGAGTGGGCATTCAGGGAATATTGTCTCATGCTTCCACTGCAGCCTCTGGCTGTACAAGACTTTCTTGATCCAGGTCTGGTCTGTCTTTCTCAGTGAGGAGCAGGGTTGTTTTCACTGATCCCCACCAGGGTGGGTACACCACTGATCCACGGGCCATGTGTTCTTTGATCTGTATCAGTGATCCATTTCTTTTGTAGCAATGGATCCTATTTTCTTCTCCTCTGTCTTGTGTGCCCTCTACATCCTTCTTTTGGTCTTCACCTTGTTGATTTCCAGGATCCGGGCACCTTGTCCTGAAGAAGCTATGCTGCTGGCACTCACCACTCTGCCATTTTCCCAGTCTCCAAAAATTTTTTTTAAATTTTAAAAGATAGAAAAAAAAACTCAACCAGACAGAAAAAGGAAACTGAATCAAACAAAGAGAAAGAAAGACAATAAAATTCCTCTGATGTCCACAGTTCTGTGGTAGTGTCCCAGTTAGAGTCCAAAAATGTGCTGTGTAACCCTGCCAAGTCTGCAGGAGGATTAATGCTGGTTGTGGGGCTGAGGCCAGTCTTCAGCCAGTAGCTTTCTGGATGTCCCTATGGTGGTCTGCCCATGTCTCCTTGCCATAATTTTCTCTATGCCACTCTCCCAGTTGCTGTGGACCAAGGCTACTCCAAGTCCAGTGTACAGCTGGCCCCTCCTGAACCTTGCACAGCCTCCTCTGTTCTGCACCACTAACTGCTGTCACATGCTGGTGGGGAGAGGGTGCCCTTGTCCAAGCACTAGCTAAGGTCTCTTGTTTGTGGTACTGGTCACAGAGCACAGGGTTGCTTCCAGTCCTTTGTAGCTAGGGCTAAGACTGGCTTTCGGTAGCCACTGGAGAAGAGTCTGGGTGGTCCCAGCCTCTACCTCTCAGCAGAATTCTCCCCAGTCTGCTGTCCACTACCAGCAATCTACTGTGACTGGATGACCTTTCCCTCCTTCCACTCCAAGATGTTGGCAGTGAAGCAACCCTGGGGCTATTCTGCTTTTGGAGTTTGAATCTCCGAGCCCTTTTAGATAAAATGGTGACCCTGCCCACCTGCTGCTGATCCGTGCAACTGTGTGCTAGGGAGCTGTTCCACCTCATTCACCAACTGTTGATTCTGGTGGGCCACTAGGGAAACAGTGTTTCGTGTTCTTACTGCTGCCTCTGACTGCCTAAGATTCTCCTGGTCCATGTTGGGTCTCTGTTTTGCAGTGAGCAGCAAAGTTAGTTTTGCTGCCTTCCCACTGATACAGCTACACAGCTGCTCAGCTGCACCGTGCAGTCTTTGGACCGGGCTGAGCTATTTCTTCTGTAGAAATGAATCCTATTTTCTTCATCTCCTCTGTCAGTTCCCTCATGGTTCCTGTGTGCCCTCCACTCACTTTGGTTTCTCTCTTGGCTGTGATTTTTCAGACTCTCTACACTTTGTCCTGGAAAAACTGAGTTGCTGGTACTCACTGCTCTGCCATTTTTCTCCCTTTTTAAAAGTATCATATGTTGACAAGAATGTAAATGAACTTCACTTTCATCCATTTCTGATAGGAATGTAAATGGTACAAATGCTTTGGGAAAATGCTCAAATACTTCTCATAAACTTAAAAATATACTCATTATATGATCCAGAAATTTAATTTTTAGATAATCCCCCAGGAGAAATTGAACAAATAACCATACAAAGACTCATACCTGAATGTTAATAGTGCCTTAATTCATAATGGCCTCAAACTGCAAAAACCAAAATATCCATCAAGACATGGATGATAAAACAAGGTATATTCATGTAATGAATGGGGTACTAATTAGCAATAGAAAGGAACAAACTATTGATATATGCAATAACATAGGTGGCTGTTTCAAACATGTTGAATGAAAGAAGGCAGACCAATAATAATAATAATAATAATAATAAATTACATACTGTATGATTTTATTTATGCGACACTCTAGGAAAGACAAATTTAACCACTAGTGTGAAAGTATATCAATCATTGTTTGGGGCTTGGAGTCAAGATGGAGATTGACTAGAAAGGAACACAAGGGAAACTTTTGAAGTAATGAAAGTATTCTATATCTAAACTATGTCAGTGGCCACACTGGAGAATAAGTTTGTTAAAATCATCTAACTATATACTTAAAATGAGTATGTTTTAGTAGTTATATTTCAGCATTATTTTAGAAGGAATTTAGCCATGATTTATAAGATACCCTTAGTTGTAAAATTTAATGATCGGTGAACTTAGTCCTCCACAAAAATCTTCTTTGACTATAATAAATTCTATCAAATTATACTACCTTAGAAAAATATGCTTGGAAGAGATCTCAAAATTATTTTTGTAAAAAATTTTTCTGATTATTGAATCTCCTCTAAAGCATTCACACCAAGTAGTCAGTCAATCTCTACCTAAATACCTTTAAGGAGAGGTAATTCATTATACCTTAAGAAAATCCATTTCAGTTTTTGGACAAGTCTAATCACTGGAAAGGGTTTTCTTATGATTACCCAAAATCTCATTTGTCATGGATCTCACCCATGAAAATAAGAACAGAATAAATTTAATTCCTTTACTTTCCAACAGTCATTCAGATATTAGAAGAAAATTATCATGTTTTTCTTCATTTCCCCTCCCCTTACTTCCTTTAACTATTCTTCAAATAAGATGGTTTTTCGTGCTCTCATCATACTTGAGTACATTCCTCTTTGCATTCCTCTTTGTTCATAAATATTCCTCTTCAAAATTTGCTTCTCAATCCACCACTATACTTCAGATATACTCTAACCAGTGCACAATACAGAATGACTGTCACTTTATTCTTATACATTATATAGTCACCCTAAAGTATATGTGAGAGATTGGTTTCAGGAGCATCAGCACCACCACCCCACAGATACCAAACTCTGTGGATGCTCAAGTCTCTTATTTGCAATATAACTTATTGTTATGGGTTGTGTCTAGATGTCCCCATAAAGCCTCATGCAGTCATAGGTGTAACTTTTTCAAAGGTGGCTGGATCTAGAGCATGTGATGTGGGATTAAGAGGGTGTGATTACTAAATTAGTCCACTGGTTTGGTATAGTTCTGGGTGTGTACTAGCCCTAAGGGTGGGTAGGTTAGACTATAAACAGAAGGAAGTTGCTATTGTCACTTGTTACTTGCCTTGCTGACTTCCACCTTCTGCCTTCCATGAACTGTTTATCCTCTGCAATAAAACTCTGCCATGCCACCCTGCCTTGGAGCCTGCCAACTATGAATTAAAACCTCTATGAACTGTGAGCTAAATAAATCTTTCCTCCTTTAACTTTGGGTGTTAAGTATTTTGTCTCAGCAATGAGAAAAGAAACTAAGGCACCTACATATATCTTATGTGTTTCATATCATCTCCAGATTACTTAATACTTAATAAAATGTGATATATAAATACTTATTACACTGTATTGTATAGAAAATAATGATAAGAAAAAAGTGTACAAGATCAGTATTGATGTCATTTTTTCCAAGTATTGCATTTTTTATCACAATTGGTTGCATCCACAGATGGGGAAACATGGATATGAAGGGTTGACTGTATTTCTAATCTGAGTGAACTTTCTTGGTATTATTGGCTTTTGTTGATTTCCCAGTCAACAAAAGCCCCAACTGTTTCACATATGCAGGCATTAAAGCCACATTTCATCTACTCTGTTCTTGTACAGTTGGTTTGGGGGATTCATGTACAGAATGTTTTGCTGCTTCTTGTTTGTCTTTATCTTGTTAGAATGGGCTCATTATTTTAGCTAGTAAGATTCCTTCACATCTGACTCTGTCTTCTAATATAATAGTTATTCTTTTAAGCTTCAATTCATATGGACAATCAATCAATCTTTGCAAAAGCCCTCAGCTTTGTATTCCTATTCTAATTCCATATGGCATATCTTACATAATTTGACATTCTATTTATAGAATATTATAAGTCCCCAAAAACATTTACTGTCACCCTTCCCTACCTCCCTAGAACTTATAACTATTTACTAATGGTGTCATCAAACTATGTCCTGCATCACCCTCTATTTGTACAGTACACAAATTAAGAATGGTTTTACATTTTTAGATGGTTGACATAAATCAAAAGAATACGTTAGGACATATACAAATCACATGAAATTTAAATTTTACTATTTCTAAATATAGTTTATTGGAATATGTCACGTCCATTTATTTACATATTATCCATGGCTGCCTTCACAATACAATAACAGGATGAGTAGTTGCCAATAGAAACCATGTACCTTTAAAGCCAAAAATGTTTACTGTGTGGTTGTTTACAGAAAATCTGCCAACCCTATAATATACCATAATACTTATTTTTTATTGTCAATCTTTACTAGTATAATATAAAAGCCATGGGGGCAGGAGTGTTGGTTTATTATAACCCTAATGCCAAAACAGTAGTTAACATGTCAATAAATATTTTTTATTTAGAAGTAGGCAGTCAATAAATTTTTTTGAATGAATGAGTAGTGAAAAAATATCAATTACTTTTGGTTTAGAAAGTTTGGCAATGAAGGGACTGACATAGAGGTGAAATTTGAGGAGGATGCCAAGGTCCTAATAAAAAAACTCTGGGATGAGGATGTAGCTCAGTGGTAGAACATTTGCCTAGCATGTGTGAAGCCCTGTGTTCAAGCCACAGCACTATAAAAAAAAAAGACCTTGAAATTCAAAATAATTGTAGAAGGGGCCCGGGATTTAGCTCAGTGGTTCTGTCGCCTGCCTCACAAGCGCAAGGACCCAAGTTCAATCCCTGGTACCAAAAAAACAAAATTGTAGTGACAGGGAAAGAAACAATAGAGAACAAATAAAGAGCTAGGATTAAGCTATGTAGTGTAAGGTTACCAAAGAAAGGTCATTCTTTCTAAGGTAGAAGAAAGCATGGGTAAAAAGGAGAGAAATTGAGGAAGTTCATGTCAATGACTATAAGCTCAGAAAAACTCACATAAAGATCTTTTGATAAAACAAAGGAGAAGACATGAAGGTTTAAGAAGAGAAAAATGTTTTGGTATAACAACTATGGGGAAAATTACAGTAAGTCAACAAGAGTCTATTTTGAAAAAATGTTAGCATCATGAATAAACAGAAAATTTTAGTAGATCCAGTAAATATGATTTCATAAAATTTCCCAGTAATGATCAAGCAGCTTAAAGGAAGAACTAAAAAAAACATAACAATGAAAATTAACACCTTAGATATTGGTACAGGGAGAATAGCAAAATGTGATGGTGTGTGTGTGTTTAATTTTTTTCCTTAAATTCTTTTATAGGTACATTTTAGGTATACAATACATTTACATTTATCACTGGGTACTTGTGCCTGTACATGATGTATCTTGGTTGTTATTTTTTTCCAATTCTCTGTACTCCCTTCACCCACTCCACCCTTCCTTATTTACAAAGACTTTGTCTCCATTTTTTCCTTTCCTTATAAGTTTTCCTTTCCCTTCTTTCCTTTCCCCTTCCCCTCCCTCTTCCCCTACCCCCTTGAAACTTTTCTTCCTATTTCAAATTATCAGTTATTTATTTTAATCATTTTAATCCTTATTTGCAATTTCAGTTTCTCACACAAGAGAAACTATTTGGTATTTATACATATGTGTCCTATTTATTTCACTTAAGAGTATGGCCTCAATATGCATCTATTTAGCTATAAATGACTATTACTTTCTTGTTCTTTATGGCTGAGTAGCACACCATCTCATAAAAAAAAACCCACGTTTTCTTTATCCAGTTACCAGTTGATGGGCACTTGGGCTATTTCCAAACTTTGGCTATTTCCAAACTTTATCTATTACAAACTGTGCCGCTATAAACATGGGTGCACATATATCACTGTGCTATGATTCTTTTAATTCTTTGGGGAAGATACCCAGCAGGGGAATTGCTGGGTCAAATGGGACCTGTAGTCCTAGTCCTTTGAGGTATCTCCATACTGATTTCCACAGTGGTTGCACCAGTCTGCACTCCCACCAACAATGGAGAAGGGTTCGTTACTCCCTACACCCCCACCAGCATTTGTTATTGATTGATTTCTTGATAGCAGCCATTATTTCTGGGGTGAGGTGGAATCTCAGTGTTGTTTTCATCTGCATCTCTCAAATGACCAGTGATGTTGAACATTTTTTCATGTATTTATTTGCTGCTTTTACTTCTTTGTCTGAGAAATGTCTGTTCATTTCAGATGCCCATTTTTGAATTGGGTCTTTATATTTGAGGGGTCTGATTTTTTAAAGTTCTTTATACATTCTAGATAGTAAACCTTTGTCTGAGGAGCAGCTGGTAAAAATTTTTTCCCACATTGTATGTTGTCTCTTAGCTCTGTTGGTGGTTTCTCTTGGAGTGCAGAAGTTTTTTAATAAAATGAGATTCCAGTTGTTGATTCTTTGTGCTAGTTCCCATGCTACTGAGGTTTTGTTCATAATGTCTTTTCCTATGCCAATGTTTTCAAGAGTTCTACCTAACTAATCTTCTGGCAAGTTTCATGTTTCTGTTTTAACATTTAGATCTTTAATACACTTCGATCTTAGTTTAGTGCATGGTGATAAGCATGGGTCTAGTTTTAATCTCTGACAGGTTGAAATCCAGTTTTTCCAACACCATTTATTAAAGAGGCTATCTTTCATCCAATGATGGTGGTTGGCTCCTTTGTCAAGGATGAAGTGGCTGAGTATGTCTGGAGTTGTTTCAGCAACTTCTAATCTATTGCACTGATGCTTGGGTCTGTTTCTTTGCCAGTACCATGCTGTTTTTATCATAGTAGCTTTGTGGTATAGTTTCAAGATGGTGATTGTGATAAATGCTGCCATGTCTCTGTTGCCTAGAATTGCTTTTGCTATTCTAGGTCTCTTCTGGGTCCAAATGAATTTTTGGATTGTTTTCTCTAGTTCTGTGAAGTATATTGTTGGAATTTCAATTGACATTGCATTAAAACTATATAGAAATTTTGGAAGTATTGCCATTTTCACTATATTGGTTCTTCTAACCTAGGAACAAGGGATGTCTTTCCATTTTCTTACATCCTCTATGACCTCTTTTTTCAGAGTGCTGTAGTTTTCAGTGTAGAGGCCTTCTGCTTCCTTTGTTAGATTGATTCCTAGATATTTTATTTTTTTGGATGCTATTGTAAAAGGAATTATTTCCTGAATTTCTATCTCAATGACTCTGTTATTTATGTAGAAGAAGACTGTTGTTTTTTCAGTGTTGATCTTGTATCCAGCTACTCTACTCCATCTATCAAGTCTAGAAGTCTTTCGGTCAAGTTTTTTGGGTCTTCTGTGAAAAGTATCATATCAGCAAATAATGACAGTTTCACTTCTTTGTTTCCTATCTTTATTCCTTTTATTTCTTTCTCTTGTCTAATTGCTATGGCTAATGTTTCCAGAACTATATTGAACAGGAGTGGTGATAGTGGGCATCCTTGTCTTGTTCCTTATTTTACTATGAAAGTTTCAGTTTTTGACCATTTAGTATGATGTTGGCTGTTGGTTTTTCATAGATAGTCTTAATCAGGTTGAGATAAAGACCTTCTATTCCAGTTTTCTGTAGGGTTTTTATCATGAATGGGTGTTGGATTTTGTCAAATGCTTTTTTGGCATGTATTGAGATGATCATATGGTTTTTGTTCTTGGCTGTGTTAATATAGTGTATTACATTCATTGATTTTCAGATGTTGAACCATCCTTGCATCCCTTGGATAAATCCAACTTGGTCAGTGTGTATGATCTTCTTGATGACCCTCTGTATTCTGTTTGCCAGTATCTTGTTGAGGATTTTTGCATCTATGTTCATAAGGGAGATTGACTTGTAGTTCTCCTTTTTGGTTGGGTCTTTCCCTGGTTGTGGAATCAAAGTAGCACTTCATTGAAACGTTTAAAGAGTACTGGCTATAGTTCTTTTCTAAATGACTTGTAGAATTCAGTAGTGAAGGCATCAGGACCTGGGCTTTTCTTTGTTGGTAAATTTTTTATTATATTTTCAATTTCACCCATTGTAATTGGGGTGTTTAGATTTTCTATATCTTCTTCATTTAACTTTGGCAATTCATATGTATCTAGGAAGCTCCATTTCTTCTGTGTTTTCCTTTTTTTACAGTATAGGTTCTCAAAGTAGGTATTGATGATCCTCTGGATTTCTGCTGGATCTGTTGTGACTTCATCTTTTTTGTTCTTAATTGCATGGATTTGAGCCTTTTCATTCCTTTTTGATAAGGTTGGCTAAAGCTTTATCAATTTTATTTATCCTTTTGAAAAACCAACTCTTTGATTCATTGATTTTTTGTATCATTCTCTTAGTCTCCTTTGCATTGATTTCTGCTGTGATCTTTATAATTTCCTTTCTTGTATGAGCTTTGGGTTTTTCATGCTCTTCATTTTCAGGTTCAGCATTAGGTTATTTATTTGAGCTCTCTCTGTTTTCCTAATATGGGCATTCATTGCTACAAATTTCCCTCATAGAACAGCTTTAATTGTGTCCCATAGATTCCTGTATGTTGTACTGGCATCATCATTTACTTGTAGATACCATCTAATTTCTTCTTTAATTTCCTCTGTGACCCATTGGTTATTCAGGAGAGTGTTATTCAATTTCCATGTGTTTGTGGGTGTTTTGCAGTTTCTTATGCTATTGATCTCCAATTTTATTTCACTGTGGTCTGATAATATACAGGGGGTAACTTTAATTCTTTTACATTTACTTAGACATATCCTGTGAACTAGTATATGGTCTATTTTGGAGAATGACCTGTGTGCAGCCAAAAAGAATGTATATTCTGATTTTGTGGGGTGGAACACTCTGTAAACATCTATTAAGTCCATTTGTTCAATAGCTTCATTGAGTTCTAGAATTTTGTTGTTGACTTTTTGTCTAGATGATGTGTCTATCTGTGATAGTGGGATATTGAGGTCCCCCAGTACAATTGCATTAGTGCTTATTTGGTTTTTCATGTCCATTAATATTTGTTTTGTACAGTTGGGGGCATTCATATTTGGTGCATATATATTTATGATTGTTATCTCTTCCTCTTGGATTGTTCCCTTCACAAGGATGTAGTAACCATCTTTGTCTCTCTTAATTAGTTTTGGTGTGAAATCTACTTGGTCTGTAAAAAAAGATTGCTACCCCTGCTTTTTTCTGGGTTCCTGTGGCATGGAGACCTATTTTCCAACTTTTTACTTTCAGACTATGAATTTGTTTTGAGTTACGTGTGTGTCTTGTATACAGCATACTGTTGGATTTTGCTTCTGAATCCATTCTGCCAGTCTATTTCTTTTGATTGGTGAATTGAGACCATTAACATTGAGGGTTATAATTGATAAGTATTGACTCATCCTTGTCATGATGTTGTATTGTTGTTTGCTCTTTTATTTTTTATTTTTCCCCCTTTCCCTTTAGTTTCTTCCCTTGCCTGGTGGGTTCACTCTGTTGGACCTTCTGGAGTTATGACCTTCATTGTCTTTTTCTAGGATATTGTTTAGAATTGCTTGTAGTGCTGGTTTGGTGTTCATGAAATTTCTCAGGTGTTCTTTGTCATGGAAGTATCTAATTTCCCCATTGATTTTGAAAGATAATTTTGCAGGATACAGCAGTCTAGGTTGGAAGTTATTTTCTTTTAGAGCTTGAAATACTTCACTCCAGGCTCTTCTTGACTTGAGGGTTTGTGTTGAGAAGTCTGCTGTGATTCTGATGGGCTTTCCTTTGTAGGTGGTTTGTTTCTTTTCTCTAACTGCTTGTAGGATTTTGTTCTTCTGTTAGGTTTCTGGGATCTTGACTATTATATGTCTAGGTGTAGATTTTTTTGATCATGGCTAGTTGGAATTCTATATGACTCACTTATCTGTATGTCCAATTCTATGCCTCTGTCTGGGAAGTTTTCTACTATTACTTCTGTGAAGTTTTTTTTATGTCATTTGTACCTTCTCCTGCCTTTTTGTGGACTCGTATTAGTCTTGTGTTATTCTTCTTTGCATCATCTAGGAGCTGCTGGACTGATTTCTGATGGTCCCTTACTATTTTTATGAAATCTGTTTTCATGGTCACTAACCACAATCCTGTCCTCTATATCTGATATTCTATTTTCACATTCACTCAATCTGCTGTGAATACTTTCAGTGGAGTTTTTTTTTATCTCCAGGATATCTGTTTGAATCTGTTTCATGGATTCCATTTCTTTCCTATGTTGAGCAATCATGGTTTTCATATCTTTCTTATGCTGGCCATTCATGGCTTCCAGCGTATTTCTGAGCTCATCTTTTTTTTTTTTTTTTAATCTGTTTCTGTTCTAGAGCCTCTAATCATGTCTTTCATTCTGCTCACCATCTCTTTAGTTATCTGGGGAATTATTTCTGTTTTGAATTTTTCTAGAGCCTCATTCATCTGTTTTGTTACTTCCTGTGCTATCAGTTCAGGGTGTCCAGGTGGTTGATTATCAGACTTTTCCACCTTGTTTCCCCCAGAGTTTACCCTTGGTGGAGTGGAAGTCTGCGTTTCTGCCTTGCTTAAATGTCTTCTCATTTTTGTTTTTGGTACTGTCCTTGGTTTAGTTCCTGGGTTGATACTTTGAAGTTGCTTATTGTAAGTAACTTTGTTAATGTATTTAGAATCCTTATGGAATGATTGCTTCTCAGAGGTGTCTTCCAGATATAGCTGGTCTTTAGGTTTTGAGTCTCTAATGGCTCTGAGGTATTCATTTTCATTACACCAGAAAGGACAACTGATTAGATCAATCATGACACCCTAGCCCAAGTGATACAATCAGTAGCACCATAGCATGAAGCACAGTTTAGAGAATGATAATTTGTGGTAGTTATTAATCTATCACCTTTAACTGTGTGAATTAAATCAAAATCCAGGACCAGCCCAACATATGTTTATAGTGAATATACACTTCAATATAGCAACTGTACCCTTTGGGATGGGGAGTTAGAAGGAGTTTGAGAGGGAGGGATAGATAGGTAGAAGGACAAGGAAAGGTTAGCAGTGAGGCCAGAGGACACAGGAAGATTACACAAACAGTATGAAACTGTTAAAGACAAGAGGAAAAGACAGAATGAAAGAACAAAGATGAGAACAGAACAACCTAACAGCAATAGGGAAGCTAGAAACTGTATTTACTTTACTTTAAAGCTAATGACAATGAAGAGAAGGAAAAAGAAAAGAAAAATAAAGAAGAAAGCCAAATTAGGGCCAGTACAGGAATAAAAAGGGAGATGAAGAACAATGTGGGACAGTGAGAGAGAGAGAGAGAGAGAGAGAGAGAGAGAGAGAGAGAGAGAGAGAGAAGAAGAAGAAGAAGAAGAAGAAGAAGAAGAAGAAGAAGAAGAAGAAGAAGAAGAAGAAAAAGAAGAAAAAAAAAATTTGAAAAGAGGAGAAAAAAATTAAAAATAAAACCAGAAACAATTTTTGAAAATAACAAATAAAAAATAAAAATGAACGGCCTCCTTCAGGGTATGTCTCTGCTGTCACAATAGACAATGTGGGCCACAGTGTGCAGATATAAGTCAATGAGTCTCAGCAAGCCAGTAGCAGACCTGTGAGATTCAGGCATATTTCTGGCTGCAATTCCCAAGTTGAGCTCCCTGTCCTCCTGCAGGGTTGAACTCTGCAAGGTTCTACTGCAGGTTCCAGCTGCCCTTCCCCTGAAGATAGTCCAGGTTCTGATGGAAGGTGGTGATCCCTCCAAGTTACCAAGTATGGTGATCTGCTGTGCCTTTATTGCAGAGATTCTCTCCAGTTTTTCAGTGGGCTTCAATTTTCATCAAGGAGCCTGCTACAGGCCCTCTTTCTCTTGTTCACTTCTGCTCTATCTTCTGGAGCTCAGTACAATGGCCTTTATGACCCCCTGTGCCTCTGTAGTGTGGAACCAGGTACTGGCACAGCTAGGATGCCAGAGGTGGGGGAGTGCTGCAGGCACCCACACACTACTTGGGTCACTGGGGGGTAGGGCTTGGGTGGGAGGGAGACCTGCTCCATGCCAGCTGCCAAGGTCCTCACCTTCCACTCTCAGGTCACTGTGGGGCCTATGTGTTTAATTTTAAAAGCAAAGTACCAGCCTAGGAATCCATACTATAATTAAACATCTAGAAGCTTTAATGAGGTACAGTCTTCCCAGAGTTGAAGCAGTAATTTTGTGTGTACATGTACTTGTTTGTCCTACTGCATAAGAGCATATTGCTCACATGTCTAGAATATTCAACCAATGTCTAGTAAAGTCAATACAGGAAGGATGAAATAGAGAAATATACTAACAGCAGCCAACAATGTTACCTTGTATATATATTTGGAGCAATTTGACATAATTTTGTGGAAAATCATTTCACAATTAAATTATTAGGCCTAGCTTTCCTGCCTACAGGCTGGCTATGTCATGTTGAGACATAACTCCATTTTTGCCTCCAATCACAGCCAAAATCTCAATGGTCCCTTGATGCTGTGACACTCCAGGGCAGTATTACATCAGTTGAAGACATACTGGTTCCTTGAGAATAGAGTAGT